>NC_092133.1:34671414-35337039 GCF_043159975.1 Macaca nemestrina | reverse complement strand
TTGGGTAGGGTGTCCAAAGAAATGTCCCTGAATTAGGTCACCTTTAAACTAATATCTAAACAACCGGATGGCCCACCAGAGAAAGAGGGAGAGAGAGAACACTGCAAGTCAAGGAAACGGCATATTCAGAGGCTCTGAGGAGGGGAGAGAGTTTGGAATGGTGCCGTCCAACAGAAATAAAAGGTAGGCCCTATGCATAATTTAAATTTTTCCAGTGACCACATTAAAAAAGTAAAAAGAAACAGTTGACATTAATTTTAATGACATATTTCATTTTACTCAATATATCAAAAATACTATCACCACATGATACAAAAGCCTTATTAATAGAATGTTTTACATTCTTTTTTGTGCTAAGTTACCAAAATCTGGAATATATTTCACATGCATAGCGTAACTCAATTTGCACTAGCTGTATTTCAAATGTTCAACAGCCACATGTAGCTAATGACTAACATACTGGACAGATCTAAATACAGAGTTTTCCTGAAACTTAAAGAAGTTTCATGTGACTAGCACTCAGTAAGTGTGGACAAGAGAGGCATGAGATGAAGCTGGAGTGAGATAGGCAGCGATAGATCACACAGGGCCTGGTAGGCTTGGGAAGGAGTTTGGATTTTATACTAATGGCATTAGGTAACCTCCTACAAGAAGTCTTTCCTAATGTCCCAGAAAGAGTTAACCATTCCATCTCTTGTGCCACCATGGCTTTTGATGAAAAACCTAATATGGCACCCAGGATTCTTTATTATATCTTTTAGTATACACATGGCTGATTTCCCCTCAAGGGCAGTGAATGTGTCTGTATTCACCTCTTTATTCCCATGGCCTGGCACACTTCTTAGCATATAATAGGTACTATATGTTTATTGGAAAAGTGAATGAGTGGGGGTGTGAGAATCAATTCCTTCAGATCTATTTTCCAGCTCATTAATTCTCCCTCTAGCTATGTCTCATCTGCTATTTAACACATCCCTTGAGTTTTTCATTTTAACAACTACATTTTTATTTCTAAAATATTTGTATGGGTTCTTTTTCAAATTTGTCTGGCCAATTTAGAGTTTCTTCTTATCTCATTTTGTGATTCTACACTTCATATCTTTAAACATTTCATAGTTATTTTATATTCTATACTTAATAGTTTCAATGCATCAAGTGCCTTGGGATATAAATCTGCTGGTAATTGATTTTCCTGACTCTCCCTCATGGTGGCTTATTTTCTTCTATATCTGATTTTCTTCAGTTGTGAGTTCACATTTGTTTGATTGGTACCTTTCCTGCTTTAGCAGTGGTTTTCAAAGTGTGGTTCCTGGACCAGCACAATAAACAAACAGCACCTGGGAATTTTTTAGAAATGCAAGTTCTAGGGCCAGGCATGGTGGCTCACACCTGTAATCCCAGCACTTTGGGAGGCTGAAGTGGGCAGATCATGAGGTCAGGAGTTCCAGACCAGCCTGACCAACATAGTGAAACCCCATCTCTACTAAAAACACAAAAATTAGCCAGGTGTGGTGGCACGTGCCTGTAATCCCAGCTACTCAGGAGGCTAAGGCAGGAGAATCGCTTGAACCTGGGAGGCGGAGGTCACAGTGAGCCAAGATTGCTCCACTGCACTCTACCCTGGGCAACAGATCAGACTCCATCTCAAAAAAAAAAAAAGAAAAAGAAAAAGAAAAAGAAATGCAAGTTCCAGAGCCCCCATCCCAGACTTGCTAAATGAGAAATGCTGAAAGTGAGGCCCAGTAACCTGTATTTGACAAGCCCTGCAGAGGATTCTGACACACGCTGGAGTATGAAAACCACTGCCTGCAAGAGAATTTGGTTTCCCTCTTTAGGAAGCCAAGGAGTGCTACTGACCAGCAGCCACTTTAGTTTTTATTTTTAATTTTTTAGTTTTTTATTTACTAGGCTTTATAAAAGCACCAGTAGCCACTTTAACTTTTTGGGGCTGGGCTTAACCTAGAGTTGCAGGCTCAGCTCTCCTACGCTGCTGCTGGCCCAAGGCTGTTTACTGGCTGTAGTGCTGGTATCATTTGCACTCAGGGCAATCTTGCCTTTAGTGCTGTGTTTTTCTCCACTGCTTTCCCCTCCAGTTCCAGCTCAATATAACTTTGTGGGAGGAGGAGGGAAGGGTTGAAGGAACTGTCTTCAAAGATTTCTGTAATTTACAGTGAACCCAAAAATTACATTAAAAGTCTGTATTATTCAGGATTGAGCTGTTTTACCATGGGAAAGCCCATCAGAGTACACAACCCTCCATATGGCCACAAAGAACAACTCTCTCTGAATACATGAGTTTCAGGGGCTGCCTGTGCCTTCACTCATTAGGGTTAAAACATGGTCTTAGAGCTGGATGCCCCCTCTGACCTGACAGCTCCAAGTCCTGAGGACTCCCGCGCCCAGTAGTCACCTCCACGGCGAAGCACTGCTCCTGCTCCCGCAGGCGGCTGTAGGTCCACAGCAGGCTCTGGAAGTGCTCCCACAGCTGGACACGCTGCCCCAGGTCTGGGGGCCGCAGCCTGGGGGCAGAGCCAGAGAGGGCGGGCGAGATCACGAGAAAGCTGGTCTCCCCCACACCCAACCGAAGGGCCACAGTCCCAGCTCAGCATCAGAGCCTGGTGAGCCCGCGTGACCTGCCCACACAGCTGGGAAAGGGGGCCAGGCTTCTGGCTGAGCTCTAGCTGTGGAGTGGGGTGGGATAGGCACGGAGCCAGAAGGCAGGCAGCTAAGCAAATCACCTCACTCCTCAACCTCTGTCACACAAACACATGTCATACAAAGCCAGCTAGAGAGAGCCAGGGTGATGCTTAAGCTTCTCACACAGAGGCCACTGAACACAGACAGGTCTGGTCCATCATCAGGGTCCTACACAGGGTCGCAGCCATCTCGGATGCTGGCAAGGTCTGCACTAGCCAATGTGGTTCATGTAACAGGCATCCACCACCTGTAGTATTTGCCACTGAAACCATGACCTATCTGGGCTACAATGACTCATGAAACAATGTTTGTGCATTTGAGAAATGCCTCGATATGGGTAGTTGCTCACATTGATACAAAACTCTAAAGTCCCAGAGTTTCATGCTCTGCAGCTTCCCAATCCATCTTAGAGAATCAAGGGGTGGTGATACCATGAACTTCTCTTTTCTAGGTCTACATTTCAACTATAAGCCTTTTCTGGGGTCCCTCCCACCTCAGTGTATACTTTGAACCATCATTCCCTTTCCCCAAGTTCTTTACTGTGGGCCCAGAGACAGGTTTTAGGGTCTGTCTCCTGAGAAAACCTTCACGAGACTGTATGAGTGTGCATGGGCTTGTGTTTTTCTGGAGAGGCAGTCTGAAGCTCGAGAAGCCAGAGAGGACTAGCTCAGACCAGATTTGTAATGCCGGGCGACGATGTTGGGAGAATGGAAAGAGCACTGGACTGAGAGTCTTGAGCTCAGATTTCCAGTTTGGATGTGGCCAACCACCAGCTGGATGACCCCAGGCAAGTGAGTTCCATTCTCTGCTCTGTTTCACCAGATACAAAGTCAGAGGGTCGGACCAGATGATCTCCAAGGTTCATTTGAGCTCTGTTTGTCTGAACTAGGGACCCAGCTGGGGGCAGTGGGTGAAAAATGGCAGCTTCACAGGGGCTGGGCACACATTGCCTGGTCCAGCGAGGGTGCTCGGCAAAGGACAGAGGGGACCAGCTTTGAGGACTCACTCCTTTCGGATAAGCTGACCGTCCACAGTCACCAGCCCGAAGTGCACTTCGAACAGGTACTTGAGCACGTATAGCTTCCGCCGCAGGTCGCCCTCGCTCTCAGTGTGGTCGCCATTGATGGCAATGAACAGGCATTCTCCAAACTGCAGGCACAGGCAGGCCAGTGTCAGCCAGCCCCCAGGCACTCCCTTCACCTGCCCTAGTCTCTGCGGACAAGCCAGGGAAGGCTCGGGTGCCAGGGGGTTTGATAAGATACCGTTTCTGCCTTCTAAAGGAGTCTAAAGCTCCAGATAAGAGAGGCCTGTGGACTCCCCATCGAGCGGAGGGACGAGGAACATGGGCCCCAGAGCTACAGACTCACCAGGTGAAGGACATACAGGGAGTTGCCGTTTTCTGTGGAGAAGCAGGTGTAGGTGTCTGAGAGCTTCTCCAGCATCGTCATGGAGGAGATGATGACCGGGGCTAGGAGGGTGCTGAGCTGGTCCTCCAGGGCAGGGAGCTACAAAAATGGGGGAAAATATCACTGCTTAGAGTGGGCCAGACAACAAGAACAAAGGAAAGGACAAGACAAGCCCTTGATATCAAGGGTTCCATAGTGTTAGACCCTCCTGGGAGGGTATCACTGTCCTGGTAGGGAGGGGGGCAAAAAGAGACTGCCCCCAACACTTTGGGTAGTGGTTAGGAAGAATGGGGAGGGCCAGCTGGGTAATGGTGCTGTTTAGGCTCTGAATCCGGAAAGAAACATTAAGGAATTGGGCCTCATTACAATAGTGGAATGTGGGGAGCACTGAACGGGGAGTTGGAAGGAAGTTTGCAGCATGTACCAAAGTCTATGCTGTTTTTTGCAATAAGTTTACTTTGGAAAATTTGTCCTAAGGAAAATGATCAGAGATTAGGACAAAGACACATGCACAAAGATGTTCACTACTGCATAATTTATAATAGCAAACAACTGGAAAAAAATATAAACATCCAGGATCAGGGAAATAGTTAAATAAATAGCAGTACATCAAAATTATGGAAAAGTCTATAGCCACTTAAAATATTAGAGCGTTTCCCACATGTTCTCACTCATAGGTGGGAACTGAACAATGAGAACACTTGGACACAGGAAGGGGAACATCACACACCGGGGCCTGTTGTGGGGTGGGGGGAGGGATAGCATTAGGAGATATACCTAATGTAAATGATGAGTCAATGGGTGTAGCACAGCAACATAGCACATGTATACATATGTAACAAACCTACACTTTGTGCACATGTACCCTAGAACTTAAAGTAAAATACACACACACACACACACACACACACACACACACACACACACACATATATATATGAGTGTTTCAATGACATGGAAAATTCCTCTGACACATGTTGTAGTTAAAAATAAAACAAGAATGTGAATGCATAGAAAAAACGAAGTATTGATAAAATACTGAGAAAGCCATTTTATTAAAGTTACTTCTGGATAGAGGAATTAGGAGTGATTTTTTTCCCTCTATTTTTAAGTATATTTCTGTACTTTCCCTATTTTCCATAACAAGTCTGCATTGACTTTGATAAGTTCTTCCTCCATCCATTCTCTCAGCTGGCCGAAACAAGGAACAAAACAAATAAATAAGAACAAAAAGGAACTGGACAAGTTTGTTGCAAATGTGTGAATAAAATGGGATAAAGCCAGTGGAACAGTTACAAATCAAATTCTCCACAGTGGAAAAAAAAGAAAGGAAGAAAACAGCAGATTTCCCAAGAGGATTTCAGGAGATGTGAATGAAATATGAGGGAGGCACAGCACTAACTTGGAGCTAGGGAAATCTACAAGGAGCTGAGTAAGACCTTGTCTTGAAAAGACGGGCAACTGGCCAGCGGGAAGGTGCAGCATTGAAGTACAAGCGGGACACAGCACTATGGAGTAAGTTTTCCTGCCAACATTCAGGAACCAAGGACTGTGCCCAGCTCCCACAGTCTGTCTGTCAAGCTTTCACAGTGGCTCCTACTCATCGTTCTGGCTCCAGCTCAGATTGTTTTTTTTTCTGGCCACCTCAGGCCACCAACCCCTGCCTCTGTCACTCCCCATCCCGTACCCCATTTAACTTCTCCAGACTATTTGTCACCACCTGAACTCATGGTACTTATTTGCCATCTGGTTCACTGTACAACGTCCTTCTTTAGACTCTAAGTTCCATGAAAGCAGGGATCATGTTGCTATGTTCACTGCTTTACCCCAAGAGACTGGCACATGATAGGTTCTCAATTAATATTTGGTTAATGAATACCCCCACAGATAGGCAAGAATTCAATAAACAGGCAAGAATTCAATAAACAGGCAAGAATTCAAAAATTTGCTGAATTATTCATATACCACGATTTTCTTGAACAAATTTTATTAATACAGAAGTCACTTATGAATCTAGATTTTGATAGAAACTCATCTTAAAAGCAGTATAGTCACGTACTGAAGAGCAATGTTTTGGTCAGCAACAGACCACGCACGATAGTGGCCCCATAACATTACACAAAGATTTTTGCTATACCTTCTCTATGTTCATTCAGATACACAAACATTTACCGTTGTGTTACAACTGTCTGCAGTATTCAGTACAGTCACATGCTGTACAGGTTTGCAGCCTAGAAGCAATAGGCCATACTGTAGAGCCTAGGTGTGTAGTCAGCTACACCATCTAGGTTTGTGTAAGTACACACTCTGATGTTCACATGACAAGGAAATCACCTAATGATGAATTTGTTATTAATAGAATGTATCACCATCATTAAGCAAGGCATGACTGTAGCCTTTTCTGCAGGAATAGAACTTTTTTTTGGTGAGGGGATGACATGGTCAGGCTTTGTGTCCCCACGAAATCTCATCTTGACTTGTAATCCCCATAATCCCCACGTGTCAAGGGAGACCAGGTGGAGATAACTGAATCATGGCGTGGTTTCCCCCAGGCTGTTCTCAACTCGTTCTCATGAGAATGAGTGAGTTCTCATGACATCCGATGGTTTTATAAGGGGCTCTTCCCCACTTTGCTTGACACTTCTTCCTGCCGCCTTGAGGATGAGGGTCTAGCTGTGAAGGATGCTGGACCCCACACAACACGCTGCTCATGCTGCCCAGGACAGGGTGAACACAGGTTTTCCTGCCTCTCTGCCTGCTGGTAGTTTTGTATGGTTCCTCCTGGGACTGCCTACCCTGCACTCACCTCTTCTTCCTCATTCTCTGACTGCCCAAACTTCAGCCGGAGACTCTCTTCAAACTCGTCATCTGTCCAGTAGAAGAGGACCTCTGCACCCTCAGTGGCCACCAAGACGCACTTCATCTGCCAGGGAAAGGCAAGGTCAAGGTCAGCCCCTAGCCCCAACATCCATGAGCACAGCCTGAGTAACGAAGAGGACCCCAACCCCAGCAAACATTCAGTGAGCCCTTTCTGCACACCAGACATCACAAAGGCCTTCCATTTTTGTTGCACCCTCACAACTGGACAAAGTAGGACTCTTTAGGTACTCCCATTTTAGAGAGCAGGACACAGGCACAGCCTGAAGTGGCAAAGCTGGAATCCAGACCTAAATCTGTTTGATGCCAAGGCTGGGGCTCTTTCCTCTGTGGTATCTAGTCCCTCTCAGCACAGCATCAGACCCACCACAGGGCCTACCGGAACCAGACTGGAACAGGAAGGGACCCGGGTCTTGGCCTGGACATGGAGCCGAATGCCCAGGGAGGCCATGCTCACAGCAGACAGTTAGTGCCTGGTGTGGATTGGAGGGCGCTGCTGCACCTCCATCTCTGCGCAGTCCAGAGATATCTCTCCCTCAGACAAAAACAGTTCCAGGGCCAGGTGCGGTGGCTCACGCCTGTAATCCCAGCACTTTGGGAGGCTGAGGCGGGTGGATCACCTGAAGTCAGGAGTTTGAGACCAGCCTGGCCAACATGGTGAAACCCCGTCTCTACTAAAAATACAAAACTTAGCCAGGCGTGGTGGCAGGTGCCTGTAATCCCAGCTACTCGGGAGGCTGAGGCAGGAGAATTGCTTGAACCTGGGAGGCAGAGGTTGCAGTGAGCCGAGATTGTGCCACCGCACTCCAGCCTGGGGGACAGAGAGAGACTCTGTCTGAAGAAGCAAATAAACAAGCAAAAAACCACTCCAGAAGACGAGCCTCAAAGGCCCTGAATTTATTTCAGCACCACAGAATTTCATTCAGATGCTGCTCTCCCTGCTCATGGTGAGAACAGAGGCTGCCTAAAGACCCTGTACCTAGTAGGCTGCAGCTTCTAGGGCCACAGCTACCAGTGTCTTCAGCCCTCCCAAATCTCCTCCCCCACCCCTGCCACACACACCACACACTCTGTGCTTGATTCACCCACTGGAAGATCTTTCATACAGCTCCCCACACTGTGTGCCGTGGCCCTCTGGGTGCGGCAAGCGCTGATCTTCTAACTCTTGGGGCAGCCTGACCAGGCTGGTGAGGACAGCGCTCCAGGCTGCCTGCTGCAGCTGAGGCCTCAGGCAGTGGTTTCAAATCCTCTTATGTGCCTCAGGGTGTCATGCAGATATAATCATGTGGTATGTGTGCTAAGCCATAACAATGATTAGGAAGCTCTGCTGTAACTCTCACACATGCAGATTTCCAGTTTTTTTGGGAGGATCATAGCATCCCCAGGTCCAGCTTAGTGGTCCTTACTGAATTCCTCCCAAACTAACTCGGTGCAACTGGTCCCAAGGTGTTTATGGTGAATGCCAGGAGACAACAGCACAGTGAAGGAGGAATGCAGGCTATTCCCACAGAATTACTCAATGCCAAGGCAGACACTGACAGTGCAACAGGTGTGAAGAGGAGGTTGCTGGGAGAGGCAGGTGGACCTGAAGAGGCTTCTCTGGGACTCCCAGGTACATGTGACAAAGCTGACCAGAGTGTATGGGTTAGGGAGCAGTGGGCTATGGAATGGAGGCTGTGGTTGTGAGCAGAGAAGTGACCGGCTGGCTGGAGATGGGCAGGTTGAGGTCATGAAGGCGGTCATCTAGGTGCAGGTGTCGGGTAATGAGTGCTCACCCCTTGGTGGGGGCCGGAGGAGCTTTAAAGACTCAGCAGGCTGTGATGACCCACCTGGATGCGAGGGGTGAAGGAGAGATGAGGCATCAGGATGGGGGTGACCTCAGGAGGCAGGGCTGGGGAGGGGATGAGCAGGTCTGCAGAGCTCAGGAGCACTCAGTCCACTGCCTACCTCATTCCATCTGCCTCCCAGTGCCCCAGGGTGGATGCTGCCTGCCTCCCTGTCCTCCCCAGGTGGGGCAAAATCATCTACCTTGGCAAGGAGCACAGTGGAGCATCCAGACAGTCAGAGGTTCAGAAAGGGCTGCAGCAGAGACTTGGGGACTGGTTCATGGGAGAGCAGCACAGCATCCCTGGTCCTGCAAATGCTTAAAACAGAGAGAACATGAGGGCAGACAAATGCCCTGGTCCTGACTGCTGCCCGTTGGGAAAGGACAAGCTGGAGAAGGGCTGCGTGGTCCCTGGTCTCTCCAGGCCCTGAGGTAGTCTGCTAAGAACATATCCGGGATCCTGCCCCTCACCTCCCATAATGGAGAATAGGAACCCGGCCAGCACAGCCCTTTGTACAGAGCAGGTGCCCACTTTTGTTCCTTCCTCCTTTGTTCCTACGAAGCGCTCTCACTTCTGTGGGTCACTCAGAGCTCCCCAAGCAGCCCCAGGGAGCTCGCTAGGAGTGACTGACCGGAGACAGCATAGCACACCCCAGGCGGCGAGGATGCAGTCCCAGTGAAGGGAGTGGGGATCCTGGGGTGATGCGATGAGTGGAAGGAAACAAACAGGAAAGGCATCTGGGACCAGGTTCTAGTTTTGGCTTTGCCAAGTCGCATAAACCTCTTTGAGCCTCAAACTCCCACGGAGAAATAGAGCAACATCCCCTACTCTACCTCCCTACAGGGTTAGATCACGGGAGTGACCAGGCAAGCTGCAAAGTAACCTTAGCAAACTGCTTTCTTATATAGGTGTGGGGATCATTATTCCTATTTCCCAGCTTCCCTTCTTCAAATAACAGGATTAACCAATCTGGTTCCAGAATCTTTCATATTTGGATAGAAGGCAGGAACAACAGAAAACTTAATTAGGAAGTCAAGCACTGTGAGCGAGTAAGAGGCAAGTGACTACCCGCCACAGAGACTGTTAGGAGTTGGGCCTTTAGCAACCTAATCCTGAGACGGGCTCCATCACCCACATGATTGGCCCGAATGCCACATTCCCGAAACAGGGGGATGCTTCCCAAAGGCTGCTGGGAAGAGAACCTCGCCGGTGAAACGTTGTGACTTCGGCTTCACCTTGCTATCTTGCCCTAGAAAGGGAACTCGGAGGGGACTCACTGGCGAAGGGTGCTCCAGATGGCGGGGGAGGGCCAAGCTGGGACGACCCCCAGAGCGCACTTTCACCATCTGGACTCCAGCAAACCTCCCTGTAGCCCTTGGTCCCGCCTTCAGCAGCTCCTTCTGGGGTCCCACACCTTCGGAGCCCGGCCCTGTCCCCGAGTCTCTGCAGAGAGCGAGTCAGCGGCTCCCGTTTGCCTAGCACGTCAGTTTCTGTCCAGTTTTACCCCCAAATCCCCACCTCTCCCCACCCCTGAACCTCACGGCCATCCTGGGAAGGAGGCTTGACTTGTGACATCCGCCCCTCTTCACGGCTGAGGAACTTTGGCTCCGGGCGAGGAAGCGACCTGCCCACGACCACACGCCCGCAGTGGGTGAGGCTAGGGGTGGGCCCGCTCCGGGACCCCTAGAGCCCCTCCCCCACTTCCGGGAGGGTTGCGAGGGGCTCTGAGGAAGGATCGCCGCCCCGGGAGGGGACTGCCCGGAGACCCACGTACCGGATCGCGGCGCGCACAGCGCCCCGCCTGCAGGAGCCCGGGCGCGCTTCCGGGTAGGACCGCGTGATCGCGCACGTGACCGCCCCGCCCCGGGAGGGGCCGGAGCCGCCGTCGCTTTCCGCAGGTTCGAGCCCCGCCCCTGCCAGGCCTTGCCCATGCCCCGTTTTACAGAAGAGGAAACGGAGGCTCAGAGAGAAAAAATAACTTGCTGAGGGGCCGAACCAGGCTCAGAACCCAGGTTTCCTGGCTCCTCAGCTGATTCCTTCTCTCCTCCTCTTGCCCGGAACCCCAGGCTTTGCTTAATGAACTGAAGTTCTGGGGTTAGAGCTGTCCTTTTGTGACTGCTCTTCCTGACCTTTGGGGAGGTGACACAGCGCACAGAAGGGCTCAGTGGCCCCCAGAGTCCCAACGCTGGAATTTCTTTATAGAAGTTTTCAATCTATTTTGGGAGCAGAGTGCACATTAGGAGTTTCGTGTTGAACCTATGTTTGCAAGATTAATTTTAAAAAATGGTATGTATATTGGGGGTGGCTGGAAGTGGAGAGGGCATTCTGTTAATAATGGAAGGGGCTAAATTCCCGAACAATCCACCCCTCAGTGCCTGGGTGCCACCTAGGAGCTCTGAGCCCAGCCCAGCGGGGTATGGGTTGTAGGAACTGGCTGGGGATATAGTAGATTGAGCATCCCTTGGGGGAAAGGCAGAGGCTAAGAATCAATACCTCCACCACCTGCAGATCAAAGAGAGCATCACTCCCCACAACCCACTACCCACCCCTTCCAGCCCACCTTAGGGCAAATTCTTCCAACTCCCCATCCACAGCACATAGCCCTGCGGCAGGCATCTCTCTCCCCAGCCCACCATTGAGATCCTTCACTCAATATGCTTTCAGTGGTTGAATGAATTCCATTAAATGGATATGCTATTATTTACTTATTCATTCCCCTACTGGTAGTTTCCATTTCCCAACAGCAATGTGTGAGGATTCTGATTTCTCCACATCCTCATCAATGCTTGTTATTGTTAATTTTCTTTTTAAGTATAGTAACCCAGTGTGGAGTAGTATCTTGTGATTTTCATTTGCACTTCCCTGACGTTCAGCATCTTTTCATGTGCTTTTTGCCCATTTGTGTACCTTCTTTGGAGAAATGTCTATTCAAATCCCTTATGCATTTTTAAATTGTCTTTATTATTGAGTTGTAAAAGTTCTTTCTATGCTCTGGATACAAGCCCCTTATCAGATACATGATTTGCAAAAAAAAATTTTTTTCCCATTATGTGGCCTGTCTTTTCACTTTCTTAGTGGTATCATTTGTAGCACCAAAGTTTTAAATTTTTATGTAATCCAGTATAATCTATTTTTTAGTTATGTGCAGGCTTTTTGTGTCAATATGTTTCTTTTTTTTTCAAATTTGTTTGTGGTAAAATACATATAATGTAAAATTGATCATTAAGCATTTTAAGTGTACTGTTCAGTAGTATTAACTGCATTCCTAATGCTGTGCAGCCATCACCGCCATCCATCTCCACAGCTCTTTTCATCTTTTAAAACTGAAACTATATCCAGTAAGCAATAATTCTGACCAGGCGCGGTGGCTCACGCCTGTAATCCCAACACTTCGGGAGGCTGAGGCGGGTGGATCACGAAGTCAGGAGTTCAAGACCAGCCTGGCCAACATGGTGAAACCCCATCTCTACTAAAAATACAAAATTAGCAGGGTGTGGTGGCACACAGCTGTAGTCCCAGCAACTTAGGAGGCTGAGGCAGGAGAATCGTTTGTACCTGGGAGGCAGAGGTTGCAGTGAGCCAAGATCGTGCCACTGAACTCCAGCCTGGGCAACGGAGCGAGGCTCCCATCTCAAAAACAACAACAACAACAACAACAATAATTCTTCATTCCTCTTCATAGCAACCACAATGCTACCTTCTGTCTGTATGAATTTGACTACTCTAAGTACCTCATGTAAGTAGAATCATACAGTGTTTGTCTTTTTATGACTGGCTTATTTCACTTAGCATAATATTCTCAAGGTGCATTCATGTTGTAGCACATGTGAGAATTCTTTCCTTTTTTCTTTATTTTTAAGCCTGAATAATATTCTGTTGTCTGTATATACTATATTTTGCTTATCCATTTATCCGTTGATGGACAGTTGGGTTACTTCCATTGTGTATAAGGTCGTTATGAACATGAGTGTACAAATATCTCTTTGAGACTCTGCTTTCAATTATTTTGGGCATATACCCAGAAGTGAAACTGCTAGATCATATGGTAATTTTATTTTTAATTTTTTAAGGAACTACCATACTGTTTTCCACAGCAGCTGCATCATTTTACATTCCCACCCACAGTGTACAAGGGTTCCAGTTTATCCACATCTTTGTCAACACTTGCTATTTTCTTTAAAATTTTTATAGTGGCCATTCTAATGGGTGTGAGGTAGTTCAACATAAGTTTATATTTCTCTTAGGTAAATATGTAGGCATGGGATTGCTGGGCTGTATGGTAAGTCTATGTTTAAATTTCTATTAAACTGCTGAACCATTTTCCAAAGTGGATGTACCATTTTACATTCCTCCTAGCAACACTGAGAGTTGTAATTGCTCTGTAGTCTTGTTAGCACTTGATACTGTCCTAGTAGGTATGTGGTAGTATGTCAAGTGTTCAAATCTTTTGCCATTTAAAAATTGGATTGTTTGTCTTATTATTTATTTGATTTATGTGTTTGGATTCAAGCCCTTTATTAAATCTTTTTTCCCCAGTCTGTAGCTTTGTCTTTTCCTTTTCTTTACAGTGATTTTTGAAGAGCAGAAATCTTTGTGCATTTTGTGTCCTATGTAGTCTCTGCTTAGCCAGGGTCACAGAGATTTTCTCCTGTTTCTTCTTTTTTGCAGAAATTTAATAGTTGTAGATTCTGTCTTTAGGTTCACAATCCATTTTGAGTTAATTTTTGTGTATGATGTGAGAGAAGGTTGAGGTTTTAGTTTTTTGTTTTTGTTTTTTTTGTTTTGCATATAGATGTCCAATTTTTCTAGCACCATTTGTTGAAAAAAAAAAAACATTTTCTTGGCTGGGCACGGTGGCTCATGCCTGTAATCCCAGCACTTTGGGAGGCCGAGGAAGGCAGATCATCTGAGGTCAGGAGTTCGAGACTAGCCTGGCCAACATGGTGAAACCCCGTTTCCAGTAAAAATACAAAAAAATTTAGCCGGGCTTGGTGGCATGCACCTGTAATCCCAGCTACTCAGGAGGCTGAGGCAGGAGAATCGCTTGAACCCGGGAGGCAGAGGTTGCAGTGAGCTGAGATCATGCCATTGCACTCCAGCTTGGGCAACAAGAGTGAAACTCTGTCTCAAATAAATAAATAAATAAATAAATAAATAAATAAATAAATCTTTTCTCCATTGAATTAATTACCATGGCACAGTTGTCTCAAATCAATTGACCATCTGTGTGTGAATCTATTTTTGGAGTCTATGTTGTTCAATAAATTTAAAAGGATTTTATTGATTTTCTTAGAGGCAGTTTTTGGTTTAATCAATTTTTATTGATTCTCTGTTTTTTAATTCATCAACTTCTGTTCTGATAGTTACTATTTCCTATCTTCTGTTTACTTTGGATTTATTTTTTTTCTTCTTTTTAATAGTTTGTTAGGGTAGAAACAAAGGCCATTGATTTGAGAGCTTTTGTCTTTTCTAATGGAGTTTAGTGCTGTAGATCTTCCCCAAGGTACTGCTTTATCAGCATCCCACAACTTTTTATCTGCTGTGTTTTCATTTTCAATTACTTAAAAATGCTAATTTTTCTTTTGATTTATTTAGAGTATAGTTCAGAGGTCAGCCAGATATTTGAGTGTACTTTGTACCAGCTTTTTAAGTTTCTCCCACCTGTTCCCCTTCCCTCTCAATTCAATTTTCAGCTGCTCTGGTAGTCTTGAACACCAATGTCACTCCACGGCCTAATATAATAGCTGCTTGCTGATGGACCTTGCTCTCTGTTGTGAACTAGGGGAATTCCTTCAGGAGAAAAGCCAAATAAATGTAGATATCACCGAGTGTGATTTTCTTCATTCAAGAGCTGTATCTCCTGCAGTTTCTGCCTGCTCTTAGCTGTTTTGCATTGCCTTCAAAGAATTGTTTTTTGAAATTTTGTCTAAGGTTCGTAAGTGTTATTGGCAAAAGGGTTAGTCTGATATAACTTTAACATTATCAGAAATTGGAAGTTTTTCTGCACATTTATATATGCAGTATTTTCCATTTAGTTTAAAATATTTTCTAATTTTTATTGTGATTTCTGATTTTTTTCTCATGGAATATTTAGAAGTGTATTTCTTAATTTTCAAGCACAGGGAGATTTTCTAGTTTCATATCTATCTATCTATCTATCTATCTATCAATCTGTCTATAATTTCCACTTATATTCCACTGCTGTCAGAAATACATTGTATGTTATTATTTTTGAAGTTTTTTGAAACTTTATGTCACAGTATATAATCAAGTTTTATAAATGTTTTGATGTGTTGTTGAAAAAGGACTTTATTCATTTGTTGTAATGTTCTCTATATATCATTTAGATAAAATATGTTAATTGTATTGTTTAACTCTTTTCTATTCTTTCTGATTTTTGCCTTTTCTCTCATTTTCTGCAATAAGAGTTAAACATCTATTATAATTGCAAATTTGTCTATTTCTCCTTTTATTTCTGTGAGTTTTTTTGCTTCACATATAGAAGATGTCATTAGGTACATGCAGATTTATAAGTATATATCTTACTGTTAAATCAAAACTTTCATCTTTATGAAATGTCCCTATCACTAGCAATGCTTTTTGGTTTTACAAAAACATTTATTGTCTCATATAAACATAAGGACATCACCTTTTGTTGCATGGCATATCTTTTTCTTACTCCTTTTAATTTCTTATATTTTAGATATTTCTTTTGAAATAGCTTTTAGTTGGACTTTCTTTTATCTGACAACCTTTGTCTTTTAATTGGAGCATTTATTCCATTTACATTTAGTGCCATTACAGATAAATTTGGTTTTAAATCTATTATGTTGCTAGTTGCTTTCTATTTGTCCCAACTGTTCTTCATTAACTTTGTCTTCTTTCTTGCTTTCTGTTACATGAAGCATTTTTGTGATGATTCCACTGCCTCTCCATTCACTTAGAAAAATATTCTTTTAAATATTAGTTCAGTGGTTACCATAGAGACTAAAACATGTATCTTTGACTTATCAAAGTTTAATGTAAATTAGTAGTTTTACCTCTTTCTTGAAAATGTCAGGATGTTAGTATATCTTTCATTTACCAGCTTTCAATATGTATGGAATTATTGTAATGCATTTTTAATTACTTACATATTTTAAATTGCATGAGACATTGTTATTATTAGATTATATTTATTTAGAGTTTCCCACATAATTACCCTTTACGTTGCTTTTCATTCTTTCCTGCATCTCTCATTGCATTATTTTGCTTGTTCATTCTTTCTCTCCCTGTCTTTCTCTTCATCTTTCCTTTCACTGTCTCCTCCAATTTTCTCACCCTCCCACCACCCACTCACACCTAGACATAGTTGGGTTCTAAGACATTAGGTGCACACATGGTGAGATTCTACTATAATACATTTCAGTTGCTGCTGCAGAAACCCCTTGTACTTGTCTTAAAGTTCAGTTTAACTAATTTCTCCAATGTGAGGTCAATCTTTTCCTTTTAAAAACCTAACAAGGTGAGTAAGCCGTGGGGCATTATTAGTCTATATTAGTTATGCACTAAATCACGGCTTGGAAGAAATTGGGGTGGCAAGAGTCAAGTAATTAACTCAAAAAAAAATCAGGACGCTATCCCTGAGGGTGAGAGGATCTTCAAAACGAGTTATCTGTGTTGAATTTCATGTGCATGCATTCTAGAAGGCATTTATGTAGAAATAGCAACAATTTAAAGCTAACTTTGAAACTTCACAAAAGGATGTATCTAATACATAAGCTAACATGAGGAGGAAATAGAAAAACAACAGCAGCCGGACCAGAGACCATCTGACATGACATCGGACAACAGGGAGTTTCAGGTAAACTTAGAGTTCACTTAAATCCAAAGTCCTCATTTTATAGATGAGAACACTGAGGTCCAGAGAGGCTGAGTGAGTTTTCTTCTGAGGTGGATAAAATCAGTGGAATAGCCTGTTCTGATCTCCAGGTGTGACTGTTCATTGGGTCTAGAGTTGACCTCTATGATTCTCTAGTTACCTTTTAGCCCACTTTGCTATTTGAGGTTTCAAATTATATTTTTGATGTTTCCGGTAGGGGGTGCAGCATCTTCTACTATGTGCATCTACATTGCATGCCTGTGGAGCAACACAGAGATTGTTTTCTGATAAAAATCAGCCAAGTACTAGGAGAGGCAGGACTTTAGAAGTGGAGGAGATGCAGAAGGAAGCTTAGGTTACTATGGAGTGTGCAAAAGAAGTCCTGTGGATTTAGATAACAACACACACAAACCGCATGTAATATTCACTTGATGGCAAATCAACTAGAGGGATCTAACAGCATTGACCCATTCTCTGGTCTTCTAGCATCCATCATAGTTTTGTGCTCCTTTTCCATGAAATACGTTTGTTGTTGGAAAGTAGGTGCCCAGATAAGGACTGCATTTTCTCTAGCCTCGAGATGAGACCAAATGACTGCTGGCCAATGGAACCAAGTGGAGAAGACTGACTCCAGTTCCAGGTTAGGCCTCCAGCTGCTCTGGGCACGTCGATGGAACAGAACCACCACCTCTACCCCATTACCACCAATTCAACTTTACATGAATTATAAGTGAGAAATAAACTTGGACTGTGTTAAGCCATTGAGTTTCTGGGGTTTAACTGTTATTATAGTTAACAATGACTTTAATACAGTCAATGACATCTAACTGGAATTATGAAATTCAATTTCTACTTAGAGTAATTGAAGCAAAGGTTGTGGAGGAGGGGAAGGGGGCAGCACACCATGAAATCAGAGATCCCCAGTATGAGTTAGTTCGTCAGTCAATCAGTCTTAAGGTCAGGGTGTAGCGTGGGCAGCAGTTGCCTCCCTCTCCCCACAGAACACCCTGAGAATAGGAAGTTAGAGTAGTCGCATCTTGTTACTTACAAAACATTACCCCAAAATGTAAACTACCCCCTGGACCCAAACTCTCTACAATCACCAGGTTTCATAAACTATAATCTGCTTTCTGGAAAAAAATATTAACCTGCTAAAATTCCCTGCAGAGAGAGGCAGCTTTTTCTGGGAGGTATTCCTGAACTCATTTTGCCAACTTCCAGATGAACAAAACTAAAGTTTCTTTTTGCTTCTTCCAAAAATATACATTATCACATAACATTTACAACTTGAAAAAGAATCCTAGAATATTTTCATGAATAATAATTAGAAGAGTAATGTTCACATAGGAAGGGCGCCTTTTCTCTGCTGTGTGCATAGGACCCTGAGACCCTGGGATTTACTTATGAGCCAGTCACATGGAACTTGGTCAACTCCTCCAAAATGCTCCCAGCGCTCACAGGGGCTGCCTTGGTGTTTGGAAGGAGGTGATGCCAAAGCAGTTGGTTTGCTGGATTTTGACTTTCTTGTTTTAAAGTGGTATTTGCAAATACTACCCCAAGGGCAATGGTTAATGGATTTAACCTTTGGGTCATGGGGGCCAGGAAGCAGCACTCACGGAGGCTGTGTGTGTGTGTGTGTGTGTGTGTGTGTGTGTGTGTGTGGTGTGGGGTGCTGACTGAATCTGCCACTCACCTCTCAGGCCTTAGGAGTACCAAAGATTCTCACCTATGATTGGTGGTGATGGTGGGAGTGGTCCTTAAAACTTCTGTATAGAAAATCACAGCGGAACAGACCAGAAGGACCACTGATGGGGCAAGGTGAACCTGGACTCAGAGTTCTACAGCAAAGGCTGTCCACAACACTACTTACTACTCAGGAGAGCTTCTAGTTGGCCTCCTCAAACCAGAGAGCAGTTGTACTGGGGGTAAGGCACTGCTAGGGTTCTCTGCAGGACACACATGCGATGTTAAGGAATCTAGCTGTGGGCAACACGGAGATGAAAAATAGTTGGCCACAATCAGTCAGGTGAGAGGTAGCACAGTGTAAGGACAGCAGGCTTTGCAATGTAACAGACCTGGGTTCAACTCCTAGTTTTGCCACACTGTTTTTCTGGGTGGTCTTGGACAAGTTCTTTCTCTAATCCTCCCCATCTATAATTGGGTCTGAACACTCACCATACCACCCAGGACTGCTGTAAGCATTCAGTGAAATAGCATGTCTGATAAGAAGAAGGCACTCGATCAAGGAAGGGCAGCCACAGAAGCCTTCGTGCCATGGTTAGTGGAACTCAGAGGGAAGGGTTCTGTATGTCCCAGTTGTTTGGGCCTTACAATAATAATAAAATTCATTTTAGCACTCTCTCTCTATGGAGTACTTCTTATCTTCTTTTTAATTCTGGTATATCCTAAGAAAAGATTACAAACAATTCTAAAATGGAAACTTCACTCTACTTCAATACAGCAGATTTCCCTGGGCTCCTGGTTGGGCACAGAGTGAGTGGCTGGAAGAGGGGAATCTGTGGACGTGGAGAGTAAGTTAGTGGAAAAGAGCACTCAGCAGGAGCCAGGCTGGGGCAGTTGTGCCGATGCTGGAGAGAGGAGAAGTGGAGGAAGCTGTGCTAGGTAAGCGTTTATGCTCTTTCTTCCCTTGCCTTTTCTAAGCCATAGTGCTATTAATTTTGGTTGCTCTATTGACATTTCAAAATGTTAGTCTTCCCTTCTCCTAGTGTTTTTATTGTCAGAGGGATCCACCTGGTTCACCTTTGCTTCTGCAGAGAGGCTCAACACTGCCCTTGTGTTTTCAAACATAAAGCTACCCTCAATGGATTTCCAAGGTGAATCCTGCAGCTGCATCCATCCCAGACACTGGGGCTTTGAACGCCTGTGGAGAACACCTGCAGATGCTGGGCCTCGCCATGACCACCGGAGGCTCAGGGGTTAGCACACCGAGTCCTCACCGCCAGGAGGCCACAGAAACTCCCAGTGCTGACAGCAGGTGGGAGCCTCTCAGGCGGCATCCGCCAGCAGCCTCTGCCCTGCTGGAGAGTGCCAGGCTTTGAGCCCACCTGCCTAGGGACTGCCCACCTGCTGGGGAGGGGTGGGGCTGCAGAGGGCCACTGGGCTTTTGGGAATTGAGGTTCTGGGAGCCCCAGGCCTTAGTCTCACTGTAGCCCAGTTCTGGTATTTTCAAACTTTTCTCCAGCAGAGAGAATGCTAATATCCCACAGTTGCAGCATTGTTCAGGGCACTAGAAGAATTGGGGCTTTCTCTCCAAATAACAATGAGTATTTCTTCTGAGCCTTTGTGATAAGAAATGAGAAAGAAAATCATTCCTAGAGGCAGAAGCAGAAAACCGTCTCAACAAAAGGCAGAAATGTTTCATTATGCATTATTACTCTTTCAGATGAGCATTTCTGCCAGCCCATGCTAGGTTTAGAAGAAAGTGGCTTTTAAGTCTTAGATTATTATGGCCACATCTTGTTTTAGGAAGGAAACATCTGATCTGGGGCAGCTGCCGGATGAGCTCTTCTGTGCTTTTGTCCATGCTCCCAGCTGGCAACCTGCTCCTGTGAAGTGCATTGTGATGCTGAGTTTTGCCACAGGCTGTCTTTTGCGGGTGGCTGTGATATGGGAATCCCTGTGAGGAGCAGCCGCCGCCCCTCCAAGAGAAAAAACCCAGGTGTTTCTATAGAATGTGGTTTTACAGTGAGTTTCTCTGGTATCCTTTGAACAATGCACATATTTCCTCTGTGAAACAGTTGCAAAGTTAGAATTGCAGGACTCCAGAGATAAATGTCAGTAATTCCCTCTTCCTTTTATTAACTAAAAAATAAACAAAACTTAAACCTCGTGGGAGCAGCATTTAATACACAGAGAAAGATAAAAGAAGCAGGAATTACCCATATTCTGCAAGGTTTAGTAAAAAAAAAAAAAAAATCAACACTTATTTACAGAAATTGTCTGAGTGGGGTTCTGGCTGTTCTGAATGAGCAGGACCTACACAGATGTGAAAGAGCTGTCTGGACCCGCGGAGCCACTGAGCCTTGTGGTTGAGTGGGCAGGCTCTGGATTATTTCACACTCAGCAACCCATTCCCCTGGGTGCCCCTGGGCAAGCCATGGATCCCCTCCATGCCTGGTAGGAAAAATGGGGATAACAATAGCAGCCCCTTTATCATGGGGTTACTATGGATGCAAAGCAAACCATAGGTCCCCAAGGCCAGGTCCTTAGGGACCTCTGGTTACTCTTGTTATATCAGGGGGCCCTGCAGTTGCACCTGTACCAGTATGTAGAAGAGATGTTGATATCTGCACACATTGTTAACAGTTGGGGGGAACAACCTTTTAGTCTCATTTCTATTTTCCTCTTTCCCTCACTTTGGCTTGTCAATCTGTTTCTTCTTTCTCCTGTTTTCTATCCCCTGCCCTGCCCCCTGTCTCAGCACTTCACTTTCCTGCCCTCTCAGAGCTGAAGCCTCAGTGGGAGGTGCCTGGTCCCAGAGAAAGGGGCCCCTTCTGGGCAGCCTTGCAGGGCAGTCTCACGGTCGGCCCCTGTCTCTCCAGTTGCTTCCGTGCTGAGCACAGCCACTGACCTGGTGCAGCCTGGTCCTCGGGCTCTCCCCTTCTTGCTCGCTGTAGTACATCTCCTGTATGCCGTTCTTCCTGTGCTTAGTGATAAGCATGTCCCCTCGCTTCCTGGAATTAGACAGTCAGCTTCCCTCTCCCAAATCCCCAGTTCTCCAAGCTCAGAATTCTCTCCCTCCTCTTTGGTCTAATTTCCCTTTCATCTCTCACTTTGCAGACTTGGCCCAAATCCTTAACTCCGTGTGCATCTTAGGCAGCCTCCCTAGCCTCTGCCCTCGGCAACCCTGCCTTGCCCCCACCCCCATTCCTGTCCTTTCACAAACAGCAGAAATTCTATCACCGTCTCACTTGGAACAGTGTCAAATCTCTCCTCCTTCTAACAAAAGCATCATTCCTGTCATTTATCCTGAGAAAGAAAAGCACATCCACAGAAACGAAAGTCATTTCAGCTGTAGCTCTTTGGCAAAGACTCTCATGCCCCTTGAATCATATAGAAGGTCCTCATCCCCCACTTCACACTGGCCCGACTCAGAAGCCTCCTACCTACCATTCCATAGTTTTGACCAGATCTTCATCCTCTAGATTCCCCATTCTCTCCCAAAATGGCTAACAAAGTTTTGTTCTAGCTCAAATAGGCTACCTGGGAAGAGGCAAAAAGGTTAGATTCAGTTGTGTCTTCCAGTGATGACCTTTGATTCACACCTTTTTCTTCTTTTTTTAAAATAATGATTTGAGTTAATCAAACAATTTAGGGCTTACCCTACAGAGCCCCTAATATTCTCTTAATTTTGGGGAGGTCTAATTTGCTTTGTCCAGTTGGGGTGTGTGTGTGTGCGCGCGCGTGTGTGCATCTGTGTACCTGATGTTTCAGTACGCTTTCTCTTTGTACTCAAACTCTCTCCCTCATAGCAATATGAAGAATGATGATTGCTTTTTGTTGTGCCTAGTAAGCTGCTCTCTACTCAATGAATATTGTTACTTGACTCCCATTACAACTCTGGGGGAATCTGGATTCACAGAGCAATAGAACCTTCTTACCAAATCTGGGGTGTGATTGTAATTTTACTTTTGAAGCACCCACTTCCCAGAGGAATTGCCCATGATGGATGCCACTGTCAGGAACCCAGATGCACACGCTCATGCATCAGCCGAGAAATCACATAAACAGCCCTCCCAGCAGGCCAGGGCTGACGCACCCATTGCTCCCCTATGGAAAGAGATGTGTCAAAAAACTCAGGGCAGCAGCAAGAAAGAGGCAGAGAAGAAGGAGGTGGGAGAGGATGGGTTTTTGCTGGTCCACCCAGGATTTTTCCTTCCTCATCTTCCTCTGAGGGCAGCAGCAGCAGCAGGCTAAGGTTTGGGTTTGTGGTTCAAAAGCTGTGTGACAGGATCATGGGGAGTTGTCTGGAAACATTTCTCCTGGGAGTGTGCTGTCAGCTCGTTTTCATAGTGCACATGAAGGGAAACATTCTGCTCTATACACATGCCTTAATCCTTATATAGGTACAGGTGATGTCTACGTTTTCCTTTGGGATGAATGTGGCCTACCTAGGCTAAGATCACGCTATGACATTTAGTCTCTTTGAAGAGCAAGTCTGTGTTGATTCCAGCAGGATGGGGCAGCAGGGGCTGGTTGCTAAGATGTCTGAAAACAGAGGATACTACTGGAGTGGAGGAGTGGAAGCGGCCCAGCGGGCCCACTGGTAGCCGTGAGTGTTAGGATAGCTTATCGGTAGCGGCAGGCCAAAGCATTGACATTCTTGACCACATAAAAGCCCATGGTGACTGGAGGGATGACCAATGTCCGGCCGGCCCGAAGGGGGCGGGGCTTCAATTCTGGGAGGGTCCCGTCGTCCACCATCACTAAGGGCTGGCCATTCAGTTGCACTGACCTACAGTGAGGAAAAACAGTATGGGACTCATTATTGCATTATAAGGGAGCCATTGCAACAAAGCCTAGCCCCAGATGGCCTGGCAGTGTCTGATACACACATACAGCTAACACTTATTGGCACTGGCTATGCCCTAGATTCTGACCTAGGTGCTTTACTTTAATAACTCATTCAAACATCCCAACAACCCCCCATTCCCCGCCCCCCGAGGTAAGGAACTATTAATATCATTATCCCCATTTCATCTAGAGTGGCTAGGTGACTTGCCCCAAGTCACACAGCTTGAAGGCCCAGGGTTTGAGCCCAGGTAGTCTACCTCCAGAGACACATCTAGAGAAGTGAGAAGTCTGTGACGCAGAGACTGTAATGTTTCGTTCCTATCTTTTTAAAATCACAATGTCAGCACAGTTTGACTTTTTCACCTAAAGAGTTTTTACCTGTGGAATGATACATGGGCTTAAGATGACTTCAGAAATCTATATAATTCATATCTCATTAATTTACTTGACAGATGAGATAACCTTGCTTGTCTAGGGTTATACAGAAGGGAGACAGAGACATAGGTAACAACTCTACTTTTTCTTTTTTTTTGAGACAGAGTCTCACTCTGTCCCCCAGGCTGGAGTGCAGTGGCACGATCTCGGCTCACTGCAAAACTCTACTTTTTCTAATTTAAGAATGAGTTTTGGCTGGGCGCAGTGGCTCATGCCTGTAATCCCAGCACTTTGGGAGGCCGAAGAGGGAGGATCGCTTGAGTCCAGGAGTTTGAGACCAGCCTAAGCAACATAGCGAGACCCCATTTCTACAAACAAAATAAAAGCAAAATTAGCCTGGCATGGTGGCTACTTAGGAATTTGAAGTAGGGAGGATCACCTGAGCCTGGGAGGTTGAGGCTGCAGTGAGCCAAGATTACACCACTGTACTCCATTCTGGGTGACAGAGAGAAACTCTGTCTCGAAAAAAAAAAAAAAGAAAGAGTTTTCATATTTAATATTAACAGATGTTTCCATTTAGCAAAACAGCAAAGTAGGTGATAAAGTAGGCACTTGTGATCACAATTCGCCTATCTTGCTTTTATTCTTTCTGTATAGCCAGCCACTTTCACCCTGAAAAGGTGGACCACATACATAGCAAACTGAGAAAAGAGAAACCACTCATCTTATGCCGGATGAGAGGGAAATGCCACCTATCCTTGACATCTGGTACCAGAATCCTGATAATGTTCCAGCTGTTTCTGACAGCCATGCACCCAGGTGGAAGCTTAGTTTTATGGGTCAATAGGAAAGGCCAGAAACAGGCCACCAGCTGGAAATAAGATGGTGAATCACCCTCAGCAAATCAACAGTGCATAGCGATGACGGTTTCTGGGCCTTGCCCAACCTCCAGTGTGATAACATTGCTGTGATATCATCTGAGCTGTAAAGAGAATAAAATGTTATAAATTGATATAAAGGTCTTTGTTTAGTGTTTCTTTGTGGTATGAGTGATAGACAAGGTTAGAGAGAGATAATCAGACCCATGCCCAATAGAGCAGTGAATTCCCCGAGATAAGTGTGTTGTAAATTGCTCCCAGTGGAGAGCTAGGCAGAGAAGAGATCCAGGCCTGGCCCCACACGGCTAAGTTTGGGCTAGGTCCAAACTTAGGCCAGAGGGAGCAGGCCCCATTCTCTTGCTAGAATGACTGAGTGAATAAGTGTGTAGGAGGCTCCTGTATGGAGAGCGAGGCCTGCCTCTGGAAGGCGTGGGGATGGGAGAATTGAGATCTGAAGGTCAGTGTTGACTGCATCAGATATGCAAGGAGCTTTTGCTTCCAAATATGAGAAGTGACCCTCTCTAGTGAAGACAGCCTACTCACTGGAGTGGAAGGCAGGGTGAGGAGAGTGGTTCAGTTAAGTTACAAAAGAAGCCCAGCTGGGTCTTCACAGTGTATTTTCATTATTTTGTTTCAGGTGCTGTGAATATTTATCACCCAGACATAAACACAGTCAAATACAAGTTCAATAATACTGATTAATCTTTCTAAGGCATACTCAAATTTATATCAAATCTCTGCTCGAAAACCTTCAGTGGTTTCTCCCATACACAGAATTCGGTGCAAACCTTTCTTCTGAAAAATTAGGTAATGCCCTTTTAGGTTCAGATGATCCCAGAGTATTGACATCTTTGGGTTCTGGGGAGTGCAAAACAATGTGTGATAAGCAAACCTTTAACAATCTATACTAATAAGGAGTAGTTATCCTGGGACAGGCCCTATTCTGGTTTCTTTATTGGTTGGTTAAAAAGCTAAGAGTAGAACCAGGAAGCATGGTGAAGATTCTCCACCGAAATCTGTAATTCCAGGAGCCAAGTCGCTAACTAGCTAGATGGCTTTGGCAAATCCCCTAACCTCCCTGCCCTGTTGCTTTTGCATCTGTAAGAACGTTATATAGGCTGTAACACCAAATAAATGAAATAAGAAATATGAAAGTGCTTTGAAAGCATAATGAGCCACATACTTAAGATATGATGTTTTTGTTGTTGTTATTCTTATTCTTTTTATTTATTTATTTTTTTGAGACGGAGTCTCGATCTGTCACCCAGGCTGGAGTGCAGTGGCACATTCTTGGCTCACTGCAACTTATGCCTCCTGGGTTCAAGCGATTCTCCTGCCTCGTCCTCCCGAGTAGCTGGGACTACAGGCATGTGCCACCACACCTGGCTAATTTTCGTATTTTTAGTAAAGACTGGGTTTCACCATGTTGTCCAGGCTGGTCTCAAACTCCTGACCTCAAGTGATCCACCCGCCTTGGCCTCCCAAAATGCTGGGATTACAGGTGTGAGCCACCATGTCTGACCTGTTGTTGTTATTCTTTTTAATGTCATTGTGGACAGATGCACTTTTTGGTCTTTATCATACCTGACTGCTCTGTGGTACTGACACTTTGCAAGGCTCCATTCTCAAAACCCTCTGTCCCCTTGGCTCCCATGATATTTCTCTCTGTTTTTCTCCATTTCTGGATGCTGTTTCCTTTTGAGAGGGAGCCGTTCCCCTCTGCCTGCTTCTCAGATGCCAGGGTTCCCAGTGTTTTGTCCCTGGACTCTTCCCTCCCCACACTCTGCACTCCTCCCGCAGTGCTGCTACTCCCACCCATGACTTCGGTTACTATCCACATGCTGATGCTCCCCAAGCCTGTGTCTCTACCCTACATTCTATGAACTTGTGTATCTCCACTTGGCTGTACACATGAATTTCAAAGTCACTACGTCCAAATTCAAAATCTCCTCAAACTCTGTCCTTATCTCTGCTTTTATTCTTTTTTTAATCTTTGTGATGATATGGCCATTTATTAAGTTACCCTAGCCAGAAAGCTGCGAGTCTTCTGAGACTTCTCCCCCAATGCCCATGTGTAGGGTAACTACGTTAAAATAATTCGACCCTATAATGTTTTTCAAACCTGCTCCTTTTCCTCCATTCACTGCTATGTTTTTAGTTCAGAACTCGCCTCCTAACCTATCTCTGGGCCGCATTGCTGACAGCTATCTGTTGTCGCTGCACTGCTTCAAACTTGCCAACACTCCCCTTCCCTTACACTTTATTGCGAACAATGACACCCAGCTCCAGCTACCTCTCCAGTCTCAGATCCCGCCAGGCCCCTCTCCAATGCTCACTGTGGATCGCAGACCTCTGGGAGTGGGTGTTGGTAGGAAGTTGCCAGTTATTGTAAGAATTTCATTAATAAATGCATACACAAAGATGAAGATTGAAAAAATTATGTCTTTCACAGAGATGAGGTAAATATTACTCAATGAAAATATAAGCAGATATTGTTGGGACTGAAATACACAAGTTCATTTAAAAGTATAGTAGGCTGGTGTGGTGGCTCATGCCTGTAATCCCAGCACTTTGGGAGGCAGAGGCAGGAGGATCACTTGAGTGCAGGAGTTTGAGATTAGCCTGGGCAACATAGTGAGACCCCATCTCTACAAAAAAATAAACAAAATTAGATGGGTGTGGTGGTACATGCCTGTAGTCCCAGCCACTTGGGAGGCTGAGGTGGGAGGATTGCTTGAACCCAGGAGGTTGAGACTGCAGTGAGCTGAGATTGCACCACTGCACACCAGTCTGGGTGACACAGCGAGACCCTGTCTCCAAAATAACAAAAAGATGGAATATATTTTTCAGGCCAGGTGCAGTGACTCATGCCTGTAATCCTAGCATTTTGGGAGGCTGAGGTGGGTGGATCACGAGGTCAGGAGTTTCAGACCAGCTGGACCAACATGGTGAAACTGTCTCTACCAAAAATACAAAAATTAGCCGGGTGTGGTGGCACACACCTGTAATCCCAGCTACTCAGGAGGCTGAGGCAGAAGAATTGCTTGAATCCGGAATGCAGAGGTTGCAGTGAGCCGAGATTGCACCACTGCACTCCAGCCTGGGCGACAATGTGAGACTCTGTCTCAAAAAAAAAAAAAAAAAAAAAAAAAAAAAAGAAAATATTTTTCAAATGTAAATGCTAGTCAGCAGTTTTGGGATTAAAACATAAGTTCATTTAAAACTGTTCTTCAATTCCCAATAGATTTTTTTGGGAGAAGAGGGTATCATATACTTTTTAAGAAATAGATTTTAAAAGGACAATTACTATAATGTGGAAGGCCATGACATTTGTTGACACTTAAAAGGAACCCGCATGCTTGAACAGGCCCAGCCCCCGTGCCCTAGTATGACCAAATTAAATGACTTGCAGTTTTGCTTCTGAGTCGTTGTGTCATTGTGTGTGGTGCTCCCTCCAGCTGTCCTCCTCTGCCAGACTAACTGCAGTGGATCCTTGCAGAGTCTGTGTAGGTGTTGCCTCCTCTGGAGAACCTTCTCTGACCCCTAGGTTGGGTTTGGAGTCCCACCTCTGGACTCTCTTAGCACTCCAAAGTTACTTCTAACTGTGGCCCTTATTATAGTGAGTTACTTGTTTGATCCCTCTCTGGGCTATGAATCCTCAGTGCCTAAAGAGGTGCTTGGCACAGAGTAGGTGTGAAATATTTTCTGAGCAAGTGAATGGGCTTTTGAGGTTCTTTTGCATTATTTCTGATCTTCCTGGATTGAGTTTCTCCACCTCTAAAGAGACTCCCTGGAGGTTTGCTGAGTGTGTTTACAGATTTCATTAATGTGCCAATTACTCTTGCTCTCGGTGGCTTGTGGAGATGTTAGATAAGATCTGAATTATCACTGATTCTCTCAGTCACTCACTAGATACCTTATCCCAACCTGACATAAGACCATTGATCATCGCCAGTGTTTTCTATCCTTAAAAAAGATCTATGCGACCATCTCTTAGCTAAATGAGCATAAGGTTTTGTGAATAAGGTTTTGTGAGACCTTGAGTCCTCATATGTCCTCATCCACAAAGTCCCTTCATTATAAAGATGGGCCATGTGCTTTATCATTTCCATTCTATTCTTTCAGCTTATATTTTTCTTTTAATATTTATCTTCTTACCCAGCAAAGTCATATCATGCTAAATATAACAATAATCTTTCATTTATATACACTGAACAGCTTGTAAGCTTGTAAACATAATCACATTAATGACAAAATTCACCAATTATGCAGCACTATTTATGCAAAGGCACTACGCTATGATTTATTTTGACTATCTCATTTAGTCCTTACAACAACTGAGGCAGGTGTTAGCATTCCCGTATTACAGATGAGCAAATCAAAGTTTAGAGGGGTCTAAAACTCACCTAAGCCATACAGCCAATGAGTGGTACAGCTGAGATTTGCACTGACACCCTTAACCATAGCCTTATCTGGCCTCCCTTGTCACATGTGATTACTAAACAGCCCCAGGAGATACACAGGCCAGTATTACTATTATTGTAACTTTACTATGGGGACAAGGTTAGAGAGGTTAAGTGGCCTGGACAAGGTCATGTGGTTAATAAGTGGCTAAGCTAGGTCTCACATCCTGGCTTCCTGGCCACCTCTTGCTACTATTTCATGTTATTTCTCCAGTTCCAGCTGGCGTTCACCAGGATTGTGTTTCTTTCTTTGAAAACCGTCCTTATCATATTTTCATCATATTCTGAGACCTCCTAACTGGCCCGTGACTTTTCAAATCAAATGCTGAATGATCCAGCCTGGGTTGAACTATTTCTCTTAATTCCCTAGCTTGCCTGAACTGCTGAGGGTATTTAAATTATCCAAATATTAGGACAACTGCATTTTATCACCATCTGTTTTTACAAAGTCTAAGTTACTTTCCAATTTCTAAACTTGTTTTATTAATTTTTAATGTTATTTAAAATGGGATTCAATGTGTCAATTTGGAGTCAAGCCCTCTGCTCCCCAGGTCTCCATGGGAGCCAGGAGACCCTTGGCCCAGTCACTTCCCCGCTACCCTCTGCCTACCTGACTACAGTCTCTGGTCTTCATGTCTTATCACTGTTCTCGATAGCCATGGATATTTAAGCAAGGTTTCAACTGTTCTGAGGTGTCAGGGAAGTAAGTCTAACGAGCATGTCCTTTTTAAAGCTTGAAGATAATTTTCTGGACTACAGTCTGGCCAGCGGGGAACTTTAGTGGGGAATTACGTGTTTTATCATGAGCAGTCTTGGGAGCTGCTGTGTAGTTCAGGCTGGCATATTTTGGGGCCTTGAGTGGGAGGTGAAGGGACTTAAAGAAAATTGGTTCTGGCCAGGTGCGGTGGTTCACACCTGTAATCCCAGCACTTTGGGAGGCTGAGGCAGGCGGATCACAAGGTCAGGAGTTCCAGATCAGCCTGACCAACATGGTGAAACCCCGTCCCTACTAAAAACACAAAATTAACCGGGTGTGGTGGTGTGCGCCTGTAATCCCAGCTACTTAGGAGGCTGAGGCAGGAGAATCGCTTGAACCAGGGAGGTGGAGGTTGCAGTGAGCTGAGATTGCACCACTGCACTCCAGCCTGGCAACAGAGCGAGACTCTGTCTCAAAAAAAAAAAAAAAAAAGAAAGGAAAAGAAAAGTGAAGAAAACGGTTCTGTCTCACCCACTTTCAGAACATTTGCCTTCTCTGAGCCTAGTTTCTCCAACTGTAAGGTGAGGGGTGAGGTCAGATGAACCCTAAGATCCCTTCTGGCTTAACCGTTTTTCAGTTGGGTTGCCTATGACTAACAGCTAGCCTGAGGCAAAGTTTAATGCCAAACCCAGAGTGATCCTGCATAAACAGAAATCTGATCATGACATTCACCTGTCTAAATATTCAGTGGCTTCCTGCTGATCTTAGAACATTGTCTGAAGTTCCCATGCACAGGCCCTATTATCTACTTCTCCAGACGCCGAGAGGCTCGCTCTAGCTCCTGCCCCTTCCAGATCCCTTCCACCTCCACCTCCTTTCATTCTTTCGGGCCATTTCTCTAATTTCGCCCTAAGCGCAGAGTTTTGCACACGGTTTCCTTCTACCTGGACCTTTCTCCATATGCCCTCCTCCTCCCTTCCAGCTTCCTTCTCCTGGCTAACTCTTACTTGTCCTTCAAGTCAGGGGTGCTCCCACAGGACCCAGTACTTCTCGGATCTCAGCTCCTGTCACACAGTATTGTGACCGCTGAGCTGATTGCTTGTCAGTCTCTCCACTAGATAGGAAGCCCACATGTCTTACTCATCCGTCACTCTCCTGTCCGCCCACTCACACAGGAGGCGTCAATAAAAGACACATTGGATATAAACACTTGGGCAAAAGACTACTACCTAGAAGGAAAGACACTGGACTGGAAGACCAGAAACCCGTTTGAGTCCAGGCTTGGGACATGAAGTGTGCAGGTCTAGGTATGTGACCAGCCGATTCTGGCCTCAGTTTCTGGATTGTTAAATGATGAGAGAGAGGGAGAGAGGGAAGGGGGAGAGAAAGGAGGAGGGGCAGGGGAGAGAATAAGTCCGGCTGTGTGTTTGTATGGGACTGCGCCTGGGTTAGCAGCTCTCTTTCCTCCAGTGTGCTTTCCTAGGGGCCACTAGAGGTCACTCTTGTCCTACACAATGGTACCAGGACAGTGCCTTCGCGGTGGCTCCCAGGGAGCCGGAATACGTCCGCCTGCCTCCAAATCCTGCACTCCAATCCCGGGAAGGCCAGGAGATGTGCCCGGCGCTTGGCCTCCCGGAGGAACAAATCACAGAATCAATCACATCCCAACCAGAACTTCGTTGCGGTCCCGTTGGCAGGGGTCCCACCTGGAATGTGGCCTAATATTAAGGAAACGTGCGAAACCGGGCTGCAATTCCTGCAGGGGTGCCGGCCTCCCGGCCAGCGTGCAGAGACGGGGGTCCCGGCGCAGGTGCGGGGTCTGCGGCGCCCGCAAGACTCGGCGCCGGGCTCTCCCGGGCTCCGGGTCCCCGGCCGCCAGTCGGGTCGGCCCCGCACCTGTTTGTGCTTTGCAGGCTCCCAGGCCCCCTCGCTGAGTGAGGAAGCTGGTATGTGCAGCTGCCCTGCCCTTCTCCAGGTCAGGGGCAGGTTAGAGCCCGGAGGAGGCCCAGTCAGGTTTGAGGACAGAGGGGCTTTGCTTCCCTTTCCTGCTCGGTGGGGAGACGGTGCATCTGGGGCAGCCTGGACAGGAGGTTCCTCTGAAATTACCTTGAGTGATGGCTACCACGCTGAGAAAGGCTGCTCAGAAGGGGCCCCTGCAGGTAGTGTCGCCTGGTCCCCCATGCACGGCTGGTGGAAAGGCTCTAAGACCGGCATGACCCTCTCTGGGCTGCTCCCACTCCTCAGGAGTCACGGGGAGGATTTCTTCCTTTCATGTGTGTCCTGAACTTTTCTTCTATGTGCTTTTTGCTCTACCTGGAATCCGGTGGAATCTCTCAAAAGCCTGTTCTTCCCTCCAGGCCCCGTCAGAGGTAGCCTCCTGCTTGGGACCTTGCCTGCTAACAAGCTGGAAGGGAGGGCGGCACATTATCTGCATCTCCCTTTTAGTGTCCCTCTCAGCCTCATTTTATCTGTGTGCTTGGGTCATTTTGTCCGCTACTTACTTATTTTCATTTCTTAATTTTCAATAGTATGCGGCTCAGTGCCTTCTTGTCCATGATAGCTGTTTAGTTAATACTTGTTGAGTTCTGCGCAATCAACCGCTCTAGGAGTCATGCCTGGTTGTATGTTCCAATCTCTTCCTCTACTGTTGTTAACAGAGAGGACTGTAAGGGATAGAGAGAGAAAGTGGGAAAAATAGTGTCCTGTTCCCTTGCCCTTCCAACAGCCCATACCCTATTTGAAGTTTCTGGTCCCTAAGACATTTTGAGGCTGAGAAGATTATTTGCCCTCCATCCTACCCTCTGAGGGACACACTGAAATGGTGAGCAGTTTTAATCTAGCTTCTGCATCACTGACCAGAGAAAATACTAGGACCCCTTTGTACAAGCAGAGCTGGAGGTTTTATAGGCAAGTTGTTAGGGATATAGGCTGTTCCTGGATGTAGTGTGGTTTGGGGGTCAGGATTTGATCTGTATTCTATCCAAGTCTGTGTAATAGTGATCCAAACCATAATGGATTCTACCATGTGCTTCTAATGGCTTAAAATAACTTAGCACACTTGGCAGACAAGATGAGAGCCTGACTAAGGAACCTGGATTTATAATGATATTGTTAACTCCCAGCAGATGAGGGAATCATCTGGGGGAAGTTTGGAAAGAAAATTTGATCCTGCAACCATCTCAAAGCTCCATATCACAGGCATATCACACTCAAACCACAGGACGCAATAGGAACCCGCTGTAAAAACCATGGAGACTTCAGTATGTGGTTAACTATGTCCCCCTCCCATCGTAAAGAATTGGTGCCATCATCATCAACATTTACAAGTAGTGTTTAAGGGGCATTATTCATAGTTCCATCGTTCTTTTCATTGTACCAATTAAATTACAACAGACTTACTCCTTGTCCTCTAAGTCAGAAAACACTGAAATATGCAAATGCCTGAGCAGACACACCATAATAAACATATTACACAAAGAGCAGGAAGGAAGGAAAATCAGACTGAGTCTGGATTTCAAGGCCTTCTGCAGTCTGGCCTGATGATGTGTTCGTGGGCTTTCCCTTTGCCCCACAAAGCATCCAGTATTCCAGTCACATGAGATGATTTGCCACCTCCCAAACAAAATGAGCCTTGAACTTGTGTACTTCCAAACCTTTAGTGAGCTCATCCTGGTGCTGGAAATTGCCTTTCCTACAGCGTTGCCTAGAAGTATGGCACATCCTTCCAGCTCCAGCTCCATGGCCTTCAGCCCTGGGACTTTTCAGAGTCCCAAGTCAGAATTCATCTCTCTCTTTCTCATAATCCCATCTCCTATCTTTACCCTTATGTGGTCTGTTTTGTCTCCGAGTTAAGGTATCCTCTGCAGAGAGGGACCAGGTTTCCCCAGACTTAATTGTGTGGAGCTGGAGGAGACAATATGGGGGTGCAAAGTATTCCCTTTATAGTAGTCTACAGGTGGAGTGAAGACAGGTAGGAAGGCAGGTGTGTGTGTGTGTGCATACATGTTAACATGTTTTAAACATAACATGCTTAGTTATGTTTAACACACATGTTAAAGAGATAAATACCTGTTTTATTAGGAATACTTTTGAGAAAGTATTCCTCATGACATCAGGGGTACTGGTATAATCTCAAAAGGGAAAAAAAGATGTCTCAGGTGGTACAGGCTCTGTTCCAGATCCCACAGATATCCAAGTGCAAAGTGTGGGGCGACTCTGAATCATTGTTGCAAGGGTAAGCAGGGAAGGGCTAGTCTGCACCGGTATTGCTGGTTTTGGCAGTGGGTCCACAGTTTAATGCTCCAGGCCCCTTGTCTGGAATGAGCCACATCGTGCCCTGGGCTTCCTGATGCTTAGCAGCCAAAGAAACACCAGTTTGGGGCCCAGACCCCACTGTAGGGATAAGCTGGATTAGAACTTTCAGTTCCTCAAGGCTTACATTTGTTCATCACCAAATCACAGCCTCTGGAAGGTGCAGGGGAAGAAGAAGACAAGGGCCATTTGTTCTCAGTCTGCCAGAACTGCCCACATATTCTGCTGCTCTCTCACTTTAGAATCAACTGTTTAGAAATATGTTAGCTCTACCCTAACTTGCCCATTTACAGGTGTTTCGTCTAGGTCACCTGGGACAGAATGGAAATCCCTGCCTACAATGAGGGTCCCTAAGTGAGTGAAGGTGAAGAGGGGAGACCACAGCCTTCATGGACAGCTATGCAGAGAGTTTCCAGCTGCTGGGAGTGAACTGGAGGAAAATATATTCTGGATCTGAGAACAAACAAAAAACTCTCAAAAAATAACAGTGAAAAGCCTAGATTCCTAAACATTTAATGTTTTAAGATGTCAAGTTGCTGTAAAATATAAAAGCATTTTATAATCCTCTAATCGGCACAGTGATCGCCACATTAGTAATCTGGGAGTTAAAACAAAACAAACAATAAAACCTTTGGGGAGCCAGCACTCCTCCTTCCACTCAGTCACAGAGAACTCCCAGGGGCTCATGGCATGTTCACACCTTTGGCAAAATGGCATAGTGCCTGAATGAAGAATATAATCTGGGAAAAACTGAAGATACAGATCATCTGGGATCTTGTTCTAGCAGTTTATAGAGGGATAGTGGTTCTCAACCTTGACCACATATTTGAATCACCTGGGGAGCTTTAACAAATACTGGTGCCTGGGTCCCAGCCCAAGGATTTTGGTTTAATTGGCTTGGGGTGTGGCTTGGGCATTGGGGTTTTTAAAGCTCCCCAGGTAATTGGAAATGCAGCCAAGGTTGAACACCCTGGGTAGAAGAAGGGGCGGGGATATGTTTGTAGGTGGGGGTGGAGGGGACTCAGATATCTTTCTAACCATTACATTCTGAATTTATTTTGAATAAAAAGAGATTTTCTTACTTTTTGAGTGCCATGTCAGGAGGCTACACTTTTTTTTAACCTAAAAGGAAGATGTGAACTTTCCAAAGACAAGTTTTTGCTTCACAGACAGAAGGGAGCATTTTTGCTATTTCAGTGGAACGGCTTCACTGAATGTCTCGCCCCTCCCACTTGTACCTTGGTGGGATGATTCCGCTCCTCGGTGTGTACCAGGGAGGTTCATGTGTAGCACTTTACAGGATGACTTAGGAAACATATCAGATGAAGCATCAGCACTGATAACCAACGCTGTGTTTCTTGAACACTGAAAAGAAAAACTTTTTTCTTTTCTTGAAAGTCAGTTTCTATAAAATCGTTTAGATTTCTCTCAAGTTCTGGACTGTGTCACAGAGAGCTCCTTATAGACAGAGAGTGGTTCAAGTTCTCTTCAGGCAAGAGGAACTAGGGAATGAAGAATGTGTCATTCAGTATCTTCACTGTAGTTTTCAGATATGCATATACTTACCTATGTAGCTAACATTGATTATAGCTACTATCTCTTTATGAGCCACAAAACACCCACAAATTAGCACAAGGGCTAAAAGAATCCAAACTCCTCTGGGTTTCAATGAGTAAGCTTGCATTAACAAGATTGGTGAGGCTCATTTCTCTACTTACTTACTTTTCTTTCCTTTTTTCTATGTACTGCCTCAGAACCTTAAGTATAAGTATTTTTATAAATATATATATATAAAAATATATAAAATCATATATATATATTGAAATTTCTCCTTTTTACAGTGTCTATTTCGGCCTTTCTGAACCGGGGCAGTAACCTGAATGTCAGTGTTTAGAGTAAGTACCACTTTCCTGCTCACTCACAGCCAGCTCGTAAATCTCCCTGATCCAGGCACTTTCTTGCCATTCGGTGCTCTCAGCCTTTGCAGCTTGTCTTTCCTGCTGAGGGGCTCTGAATGGCCTTTCAAAAGGGCTGCAGCTGATGTGGTTGATCTGCACCAGTGGGGCCTTTTGCTCCAGGTCAAAGATGTCCACTCTAAGTCTTGCTTTGTAAAAAATTATCCTATTTTTTCCTGATATTTTAACATCTGAAGCCCTGCAGGGGTTAACGGCTTTCCTCACATGCTCTCAGCCTGAACGTTACAGGCACTGAGGTTCCTTACCTTTTACCATGCATCAAAACAGATTCCAAGTGAATCAAAGAAATGAATACAAGTGAAACAAAAAAGAATCTGGAAGAAAATAAAGATGCATATTGATCTGATTTCAAGAATATAAATTCATACACATATAAGTAGAATGGAAGAAAGCACAAGGTAAGCATATTTAACTATACAAAAGGGAATACTTCTGTATGTCAAGATAATACCCTAATATTATATAGTTAGAAAAATAGCAAATAAAATAGTAGAGAAAATATTTCAATGGGGAAAGTTGCCTTATACCTGTATTAGAGCAAACTTAATAAAACAGACTAACACCCCAATATAAAAATAGCAAAAGACATAGAAAGTTCATAAAAGCAATATAATACTAACATATGAAAAATCTTCGGGCTCATTAATGCTCAAAGAATAGAAATTAACATAAGAATACTATTTTTTTATTATGAAGTTTTCAAAGATGTAAAAAATGTTACTATATTGTGTTGGTGAGATGAATTGTAATAACAAAATGTTCATATTTCCTCCTCCATCTCAGACCTCTTCAACTAAGTTTGGATGAGGTAAGAAATTTGAAAGGTGGCCAGGCACAGTGGCTCATGCCTATAGTCCGAGCACTGTGGGAGGCCAAGGAGGGCAGATCACCTGAGATCAGGAGTTTGAGACCAGCCTGGCTAACATGGTGGAACCCCATCTCTACTGAAAATACAAAAATTAGCCGGGCGTGGTGGCATGCACCTGTAATCCCAGCTACTCAGGAGGCTGAGGCAGGAGAATCCCTTGAACCAGGGAGGCCGAGGTTGCAGTGAGCCAAGATTGTACCACTGCACTCCAGCCTGGGTGACAGAGTGAAACTGTCTAAAGAAAAAAAGAAAGAAAGAAAGAAAGAAAGAAATAGAGAAAGAAAATCGAAAAGGTTCATCCTGTGAGATAAAATTCTAAAACTCAATGGATTCCAAGGTGGGCAATCTGAACACCAGGTCATTTGAGGAATGGTTGAAGGATCTGAGAGTGTGTAACTTGCAGACTAGAGTTTTTAGGTTAGATATATAGAAAAATTGATAAAGAAGAAGGTATAGATTTTCTCTTCTTATTTTTTCCAAAGCAAGAGTAGAAAGGGCAAGAAAGCACCTTTGGCCTAATACATGGAGGTTCTTTCCTACCATCAGAGCTGTCTAGTCCTAGCATGAGCCAGTTCCTGAGACGAGCCATCCCATCAAACAGAAGCTGAAAAGCTTTATGTCGGGGATATTATAGAAGAAACCTCTTGACCCATATGAGTTCTTTGAAATTTTTCCTTTATAAAGTCATCTTTTACTAACTACAGAACTTTCATAGAACGGTTTATTTTTAAAAGAAACTAATTTAAATGATCCCAGACAAGTGAAGATAATGGAAACCTGCAGGGAGTACATCTAGTTGACCAGAGTTCAAAAAGTCTAGGTACCAACTAATGTCAGCAGTGTAGAACTAAAATACTTAGATGTCTCGAATCTGCTGGGATAAATGGACAAATGGCCTACTGGTCCCAGAAACAAGTCTTCATGTTTTGGTTTTGAGTGTCTGAGTCTTGGTATTGAATTAATGGGGTTAAGGTTTTTCCGAAAGCTTCTTTTACCTGCTCTGTGTCCAGAAACTAAACATGGTGCTTCCAGGTATCATTAGTGAGAGATTGTGGCAGGTCAGGTGGTGGCCAGTTCACCCCTCAGCATTTTTCACATTAGCCAAGCTCTGAATCCAGAGATGAAATATCATAATATGATCTGGTCTGTTCCAACAGGGACATGAAGATATTTTTAAAGTCTTAGCACCTGGGAGTTACTTGAGTATTTTCAGAACCATTCTGTTTGGTTAACATCAAATGACACCTCTCTAAAGGCATGCAGTTAGATGCCAATGTTTTTCTTTGATATAGGATTTAATGAGGGTGAAATCAAAGCAAAAGTTATATCCCAGAGAGATGGAAAAAATGAGCAGTATGTGGAAAAGGAAAAAAAAGATGTTCATTTCTTCACAGAATAGGCAATAAGATTTTTGGTTCATAGGAGCCTTGAGATTTTTTTCAGTTGAAGGAGAGGCTCATACAGATCTGAAATTTAAACATTAATATGGAACCTATTAGCCCCAAAGCAGAAATACTTTACATGTCTATTTATGGCACCACCCACAGGCTGCTTCCTGTTAGTTGTTTGTTTCTAGTAACAGAGATGAGCTCCTTTAGGAGATTCTGAGATTCATCTCAGAATCCTCTCCCCAACAACCACAAAAAACCCCATATTAAATAGCTCTTGAAAGCCAGGTGAGGATATGGCCTAGCAACAGAAAGATCAAGGGACATTCTGATCGGAAACATTCACATTGAACTTTACATTCAGAATTTCCCCCTAATTTGTCTACTTGGAACTCTTGAGTACTTACAGCTATGGGACCACAAATCTTTTAAAATTTTAGTTAGCCATTGCAAATTAGATCACCGAAGAGGAAGAAGTTTTGTCTGACACAAAGTAGGATCAATAAAAATTGATTAATGGATGAAGATATATACTTTCCAGTTTCCTTCAGAGGCCTCCCTTGTTGGCATCTTTCCCTCAGAAATATACCTCTGAGAATGGGCTCCATTAGGTGTGAGGCAGTTGGAGATGCCTGTGTATAGGGGGTTGGAATATAATCTAGTGATATTGATTTTTGTATACCTCAAATTAAACAAATCTGGAGTCATTGCTGGTTTTTAATAATCCCTTTGTTTGAGAAGAGCATAATAAAAATAGAAGGGAATTCCCCAGTTTTGCTGGAAGAAAAAAATGTGCTTTTACTAGAATTCTAATTGGGAGACAGTCTTAGAAGTAGCTCAGAGAAGAACTTTTAAAAGGGTCTGAGGCCGGGCATGGTGGCTCATGCTTGTAATCCAGCACTTTGGGAGGCTGCGGCAGGTGGATCACCTGAGGTCAGAAGTTTGAGACCAGCCTGGCCAACATGGTGGAACCTCATCTCTACTAAAAATACAAAAATTAGCCAGGCGTGGTGGTGCATGCCTTAGTCCCAGCTGCTCAGGAGGATGAGATGGGAGAATAGCTTGAATTTGGGGGGCAGAGGTTGCAGTGAGCTGAGATCACACCACTGCACTCCAGCCTGGGTGACAGGGTGGGAGTCTGTCTAAAAAAAAAAGGGGGGGGGGTCTGAATTCTGGACTTGTGAAGAAAAGTTAATGAAACTGGTGTGAATTAGCCTGAAGGAGAAAACTTCTGGGTAACCTCATACTTTTCAAATATATTCATTCTATAAGGAGCTTATGATGAAATGAACCCAGATAATATCATGACAGAGTCCAGTTATCCATATGTATATTTGTCCTATGTAATTGTAATTTTATAGTACCAGACTGTTGTTGTGGCACATTGTTGAAAAAAGTGCACTAGAGTAAGGGTCAGGGGAACTGGATCCTAGGGACTTCTAGCTTTTTCACTTACTAGTTGTGTGACTCTTGAATAAGTCACTTAGTGCTTTAAGACTCAGTGTCTTCAACTCTAAAATGGAAGGGAGGCAAGAATTATTCTATATGCTTCATGGTTCTGTCAGAAGGTTAAATGAGATAATGGCTATTAAAGTTTTTCATTATCTATAAAGTTACAGCCATAGGTACAGTGGCCCCCAGCGCTCTTACAAAATTAAGTGTTCAGACAGGATTGAAATTGTGGTCACCCCTTTCTGAGAGGTCTTTAAATGTGGGGCGTCTTCTAGTCCAGATGGCTTGGCCACAGACTGAAGGCTGGGGGAGAGAGCCAGATCACCTCCCAGTGTCACTCTATCTCAGGATTCTCAGCATCTGCTGGTTCCCTCAGGTCAATGTGTCAGAACAGAACAGCCAATGTGATGAAAGTTGCTTCCCTCTTTCCTAATTTTTGGAATATTTTCCCTCCAAATGGAATTGAACAAGGCACATAAGGGAGAACACTGGGATCTGACCTAACACCTGTTCTTGGTTTGCTTTTTCTCTGGAAAGGTAAGTCCTTTTCATTTTAGATGTCAGCTGGCTTGTGAGGCCAAACTTCATGTTGCTTCTCTGTTTGTTGAGAGACACTGGAGATATTTATCAGGTGCAAATGATTCCCTAGAGCAGGGCTCCCTAACCCCTGGGCCATGGACCAATCCTGTTAGGAACTGGGCTGCACAGCAGAAGGTGAGTGGTGGGTGAGTATTACCACCTGAGCTCCACTCCTGTCAGATCAGCAGCATCACTAGATTCTCATAGGAGTGCAAACCATATTGTGAACTGCACATGCAAGGGATCTAGGTTGCACACTCCTTATGAGAATCTAATGCCTAATGATCTGAGGTGGAGCAGTTTCATCCCCAAATCACCCCCAACCCCCACAGTCTGTGGAAAAACTGTCTTCCGTGAAACCACTCCCTGGTGCTAAAAAGGTTGGGGACCGCTGCCCTAGAGGACAGTGGTTATTGCTTTGTGATCACACAAGGCAATGGGTAGATTCTGTGTTTTGCAGATGCCCTCAAAGTCTCCTCTGACTTATCCAGAATGGGAACTATTGTTCTGGATGTGAATGGGGCCATCTTCTTCCGAGAAAGGTGAGAAACCAGGGAACATGACGAAGGAGGGACCCACAGCTGGATTTTTTCTGGAAAAGAAAACTAGCCAGATACTGCCACCACTTCCTCTAGTCATAGAGCCTCTTTGTGTGGCCTTTTAGTGGCTTGACTTTGCCGGTGACCACTGAGAACACAGGCTCCAAAAGTGAAGAGGAAGCAGGGGGAATGGGGACCAGAAGAGAATAGAATTTCAGAGCTCAAAGGGAAGCTATAATCCCTTGTCCAACCCCCAACTGAGGAAGGAATCCTAGAGCACCTCTGAGATGGCTGCTCACACTCTGATTAATAGGCTACCTCCTGAGAAAGCCTATCCTGACCTCGGTCAGACCAGGCAAGCCTTTGGAAAACAAGCTCATTTTGAAGTGAAATCTCTCTCTTTTAAATTGCACTCCTTGGTTTTCTGTCATTTTGGAGTGTTCTAGGCCAAAACTGTTTAATTTCACTTGGCAGTCCTCTGAAGAAAGTCCTCATGACTTACCTTACTTTTCTCCTCTGAACTAAATTTCCCCATTTCCTTCAGCTATTCCCTGAAGAATGTGTATTCCAGATGCAGAATACTCTTATTTGTATACACTGCAATTTTCTAAAACTTCTGTCCTATGGGCTAGAGAGCACCCACTTTTTGTCTGGTTCCTAGAATAAGAACAGTCTCTTATATGAGGAGTTGGGACTGGAGTAGGGGGTCTTACAATTGGTTCATTCACTGAGATGGGAAACAAGAACCTTCTTGTGAATGTGGCTGCCTAGACCATACCTAAATAGTGACTCCAAGGGTGCTTCCTGTGTGATACTTGACATACCTTAGCTCTGAGTTCACATAGAGAGGCCCTTTCAGAGATTTTAAATCTTCCCAGGCCCAGTGGCAATTCTAAGAGAATGAGAATTACCCCAAGTCCTCCAGCAATCAAAGAAGTCTCCTGGCCTTTCCCTATCCTGAAACACTAGACCAGAACACCCAACTGGTGGCTTGAATTGGGATGGAGGGCACTGACTTCCTCTATATCCTCTTCCTGGTTCCTCCAGACAGGAGCAATTACACATTCCTCTGCTCCCAGAACTTTCTATCCCCTTCTGAGCTAATACGGCTTCAAGCTGTAGCAAGAACTAGCAGACATAGAACACAGAGTCTGGCCCCAGAGGCTTATAAAAGAGAGAAAGAGACACCAAAGGCTGAAATCACTTCCTAGCATTTCCTTTCATCCCTTTCTGCACAGTCTGCTTCACTGAAACCACACCCTTCCTGTGAGACCCCCATCCCAGACCTCTCAGCTCTTTAGTAGCTGCTAAGCAGAGCACTAGATGTGGTCTTGAACATATACATGACAGTCTCTGTCTGGCAGCTTACAGTCCACCATGGCACAGCCCAGGGTCGAGCCAATGAGGTCCAGAACAGGAGAGGTGTTAAATTGGCAGTAATTTATAGGCAGAACAGACTCAGAAGAATGAAGGCCCCAACATTTCACAGTGAATTAGTGGCAGGATCGGGGCTGGAATCCAGTTCCCTTGAATTCCAATCCAAAACTCTCTAATCCAACATATGTAAAATCGTTATGTGTGTATCTGTATTTATATTTATAGATGTATGCATATGCATGGATTTGTGGAAGGCTTTATTTCAACCATATTTTCCAAATTGAGTCTCACAATAATCCCATTTGACAGTTAAGGAAGCTCAGGTTTGATCACAAAGATAAATGGTAGCATCTGAATTCAGACCCTTACCTTCTAATTCCAGTTCCAATGTTCTTCCAATTACCTGACATTATTATTTGAGCTCAGTGGGCATTACCAAATCTTTCTTAAGGATCCCTGTAGAATGAAATTCTCTTTGTCCTTGTCCCTCTCCTACATTTTTTTTTTTTTGAGACAAGAGTCTTGCTCTGTTGCCCAGGCTAGAGTGCAATGGTGTGATCTCAGCTCACTGCAACCTCTGCCTCCCAGGTTCAAGTAATTCTCCTGCCTTGGGCTCCCAAGTAGCTGGGATTACAGGTGCTCACCACCATACCTGGCTAATTTTTGTATTTTTTTTTGTACAGAAAGGGTTTCACCATGTTGGCCAGGCTCGTCTCAAACTCCTGACCTCAAGTAATCCCCCACCTCAGCCTCCCAAAGTGTTGGGATTACAGGTGTGAGCCACTGTGCCTGGCTGGTCTCCTACATTCTTAACAAAGTTGTAACACAACTCCTCACTAGTGTGGTGATGGCAAAAGTTGAACATACGGCATATCGCTGGCCAGTGGGAGTCAGTCCCTTCAGTCACTCTTAAGGATAGGTATAGAAAGACAGGGGTTAAGGTGTGGCCAGCTCCAAACAGCAGGGGAATCATCTTGGAGGCAGGGACATAGGGGAGGGGTAAATAGGTTTAGAGGCCTGCCTGCATCCTTGGTTGGAGGGAAAACAAGCTCATAAAAAAGTGCTACCCTTGACTATCATCTTCTGTTTCATCCTTTTGCTTTTTTGTAATTCTTAGCATGATTTTTTATCATAATCCTAACACATGTCTTGTTAACACATTATCTTAAAAGTCTGAAAACATTCCTCTTTGGAAGAACATTCTTAGGGAAAGCAATTGTATCCTTCCTCTTTCTCAACCAGCTAGATTTCTGAGTTGAGGAAAAGGAAGGTAATGGACATTTATTGAGCATTTACTATGTGTCAGGAACTTTACACAGATTACCTCATTTACTTTGCTCCACAAAAGAGGTTTCACAGATGAGGAAACTGATGCTCACAGAGATGACATAATTTGCCTAAAGACACACATCCAGCAAGTAACAGAGCAGGGATGGACACCTTGGCCTGTTAGACTATAGCATTTGGCCAGTCCCCTCCACACAGTGCACACAGTCTTCCTGACACTGGGCAGGCTCAGCTCCTAAGCTCTTTGGTTCCAGAGGACCCTAATGAGAGGACCCTAATCATTGCTGCAGAGTCAGCCCTTCTGTCAGAAATGGCTTTGCAGATCATTATTTAATGGCAGCAGGAGATTTAATGCACTCATGGTCCTCAGAAAATCACACCCAGGATGAGAGTTTTCAAGCTGCACAGGACCTTACCAAATATACAACAACCCTTGAAATCTGAATATTAGGAAACTGAGGCCAAAGGATTAGGATAAAATAATTTTCCCAGGTCATATGATTATTTACTGGCAAAGCTGGGACCAGAAGCAGGTCTCCTGCCTAGGATGAAGGCCAGGAATTCAGCACACTCACCATGAACTACTCAGAAGTGGAGAGAAAGGGGATAAAATACTCAGTAGAGTCCTGCTGACATAGGTAGGACTGGGAAGAAAGAAAAGCAGACGCAATGTACATGTAGCCAGAAAAAAGAGCCAGCATGTGAACCGAGACTGAAAATGAAGATCTAGGGTGGGCTAAAGAGACTCAATAAGTGACTTCCCAGATTGTTTTTTGCTCCCATTGCAAATACAATTGGAAGCCAAATGCAAGCCACCAAGGTTGCAGTGAAACAGTGAATAATTATAGCACAAATATTTGTGGGCAGCTGTTGGAGTGCAAGCCACCTGCTCCAAGTTTACAGCTTTGTTAAACTTGGTAAACATTAAAAATGGAATAGGAATGCTTCCAGTCTGTGCAGCATCCCATACCCTTCCTGAGAGGCCTTACTGGGGGAGCTGGGGTGGCCTTGCCCTTGACCAGGCCCTGCTCACTGTCCTAGAGTTTTTCTGTTCTTAGAGATCCATGTGTCAATAGTCTCTAATAGAGACTGACGGAGGCAGGGAGTGTCACAGAATCATACATTTGTAGAGTTTAGAAGGGGCCACAGAGCCCTCAAACTAAAATCTCTGTCCTATTATTCAGATGAAGAAGCTGAGATGGAGCAGTGGTGTGTTCAAGTTATAAAGTTTGGGGTAGGACAGACTCTTTACCTCTGAACTTTCGAGCACTAAACTCTCTGTTTAGTGCTCCTTCCTGTAAGCCCTGTGAGGTTAATAGATGGTAACAACAAGGGAGTCATAGCATTACAGAATGTTACAGCTGTGAGGGACATGGTTCTCAACTACCAGGATGTTTGGTTGCTACATGACCATGGGGCACTATTGGCATTTGGTGAGCAGCAGCCAAGGATGCTAAACAGCTTACAATGTGATAGTCGTGTATAAAGAAGAGTTATCTCGCTCAAATACCAAGAGCACCCTTGTTGAGAAATACTTTCTCCACCATTTGACTTTACAATTGAGGGATCTAAGATAGGGAGGGGCTTGAGCAGGTTTCCAAAAGGAGTCAGCAGTCACCTGACCCCAGACCACTCTTTGTCCTACTCCATCCCACTGAGCCCTTGAAAGAATTAGTAGCAATCTTGGTGTCTTCAGCTCCCCCCTCCCTCAGCTCCTGCTGCACTTACTCCCAAGCTATTTTCAGGTTGGCACGTACTTGGACTTTAGGCCCTCCTGCCCATAGGGCTGCAGCAGGTACTGGTGAACGAGCTTGTCTCTGAGAGTCCCAGCCAGCTTGATTTTCTTTCTTGATCGATGCAAGTTGATGATAAAAAGTGTAATGGACCCACGAACATAGTTGTGGCTGAGATCCAGAGAAAGAGAGAAGTGAAAGATGGAAACAGAGTGGTAAGTTAGATGCTCCTAAATAATTTACAGGCTACAAAATATGAACAGCCCAGAAAATGGCACTTAAAAACTTGGCCACCATAGACCCTAAAAGACAGGAAGGCCTCGTCATTGTGGTTTCTTGCAAAGATGATAGCCACTTCCCGCCATACTTCTTTAGTTTTTGTTTAAATTTATTGCAATGATTTTAGAAAATATAATGTATATATTTTATGGCATATATTACCATAGTATGGAAATAAAACATGCTGATTGCAAAAAATGAAAAATATTGAGAAACACAAAGAAGAAAAAGAAAATTCCCCATAACCCTCATGTCTTGAGATATGATAATATTTTGGCAAACATCCTTCCAGTATTTTTTAATTTATTAATTTGACAAATATTTATTGAGTACTTTGACACATTATTACTCAGTTTTTACAAAACTGGAATCACATTATTCACAGAGTTTTTTTCCATTAATGAACATCTTAAACATATTCCCATGTGATTCTTTTTCTACTTGTAGAAGAATCCTAAACTTTTCAATCATAGAAGTGTAACATAATTTATTTAACTAATCCCCTACATTTGCAGTTCAAACAACTCATGTTTGAACATTTTTGCAATTATAAATTATGTCATGTGTATAAACTTTTTGATTATTTCTGAGGGATAAAGTCCTAGATGCTGGAATCATTAGTCCAAGGGACATGTGTGTTGTACGATTCCTCACCAAATTTTCCAGTTCATTCCCAGTGGTGCACCTCCCTGTGGGAAGATTTTTTCTTCCTGCCCTACTGAGTGATCACGTGATTTGCTTTGTCCAATGAAATGTGAGTGGACATGGTAAAACCTCTAGGCAGCAGCTTTAGGACTCAGTCCATCTTTTGCCATGTTTCATTTCCCTCTGCCAGAAGACTGACAATGTTCTTGACAAAGGCTGAATGAAAATGATGTGGGCAGAGGTACAGTCGAGCCATGATGGACAAGTAGTGTGAATGAGAAATACATTTTCTTATTGAAAGCCATGGAGATTTGGGGGTTATTCATTATTGCAGCATAACCTAACCTATCCTGACAGATGCACACATTTTGATTACATTGATATTAACTTTCTAGAAAGCTTTCACTAATTTTGCTCCCACCTACTCTGTATGAGAGCACCTATTTACTCATACCCCTAAGAACACTTCCAACGTGCTCTTTTAAAATACCTTTGTCAACCTGAGGGGTGAAAATGGGATTTCAATGTTGTATTAATTTGTATTTTTAAAAATTAATACTGACATGCAGCATTTTTTCATTTACCATTTCATTTCTTCTTTTGTAAGCTGACCATGTCTCCTTCCTTCCTTCCTTCTCTCTCTCTCTCTCTCTCTCTCTCTTTCTTTCTTTCTTTTCTCTGTCACCTAAGCTGGAGTGCAGTGGTATGATCTCGGCTCACTGCAACCTCCGCCTCCCGGGTTCAGGCAATTCTGCCTCAGCCTCCCTGGTAGGTGAGATTACAGGCATGCGCCACCATGCCCAGATGATTTTTGTATTTTTAGTAGAGACAGGGTTTCACCATGTTGGCCAGGCTGGTCTCAAACTCCTGACCTCAAGTGATCACCTGCCTCGGCCTCCCAAGATGCTGGGATTACAGGCATTAGACACTGTGCCCGGACACCTTTGCCTATTTTTCTGTTGATTTATAAAAACAATTTATTTATTAAAGAGCAGTCTTTTGTCTGCAAAATTTCCCTCAGTTTTCTTTGACCATTTCAGTTTATTTACATTGTATTTTAATATATAAAAGTTAAAAAACTTTTATGTAGTCAAATTTATCTTTCTGATTTCTTCTTTTGCTGTTTTACCTACCTCAAGATTATAAAACTATTCACCATTTTGGAATTCTTTTAAATGAGCATAAGACGTTCAGAAGTCTGAGAGAACTATATGCCTACATGCATAAGCCCTTCAGCATGTATTAGGAAAACTATAATGATTTCCTTCTCTCTGTGGGAAAAAATACTTTGTTTCTAAGGGGTCCCTTAGGGCCCCATCTGGATGAGTTAATGAGAGGAAACAAAAAAATGACCCAGCCCCACCTTCAAAGGAGGAGTTCAGAGAAACTCTAAGTCAACTTTGCCCAGAGGAAAGCATCATTCCTTGTAGAAATAACACCCCTCCATCCTGGGTCACTCACCTCTGCTTCTAAAGGTGCTAATTAAGAGTTGAGTGACCAAGGACAGGTGGGTATGGTGACATGGAGTCTTTTATTTTTGTTTTTGTTTTTGTTTAGAAGCACAGTTTCCAGGGCTCTTCCCTGGAGATTCTGATTCAATCTATTTGGGATTAGGGACTGGGAATCTCTACTTAAAAAAGTCTTTCTGGGATATTTGGCAGATGAATTGGGTTTGGGAACCACTTGCTTAGAACAATTCATTAAGATTATGAGAAGAGCTACCGAAGTATATCCTGCTGGCTGTGTGTCAGAGGATTTTTCTTGCATCTGCAGGAGGGTACATTATTGTGTTCAAGGCTTTTGGATGCCTGCATTTGTGCTGTGATAAATTATTAAAACGACTCTTCCATCCGGTTCCTCCTCCTCCAGTCCTTCTGAATCCCCTGCAACATGTGAACTAGCTTTTGTAGCTAAATGAGTTAGGTCAGAAGAGAATGCCAGTTGATTTAAGCATACTTGTGTCCCCAGAACTCTGAAGAAGGATGCTGGCAGCCTGAATCAGTGTTGACCATCATTAAAGAAGAACATCGACTCTTTCCCATTGGTGGGGTTTCAGCTTAGCTTAGCTATCTGTAAAACTGAGGAAGACACCATTAATTGCAGGACCTCTAGGCTTCAGAGTGGGAGAAAATACATGTGGATGGGTATCAATTTTGCCAGACTGCAGTAAACTCTTTTGCTAGCTACCATCAAACAACACTCTCAAAGGCCAGCAATGGAGGAGGAGAGAGCCACGTGCTTGCATTTATGAGTTTCTCCTCTGCAGAGCTGGGGCAGAATGAGCCCTTAGAGACTGCAGAAGAGAAGGTGGGATGTGGGGAAGTGGTGGGTGGGAGGGAGACCTGAAATCACAGCACTGCTGCAGGGAAAGCTGTCTTTTTCAAGCTGTTTGGCAGTGGTCTGATTTCCACTTACATAGTTCCCCTGGGGAAGACAAACCAGTACAGCCCAGAGACCCACATATAGAAGCTCTCAGAACTCACAGCACCTTCTCAGGTAGGAGTTGGCATTAAAGACTGCCTCAGCCATCCCTCTCCCTGCTTGGCTTATGGGCAAGGACATTAAGCGAGGCCTTTTTGCTGCAAAGACACATTCTTGGCTGGGGAGTGCAGCACCAACCTGAAAGTAGTGTGTTGTGAATCCAAATTCCTGAGAAACATATATTCTCTGACCATAGAAAAATAATCTTGGAGAAAATGGTGTCTGAAAGCGTGGCCTGCAAGCATTTGCTGGCCTTCTGATGTTGTCAAGTCCAGGTGGCTTTTGGTTATCTTAGTGAATGTTCCTTTCAGGAGAGAAGTTGTCTGAGAGGATCATCTATCTTGCCCCATGTCTCACTCATGGGTAAGATTTTTTTTTTTTTTTTTTTTTTTTTCACCAGCAGAGAATCCATGTATCTGGAGTTCATTTTTTCTGGCTGTTCTTTTCCTGCCTGACATTTCTCTGTGTTGCCATGGGAGGAGGGGGAAGTGAGTCAGGGAAGGGAGGCTGGAATTGGAATATCCTAATGTAAGAGGTGGGGAATGTCAAATGGGGAGGTGCATCTTGACTTCCAGATAGAAAACAGTCATGTTCTAGAAATGTCTCCAGTGAAGCTGGGAGGCTGGGAAAGGGAAGGGAGGATGATGCTTTGCAGTCCACGGTCATTCCCACTGAAAGTCAATGTGCTTGAAACTGGGTTGATCCATTGTCTCCAAATCTAATTCAAAGGTTTTGGGTTCGGTAAAAGCCAGGCCATGTTTTGCCAAACATTTTTTCCCTTAATTTCAAAGCCCCTGTGTATTTTAAGGGAAATTTAATCCACATGTTTCTGATTCATTTACACTTAACTCATCAAAATATTGTTTTGTAAGAGCCATTTGATGTCCAAGAAGCCTCAGGAACCATTTTTATGAGCCTTTAAAAAAACTTCTTCTGAAAAACAGGAAGTCATGTTTTGCCAATAATAAACGAACTTGAACCCCAAAAGGCTTAATTTTGCTTCAACATCCACCAGGTTCCAATTGGTTCTGAACTTGGCGAAGGACCTCATCTCCACCCCAGAAACATACATTGTCTCAGCAGAATCGCTCATAAAAAGAGGCTTCCTTGTCAAAACTTGATTGTTCTCTGAGCAAGAAGATCGAGGGTGAGAACTGCCATTCTGTCAGTGTCCTAATTTGTTAATTCCAGAACAGAAAACAGAAAAGCACCTGCTGGTGGTGGTATAAGGGTCTAAGTTTTTCTACTAAATCAATCATAAGAGACAGCGCTCTACAAGGTCAGAAATGACCCACAATGCAAGGGGCTGCTGTGACAGGCAGTGTCCACATAGGGGTTGCGTGACTGTCAGGGAGATGTGAAACGGATTTCTGTGTTTAACAGGCACTGGGCCGTATGATTTCTAAGGGCTATTTCCAAATGTAGCATTCTTTGCATTATTAATGCTGCTATTTGCATGTAGGTGTGATACCGTAGAACCTCTGAAATTCAATAAAATAAATGCAAATATCTGGAAAGATGCTTGTCACACAGCAAGTATTCAATACACACTGGAGTGCAGGGGTTGTTGTTTTAATAGACGCTTTCTCTGGATGATTCTACTCATAAGTTTATACCTTCTCTTCCAATCCCTGTTTTGACGCGGGGCAAATATTTTCAGAGTATTCGTCAAGGTTGAATAGTGTGAATCTACCATGCCCACTCGGGGATAATTCTGTGATTTTGGCCTATTGGCCACAGATAAATGACTCAGCAGTGCTTCCTTAATGGCACATGATTTCTCAGAGAGGTGAATAGATACTTCTTCTACCTTTGAGCTACCCTAGCTGGACACTGACACAGAGGAGCCCTGAAACCTCAGCTAGCTCTGTGTATTCACTGTGGGTTTTCTTTATGAATCTAATAGGAACAAAAACACCTTCACCCCAATTATTATCATTAGGGTCATATGTAGAATGGATTATGAAAGTCTTTTCTTTCTGTCTCTTTAACAGGGAGTGAGAGAGGTTGTACTGATAGAAGCACAGTGACACCGTTTCTCTAGAGAGATTCTGAAGTGACTGCATAGAAATTAGAGGAGAGCTGGTGGTGTAGACAGAGAGTCTTGAATGCAGAAGATTTCAGTAACTTGTTTGAGGTCTCATACTAGGGAATGGTAGAATCCCCATCATACCATTTCCTTTTGGCTGATGTGGTAATATCAAAGGGGAAGAAAGCTCTAACTCTAAATCAACGGTAACATCTTGATGCCCAATTTCTGCATTCATTCATTCATTTGCAAACCTTTCCTGGGATCTTCATGCCAGTCACTACATTAGACACCAAGAATACAAAATGAATGAGACACTGGCCCTGAGTTCACAGTACACTCAGAATATTAATAACAACTTCCCATGAGAATGTTAAAGAATGAGGATGAACACTTGAATGAGATTATGTGAGGAGGCTTCTATGAAGAGACGCAAACCCTGCTAAGCCCATGGCTGCAGATAATTTTTTCCCCGAGTCCTCAGACTAGTAGTATAAAGGCCACAGACTGATATGCTTTCCAACAGGGATATAAGGTGCCAAGAGTAATTTTTCTATCTTGAGTCTGGGGGTCCACCTTTTGGGTGGTTACCTCAGGGCCAGGGCAGAGACAAGGAATACAATGTTTCCTTGTGTGATGATCAGATAACTCCAGGCCAAGGCCATAAAGCAGTCACTCTCTGTCAGGTATTGGATTGAGCTTCCTGTTGAGCAAAAGGCATGTTGAAAGCCTCTGGCCTCTGCCCAAGCCAGCCTCCCCTCATTTACAATAGGCACTTGTATCTACTGACAAGACAACTGGCCCCTGTCCCTGCTCTGCTCAGAGTGATTCTTTGAAAAGTCTTATCATGATAAATTAATTGGCTTGGCTCCTCTCTCATCAAGGAAGGAGAAGGAGCATCTGTTGTAACCTGACCACTCCAAGCTCTTTGTACTAGCTACTCCCCTTGATCAGCTCCCGATAGGCCTGGGCTGGAATGAAGGTCTGGCTGGAGGTACTTGCTTCCCATTCCCTGCCCCGTTATCCCCCCACCAGGTTTTCTTTGCATTAAGAGAAAGAGAAATAATTCTCTTTTCCAGGGCAGCCTACTCTGCCTTAAACAGGAAGTGATGTAAGAAAGTCATATTTGGCCAGATGGATTTTGCTTTAGGCACCCCCCTCTCTCCAATTTAAAGTTTTCCCTTATGGTCTTAATGTGTTAAATTTTTTTGTCTGCCAAACTTTATTTATTGATAATTAATTTTCCTGTTTGTTTTAAAGACAACTGTAATGACAACCAGTGCTTCAGATCAAAAAGAGAAGGATAACCCCACACTACCACATTCGGTTGTTATAAGTCCAGAGCCCTCAGAAAAGGAAGCCCAGATTTCACTTAGCCTCTTAATTTTTAAAATAGCTGAAAAGATTTTCAAAACACTGGAAATGGCTCTAAAGCTGGCATGACCACCTCTGGGCACTCCATTAGTTCTGGGGACACCCAGCTTGAGATGCATTGGTCTAGGGCTAGGTTTCTAGTGGCATATCTCTCCAGCATGCATCTTAAAAAGGGAGATTTATTTTCTTAAGCTTTGCTGGTGGATCATAGGAAAAGATTTTACACCTCTTGACTTGGCTGAAGCTTAGGCACACAAAAAAAGCCTCATGGGCATTACATCAACTGGCACAGAGAAAATGCCCAATAAAAATGTGTTGGATGAATAAGTAAATGAACAAATGGCAAGAATTTTAGGAATCTTTTATGATTAATCCTCTAAGTTTGAGAAGGGAGCATTTACTTGGAGTAAAAGCTATTTACCAGAAATTATTTGAAACCTGCAAAGAGCAGGTATGGTGATTCCAGCGGCAAAAAGTTTTCGATAAGATTAGTGAATGGACATGAGTCTTGAAGGGGTCCCAAATGGAACGGGGTGGGAGCCCCTCGGGTGGCCTTTCTGTGCCATCTCTCTGAGGACTTACTTGTGGTGGTTTGTGCAGTGAGCATAAATCCTCAGTTTGTCCCGGATCACTCGGCCAGGCCGTGGCTTCCGCTGGAGCCCAGCCACATGCACAGCCAAGACTTTGGGGCCAATCAGGCGCTTGTAGAGGAGAGACAGCCAGTAGTCCTGAGGAGAATAGAGAGGGAGAGGGTCAGGGAGAGACCACATGCTCAGGTGTTCTGAGTAAACATGACACACACACACACGGGCCAGAAATCACTTCCTACCGGGAGTAAAGTGAGTCATGACCAACGCAGCCCAAAGCCTACAAGCATGGTCAGCCCCAGGAAACACGAACCTGGGTTGATAATGAAGTGGACACTGTCTAAAGTGGCCTTTCAACTAAACTGGGATGTGTAAGTGGAGTTGACCTACAGCAGCATATGAACAAATGAATCAAGGATTTTCATATATTATGAAATAAAACCATTTGAGACTTCACATTTTCAACTTTCTTTTTCTATGACTTTACTTTTATAGTGGTTTATGATTTCTGTTTAATTATGGAATAGACTATTTCCATTCCTTAGAATTGTTACTAACATGATCATCCAAACTGTCATCCTCCAAATATTGTCGCTGAAGACTACTAGTGCAGTGGGACTGAGGTGAAGCTTCTCCACATAGGAGACCAGAGTCCTTGATTCCAGAGTCCAAAAGGCAAACAGAAAAATGTTTGCAACCATGGTGCTAATTCTTGGTTATCCTCAACAATCTGACAATAGAAAATGTCATTCTAAACTAAAAAGAATGTGATGCTTTAACCATTCTATGAACCATGTGTAATGGATTTAAAAATATTCAATCTGTGGCACACATTTATATGAGCTTACAAAAGCCCACCTTAATTTCTGTTGTATTTGCTATCATCATATTTTGTGTTTGCATCTGATATAAATATAAAATTTACATTTCTGTTGTGCAAGTTCTTATCAACTATTGTGAGGTAATGACTTCAGTGTTTATAACTCAGTGTATAAAATAGGGCTTCCTAGTAACATTTAGGACCCTCCTACCCCACTCAAATTCCTGAATTCAGTGAATATACTATTCAGTGCATACTCTTCAATGCCTTAAAGACATCAATCGTGTTTTATTAGCATTCATCTTTTCAGGCAGAAGCCTTCTGATAATCTTTTTTTTTTTTTTGTCTTGTTTGGTCATTTATAGTATCAGCTGCTTAAAAACATCTGACGAACTGCATAAATCAGAACGAAGTCTCCAAGCCCCTTTGCTACTAGAATGGCTCCAAATCTGCCCTGAGTAGTGTACTCTAAGCCATGCACAACGATTTACTTTAATTTTAAGTGGCCTTAGGATGGCTGTTAAATATGGTCTCCTAATATTAAAAAAGGCAAATAGTCATTATCAATTATATAGATGGAAAAAGTGTTATGGGTTTAATATGCTCAAATTTGGTTACAATTTCTGTGTTTTTGATGATTACTTTATGAAGTGGTTATCACACTCCAAGGGGATTTCCACCTTTTTCTTACTGACTTGCAATGTACTTTCTTTTAAATAATAAAAGTAAAAAACTGTAAGTTAGCTATGATTCGCTTACTATTTTCTCAGTAATAGTAAGATATAATCCTCTGAAATAATAATAGGGATTATTATTCTCATTTTACAGACATGCAGACATTTCAAGGTATATCTCAGGTCACAAAACTAGTGAATGGTAGACCCTGAAAGCAAATAGGGATCTATTTGCCTCCAATGGCTGTATAACACTTTCCTTCATGCTGTGAAGTACAAAGTCATATTACATAAAGACACAAGGCAGCTGAAAAACAAAGAATTCAACCTAGAGAGTGGGTACAGAATCTGGAAGGGAGCCTTAGTTTTTATATAGAGGTTGCCAAAATTTAGTTTCTGATTTTTACACTCACAAAGCATTTAGAAGTCAAGAAGAGCAAAAACACAAAACACTTCCGTTCCTCCAATTTCGACTCACTACAGTTCGTTCCCATTTTTCTTATCCTTCATTCCAATGTCTTATCACAAACACCCCTGTTTTTATTTAGGTAATTTGAAAAATCTAAACAGGCTTGCTCTCAAACTTGCATTTGGGTATAGCCATTATCTTTGTGTTACAACGATTTTCACTTAATGTGAGACACGTTTGTAACAGGCAAGCCACTCACATTTAGAAAAAAAGTGATATTGTTTATTATGTTTAATTCTCAATAATTATGTAGAGATAAAAAATAAACTTATATAATATAATCCCCACCATAACTGAGTGGCAAACTTTAGATTTATTAACTTGAAACCTGTCTGCTTTTCAGTAGGAGATAGCTAAATGCCATGCCATCCTCTAAAAAAGGAGACGAGGATACCTGGGTAAAACTCTAAAGAGGTTTGGGGTAGATATATAAAAGAAGTTGATAAGGTTAATTCCTAATGACCAACATTCTTTCCCATTTTTTTTTTTTTACTGTGGTGAGATCCGCATAACATAAAATTTATCATCTCAACCATTTTTAAGTGTACAGTTCAGTGGTATTACGTAAATTCATAATGTTGTATAACCATCACCACTGTCCATCTCTATAACTTGTCATCTTGTAAAACTGAAACTCTGTACCCATTAAACATTAACTCTTCATCCCTCCTCCCCCAACCTCTGGCAACCATCATTCCACTTTCTGCCTCTCTGACTATTCTAAGTACCTCATATAAATTAACTCATAGTATTTGTCTTTTTGTGACTGGCTTATTTCCCTTAGCATAATGTTCTCAAGGTTCATCCATGTTGTAGCATATGTCAGAATTTTCTTCTTTTGTAAGGCTGAATAATATTCAATTGCATTTGTATATCAAATTTGAACTTAATTTGCAGCCTAACACATGGACTTATCCTGCAAAATGTCCCATATGCAATGAGAAAAAATGTGTATGCTATTGTTGCTGGGTAAACTGTTTGGTGTGTCTGTTAGATCTAGTTGGTTTATTGTGTTGTTTAACTCCTCTACTTCCTTACTTCTGTCTTGTTTTTCTTATCATTATTGAGGATGGGATATTGAAGTCTTCAACTGTTATTGCAGAAGTGTCTGTTTCTCTTTCCGTTCTGGCAACTTTCACTTCATATTTTTGTGATCTGTAATTAGGTGTGTAAACATAATTGTTATATATTATTGCTGTATTGAACCTTGTATTAATATATAATGTCCTTCTTTGTCTCCTATAATCTTTGAAAATTTAAAATCTATTTTGTCTGATATTAGTAAAGCTGCCTCTGCTCTCATTTGGTTACTATTTTTATGGAATATATTTTTCCATCCTTTCAATCTTTTTGTGTTTTTGGGTCTAAAGTGAATCTCTGTGTAGACAGCATACAGTTGGATCCTGTTTTACTTTTAAAATCCTTTCTGGCAACCTCTGTCCTTTGACTGGAGAGTTTAATCAATTTACATTTAAAGTAACTACTGATAAGGAGGGACATCTGTCATTTTGCTGTTTTCTATATGTTATAGCTTTTTTGTCCCTCATTTCCGATATCACTGTCTTCTTTTGTGTTTAGTGATTTTTTTAGTGAAATGTTTAAATTCCTTTCTCATTACCTTTTGTGCATACTCTATAACTATTTTCTTTGTGGTTACTTTGGTATTACATTTAACATCCTAATTATAATACTCTAATTTGCATTTATACCAGTTTAACTTTAACAACATACAAAAACTCTGCTCCTTTACAGCTCTGTCCTCACCCTTCTCAATTGTTTGAAATGCTTGTTCTCCGGTGCTGTAAAGAAATAGCACTTGAACATAAATTTAATTTATTTAGTAAGGCCATTTTTATTTCCTGCAGAAAGGGCACACTTGCCAGCAGTTTTGCCACAAGGGTACACCGAACAAAGGAGACAGGGTCATTTATAACCTGACGCATCCACCCTACTGCTGTGTCTGGTTTCCATTGGCTGGAATGGGACCTCACATTCTGTATTTGTCTGGTTTGGCTAGCAACTTAGAATTTTTTGAAAGAGGCAAAGGTAGAGGAGAACAAAGGAAGGAGGAAGTAACTTGTGGAATGCTGAGAAAGATAAAAACACTTTTAAATAAGGAAGAGGAACAGGTTATGACCTAGTGCTTGCTTGGACCAGTATAAGCATGCCAGGGCAAATATTTAGGCTAAATTGTGGGAGCTAAGAACATAAAGCACATTGATTTCTTTATTACAGCCAGCAGATATTTAAGAATGTTAGCACAGGTCTTTGAATAAATTTTGCTTTTAGGAGAAGTTACTATTTATTCCTAATTAGACGGGGAGGAAAGTCTTTGAAGAGGAACCTCTATTTTACTTTTTATATCAATGGTTGATGTCACAAAATTACATCTGGATACACTGTGTGTCCCCAAAATATAAACTGATAATTCTTTTAAATACATTATTCTCTTAAATTATGTAGAAACAAAAATTGGAGTTACAAACCAAAGTAATAATAACACTAGCTTTTAGACTAATAATTGTTTTTAAAAGAGGTATTAGTCTGTGAAATCATGCAGAAAAAAAGTTAAAACCTATTGTCTTAAAAGGAGTTAAAACCTATTGTTACAATAATGCCAGCTTGTATATTGGCTCATATAATTAATATTTATTGAAATTTTAATAATATTTATTTAATATTTATTTATTTATTTATTTAATAATATTTATTTATTTAATAATATTTATTTAATATTTATTTTTTCATACAACTTTGAATTACTATGTAGTATACTTTCATTGCAACATGCAGGACTCCCTTAAGCATTTTTTTGCAGAGCAAGTCTAGTCGTCACAAAATCGCTCAACTTTTCTTTATTTGAGAATGTCTTAATTTCTCCCTTGCTTTTGAAGAAAAAGTTTTGATGGATATAGGATTCTTTGTTGACAGTTTTTTTTTTTCTTTTTAGCACTTTGCATATATTGGCTCACTGCCTTCTGGCCTTCAAAGTTTCTGATGAGAAATCTACTGATAATCTTACTAAGAATTACTTATATTTGGCAATTCACTTCACTCATGATGCTTTCAAGATTTGATTTGGCCTTTAAAATCTGATTTAAAGTGTCTTGGTGTGGGTCTCTTTAGATTCATCTTATTTAGAATTCACTGAGCTTCTTGGATGTTTATATGCATGTTTTTAAAATCAAATTTGAGATGTTTTCAGCCATTGTTTATTGATTATTTTCTGTGCTCCTTTTTCTCTTCTCCTGGGACTCCCACAGTGTGTATATTGGGCCACTACTTGATGTCCCCCAGGTCCCTTAGGCCCTGTTCATTTTTCTTCAATCTTTTTTTTCTGTTCCTCAGACTAGATAATTTCCACTGTCCTACCTTTGAATTTGCTGATTCTCTCTTCTGACTGCTCCAATCTGCCTTTGAATTACTCTACTAAATTTTAATTTCAGTCACTATATTTTTCAGCTCCAGAATTTTTTTTTTTGTTTCTTTATAGGTTTTCTTTCTCTTTACTGATATTTTATTTTGTTTATATATCATTTTCTTGACTTTTTCCACATCTTCATTTAGCATCTTCAAGAGAATTGGTTTAAAGTCTTTGCTTAGTAGATCTGCCATCAGGTCTTTTTCAAGGATGGTTTCTACGGATTTATTTACTTTTTTCTTTGAATGAGCCATACTTCAAAGATATTGTTTATTTGTATGCTTTGTAATTTCTTTGTTGTTGTTGGAAACTGGACATTTGAATCTAATAATGTGGTGACTCTGGAAAACATATCCTCTTCTTCCCTAGGGTTTGCTGGGTTTTAGTTGTTTTTGGTGTGTGTGTGTGTGTGGATGTGTGTGTGTGAGTGTGAGTGTGTGTGTTTAATTGTTGTAGGCTGTTCCTGTGCCAGGATCAGCCTGAGGTACAAACTTAAGGTCTTCTCAGGTCTTTTTTGAGTCTGCACCTTTTCCTAGGTATGCGTAGTACTTTCTACTTTTCCCTGTACACACAGTTGCTTTTTGAATGTTTCTGTATTTAATGTCTGAAAAAAAAAAGAGGAAAAAAGGAGGAGAGTAAAAAAACAAAACAAAACAAAAAGGCACCAATCTTTTAAATCCCCTACAGTCACTTCAGCCAGAGGGGGAGGGGCTTACATCAATGGAGAGAGGTGCAACAACAATGGTTACCTGCCTCTTTATCTGCACCTCTTGGTCAGAAGCAGTAATCAGAGATGAGAGTAGAGATCCCTGGTATTTAGAGGATGGGGTATTTTTTGATCACTCTGACTCCTGCCAGCTGTATGCAAACTGCTCCAGGAACACATACACAGCTACCTGCCATAGGGCTAAGAGGTGGGGAATGGGTAGTCACTACTGAGCTAAGAGCTGAAATTGACCAAAATTAACTGCAATTCACCTTCCTAGCCTTCCCTTGAAAGCTGCAAGCCTTTAATAGACCTTGTCCTTCTAAAATAGTTACATGAGACAGATTCTGCCAGTGCAATTGTTGTCTGAGTGAAGAGACAGATTCATGATGCTTCCTATTCTGCCATCTTCCCAGAATCCTCTATAACATAGGCTTTTAATTTTGGTAGTAAAAATCCTTGAGTTGTATATGGCATAAATGTTCTGTTCAAGTTTGTAGTTTGACTTCTATCACTTTTTATGGTTTTTTGACATGGAGAATTAAAAAAAAATTTATAGGAAAACACATCAATATTTTTCTTTTGGTTTTTTCCTTTTTTAAATTCTTAATTAAGTCCTTCCTCATATAAGGATTAGATACATCTTCACTTATATTTCTTCTAGTTCTTTTTTATATTATTTAAACATTTAAACTTTTAATTCATTGAAAATGATTTGATGTATACTATTAAATTTGTTATTTTTTAAGTAGTCTAGTAATTATTTTAGTATCATATAATGAATAATCTATCCATAAGCCCATCCTTATCACACACTAAGTAACAGTAGGTCTTCACTTAATGTCATCAAGAGGTTCTTGGAAATTGTGACTTTAAGTGAAACGATGTGTAATAAAACCACTTTTTTCCTCATCAACATTATAATGAAATGACATTGAGCAAAATGACATTATTTGAGGGTTTGCTGTACATCATTTCACTGAAAGTCACAGTTTCTAAGAATCTACCAATGACATTAAATGAGGACTTTGTGTGTATGTGTGTGTATCTTATGATGTGGGATATTCATGATATACTGATAAATAGTATATGTAATTCTGTGTCTAGACTTTCTGTTGTCTTCCACTGAACTCTCAATTTTTAATCAGTTTCACAGCATTTTCATTATTATCATTTATATTTTAATATCTATAGATTCAAGTCTATTTCATTATACTTTTTATTATTTTGTTCAAACTTTTCTTATTTAGGCATATTTATTTAAAGCATTCTTGAAACTGATATATAATCAAGATACATATTTTCAGGATGCATGCAATAATTTAATTTGATCATAAATTTGTAAAGATCAAGTCAATGTAATTGAGATTTCCATTACCTCATACTCATTTGTTTTTCCAAATAAATTTTGAAATCATTTTCTTTTTTAAAAATTTCAATATTGACCTCAAGTAGAATGAGGTCATTTTCTTGTAGCATTGTTAAAGAGAATTTTGAAGCTAGCATGATTTTTGTTCTATGTATGGGTAGCCTGTTTATTTTCTAGTTTTTGTGTTTTGCTAGGATGCTCATAGAAGTCATGTTTTACCCTTAATTTTATGAACTTTGGCCAGAAATGTGTCAATATGAGTTTCTGCATTAATTTGCCAGTATTAGGGAGAGCACTTTTGATCAGAAAGACAAACACTTTCCTTTAGCCTCTGAGAACTTTCTTTAAATATAGCTTTGAGGAGATTTGATCATTATGGTGGACGGGAGGCAGAACTAGATTGCAGCTCCAACTGGGACAGACAAAGCAGCATGCGGAGGCTCACATCGTGAATTTTAGCTCCAGATCAACTGCAAGAACAAACCAGCAATCTTGAGAGGACCCACAGACTCTCTGAAGGAAGCAAGTGAACTGCTTCTGCAGGACCTGGGAGACACCCTAAATACTGTGCTGGTATCCATGGCTGAGAGACCCATAGACGGTTCCCATCACAGGACTCTGTGCAGACAACCCCCAGTACCAGCTTGGAACTGGGTAGACTTGGTGGGTGGTTAGACCCAGAAGACAGACAACAATCACTGCAGTTCAGCTCACAGGAAGCCACATCCATAGGAAAAGGAGGAGAGTACTATATCAAGGGAACACCCCATGGGACAAAAGATTCTGAACAACAGCCTCTAACTGTAGACCTTCCTTCCCTCTGACAGAGCCTACCCAAATGAGAAGGAACCAGAAAACCAACTCTGGTAATATGACAAAACACGGCCCTTTAACACCCCCAAAAAATCACACTAGTTCACCAGCAATGGATCCAAACCAAGAAGAAATCCCTGATTTACCTGAAAAAGAGTAAATCAGGGATTTACTCAGTAAATTCAGTAAATTCAGGAGGTTAGTTATTAAGCTAATCAGGGAGGCACCAGAGAAAGCTGAAGCCCAATGCAAGGAAATCCAAAAAACGATATAAGAAGTGAAGGGAGAAATATTCAAGGAAATAGATAGCATAAAGAAAAAACAATTAAAACTACAGGAAACATTGGACACACTTGTAGAAGTGCAAAATGTTCTGGAAAGTCTCAGCAATAGAATTGAACAAGTAGAAAAAAGAAATTCAGAGCTCAAAGATAAGGTCTTCAAATTAACCTAATTCAACAAAGACAAAGAAAAAAGAATAAGAAAATGTGAACAAAGCCTCCAAGAAGTCTGGGATTATGTTAAGTGATGAAACCTAAGAATAATCGGTGTTCCTGAGGAAGAAGAGAAATCTGAAAGTTTGGAAAACATATTTGGGGGAATTATTGAGGAAAACTTAACTGACCTTGCTAGAGACCTAGACATCCAAATACAAGAAGCACAAAAATCACCTGGGAAATTCATTGCAAAAAGATCATCACGTTGTCATCGGGTTATCTAAAGTTAAGATGAAGGAAAGAATCTTAAGAGCTGTGAGACAGAAACACCAGGTAACCTATAAAGGAAAACCTATTAGATTAACAGCAGATTTCTCAGTGGAAACCCTACAAGCTAGAAGGGATTGGGGCCCTATCTTCAGCCTCTTGAAACAAAACAATTATCAGCCAAGAATTTTGAATCCAGTGAAACTAAGCATCCTATATGATGGAAAGATACAGTCTTTTTCAGACAAACAAATGTTAAGAGAATTCGCCACTACCAAACCACCACTACAAGAACTGCTAAAAGGAGCTCTGAACTTTGAGACAAATCCTGGAAACACATTAAAACAGAACCTCTTTAAAGCATAAATCACACAGGACCTATAAAACAAAAATACAAGTTAAAAAGCAAAAACAAAAAACAAACCAAGGTACTCAGGCAACAAGTAGCATGACGAATACAAAGGTACCTCACATCTCAATACTAACATTGAATGTAAATGGCCTCAATGCTCCACTTAAAAGATACAGAACTGTAGAATGGATAAGAACTCACCAACCAACTAACTATCTGCTGCCTTCAAGAGACTCACCTAACCCATAAGGACTCACATAAACTTAAAGGGGTGGAAAAAGGCATTTCATGCAAATGGACACCAAAAGCAAGGAGGGGTAGCTATTCTTTTATCAGACAAAACAAACTTTAAGGCAACAGCAGTTAAAAGAGACAAAGAGGGGCATTATATAATGGTAAAAGGCCTTGTCTAACAGGAAAATATGGCAATCCTAAACATATATGCACCTAACACCGGAACACCCAAATTTATAAAACAATTACTAATAGACCTAAGAAATGAGATAGACAGCAACACAATAATAGTGGGAGACTTCAATATTCCACTGACAGCACTAGACAGGACATCAAAAGACAGAAAGTCAACAAAGAAACAATGGATTTAAACTATACCTTGGAACAAATGGACTTAACAGATATATACAGAACATTTCATCCAACAACTGCAGAATACACATTCTATTCAACACTGCATGGAACTTTCTCCAAGATAGAACATATGACAGTCCATAAAATGAACCTCAATAAATTCAAGAAAACTGGCATTATATCAAGTACTCTCTCAGACCACAGTGGAATAAAACTGGAAATCAACTCCAAAAGGAACCTTCAAAACCATGCAAATACATGCAAATTAAATAACCTGCTCCTGAATGAGCACTGGGTCAAAAACGAAATCAAGATAGAAATAAAAAAATTATTCAAACTAAATGACAATAATGACACAACCTGTCAAAACCTCTGGAATACAACAAAGGTGGTGCTAAGAGGAAAGTTCATAGCCCCTAAAAGTCTACATCGAAAAGACTGAAAGAGCACAAACTGACATTCTAAAGTCATACCTCAAGGGACTAGAGAAACAAGAACAAAACAAACCCAAACCCAAAAGAAGAAAGGAAATAACCAAGATCAGAGCAGAGCTAAATGAAATAGAAACAAACAAAAAATACAAAAGATAAATGAAACAAACAGCTGGTTCTTTAAAAAGATAAATAAAATTGATAAACCATTAGCAAGATTAATCCAAAATAGAAGATTAAGAAGAGAGAAAGTCTAAGAACCACATTAAGAAACAAAACAGGAGATATTACAACTGACACCACTGAAATATGAAAGATCATTCAAGGCTACTGTGAACACCTTTATGCACATAAACTAGAAAACCTGGAAGAGGTAGATAAATTCCTGGAAAAATACCCTCTTAGCTTAAATCAGGAAGAATTTGATACCCTGAAGAGACCAATAACAAGCAGTGAGATTGAAATTGTAATTAAAAAATTACCAACAAAAAACAGTCCAAGACTGGATGGATTCACAGCAGAATTATACCAGACACTCAAAGAATTGGTACCAATTCTTTTGACGCTATTCAAAAGATAGAGAAAGAAGGAACCCTCCATAATTCATTCTATGAAGCCAGCATCACCCTAATACCAAAACCAGGAAAGAATATAACCAAAAAAGAAAACTATAGACCAATATCCTTGATCAATATAGATGCTAAAATCCTTAACAAAGTACTAGCTGATTGGATTGATCCAACAACATATCAAAATGATATTCCAACATGATCGAGTGGATTTCATACCAGGGATGTAGGAATGGTTTATCATATGCAAGTCAATAAATGTGATACACCACATAAACAGAATTGAAAACAAAAATCACATGATCATGTCAATAGACGCAGAAAAAGCACTCGACAAAATCCAGCATCCCTTTATGATTAAAACTCTCCAGCAAAGTCGGCATACGAGGGACATACCTCAATGTAATAAAAGCCATCTGTGACAAACCACAGCCAACATAATACTGAATGGGGAAAAGTTGAAAGCATTCGCTCTGAGAACTGGAAAAAGACAAGGATGCCCACTCTCCTCACTCCTCTTCAACATAGTATTGGAAGTTCTAGCCAGAGCAATTAGACAAGAGAAAGGAAGGGCATCCAAATCGGTAAAGAGGAAGTCAAACTGTCACTGTGTGCTGATGATAAGGTCGTTTACTCTGAACCCCCTAAAGATTCCTCCAAGAAAGCTCCTAGAACTAATAAAATAATTCAGCAAAGTTTCTGAATACAAGATTAATGTGCACAAATCGGTAGCTCTTCTATACACCAACAGCAACCAAGTGGAGAATCAAATCAAGAACTCAACCCCTTTTACAATAGCTGCAAAAAAAAAAAAGAAATAGTTAAAAATATACCAATCAAGGAGGTAAAAGACCTCTACAAGGAAAACTACAAAACACTGCTGGAAGAAATCACAGATGGCACAAACAAATGGAAACACATCCCATGCTCATGGATGGGTAGAGTCAATATTATGAAAATGACCATACTTCCAAAAGCAATCTATAAATTCAATGCAATCCCCATCAAAATACCACCACTATTCTTCACAGAATTAGAAAAAACAATTCTAAAATTCATATGGAACCAAAAAAGAGCCTGCATAGCCAAGGCAAGACTAAGCAAAAAGAACAAATTTGGAGGCATCGCACACTACCTCATTTCAAACTATACTGTTAGACCACAGTCACCAAAACAGCATGGTAATGGTGTAAAAATAGGCACACAGACCAATGGAACAGAATAGGGAACCTAGAAATAAACCCACATACTTACAGCCAACTGATCTTTTTTTTTTTTTTTTGAGACGGAGTCTCGCTCTGCCGCCCAGGCTGGAGTGCAGTGGCCGGATCTCAGCTCACTGCAAGCTCCGCCTCCCGGGTTTACGCCATTCTCCTGCCTCAGCCTCCCGAGTAGCTGGGACTACGGGCGCCCGCCACCTCGCCCGGCTAGTTTTTTGTATTTTTTAGTAGAGACGGGGTTTCACCATGTTAGCCAGGATGGTCTCGATCTCCCAACCTCGTGATCCGCCCGTCTCGGCCTCCCAAAGTGCTGGGATTACAGGCTTGAGCCACCGCGCCCGGCCCAGCCAACTGATCTTTGACAAAGCAAACAAAAACATAAAGTGGGGAAACGTTACACTTTTCAACAAATGGTGCTGGGATAACTGGCTAGCCACATGTAGGAGAATGAAACTGGATCCTCATCTCTCACCTTATACAAAAATCAGCTCAAGCTGGATTAAGAACTCAAATCTACAACCTGAAACTATAATAATTCTAGAAGACAACAGACTCATGAATATGTGGGAGTTTAATATAGGACACAAGGCACTTCAGATCACTAAAGAAAGGAGAGATGATTTAATAAATGATGCTGGTATAATTGGATTATCCATATGGAAAAATATGAAATTAGATACCTGTCTCATAAATACCCCAGACCAATTCTAGATTGGTTAAAGACTCATCCATGAAAGAAAAAAAACTTTAAAAGTTTAAAAAGAAAATATAGAATATCTTTATGAACTACATATAGGGAAGGACTTCTTAAACAACACACAGAGGGAAAAACCATCTAGACATTGGTTTAGGCAAGGATTTCATGAACAAGAACCCAAAAGTAAATGCAATAAAAACAAACATAAATAGTTGGGACTTAATTAAACTAAAGCGCTTTTGCACGCCAAAAAGAACAGTCAGCAGAGTAAGCAGACAACCCACAGAGAGGGAAAAAATCTTCCTAACCTATACATCCGTCAAAGGATTAAAACAGAATCTACAATGAACTCAAACAAATCAGTAAGGAAAAAAACAATCCATCAAAAAGTGGTCTAAGGACATGAATAGACAATACTCAAAAGAAGATGTACAAATGGCCAACAAACATGAAAAAATGCTCAATGGGCCAGGTACGGTGGCTCACGCCTGTAATCCCAGCAGTTTGAGAGGCTGAGGCGTGTAGATCACCTGAAGTCAGGAGTTTGAGACCAGCCTGGCCAAAAGGGTGAAACCCCGTCTCCATTAAAAATACAAAAATTAGCTGGACATGGTGGCAGGCGTCTGTAATCTCAGCTACTCAGGAGGCTGAGGCAGGAGAGTTGCTGGAACCTGGGAGGTGGAGGTTGCAGTGAGCCAAGATTGTGCCATTGCACTCCAACCTGGGTGACAAAAGCAAGACTCTATATGAAAAAAAAAAAAAAAAAAAAAAAAAAAAAGAAAAAGAAAAAGAAAAAGAAAAAAAGAAAAAAAGAAAACGCTCAACACAACTAACGATCAGGGAAATGCAAATCGAAACCACAACACAATACCACCTTATTCCTGAAAGAATGGCCGTAATCAAAAAATCAAAAAACCAGTAGTTGTTGGTATGGATGCAGTGATCAGGGAACACTTCTACACTGCTGGTGGGAATGTAAACTAGTACAGCCACTATGGAAAACAGTGTGGAGATTCCTTAAAGAACTAAAAGTAGAACTACCATTTCATCCAGCAATCCCACTACTGGGTATCTACCCAGAGGAAAATAAGTTATTCTATGAAAAAGATACTTGCACACTCATGTTTATAGCAGCACAATTCACAATTGCAAAATCATGGAACCAACCCAAATGCCCACCAATCAGCGAGTGGATAAAGAAACTGTGATATATTTATACAATGGAATACTACTCAGCCATAAAAAGAAATGAATTAATGGCATCTGCAGTGGCCTGGATGAGATTGGAGGCTATTATTCTAAGTAAACTAACTCAGGAATGGAAAACCATTCTCACTGATATGTGGGAGCTGAGGATGCAAAGGCCTAAGTATGATACAGTGGACTTTAGGGACTCGGGGGGAAGAGTGGGAGGGGAGCAAGGGATACAAGACTACAAACAGGGTGCAGTGTATACTTTTCAGTGATGGGCACAGCAAAATCTCACAAATCACCACAAAAGAATTTACTCATGTAACCAAATACCACCTTTACCCCAATAACTTATGGGAAAAAAATCACTCAATAACTTATTTAGATTTGTTTGGATTAAGGTAGAATATTAAAGGTGAAATAAATAAATAAATATAGCTTTGAATTCTTATTTCTTTCTATTGCTCCAATCTCTGCTTCAGGAATCTATTAGATCTCCATCCTCAGTTCTGCACATCTGTCATCTCCTTTCTGATTATTTTTTAAACATTTTGTGTTTCACCTGCAAGAGGTTGTCTCAAGTTTGTCTTCCATGTTGCTACACCTATTTTCTCCAGGACTATTTCTGTTATTTACCATGTCCAATGAACATTTTAATTGTTATTATAATTTTAGTTTCCTCATAATCTTTTCTTGTGTCCTTTAGCTCACCTTATTGTCTGACTCTCATTTTTTTTTCATTTTATGTATATTATGTATATGTTTTCCATATACAGCAGACTATATGTAACTTACATGATAGTTCTGAAGCACGTGAGAACCTACCATCCACTGTAAAAGCTACCATAATAGGGCAGGGAATGGTAGCTCAAGTCTGTAATCCCAGCACTTCAGGAGGCCGAGGTGGGCGGATCACGAGGTCAGGAAATTGAGACCACCCTGACTAACATGGTGAAACCCCGTCTCTACTAAAAATACAAAAACAAAATTAGCTGGGCGTGGTGGCACGCACCTGTAGTCCCAGCTATTTGGGAGGCTGAGGCGGGAGAATGGCATGAACCCAGGAGGTGGAGCTTGCAGTGAGCTGAGATTGCACCACTGCACTCCAGCCTGGGTAACAGAGTGAGACTCCATCTCAAAAAAAAAAAAAATAAAATAAAAAAGGCTACTGTAATACCCACACTGTTGCATTGAGTTGTGTGATTCTTCTCTTTGCCATTAATTTCCTTACTTTATATTTTATAGCTTTATCCACATATGTACTCCTAAGCAGTATATTATTCAGTGTGTTAGCTTTATAAAAGTGGTATGTAATTTCCCGTGTCTTAATTTTTTCACTTAACTTTATGCTTCTAAGATTCATCCAGGTTGTTACATGCACTTACAGTTTGTTCCTTTTTAATTTTGTATAATAATTCATTGTGTGAACATCCTACAGTTTATTTATCTATTCTCCTACTGATGGATATTTGTGTCCAGACTTTTGCTACTATAAGCAATGTGGTTTTGAAATTCTTATTCCTGTTTCCTTACACACAAGCGAAAAAATCTAGAGGAATGTTACTCCGACTGTGATTGGAGACTAGCAGCAACTTCATTAGCTGGGTGCTTCAAAGAAACCAAAATTAACAGACTTCACCCCAGACCTAATGATTTAGAATCTCCAGGGAGTGAGGATCCAAAATTGTGTGACACTCCAGGTGATTCTGATGCTCATTAAAGTTTAAGAAGCTCGTTCTAGAGTATATACCTAAGAGTGGAATTGCTGTGTCATATACAGGTATATGTATGACACTTTACAGGATAATGCCCAGTTGTTTCCCAAAGTGATTCTAGCTATTCCAACTTATACTCCCTCCACCAGTGTCCGTATGATCTCCTCTTGATTTACATCTTGCCCACACTCATTGCTTTCAGACTTCTTAATTATCTCTTTCTGTGTGTTGTTTAAGAAGTCCTTCCCTATATGTAGTTCATAAAGATACTCTATATTTTCTTTTTAAACTTTTAAAGTTTTTTTTCTTTCATGGATGAGTCCTTAACCAATCTAGAATTGGTCTGGGGTATTTATGAGACAGGTATCTAATTTCATATTTTTCCATATGGATAATCCAATTATACCAGCATCATTTATTAAATCATCTCTCCTTTCTTTAGTGATCTGAAATGCCTTGTGTCCTATATTAAACTCCTACATATTCATGAGTCTGTTTCTGAGCTCTCTATTCTGCCCTGTTTCTTTGTCCTGAACTAATACCACACTGTTTTAATTACCATAGTTTTATACTATGTGTTGAAATCTGATAGAGCGAGTCCTCCTTTCTTACTCTTCAGAAATGGCTTTGTAAGTCTTTAGTCTTTGCTCAGTTGTAGACACTTCAGCATCAGATTATCTGGTATCTAAACAAAATCTGTTGGAACTTTGGAATTGCATAGAATTTATAATTCAAATGAGGAGAATTTACGTTTTTATGATACTGAGTCTTTTTATCCGTAAAGATGTAAACAAAACTGAAAAAGAACTCCTTCCAAGGAGGGAATCTTTATTTTCTCTTTCTGCTTTGAAGGTGAAAGTTCCCAATCATGTAATTTTTCTCTATTAAAGAAATGGTCCTAGATCTTTTATAATGAAAATAAATCTTTAATGGAGGAGAAAACGTGAAAACCTTTTCAGTTTAGAGAATTAAGTCAAAAAACATTTTATTTTTAGGAGTTTGCTATTAACCATTTAGTAGTATGCAAATCAATAAGGAAAATACAGTGTTAACTACCAAACTTGTCCTGTTGGCAGATTCACTGATTTTCCATTTCTTTCTCCTTTTCTTCCTTTTTTTTGAGACAAGGTCTTGCTTTGTTGCCCATGCTGGAGTGCAACGGTGTGTAACCACAGCTCACTGCAGCCTCAACCTCCTGGGTTCAAGTGATCCTCCTGCCTCAGCTTCCCCCAGCCTCACAAGTCCTTCCCCCAGCTAGGACTACACGTGTGCACCACTATACCCAGCTAAATTTTACATTTTTTTGTAGAAACAGGGCCTTGCTATGTTGCCCAGGCTGGTCTTAAACTCGTGGTCTCAAGTGATCCTCCCAGCTTGGCCTCACAAAGCACTGGCACTGGGATTTACAGGTGTGAGCTTCTGAACCTGGCCTGATTTTCTGTTTCTAGAGAGTGCTTTCAAAGTGCTTCTCTGTTTCTATTCTCCCTGCCAATCCTTTTGATATTCTATGAAAACTATTTGTGATGGATCTCTTCATTTCCATTTCCAAAAGTGTATATTACTGGACAAAAGCCTTCAAATTTACTCCCATCCCCAATCCAAGGATAGTGTAACCAGGTAAAACATGTGATGTAGGTAATAGTTGTATGCTTCTCATATACTGTAGGCAAATGTTTGCCATTTTGTTTTTAAAAATATTTGTTTACAATTAGCTCATGCATATTGCTTAAGCACATACATATTTGTAATAAAGTTGTGTGTATATGTGTATATGAGTAGGTTGATAATCATAAAATTTAAAATAATGGTTACCTTGGGTGGGACCGGAGAAATCAGGGAAATGGGGCAGTAAGGGAACTCACAGGTTGATGGGGTTTTTGGTAATGTTTTAGTTTTGGGGTGGAGTGGTGGATTCACAGGTCCTGAGTGTATTATTTTGCTTTAAAAGTAACATATAGGCACAGATAATGTTTTGTATGTGTCAAATAACATATTTAAAAGATAATACATGAAAAGTTTTATATTATTTGTTTATCAGAGCTTCCTTTAGGAAGATGACATTATTGACCCAGGTATAGGCTGGCATCTCTGAATTGTTTTACCCAATGAGAGAAGAGTTTGTGATGATTTGCTGTTAGTTTACCTTGTCTTCCCTCAGGGCAATGGAGGGTTTTGGTTTGTAAGTTAGCTGATGGTGGGTTGAAAGTCAGGTGAATGTGGAATTTTCACCTTTTCTTAGCTCCATGTACCATTTTCAGACTCCTTTTTCATCTTTGCATTTCTCTCAGTTCCCTATGTATTCTAGCTATTTTTTTCAAACTCCATCCTCCCCCTCTCTGTCCTTATCATGTCCTTATGTAAATCAGCTCTCAGCAGAATCAAATTAGATTTCCATGCTCACTTCCTCCCTCCCTTTGTTCCTCCTTCTTTTCTTTCCTTCCCTTCTTCCCTCCCCATCTTTCTTTCTTTTATTTTATTATGACTAGGTTCCATTTATATAATCATAAATAAAATGAAACAAATGAAATGACTCCTGAATATTTCTTAAAGCAATGACATGAAAATGCATAAAAGTTATCTTTATGCACAGGTCAAGATAAAAAGAAAGAATACACAGACACATCTAACAATAACAACAACAAAGACATTGCCTGGAAGATGGAAGGTAATGAAAACTTTGCAGACAGTAAGAGTCATTAAGAAGGAAGGCAAATACAATGTTTTTTTTTATGTCAATAATAAAAAAAATCTAAAGGAAGGCATATATTACAATTTCCAAAGGTCAAAGACAGACACAGACAGACATTCTTTAAATGTATTAGACGTGAGAAGAGGATGAAGAAAAATAGTGTCCATTTATTAGTTGGAGAGGGAAAACTAATAGCAGATGACACTAAAAAGACAGAGGTTTTAAATCTTTTCTTTTTCTTTAGTATTTGTCAAAAAGTCAATTGCTGTCTGAAAGCTAGACAAAGTAGTATATGGAATGAGTTGAACCAAAATAAATAGGAAAAGAGAAACTGACAGAAGTTTACAGAATTTGCTGGATTAATTGCTCAACTATGTGTTCCCCGAGGTCTAAGACTCCCTACCAATTCCTATAGCCCAGTGCCTAGTAGACTCCCTGGCTATAGGAGGTGCTAGAATTTAATTATGGAATGCCTACTATGCTTAAGTTCTTGGCATCATGATGTTTCTAACCTAGCAAGAAAGACAGTCCTTAAGCCAATGAGTTAAAAAATTAATTTTAGTAGTGCTAATGGTAAGAAAAAGTAGGGCAGGACTCTGAGAGCAGACATTAGAACATGTGACCATGTCTGAGGGCCAGGGAAGAAGTCTCTCATGAAGGAACATTTAAGATTTGAGGAAAAGAAGGGAGGGGACATAAAGTGTCTGGGGCAACAGAAAGAGCATACGCAAATACTGTGAGATGGGAAGGAGTTTGGTGTGTTTGGGAATTTGAAAGCAGACGAATTCAGCTGGAGCTCAGCAAGTGAAGGCAATAGTGGGACAAGATGAGGGTGGTAGGGCAGATCACATAGACCTAAGGATTTCAGAATTCATCTTACAATAAATGAGAAGCCACTGCAGAATTTTAAGAGAGAAAATGGCATTATTCAATTTACATTTAGCAAGTTGACTTTCACAGCTATGTAGAAAGTAAATTGAAGGAAACCACTTCAGAGGTTAGTTTAGATGGGGCTGGGCGTGGTGGCTCACGCCTGTAATCCCAGCACTTTGGGAGGCCTAGGCAGGTGCATCACAGGGTCAAGAGATCAAGACCATCATGACCAACATGGTGAAACCCCGTCTCTACTAAAAATACAAAAATTAGCTGGGCGTGGTGGTGTGTGTCTGCAGTCCCAGCTACTCGGGAGGCTGAGGCAGGAGAATTACTTGAACCCAGGAAGCGGAGGTTGCAGTGAACCAAGATCGCACCACTGCACTCCAGCCTGGTGACAGATACTCTGTCTCAAAAACAAACAAACAAAAAAAAAAAAAAAAAAAAAAAAACCAAAAACAAACAAAAAAACCGAAGAAGAATAAAAAAGAGGTTAGTTTGGATGAAAGATGATAGTTTTCATTAAGGTGAGAAAGTTAACTTAGAAGAGAGGTTTGGGAGATATTAAGGAGATAGCATTGATAAGATTTGGTGATTGACTGGATATACAGAATGAGCATAAAACAGGATTCATAGCTTTTTTTGCCTTTTTTTTTTTTTTTGAGATGGAGTCTTGCTCTGTCACCCAGGCTAGAGTGCAGTGGTATGATCTCAGCTCACTGCAACCTCTGCCTCCTGGGTTCAAGTGATTCTCCTGCCTCAGCCTTCCGAGTGGTTGGGATTACAGGTGCCTGCCACCACGCCCACCTAGTTTTTGTATTTTTAGTAGATATGGAGTTTCACCACCTTGGCCAGGCTGGTCTCGAACTCCTGACCTCGTGATCCACCCGCCTCCGCCTTCCAAAGTGCTGAGATTACAGGTGTGAGCCACCGTGCCCGGCTTCATAGCTTTTTAAATACTCAAATGCTTAACTCGGGAGGTTGGGATGGCTGCTGGTAGTGCAGCAACAACAGCAGGATTTCTCTTCTCTCCTCATCCTGCCCCTCCTATTCCACCTCAGCCACAAAAGCTTAGTGCTATCAAGCTTTGCCAGGGATACACACACACACACACACACACACACACGAACACATGAAAGCACACTTTGTTAACTCAAACTCAGATATTAGCACAAGAGTCATTTTCCCAGGGAGTGTACTAAAAGAAAAAAGAATCAGACAAAGTAATAATGCTAACTCACAAATGTGCATGATGTCTTCCCGAAATTTAGTTCTGAAGTTTTTTTTTTAAATCACATTTACTGATAAATATGAATCCAATGCATATTTTTGCAATGTTTTGTCTTTACTTACTTCACTCACTATTTCTCAGGTTTACTATATCCAATACCTATAGCTGGCCAAGAACACCCTTGTCTCAGAAGGCCAAGCTCCAGCTCTCCTTCAGTCCCACCCCTTTGCATGGGGCAAGTCCACAGGACCAAGGACTTAGGCCCACCCTGAGCTCGCACCCCTTTCTAGACCATGCCCTGAATACTCAGGCTCCCAAATCCTCTGCTGAGATCTCGTCTCTAGCTTTTTGCCAGGACCTGCATGAGCTGCAACCTGGAGTCTGGTTTCCTGAGAGCAAACCGGTGGAGTGTGCACTGCTAGGCCAGAAAGGTGGCAAAGGGAACCTGCTTATGGAAGTGTGATCAGGCTTGGTTTTGTTAACTGGACTGTCTACACTGCAGGCCCATGAGACTCTTGATGATATACTACAGAGCCAGGGGTGAGAAGGGGAAACTGGGTTGTGGTCCTGGACTCTGACCCTGGGCTCTGACCAACTCAGGCACAGCAGTGAATATGTTAGTTGGTCCTTTCATTCTACAAGCATTTTCTGAGCAGGTATTCGTGGTATGTAAGGTTTCCTGTGTGGCCTGGGGGAATGCAAAGATGAACAACGCATCCTTCTGTCATGGAGGGTCGCAGGGCCAAAGATGCATGTAAACAACCCTCTGTGAAATGAGGCTGACTAAAGTAAACATCACATGAGCGGGAACCGTTTGTAATACTTTGGGAATTCAGAAGAGGAAATTATTTTTTATAACTGGAGGAATTTGGGGACAGCTTCACCAAGAAACCAAAGTGGAAAATAATTTGCTTAGAATTGAAACACATATGCAAATTCTACAAAGTTATGTATTGACTCTAAACTTCAGTTTCCTCATCAGGATTTAATGAGATAATATATCTGGAAACATCTATCATAGTGCCTCATACATAAAAGTATTTAATGAAGTATTTAATGTGTTGCTGTGTTTTTTTTTTTTTGAGACAGAGTCGTGCTCTATCATCTAGGCTGGAGTGCAGTGGCGTGATCTCGGCTCAGTGCAACCTCTGCCTCCCAGATTCAAGCAATTCTCCTGCCGCAGCCTCCAGAGTAGCTGGGACTACAGGCACATGCCACCACATCTGGCTAATTTTTGTATTTTTAGTAGAGACAGGGTTTCACCATGTTAGCCAGGATGGTCTTGATCTCCTGACCTCATGATCCGCCCGCCCTTGGCCTTCCAAAGTGCTGGGATTACAAGCGTGAGGCACCATGCCCAGCCATGTGTTGCTGTTTCTTTTTATTAATTAAAATATATTTTTTACCTCATGAAAATATTCCACTATGTACACAGGTATGCTTCAAGTTGCCCTGAAAACATAACTATGGTGTGTGTGTGCGTGTGTGTGTGTGCGCATGCGTTTTGGGATGGTTTAGGATGGTTGGAAGTTTCTTGAGATCAGGGCCTATATCTTTGCATTCCCAGTGCCATAGATATTGGAATTTAATAAATATTCTTTGATTGAATAAATGATCAAATTAAGATTCACCTCCTGAAGCTGATGAGAATGAAATAACTGCAAAGTTTGAAGGTCATGGTTTTCCTGGGCACTGACAGGCCTTGCTGCAGGTGCATGCGCTTGTTTAATCTCAACGGTTTTTGCTTCTGGGAATTATAAATGCTCCGAAGTGTGATGGCAAAATGACAGATATTTTTCCTTCCTGGAGCCTGTTGTGTGATTTCCAAAGTTGTAAAAACCTAATTAATTCTAATAGGCACAAATGCTAAACCAGTAGCTACTTTTCATCTAGATATTTGACCTTGGAGAGCCAAGAAGAAATGGAGTGGAACATTACCATTGGTTTTTGCACCAGATGTGGCAGGATGCCAGAGCTAATATGAGGGAAAGGCCTCTGCTGCTCCGGCTTCCTCCACAGAGAGGGAGCTGCAAGGCAGATCCAGAAAGTTTTCATGTGACTTAAGCATCTTTGGAAATTTTGAAAGCTACTATTTCCCTTGCTGTCCCTCCAACCCATTTTTTGACTACTTTACTTAAAATTGTCAAATGGCGGCTGGGCACAGTGGTTCACGCCTGTAATCCCAGCACTTTGGGAGGCCAAGGCTGGTGGATCACAAGGTCAGGAGATCAAGACCGTCCTGGCTAACATGGTGAAACCCCGTCTCTACTAAAAATACAAAAAAAATTAGCCAGGCGTGGTGGTGGGCGCCTGTAGTCCCAGCTACTTGGGAGGCCGAGGCAGGAGAATGGTGTAAACCCAGGAGGCGGAGGTTGCAGTGAGCCAAGACCACCCCACTGCACTCTAGCCTGGGTGACAGAGTTTCAGACAAACAAACAAAAATGGTCAAACGGCTTCCCATTGCTTGCTGGGTAAAGTAGGAAGATCAGTGCTTTCAATGAGTTGTCTCCTTACCAATTCACCTTTCTCTCTCTGGCCTTTCATGCTTAAGGATGTTGATGGTTTCCTGCCTCCCTTCAAGGATAGGGCCTTTCTGTTTCTCCACTTACCTCCCACTCCACTCCTCCCAGACCCATTCCACTCCCACCCCCCAACACACACACACACACACACACACACACACACACACACTTTGTTAACTCAACTGAGATATGAGCTCAAGGGTCATTTTCCCAGGGAAGCCTTCTTCGACCACCCACATCCCTAGCCTGGGTGAAATCACATTTCCGTATCATATGTTCTCATAGAACCATTTCTTTCTCCTGGGACACTTGATTCAGTTTGTATTTACATATTTATTGGTGGGATTATCTGATTCATATGTGTCTTTCCTTCTAGACTACGAATTTCATAATGATGGGATTATGTTTTCTCACAGATGTATCCCTAGAGTCTAATACAGCACTTAGAACATAAGGGTGCTCAATAAACGGTTGTAACTATGAGGCCTTGAGGTACTTATGTCCCCCTTGTATGGCCTCCTGCCCCTTGCTTCTCTTACCCAGTCTTATCTATGGCTGGACTCTGGGTAATATACTTTGAAAAAAATTACAGAATCTTTATGTTTTCAGCCTCATCAAACCCAGACCTGAGATTTAGTGGGAGGAGGCATTTGCTCAGTTAGGGTTCCATGGAGCAGCCAGTGGCAGCAGTGAGAAACATTTAACCCAATACAATGGGGGTGATGATGCTCAAACTAGAGAATTGAGTGGAATGGAGACCCATGAAGCCCCCAACCTTGAATTACAGTCCAGAGGGTCATCACATAAGTGGCACCAGAAGTCCTGGAGCATGAAGTCAGAATTCCAGGTGTGTCGCAAGTGAAAGCAATCATAAACTTGCACACAAAATTACAAAGGAATGCCTTCATCTGCTCACTGTAAAAAGGTAGGTGATGTTGTCTGGGCTCAAAAAATCAAGGACAGAACTGACAAGTTGGCTGTAAAAAAATGACAATATGCTTTTGGTAAGAGCTATTTTTTGGCAGAAAATGCATTTGAACTATTCTTGTTTCAACAACTTGGAGAGTCAGATCATGAAAGTCTGGTATGCCAATGAAATATTTCCTAGTGTTTAGTATCAATAATGAATTGTCAAATGGTACAGCCACTAGGAAGAAGTCCGGTGGTTCCTCAATAAGTTAAATATAGAATTATCACATGATCCAGCAATTCCACTCCTAGGCATATACCCAAAAGAAGTGAAAACAGGAACTCAGATACTTGTACATAGATGTTCACAGCAGCATTATTCACAAGAGTCAAAAGGTGAAAGAAAACAACCCAAGAGTTCATCAACAGATGAATGGATAAACAAAATATGGCATGTATACATACATAAATGCAATCTTATTCAGATGTAAAAGGAGTGACTTTCTGAAACATGGTATAAAATAGATGAACCTTGAAAACATGCTAAGTGAAATAAGCCAGACACAAAAGGACAAATGTCATATGATTCCACTTGTATGAATGATCTAGAATAGGTAAATTCACAGAAAGTAGAATAAGGTTACCAAAGGTGGAAGGGAGAGGCAAGAATAGGGAGATATTGCATATGGTTACAGAGTTGTTATCCAAAGTGATAAAAAAATTTTGGAAATAGCTAGTAGAGATGGCTGCATACCATTGTGAATGTACTTCAAAACACTGAACAGTAAACTTAAACATTGTTAAAATAGCAAAGTTTATGTTTTATATATTTTACCACAATAAAAAAGAAAAAAGGAATGAATTTCTAGAAATAAACTTTCTTGAGATTAACTTGGCAATATGTATCAAAAGCCTTAATTGCTGCATACCCATTTTACTTCTTATAATTTGTTTTTAGGAAATAATCACAGATGTGTTCGAAGATTTATCTGCAAGATGGCTGTAGTGATCATTGCTGGTTTTCTTCTCTAATATCCTCCTTCTGGTCACAGCATCTGGATTTTCTTTTAGGAAATCATTTGGCTGTGGTTATATACTGTTTTGTTTTTTGTTTTTGTTGTTTTTTTTGAGACAGACTGTTGTTCTTTCACCCAGGCTGGAATGCAGTGGTGCGATCTCAGCTCACTGCAACCTCCATCTGCCTGGTTCAAGCAATTACCCTGCCTCGGTCTCCCAAGTAGCTGGGATTACAGGTGCCCGCCACCACACCTGGCTACTTTTTTTTGTATTTTTAGCAGAGATGGGGTTTCACCATGTTGGCCAGACTGGTCACGAACTCCTGACCTCAGGCAATCTGCCCACCTCAGCCTCCCAAAGTGCTGGGATTACAGGCGTGAGCCACCGCGCCCAGCTGGTTATATACTATTTACTTAGGTTCCCTGGTCTCCCTTGAGGCAAGCAATCATACTGCCTAGTTGGACTTTCTCTCCAGGGAATCTGAAAACTGGGTGGTGTGGTCAACCCGACTGAGAGTGGCTGGAGACAATTTATGCCATGGAGTGGCACTTTAAGGAGACTGACCTTAAGACAGGATAGGATCCAGGTACCATGGCTGCCGACATCTAGATCTCCTGTGTTGCCCTGGATCCTATCCTTTCCAAGCCGGCTGCTTTACCTTTTCTTCTCTGCTTGAATTACCTACATTCCCTTCCTCCTTTATTTTCTTATTATCAAAGAATCTTGGTTCAATGGTCATTATAGCATTATTTTTAATGGGGAAAAATCTTGAAAGCAAAGTTCAATAAATCAATTAATGGGTAAACAAATTATAGATCCAACTATGGATACTTTGTAGTCACTAAAAATTATATTTTAGAAGAATATAATGAAGTCAAAAATGGTCATTACAGTCTGCAGAATAAAAGCAGACTCTAAAATAGAATTATCCTATTTTAAGGGGAAATAAAATACGTCTCTGTGCCGTTAAACCTGAAGGATATACATATAAATGAAAATAGTTGTTATCTCTGGGTAGCAGGATTATAGAGCATTTTCTTTTTAAGAATATTTTCTAAACTTTCAGGAATGAACATTTAAAATGAAAACAAGTTTTCATTTTTTAAGATGTATACACATATTTCTGTTGATAACTTCCTTAGCCTTAAAATGGCAGATCTGATTATTTCTCTGCTTTCAAAGTCGTATTTTTTAAAAAATGGATCTGTGTTTCTAACTGCCTTTTCTACATCACTACAAGCACCTCATATGTAAAATACCCAAATATATCAATTCCTCCCTCTCCCCACCAGCTCCATCGAAACCTCCTCTAGGAAGCCTCCCTGAACTCCCAAGTCCAGGTTAGGGTTTCTTTTGTACCCCACCTGTGGATTCCTGCCGTTCTCCCTGCTGACCTCCATCCCTTACAGCATGGTTCATACTCTATGCGAATTGCCTGTTTACCTGTCCTCTCTACTAGACCCCTCAGTGGCAGAAGGGTCCGTGTTTGCTCATAACAATGTCAATGAACATTCCTAGAGTGCTTAAGATGTGTTCGGCCCTTCACATGTATTATCTCATTGAATTCAGGAAACAATCCTATGAAGAGGTACTATTGTTTGTCCTATCTTACAAATAAAGATATTGAAGCTTAGAGACAGAAAGCAATTTACCCAAGTGACATAGTTGCAGCTGCAGCACCCAGCACAGGGTCTAGGTATGTATTCGGTGCTTTATAAATAAATGTTTGTTGAATGAATGAATGAATGTACTAAAATTATGTAGCTAAATCTCCCTATTGCAGTTTTCTGAATCTATAAATAAAAAGCATTGCCAGAATTAAAAGTGCCTGATGAAATGGGTAAAATGTCAGTATGTAGCCAGAACGGGAAAAACATCTTATCTCACTAATTAGTGACTTCACTGTGAAACTCTCTTAAAAATTCAGAGCCACTACTGCCTAGAGATAAAAATCAGTCCCATTTTTTTTCTGCCTCTGAATGCTTCTGTGAGAATTATTAAACCAGGAGGGTACACTTCACTGGCTGAATTACATGCAGGGAAAGGCAAGAGGTAAAAGCGCTTCTCTCTCACCTGAATTGCCCCCAAGCTGCCCTGTATCCCTCTTTGCTGCACTTGGAATACCTGAACAGAGCCAGAACACCAGATGTGAAGCTCATTGTCCAGACCTTCACACTGTGAGTAGGGGCCTGAAATACAAAGAACAAACCTGGGACAAATGTGATAATCGATGAAGCACTGCTGTGAAAAGAAAAGGAACAGGCTGCCAAAATCTCCATTTTAAGCTGGAATTCAGCAAGCAGAAAGTAAGTGATAAGAAATCTCCTGCTTTTCACTAGGATTGCTAAAGTTCCTAAATTTACCAGGATCGCCCTGACTGTCTGAGTGATTCTTAGTTTCAGGGGTTATTTTTATCCAGGAAAATATTGTAGGAATAATCCCTTCTTTTGAATCCCAGGAACCTGAGAGAAAGCATACTATTTCCCAGTTCCTAAGACCCAGAGCAGGGCTTTCATCCTCAGCACTATTGATAGCTTGGGCCTGGCAATTCTCTGTTGGGTGGGGGGGTGCATTGCAGGATATTTAGTAGCATCCCTGTCCTGTCCTATGCCAGTAGCACAACCCTCATGCCCTACCCAGCTATAACAACCAAAAATGTCTCCAGACGTTGCTAAATATCCCTTGGGAAGCAAAATCACACTTCCCACACTTCCCATCCCATCCCTTCATTTGGAGAACCACTGACCTAGAGTGTGGCAAATGGAAAGCACTGGTTCATTCCCTTCCCATAGAACATCATAGAGTATTTCATAAATACACATGTGGACACACGATGCTTGTTTATTTACCTGGAGTGGAGGAAGGGAGAAAATATCCCATTAACCTAACATTTCATGTTTGATGGTGATATGTAAGAATGTCTAATATTTTGCTAATCCTCACTTAAGAACCTTTTTTTCCATTCACCCAGCCAACTAAGGTTTCCAAGCATGGAATGCTTGTACTACAATCTTAGTCTTTGGAATGCAGCTGGTTCCCTGGACCATTGTGGATTTCTGGATGTTTGTGTACATCTCTAGTAGATAGAAAAGCATGGGGTTTGGAGTCAGGCACCCTGGATTGAAATTCCAATGAAACTTTTATTTACCTGTGTTCACTGCAAGTCACTAAGCTGCTCTGAGACCCAAGTTCCGCAGCCATAAAAACCTCTCTTATTTGACTGTAGTCAACACTGAATGAGATAAAGTCAAGAAATGGGCCTGGCACAGGCCTGGTTGGTAGAACCAGTTCCTGCTTATAAATGTCTTCTTCCTTCAATGCTTGATTATTACCCAAGAAGTAACAGTAGGGGAAAGCTTCCCTCCCAGTGTCTAGTACAAAGAGCAAAAAATTCCTTCAGCTCTTCCCAAAACATGGTGAGAAGAGGTAATACTGGGTGAGAAGAAGTAATACTGGGATAATCAGGGAAGGCTTTGAATGTGACTTACAGATTTTGCCTGGAGTTGGTCAGAAGCAACTTGGCAGGCAGTAATTAAAGACTGCGTTTGGGTGGACAGGGCTTTTTCAGGGAGAGTGTCTACCCATGGGTGAGAGGTCTGCTGGTGCAGAGGTTTTATTTCATTCTGAAGACCTGTTCTACATAATTCTGCAAGCTATAATGCAGGTGACAGTAATTAGAAGTTAGATGTGGATTCTAGTTCAACTTCCGCACTTTCTAGATGAGACCACCACCTTGGGCAAAAACTTTCCCCCTAAACCTCAGAATCCTCATCTATAAAACAGGATAGGCCAAATGTGGTGGCTCACACCGGTAGTTTCAGCACTTCAGGAGGCCGAGGCAGGTGGATCACTTGAGGTCAGGAATTCGAGACCAGCCTGGCCAATATGGTGAAACCCCATCTCTACTAAAAATACAAAACACTTAGCTGGGTGTGGTGGTACATGCCTGCCTGTAATCCCAGCTAACCAGGAGGCAGGAGAATTGCTTGAACCCAGGAGGTGGAGGTTGCAGTGAGCTGAGATTGCGCCACTGCATGCCAGCCTGGGCCACAGAGTGAGACTCCATCCCCCAAGAAAAAAAAAATAGGGTGATACTTGAGCCTATCTCATCAGGTTGTTGTGAAAATTAACAAGTTAATGCATGCAAAGAGATCAGCCCCGTTCCTGGTGAGTAGTAGACACTGAAATATTAGCCGATGTTACATTAATAATCATCTTCTGTAAATGCCTGTACAATATGAGCACATCTGAATATATTCTTGAAAGGATAAATAATAGGGAAACAAGGTCCAAGACAGATAAGACAGAACTCAAACAGCTAACCAATCAAAAGAAAAAGCTGAGGATAAAGTACCCATGGGGGAAAAATGCAGTAAAAAGAAAGTCAGCAAAAAAGACAAAGGTCAAAAGTGAATAGTGCAACTTTTTTGTGAAAGCTGGGGACCACTTATGTATGTGCCCCAAAGTCTTACATTCGGGCTGGAGCAAGGCCCTATATTGAATAGAAACAAACAGATAGATAGCAGAAGGGCTTTTTGGCTAGATATCATCATCATCATCATCAATTAACATTTGCTGAGCACCTGTGAGGTATTGGACATATAGAAATAACTAAGATACAGTCTCACGCCTTGAAGAGCTCATAGTTTAGTTGGCTGACAGCCAGGAAAGCCTCTAAGTAGAGTTTCTGAGCTAATTCTGAGGTCCCATGTTCCTTCTTTCACTGACACACCCTTTGGATGTTGGTGGGCAGAGGAGTACAAGCCCCTGTGGGCTTCAGCAAGTCCTTTTTCTCCCCAAATGCTCTTCCCCTCTTTTACCACCTAAGCTTTTCTGCACCAAAAGTATTTCTATAAGTCAGGAAAGTTAAAGTGCATGTGCTGTGCTTAAAGAAGAGGTTTTATAATAACCACTGCCTTCTTGGCAGGCTGCAGAAGCTGGGCCAGTGGAGAAATCTCTGGAAAGGCAGTTGGAAGTAAATGGCTGATTCCTCTGCCCAGGGTGGGCATCATGCTAGCATCTTTCTGGCTCTAAAGAGTAGAATCAAGTCTGTGAAGTCAGCTGGAGACCTAACTGCAGCTTTAACAGGCCAACAGCTGGGTCAACCAGCCACAGAGGAGACATTTTCCTGACAGTCACTCTGACGGGCTTAGGGGATTCAGAACACAAAAGTGAAGGTGGTCTCTATCCAGACCACTCCAGGAAAGTCTGTGGAACATTGCGTTGTCCACAAGCTATTTTGCAGCTGCTTCAATTAAAGAATTAAACTGTATCTGAGTAGCAGCAACATACATGAGAGCCAAATTGGATTCCTGCTTGGAAAATAAGCTACAGACCACGTCTTTATTGTGCAGACACTCATTAACAAATATGTAAAAAAATACCAGTCAGAGAAAGATGTTTTCCTGCTTTGGAGACTTTTAAAAAAGCATTTAATTCAATCTGGCACGCATGGCTGAACCTGAAATGGCTACAATGTGTAACTGGTGGGAAAGCATGACTAAAGGAGTTCTGTCTATCAATCCACCCTCTGCAGGGCAACTGTACCCACAGCTCCACCGGGTTAGGGAGAAGGGGCCATTCCCTGTTCTCTGAACACTGGGGACATGTTTTCTATGCTTGAGGAAGTTCTAAGTTTAGGGTCTTTTCTCAGGAAAAGAAATGCTGGCTGCAGACAACGAGGCCAGTGCCTCCATTTCTCTCCTCGCTTGTGAGCAGGAGAGAACATACAGACAGGCTACAACATACAGACCATCTACAGAGAGACTTACAAACCATTCCCAGGAAATGGTCCCAAGTAACCTCACATTTCACATTTTTAAGTGTAGACTATACTGTCTATGCTTTCACAGGGTCTACTAAATCTGTCAGGACAGCAGACCCTGCTCTCCAATGTCCAAACTCAAGTGGAGCCAAGCCTCACAGTAAAGTGGGCTTCAAGGCGCAAAGTAAGATCTATCCTTTAAGAAGAAACTGTATGTCTAATGGCTTTTAGGATATTTTCATGGATATTAGGCTTTACGTGATTAAAAAATAATAGTTAACTTTGCAACTTCCAAAGTGTATTGTTGTACCCTAAAGCGAAGGCATAGATGTAGAAATACGAATAAGAAAGAATCAAGCTGGGATGGTACTGGTACTAAAACAGATGTATAGACCAATGGAACAGAACAGAACCCTCAGAAATAACACCACACATCTACAACCATCTGATCTTTGACAGACCTGACAAAAATAAGAAACAGGGAAAGGATTCCCTATTTAATAAATGGTGCTGGGAAAACTGGATAGCCATATGTAGAAAGCTGAAACTGGATCCCTTCCTTACACCTTATGCAAAAATTAATTCAAGATGGATTAAAGACTTAAATGTTAGACTTAAAACCATAAAAACCCTAGAAGAAAAACCTAGGCAATGCCATTCAGGACATAGGCATGGGCAAGGACTTCATGACTAAAACACCAAAAGCAATGGCAACGAAAGCCAAAATAGACAAATGGGATCTAATTAAACTAAAGAGCTTCTGCATGGCAAAAGAAACTACCATCAGAGTGAACAGGCAACCTACAGAATGGGAGAAAATTTTCCCAATCTACCCATCTGACAAAGGGCTAATATCCAGAATCTACAAAGAACTCAAACAAATTTACAAGAAAAAAACAAACAACCCCATCAAAAAGTAGGCAAAAGATCTGAACAGACACTTCTCAAAAGAAGACATCTATGCAGCCAACAGACACATGAAAAAATGCTCATCATCACTGGTCATCAGAGAAATGCAAATCAAAACCACAATGAGATACCATCTCACACCAGTCAGAATGGCAATCATTAAAAAGTCAGGAAACAACAGATGCTGGAGAGGATGTGGAGAAACAGGAACGCTTTTACACTGTTGGTGAGAGTGTAGATTAGTTCAACCATTGTGGAAGACAGTATGGCGATCCCTCAAGGATCTAGAACTAGAAATAGCATTTGACCCAGCAATCCCCATTACTGCGTATCTACCCAAAGGATTATAAATCATGCTACTAAAAAGACACAAGCACACATGTTTATTGCGGCACTATTCACAAAAGCAAAGACTTGGAACCAACCCAAATGTCCATCAGTGACAGACTGGATTAAGAAAATGTGGCACATATACACTATGGAATACTGTGCAGCCATAAAAAAGGATAAGTTCATGTCCTTTGCAGGGACATGGATGAAGCTGGAAACCATCATTCTCAGCAAACTATCGCAAGGACAGAAAACCAAACACCGTCTGTTCTCACTCATAGGTGGGAATTGAACAATGAGATCACTTGGACACAGGGTGGGGAACATCACACACCGGGGCCTGTCGGGGGGTGGGGGCCTTGGGGAGGGATAGCATTAGGAGAAATACCTAATATAAATGATGAGTTGATGGGTGCAGCAAACCAACATGGCACATGCATATACCTATGTATCAAACCTGCAGGTTGTGTACATGTACCATAGAACTTAAAGTATAATAATAATAATAAAAAGAATCAACTACATGGGATTGTTAGGAAGTTTAAATGGTTTCATAAAGGGCTTAGAACAATGGCTGATATGTATTAGAGCTTGTAAACAAAATAAACTCTTCAATATGCAAAAAAACCCAATAAAACAAAATAATAATAATAATAAAGAAAGAATAAACCTGGGGAGAGACAGATGGAGGGGAACAAAGATTCTGTATCTCTCCCCAGCTTCATTTTTTTCTTTTCCTGACTTTTTAATGATCACCATTCTAACTGGCATGAGATGGTATCTCATTGTGGTTTTGATTTGCATTTCATGATGACCAGTGATGATGAGCATTTTTTCATGTGTCTGTTGGCTGCACAGATGTCTTCTTTTGAGAAGTGTCTGTTCATATCCTTTGCCCACTTTTTGATGGGGTTGTTTGTTTTTTCTTGTAAATTTGTTTGAGCTCTTTGTAGATTCTGGATATTAGCCCTTTGTCAGACGGGTAGATGCAAAAATTTTCTCCCAGTCTGTAGGCTGCCTGTTCACTGTGATGGTAGTTTCTTTTGCCCTGCAGAAGCTCTTTAGTTTAATTAGATACAATTTGTCTACTTTGCTGTTTATGAAAAGCAAAGAAGTATATTAGGTGTGTGAGGCAGTTCCAGGGGGCGGGGAAAACAGGTCTTGTGGAATAAGGCCACCTCCATCAACAAATCTTTTTTTTTTTTTTTTTTTTTTTGAGACAGAGTCTTGCTCTGTCACCAGGCTGGTTTGCAATGGCATGGTCTCAGCTCACTGCAATCTCTGCTTCCCGGGTTCAAGCGATTCTCCTGCCTCAGCTTCCCGAGTAGCTGGGATTACAGGTGCCCACCACCATGCCCGGCTAATTTTTTTGTATTTTTTAGTAGAGATGGGGTTTCACCATATTGGCCAGGCTGGTTTCGAACTCCTCACCTCAGGTGATCTGCCTGCCTCGGCCTCCCAAAGTGTTGGGATTACAGGCATGAGCCACCGTGTCTGGCTTCATCAGTGAATTGCTGAAAGGAGGAGATGGACACAGTATAGAGAAAAGACAGAAGACCTGCATCTTATCCTGGTCTTGTAGATAGTTTTGTGGACATCTAGTGAGGAAGAGGACTGGTAATTAACTGGCAAGCCCATGCTGCCAAACTGGATCATTCCCAAGAGAAAATATACTAGAAACAAAATTAACCAAAGTGGCCATCCATACAGCAGGGTTTTTCTGGGCTGCAGCTTAATTCTTCCTATATGGATGCTGTCCTATGACCAGGGACAACAAGCAGTTCTCTCAGATGGGCACAGCATCCAACCATTGGAAAGGTGTTTCTTCCCCCCCACACAGCTATCACCTTGTCCTTACTATTCAGAAGGTAATTGTGGGTGAGTGACAGGAACACTTTGTCAATTTATATTCTTGTGCTTAATAGACGTACATGGGAAGGCACAGTACCAACTCAGTAACTGCCTTTGATATTTTCATACACAACTACTCAAATACTGGAAACCAATCATTACAAATCTAAAGAGCTTTAGCTATGGGGTTCTACAGACTTTGTATAAGAAAACATTAGTTGATGAGAAAGTTGGAAAGAACAGGCACCTTGGCACAGAAACCCAGTATGAAATAGAATATAGACTCTTGGAAATGTGAAAGGTTTTCAAAATTCAAAGGAAAGTCCAATTTCAGAAAACTGCAGGCTAGAAGATAGCTTATTGAATCCCAAATAAAGATATTACTATAAATTTCATTACATAATTTGATAATTCTGACATTTACAAATGCATAATGACATAAATCTTGAATTGCACAAAATCAAACTCTCCATACAAAATAAGCTGGATGGAAAAATTTTCCTTATTTTGCTCTGATCACCATTCTGCAGTTTTAAGGGCCAGTAGTTGTTTTGAACATGTAAATGGGATATTAAAAATGTATTTTTAAATTTCCCTTATGATTAGGAATTAAAGTCTATATAGTATAGGTTCACTACCTATCTCTCACTTCTGCCTCAGCAGAGTTTCCTTGTCAACCCTAATGTAAATATTGGCAGAGTCTCCTCCTATCTTCTCTACCTCCTTAGCCAAAGATATAAACAAAAATTTCAGATGTTCTTAACAGAAATTGGACCAGAAAGTACAATAGCTTAGGGGTTTTTCATAATATAATAAAAGATTTCTTTTGGCAGAGTGAAGGATTTCTGCTCCACCTGCTTTCTCCCAGCTACCCAATCCTTGAACCCTTTCTCAGTCCCAGGGTCAACTTCAAGACACACAACCAGTACAGTTGCACGAGGCCCCATGCTCCAGAGGGCCCTGTGCTTGGCTTAACGCTCTGCTGCTGACATCTTGAAATTCTCAATAATTTTATCTTTGAACTGCTGCTTTGTAAATGAAGTCCAAGGGGATAATGGGACACGCGCATGAGTTGAGGAGCTGTGCACAATATGCGTGTCCAAAGATCCTTGCTGTCATATTAACATGTAGTGGTGCGATGCCCCGTGAGCACAGAGTTCTGGTGGAGCCGTAATGTGGGTGGGGGACTTCAATGATGCTCAAGTGAGTGCAAGATAAATGTGTGTAAGTAGGGAGTGGAGGGGCTGACTGCCCGAGAGGCCACACTTTCTTTCACCCCAGAACTTTTATGAATGCAGGAAGAAGGCAATGGTGTTTGTTTGAAGTTACACAAATAACCAAAGAGCCTGATCATATCCTTTCTTCCTCACGTTACTTCTCTGTATTAGCCAACCACTTTTGCTGAAAATGATAATATAGAAGGAAGGGCAAAGATAAGGCAACCCATTGTTCCTTTTTCTTCAGTCCTTCCTTCCTTATTAATCTGAAGGTAGAAAGTGTTGGTAGAAAGCACACATATTAAGAAATGAGAGAAGAAGAGTTGAGTTAGTTTTGTGCAATGTTTCTATGGTTTTGGTAAAAACACAATACATGTGTGTGTATTATACAAGCTGTGAAATACAAGTTATATAATTTTGGTAATTTTGTATATAACAAATGCTCTTATGTTATCAGCATTTAAATCTTACATGCACATATAAGTATCATATAATTCTAGATACTTACATTCTCTGAGTCATGCACAATATAAAGATGAATGGTAACACTCATGCTAATCATTTAACATTTTAATTTTTCTTTACTTAGAACAATGTTAAATAGCACATTAAAAATACCATGACAAATCAAGAGACAGACTGGAAGAAAAGACAGAGCTTTACATTTTGGGACTTTTAAAGGCACATTTATTTATTTACAGACAGAGTTTCGCTCTTTTCACTCAGGCTGGAGTGCAATGGCACGATCTCGGCTCACTGCAACCTCCGCCTCCTGAGTTCAAGTTATTCTCCTGCCTCAGCCTCCTGAGTAGCTGGGATTACAGGCCCCCACCACCATGCCTGGCTAATTTTTGTATTTTTAGTAGAGATAGGGTTTCACTATGTTGCCCAGGCTGGTCTGGAACTACTGACCTCAGGAAATTCACTGCCTTGGACTCCCAAAGTGCTAGGATTATAGGCATGAGCCACCACACTGGGCCTAATGGCACTTTTAAAAGATAGAGGTCCCACATTTCATGGCCCATTTAGTCCTCACCCTAACAACTCTATGCCATCACAACATCTCCTTCGTCTTGTCATACAATTCATAGGCATATACCATAAAATGGAATAGGAGTCTGAAAAACAGAAGGGACACTTATGGACTACCTGCTGGGAAGACAGGCCTAAGGGAGCCCCACTGTGGCTTTTTGACAATGAAAGGAAAAGCTATAGGAGAGAAAACCATGGCAGCTGCTAGTTAAGGGAAATGGGAGGATCTTCCTCTGGTGAAAATTGAGTTTGATGGGTGAGACCCACAAGTTCTAGAGAAAGCAAAGCAGGCCTGGGGGCTGTTGTGGTGACCACTATTTACCTGGGTGGCCTTTGGATCTCGCAAGGGCAGGAAGTGAAATATGGGAGTGGGATGGGTTAGGGGGCATGTAACTCAGAGGGCTGAGACTGGCAGAAAGACTCTTCAATGTTTTACCTCCATAAAGGAACTCAAAAATTTGTCAGCAAAGTAAAGTATTAATCGGCAGCTTTTAACACCAACCATGAATAATATTTGAACTTCAGTTTTTTGATGTAACACTCCAGTAACAGTACCTATCCTGTATACTAGGTACTGCTATACGTGCCAGGCAAAATTGCAGGAACAACAATCTGAGAATGCATTGTCTAAGATGTATTTCCCAACATTACATATACCCTAGTTACTCTGTAGAACAGGGATATGACAATTGCCATCATCCCTTACATAAAAATTCCACAGCCTCAGAAGCTAGAGTTTCTGCTATTTCTAGCCTGCTAGTATGTAGATGCTGAAAACGGTAATATATGCTACTAAAGGACCTGGGTGTGGGCGGAAGGTATAGAAGACCGGGTGTAGCAAGGAAGTCTCAGTCCTCTGGGTATAATGGTTAGAAGGAAGGTCTAGATAGAATCTTTGTCTTTTACTGTGAGTTGGTAGTTGCATAGTTATAAGGAAAATTAAAACTTTCATGTGGCTGTGAAATAGAATGTGTAAGTCATTTACACAAATGGCATTCCTCTTGTAGCATAACAATCATATTATTAGATGTATCAGAGCAACTCGGATGTAAGTTTCATTTTAGTTACAACAGCAACTCATATATTAAATTATGTAAGTTTCATTTTGGTTACAACACCAACTCCTATATTAAATTAAACTCCTGTAGTATAAAGTTTAGCACTAGTTATGGGGAACCAGCCTTATTCAAAAATCACATTTCTTTGGTTCAAATTTCAGTGCTTGCGCTCAGGCAGCATGGCCATCTGCTCAGGACTTTAAAAATAAATACAGAGAACAGAGAACATTGTTTCTAAAAGACCTGGAGGCTGAAATACAGAAAATGGTCATCGTTAAGTTTACAGATGACACTAATGGGAAGAAGGACGGGTTAGGAATTCCAATTAAGAGTACATGCAGGGTAGAGGCCTGGGGAGAACATCTTAACCGTAAAAGTAAATGATGGGGAAGGACTGGTTTTGTGTGGAAGGACTAGGACCAGGGTTCACTGGGGTTGAGGGGATGAAGCTGGTATAAATTTCTGGGGCATAGCACTCAGGGGTCCAACTGTGTTACCATGAATTCAAATCCCTTGCAAAGATATTTGACTCATCCACACTTGCAAGCTTTGGGAGGGGCAAAAACTTTCTTTTAAAGGGACCTCAAACCCACTCTGGGGTTTGTGCAGTATTGATGTGATTTAGGATAATACTATCCTGGGTGTGCATAAAAAGGAGTAGAATGTAAACAATTATCCCTTGGTTCCCCTCTTAACCTTACCGCTTCCCAGCTGATTCATCCACATGTCCTTTAATTTCTACCTCCAATATCTTTCATCTGTCCCCTTCTGCCTTGTTTATAGTCATTACCCTAGTTGAGCCAATAGCTTCCTCTCTAGGCTCTCTGCCTCCACTTTTGACTCTTTATGATCTACTCTCTGCAGAGCAGCTAACGTCATTACCCTATAACTTAAATCCAATCATATCAGTTCCTTGTAAAGTTTCTTCACTGGCTGCCCACCGCTTTTGGACTGAAAATCAAGCTCCTTATGGTGATCTGCACACTCTGCATGATCTGCCCCTGCTCAGCTCACCAACCTTGTTTCCTACCATGCGACTACTTTGCTACATCTAGCTTTCCTCTCTGTTCTTTGAACCCTCTGGACCCTCTCCCTTCTAAGACTCCTGCACAAGACGGTGCTTCCTCTAGCTCCTCAAGAGCCCACGTCATTCTCATCCCTCAGATCTCTGCTTAAGTGCTCCTCCTCAGAGACTTATCTTTACCTATTTAACGTGGCCACTTCCCCAGAATTCTCCAACCCCTTATTACATTTTCCAGAATCTGTTGGAATGACCTTATTTATCCAGTTACTTATTTTATTTGCCTCTGCCCTAGATCGACTCCGAACTCCTTGAGAGTAAGAGGCTATTTCTGTTTCCTTTGTAGCTATATTCCCAGAGCCTAGCACAGCGTTGGCGCAAGGCTGGCACTCAATAAATATTTGAGGAGTAACTAAACCTGTCTCTCATCACGGGTCACTGCCATGCCCAGCATATTTAAAAACTGGTCCTCTGAATCCTATGGTCATTCCTAGGGAGGATATCTACAGCCACAGAGCTAATGAATGTACCTGAATGGTCAACTGAACTATGTATTTTAAGCTACAAGTTGCTGATCTGAGGCCCTTCAGCAGTGGGACAGGTGGGTATCATTCGTGGTCAGGTGTTCTCTGAACCTTCTATTGTAGCAGTGGCAGCTTTGAAAAAACTTTTTTTCTTCTGTTACTTCCTACCTATATTTTCTATGCCTTGGAGAATATCTCTAAATTTGGTATCACCTGCATTCTCATTAAGGTGGCTTTAACATTGTCTTCTAGATCCCAAATGATGAGAGAGACAACAATTAAAGGGATCCTCATCCCTGACAGCCTCTCAGCAGGCACTCCCTGCTCAGCCAGAGCCACTCATCACTCTCCTGTGTTTGCCTTCTCCCAGCCAGCTTTTAGTTCATTTGACTGGCTTAGATTCAAACACACTTAAGTTCTGAAAACTGAGCTTTATAATTCTAGATACTTACATTCTCTGAGTCATGTCATTTTCTTAAAAAAGCATATGATGTGAGTTTTAGAGGGCATTTCCGGAGGCAGAGCTGGAATTACAAAAAAAAAAAAAAAAGCAGGAGAGCAAAGAGGATGGACGATTCTTTGATCAACACTCATTTCCCAGGCCACATGGTGATTCCATCAGTGAAGCACGGTGTGTGCAGATCAAACCAGGAGAGCCGGTGGAGAACAGACACCCAATTAGTTATAATAACCTTTGACTGGTAAGTGAAAGGAAGGAACTACGAGAACCTGGACACCCAGAACGAATTTCGGGACGAAACCCCTCTGAGTTTCCTATCTGATGTGTCAGCCGGAAGGGCAGCCCTTCTAAGGGAAGTGCTGTGTGTTCCTTAGAACACGGGGAGCCAAGTCACTGGGAAGCAGCAGCCCCAAATGGGCTTTACAGTTATTGCGAATGAAAAGGAAAGGCCATATATTTTTAAGAGAAAAAGCCATATAAATCTGACAGCTCCACCCCACTCATAGCAAACCTCAGTCATTTCCAGCCAAACCACTCTATTTTCCTGACAGAGACTTGCACAGTGGGAAGACATTGTGAAAAATCAGTGGTAATAACCGCAAACCACTTATGGTTCGCCCTGGGCTTAATCGTGATGTCTTTGGGTTCATTTGGGGCAGGGTCACCCTCCATTTTCAAACACACACAAACCCACCACCCCCCCACACACCCTAAACTCTTAACCAACACACATGCAGTGATAGCCTCACACACAGAAGATGAATTATGCAAGCAAATTTTCTATTTCTCTCTTAAATGGAATTAAGCTCTTCTCTTTTGAAACTTCTAAGTTATTAGTCTTAATAATTCTATTATCCAGTTAATGTTTTTGTTGTGTTGAGATAGATGAACAGGGATGAAAATAATATTTTAAATTTCTAGTTAAATCTGCAAATATTGATTGATAGTGATCTCTATCAACACTTAAAATGCACATACCCTTTAACCCAGGCATTCTATTTCTAGGTATTTTTATTAAAGACACACAAAAATATACAAAGACATCCCTATCCATCCATCTTCTCCATTTTTGTATTCAAACAGCTAAATTTAGCTGGAGAAAAGCACACAGGCAGATAGGTATCACTTTAACATGATCTCAGACCTCACATGCTCTCAACGCTGCAGTAATCCTAGATGTTTCTCTAGTTTCTTTATCAAGCTTGCCTTTCTAATCTCTGATATATTTTGTACATTTCCTTTCTCTTCAAAACCTCATCTACAATCACTTCTCTTCCTCTTAGCCTTGCCTCGCACTTCAAGCAGTACAGAAAGCTATGCTTTGGAAGCTGTCCTTTCTTCTCACCACCCAATGTATGCATGATTGCCACTGCACCCTTCTCTTTTCTCCTGCACAAATTGGATGTGCTAAATGCTGTTCTTCCTAAGCAAGGTTAGGTTCTGTGTCTGTCATCTCTCACCTTGTTTCTCTCCTGCATCCTCACTCCTCTAACTTTCACCAGGATTTAGATATGCTTACACATTTGTATCTTCAAAAAGGGTTATGCCACACCTAAATAGCTCTAGAACACTCTGTGATAGAGCACCTAGATGACTGCAGTCATCCCTGCTGACTCTGGGACAGATTGCTCAGATCCTTATCAACTGCCAGGACCTCATCTGATTGGAAAAACCTGCAGAGCAAATTGGTGCCCACTGGCTCCTTTTGGTTTCCTTCTGGCTGCTTCATTTGTATTTCTAGACAGATGTATGGAGGAGTGTATATACATGGGGACGAGGTGGGGTGGGGTTTGCACTCTCTCCTGCTCAAGGGTACTAAGCCAGCCAGATTTACTTCAGTTCACCTCATGTGTTCCATCCCTCACTTGGAGGACTTTAAATCTTCTAGTGGTTCTCAAACTTTAGCATCCATAAAGGATCACCCTGAGGGCTTGTTAAAACCAGATTTCTGAGCCCCATCCCCAGAGATTCTGATTCAGTAAGACTGACGAGGACTCTAAAATTTGCATTTCTAACAGGTTCCCCGTGATGCTGATGGTCTGGGACTCTACTTTGAGAACGGTTACTTCAATGGGGTAACTTTGACTCTCCTTTATCCATGTACAAGGGATCTTGGGGCAAGTGTCATGGGGTCATAGAGGAGAGCATCCATCCCTTTTGTTAGCTCTCAGTCCAAAGGCTTTTGATTTTACTGCCTGACAAGCTCCGGGCAGTCTTGGCGTTAGAGAGGCGACGAGTAGCTGTGTGGAATGTGTCTGCTCTGCTCGGACTGGCTCCAGGATTGCAGCCCCCACTCTGTAGTGTATACACAGCATCCATAGGTAACCTGTAGCAGGGCTTTGGAGAGTCAGGTGTAAGAAAGGATGCAGCCCCACATTCTCATCCCTTCCCCAACATGGTGCCTCCCACCCCCAAGGTGGCCCTGCTGGAGAAGACTCCAGGAGGAGCAAGTGGAGGAACCCTCTGCTGAGGCCTGTTACTGAAGGAAGAGGTCTGGACTCTATGAAGAAGGCCCTGAAAGTCAGTCAGTCATTTCTGCCCTTGATTTTCTCCACTCCCCTCCCTGCCTGCCCAGCCATTTTCTTCTTCCCTTTCTTCCCTCAATCCTAACTGAATATATACACTGTGTCAGGCACTATACTGTGGAAGTTAGGGACAACGAATGTGGAAAACTCAGTCCTCACCCTACATTTTATGCCCGAGTGGCAAAGACAGATATGAAGTGACTGCCATAGAAGATCAAAAGCAATAGGGGCTAAAATGCAAATACATGGAAACACAGGGAGCACAGAGGCAGGGACAATGGATTCTGACAAGAGACTTCAATAAGAGGGTGCCATTTTAACTGGTCCCAGGAGGAGAATGGGAAGAACGAGGAGTTTGTGCTTTGGAGAACAGAAACGGCTAAGCTCTCGCCTTGGTATGGTACCCCTTTCTGATGGGGAAACAGCATATTTCCAAGGCTTTACTTAGTGCTATCAAGAGCACCAGCTCTTCCTGGCTGCAGCCCCACATCCAAGGTGTCTTCCAGCCGTCCACACTGGTAGTCGCTGCTAGGATCTACTGTACTCTGGGCCTGATATCCAAGCAACTGTAGTGCACATGCGGGTTGATAATGGGGAGAACCCATGACTAATGGTCATCGCTTACAATTCCAAAGAGGGTCTTTCTCGGGAAAGATGTCCAGATGTCCAGTTTCTCAAATGTAGGGCAACAAGCTCAATCTTACATTTCTCATCTTTCCCACATACCAGCCTTATCCGGCATGTGGGCTTTTTCTTTTCTTTTTTTTTTTTTAACCTATATCCTGTGACATAAGAAAGACAGTAGTTATTTTTCTGGATATCTAAGATGAAAGTTTAACACAGGAAGCCCTCTGGTGACTCTGTATTTCCCCTCTACTGTTTGATTACCAACCGTGTGACCCTTAGCAAGTTACTTTATCTCTCTGTGTGTCAATTTTCCTCATCCACAAATGGGGGTCATAATACCTAAACTCATAAGGTTGTTGTGAGAATTAAATGAATTAATACTTGTAAGTACTCCATAACTGCTAGTTGTTTTTTCATATTGACATTTAAACCAAGCAAATAGATTTTAAGGTAAATCAGCCCCAGAAGGTCCTTATTTCTATTTTTTTTCATGTGTTTAATTCAGAACTCTTTATCTGGATTTCAAGAGGGCCCTTCCTAAGCCAGGCCACGTGCAATGTTTGCCTGTTCAACAAGGCAGACTCCTAATCTATCACTATGGCTGAGAAGCTCTTTGAGAGCTTGGGGAAGAAAACTCTCCTGTTCCTCTGTTGGGAGTCTCTAGTATTTCTTCAATACCTCCCCCAAATTGTTTGTTATGTATGAAGCTTCAAAAATAGAGGAGAAGGCACATCAGATCCTACAACACAAAGGACTGGCACAGAAATCTTGAACTGCCTTTTGCTGTAAAGGGAGTTGGGAATGGGAAACTCGTGGACCCTTGAATCAGCCTGGGTTGAATTCTGCCTCTGCTTCATGATCTTGGGCCCATATCTTAAGCACCCTTCGCCTCACTTATCTGAAAAAACAAAGATGATAAAGATGCCTACCTCAGGGGGTTACCGAGAGGACTAAATAATACATTTTGGGTAAAGCATTATTATTATAGCACTTGATACACAATATGCACTCAATAATATTAGCTCTTGTAGCATAATGTAAAGAAGACCAGACTGGAAGTCGAAGTTACAGAGTTTTAGTCCAAGTGTGTCACTATTAATCTCCACTAATAATTGTTGAAACTGCACTTTCTTTTCTGTAAAATAAAGGAGTAGGAGAAGATGGTTTCAAAAGATTCTTCCCAGGTGCAATCGCTTTTTTTAGCCTCTATCATCTTTCCTTTCAGAGGGCAGAACAATAGCCTTCTCTCTCTCTCTGGGATTCAGGGAACAGACTGCAGACCCTGGAAGAGCTTCCTTTTATTTGCCTATTTGGCCTTTATTGCTTCTGGCCTTACTGATTTTCAGGGACGAGGGCTGACCTGATTCTTTCTCTTTGATGGGCCTGAGCCTATTTCCATTTTAACAGATGCTCTGGGCTTACTTTGATCCCTTTCTATTTTGATGTTCACTGAAGAACTAGAATTAGATATGCTTCTTCTTGGAGCCCCAATCTTCTCAGTTGTAGAGACTGGATGATCTCTAAGATCCCTTCTAATGTTCTATGAGTCTGTGAATCCTAACTGGTACCCCTTTCCAGTTGAAGTTTGGCCTTAACTGTGACAAAGCTGGATAAATTCAAGGGCAGTGTGGGCAACAAAGACTTCAGCCAATGGCTAGGACTACAAATGAAGCAGCTGTGATGTCAGGAAGCATCACCATAATTTGAGGCTCAAACAGCATAAAGTAGAATTTTATAGAAGGTAGGTTTTTGGAGGTATTTATGGAAGTCACAATGGGACAGTTTGAAGATATAATAATGCCTTAATACAAAATTTCCTGGCTTTCTTTTGAGTCACTGGAACACAGTGTTTATGTTTCATAATGTTAATCACATGCAATTCTTCTAAATCTGGGATCTAATGGATGCAAAAATTGGTCCAAATGTCAATTTTAAACATATGTTTTTTATATTGAATAGACCTGTATAGTTCCAAACACCAGTTAACTCTTTGATGAAATTAGGGTCTGATTTTTTTCAGAGGTGGTTCTGATTGCTATTAAAGAAGGAAGAAAACCTTAGATCACTCCAGCAATGGGGTCAGCTGAGGAAGACTATTTCCTGAAACAATGCATGAAGCCTGGGATGGCTCAGTGAATACTGCTCACCCTAAGTAATGGAGGGAGTTGGGAAGCTGTCCGGCAGACTTTGGTAGAATCTGGAAATTTGAAAATTGGACAGAACAATGAAAGCCAATGTGAGAACCCTTTCATGGGGACTTTAAATGCAGATGGAGAACATACTGATTTTGTTGGTCATTAACAGTCATCTGAATTTCAAAATGACCATTTTCATTTTTTTCTACTGATGTGAAACAGTTTCACTTGGTCCTCAGAGAGCAACTAACCAGACTTTTTGTTGGTATCCAACAACTGTGCTTGTTGTTTTGTCTGAAGAAAAGGAGGCTGGGAGATGACCTAGCCTTTCAGTACAATAAGAAATATACAGTTTAAAAGTGACAGAAATAGGGTTAGATATAAGACTTCAACTGCCAGGACATCACAATGAGAACTGGCAAAAACCATGATACAGAGGAATGAGTGGCATCTGCTCTGAAGGTCTGACAACTACTATCTGTTTTATCCTACAAGGAAATGGAGGACAATTTGATTCTTAAAGTTCCTTCCCACTTGGTGCTTCAAATAACACTGCCATGACTCATAACCATTTGGATATTTAAACTGGAATTGTCTTTTGAGCCAATAAAAGTTATGGAAGAAATCCACCTCATAGTCATAACCTGAGATTTTTTTCACCCCAACTGAAATTTCCCAGTTTAATTATTCACTTTATTCATTAGTTGTTATTTTATTTATTTATTTATTTATTTTTTTTGAGGCAGAGTTTCACTCTTGTCGCCCAGGCTGGAGTATAGTGATGTGATCTCTGCTCATTGCAACCTCCACCTCTCGGGATCAAGCGATTCTTCAGCCTCAGCCTCCCAAGTAGCTGGGATTATAGGTGTGCGCCACCACACCTGACTAATTTTTGTATTTTTGGTAGGGACAGGGTTTCACCATGTTGGCCAGGCTGGTCTTGAACTCCTGACCTCAAGTGATCAGCCTGCCTCAGCCTCCCAAAGTGCGGAGATTACAGGCATGAACCAGCGCACCCGGCCTATTCATTAGTTTTGGCACCAAATAACTTTTGGCTATTCTGAAAAATCCAGTGTAGCACTAACAGGTAAGATTAGTGATGGATAAGGTACCAAAGAATGTGCTATAAACTTGGAGAGCAATTCCTAAAGAGTTATTTCCAGACATTTTCAGCAAAGGCAACATCAATAAAAGAACTAGAGGCTTCTGAAGTGACTTTTTTTGAAGAAAACTTCCTTCATTTGGGTATATAAGCTTTAAGATGTTTGATAAAAGGTTAGCATGTTACCTCCCAAGCTTACTTCATGTGTAAGGAGAACCTTCCCTTCCACCCACCTCCCAGGTGTTAGGAGAGCAAGTGAAATGATTCAACTTTGTGGATTACCTACAGAAAACAACTTCATGCTATTTTTTTACTACTATTTTTGAAACCTGCTTTCCTATCCGTGAATGTCTTCTCAAAGCAGATTTCTTAGCTTTTAGATAATAATGAACAATTTCATTTTCAGATTTAAAAAAGTCCAGGCAATTTACTATCAAAACTAGTTTTTCATCCAATTTGATTCACATCTTGGACAATTTAGGCTTGACATAAATCAGAAAACTGCAGTGAGGGGAGAGGCTACATATTTTTGTTTGCTTTTTATTTAATCCTCTTCCCTACCAATTCCGGAAGGAGCAGAGGGAAAGAAGAAAGGTATAATTGGGACAACCATCCTCACTGACTGGTGGTGTAATATGGCTTTGGTTCACCCCCTGAGGGTGATGCCAAATCATGGACCCCTCTCTTGCCAGACATTTTTGTGGGTTCTTCCAGTGCTTTCCTGCTGGGAACCCCCATGTCATACTGTTTTCTTAGGCAGGCAGTATACTCTGGCAGACCATTTAAAACTCCTCTAAGTGTATTCTATTGATATATATCTCAGTCTCTTTCTGTTGGGACATGATTCTTTAAAGATAACTGAAAGCTTGGTTACCTGTTGTGGCAGCTACTCTAGCCCAGGAGAGAGAGGCATCTTTGTTCTGCCCTCAGTAGAGATGTAATTTCATAACACAACAGCCCTCTCACCCCATTCAACTGTTAGGGACAGTTCCAGCCTGCCTCTTCATGAGACCTTTCCAGATGAGAACCAGGCACTGGGCTCTGTGCCTGCCAAACTTCAGCACATATCAAGGCTTTCCAAGAACTCTTTTGATACTCTCGAGTGTTTCTGGGGCCAAGGAACCCTATCACTGGGCTAGCAGTGGAGAAGAAGAGCCTTCCTCCTGTTCCTACTGCCAGGCTGACACAGCTCTCTTCAGACACAGACAGAATCTTCTCTCTCATCAACCTCCCAGCCCCCTTATATGCAGACAGGAGATGGGCAATAGGTCCCATCTCCTTTGGGTCCAGAGCTGGTTTGGGGTTACCCCTCAGGAAGTCCTGCATGGACAGGTTAGCTCTAACTTCTCTTTAAAATGTATAGGCACTTTATACCCATCGACCTCAGCTTTGGGGCTTCAGGTGGAATGGACAACAGAAAAGTCCCACCTGTTACAAAAGTGAAGGCTCAATGAGAATGAGAATCAGAATCAGATTCATGGTGGAGCTGAAAGGATATTCTCAGTTTATCATTCAAAAGATCATTTCAGACACAACTATTTCTTTCTTTATTTAAACAAACCTGCTAACGAAGCAGGCCAGGTGGAAACCATTGAGGTGATGCTGGAAAGAGAGAGCACTTCTGCTGTGAACAAAGAATCCTGATGCTCCTTCCTTCTGAACTGTGAAGGCAAAGTGAAGTGCAGATGAATGTGGTTACCAGAGACAGGGAAAAACGGGGAAGGCCAGGGTTGGTGGGGAAACATCAGGAAGTGTGGTCAATAAAATAGGGGTCCAGAGTCATGTTTTTTTTCATCTAAGGCCAAGGGAAACAGAGTCAGTTAAGGCAGGAGAAGCCTCATAGCCCTGAATCAACAGATTTGTGCTGGAGAATTAGTTCATTGCCAGGGAAGATAACATCTAAAGCTTTAAGTACATATTCACTGTCTCACCCATGCACACACATGCCACAAATGCTTCCTGGTGCTGACTCTGTACCAGGGACTGTGGTAGGCACTGGGATTGCAGCAATGAATATAAGAGAGTTTACTCAGAGGAAAACAAATAAACCACATTCAAAGGACTAAATTAAGTTCTGTTTGGCTGGAGAACAGAGTGCAAGAAGAAGGATGGCACAAGATGGGGTTGGAGATGTGGGTAAAGGCCGAATCATGCAGGTCTCTGTGGCCCACTTCAAGGAATCTGAATTTTATTCCGGAGGCAATGAATGAAAGGGTTTTAAGAAGGTGTTAACAAGCACTGTGTTTTAGAAAATATTTTTGGCCTCAGTGTAGAAAATGGATTGAAAGAGAGGCAGAAATAAGTTAAGGAAACTTGGGGAGTAAGATGAAGGAGTAAGTTAAGTTTCTAACTCAGAAAATTGTGTGATAGTGAAGCCATTTGTTTAGATATGAACACTAAAGAAGATTCAAACTTATGGCAAGGGAATGGAGAGGTAGGGGAATGGAGATGTTGAGCTTACATTTAGATAAACATGCCTGTGAAACATTCAGTTGTTTATGTCCAGCAGAAAGCTGAAGGCCAGAAGAGAGAAATGGTCAAGACATATGTATTTGTGAACGTGGGCGGAGGATTACCTAGGTGCCGAGGCAAGAGACTGAAGGCACAAATGGTTTCAGTATAATAAAGAAAATAGTTAGAATAAGAATAGTCATAATACGAATTAGATATAGAGATGATCATGAACAATTATCAATCATTATTATAAACATTATTAATAATTAGCTTTTAATATTACTCTTTGTTGCATTACTAATATAACCTAGGAATAACCGGCGGGTATAGGGTCAGGTGCTGAAGGGACATTGTGAGAAGTGACCTAGAAGGCAAGAGGTGAGTCTTCTGTCACGCCTGCCTAAGAGCCGCTTGAGGGCTCCTTGGGAGCTCCTGGTCAAGCTGTAACGCCAGTGCCTGGGAAGGCACCCGTTACTTAGCAGACCACAAAAGGGAGTCTCCTTTCCTTGGAGGAGTCAGGGAACACTCTGCTCCACCAGCTTCTTGCGGAAGGCTGGATACTATCCAGCCCTGCCCACAGGCATCTGGAGGCCTAAACCCCTCCCTGTGGTGCTGTGCTTCAATGGTCAAGCTCCTTGTCCACTTTCATGCTCCTCCCACACTCTTGGTTCCTCTTTGAAGTTCACAGTAGATAGCGGTAGAAGAAATAATGAAAGTCTTAAAGTCTTGGATCTTTCTTATAAGTGCAGAGAAGAAAACGCTGACGTATGCTGCCTTCTCTCTCTGCTTCGGCTACCTAAAAGGGAAGGGCCCTCTATCCTGTAATCACGTGACTTGCTTCACCTTGTCAATCACTTAGAAGGTTCACCCTTCTTACCCTGCCCCCTTGTCTTGTATGCAATGAATATCAGTGAGCCCAGCCATTCGGGGCCACTATCAGTCTTCGCGTCTTAATGGTAGTGGTCCCCCAGGTCCAGTTATTTTCTCTTTATCTCTTTGTCTTGTGTCTTTATTTATTACAATCTTTCGTCTCCACACACAGGGAGAACACCACTAAGCCCCATAGAGTTGGACCCTACATGTGAGTGACAAACAAATACATAACAGTCTCCTTTTCTGTTGGGTTTTCTTCATCTTTTTATGGGTCCTGACAATCTCGAACCTTCCTGAAACTAGGTTTACCTAATATTACCAGTAGATTTAGGAATGTATTTATTGGGATTTTACACTAGTTTCTTGGAGCAGCTAAGAGCAAACAAGGCAGTTATTTATTCCCTATTTCTATATAAAAATGTACCCCAGAATATCTCATTAAGAAGGCCTATGTCAGTGGTTCTCAACCTTACTGTACACTGGAATCATCTGGGGAGCTTTAAAAAATACTGATAAATGGGACCTACCCCCCACTCCCCGCCAATTCTGCTTTTGCTGCCTGGGAATTGGATTTTTTTAAAGCTCCCCAGATGATTCTAAATGTGTAGCCAAGCTTGAGAACAACTGACCTAGATCCTACTTAATTAATGTGTCTTTTGATTTTACATCAGCGTTTCCAAATAAAGGACATATATTCATCTGTAGAGAACTGCTTGTTTAGCTTAATGGAAGAACTGCAAAGTTTGAGCAGGCCCTTCAGGGATACAAGTGAACAGAGGCATAAGCACACCCATTTGCAGGGACAGTGAAGGCATTGATGGGGCCATAGCCAGTGGATTCATGTGTATTGTCAAGTACTTTGACACCTCTTGTCTAAATTGTCCATAGGTAGCCAGCAACGTAGGCTGGTTCTCTCCTAGCAGCACCAAACAGAAATCAGAATACTGCTCTCCAGAATTACTGACCCATTACATAGGGGAAGGCAATATGTGACTACTTAATATTAGGCTCAGGAAAGTGGTAAAGAGGTTGAAATCGGTTTTTGATCCTCTCTTGTCAAACCATTTTATCAACAAATCAGCCCCACAATATTTAACAGTCTGGTAACTGCAAGGTATGACACTTACCCTTCCTTAAAAAGCATGTTAGGCCAGGTGCTGTGGCTCAAGCCTGTAATCCCAGCACTTTGGGAGGCTGAGGCGGGTGGATCACCTGAGGTTGGGAGTTTGAGACCAGCCTGACCAACATGGAGAAATCCCGTGTCTACTAAAAATACAACATTAGCCGGGCGTGGTGGCGCATGCCTGTAATCTCAACTACTCGAGAGGCTGAGGCAGGAGAATCACTTGATGGAGGTTGCGGTGAGCCGAGATTGCTCCATTGCACTCCAGCCTGGGCAACAAGAGCGAAACTCCGTCTCGAAAAAAAAAAAAAAAAAAATCCTAAGAGGCCGGGCACGTGGTGGCTCACACCTGTAATCCCAGCACTTTGGGAGGCTGAGGCAGGCGGATCATGAGGTCAGGAGTTCGAGACCAGCCTGACCAACATGGTGAAACCCTGTCTCTACTAAAAATACAAAAGTTAGTTGGGCATGGTTGCAGGCACCTGTAACCCCAGCTACTCAGGAGGCTGAGGCAGGAGAACAGCTTGAACCCGGAAGCAGAGGTTGCACTGAGCCCAGATCATGCCACTGCACTCCAGGCTGGGTGGCAGAGCGAGACTCTGTCTCAAACAAACAAACAGACAGCATGTTAACAAAGTTGTGTGATCCTATTTTTAGCCTTTTACTCAGATTATCAGAAAAGTGTGGGTGGCATTCTACTTCAGGGACTTTCTCAACTACCTCTTTCTTACCCTCTCTGTATCTCCTTCTTTTGTTCCTGGCTGTCTCTGGCCTATACTATCTTTCTTCACTCTCCCTCTAATTGCTTTTCTTTTCTTATCTTTCTCACACCCCTCTGCCTCTTACAGTTTCTTGGCACTCTGCCCTAAGCACTTTGATTCTTCTAACTGTGATATTCATTCCTGATTTTACCCCCACCTTAGGCACACCTTTCCTCTTTCTGTCTTCTACCATTCTCCCTGCACACTTCAACAGTCTTCCTTCATCTTTAAGAGAGGGCACTATAGCAGAAAAAGCCCTTGAGTGAAGAAGTAGGAACCAAGATTTCAGGCCCTACCTGGTCAGTGACAGTAGTATTACCTGGGATAAGCCCTTTACACATTCTGGGTCTCAGTTTCTGTACATAAAAATAAAGTTGGTATGAGTCAGTGGTTCTGAATAGGGCTAGAAATAGTCTCTTTTGTTCATTGTGTATCCCCGGTAACTAAAAGAATGCTAGGAACATAGGAGGAAGTCAATAATTTTTGTTGAATAAATGAATAAATTTGCTGCCTGCATAAGCCACCAATGGCAGAGCATATACATTAAACCACTTTTTTTAGCAATAGGGTTGAATTTACATTTATTCATACATATGTTTTCTCCTAGTTTCTCTTGGGCATGAAAATCTACATTTGTGTGAATTTTGAGCAAGGTCTGTGGTCTGTAAATGGTGTGACATAAATTGGCCCATGAGGTAAAGGGCCCATGAGCTTGACCATTGTAGGACCCTAAAGATGTAGTAGGCCAAATGCAATTATAGGTCATTTGACCATTCTCTGAAATCTTGGTTCCCTACTTCTTCACTCAAAGCCATTTACAAGTGTGTCTTGAACACATTTTTTAGAAAATCAAGAGCATATGAACAAAGCAAAAGAATCATTTTTGAAAAACAGACTGCATTGAAAAGAGAACGGAATACAGAGCATCTTGGAGTAATAAGTCAAAGATATAAAACATAAACTCCTTCAAAAGTACATAAATAACAAATAGATAATGCTTGCTCTCTGGAAATATAGTTTGCAAGATGGAGAGAAGGTTAAACAGCAAGAAAATTAAGTAAACAAAAGCAACTAATCCATAGCACATTAAGACTTATAATCCAGTCAGGAAACAGCAAATTTGAATGCAGAGCCATTTCAAATGCATCCACCATGATATAATTGGACTCTAGATGTAAAGAGGAAATATGAGGATAATTAAATTTGAGGTTGTGTGAACTTAAAGACGATAATATAAACTGTATCAAATAAAAAAGGAAAAGCAAGAACAATGTAAGGAAGAGAAACAGCTTTTGTTTTTAAAAGAATCTTTATTGAGGACTCAGGATTCATTAGATAGAGAATTACTCATTAATTCTCTTCATATAATTAAAAAGCAGATTTTAATGTAATAATTTAGAGTGGGGTAAATGTTTAGAATCCTTGTAGTTGTAAAAAGTTTTCCTCTTTTCAATTTTAATTAAAAAGGCTTTAACCTTATGCTATCCTTATGTTGCAACTCTAGTATTTCATTGTTAAAATTTAATTTTTAAAAGGCGATCTTTGTTCTTCTGAAATGTACTGCATAAGACAAATATCAAATGGAAGAATAATATTTATTAAAACATTGCAATTGTCTTCACAAACTACTTAAAAAAACTCAAGTGATGATATTGAAACTGACTTTTTCATGTTTAAACATTCATTTAAATTCAGAATTACCTGAACTAGACAAAATTTCAAGAAGTTGGGCAAGAGGTCTCTTCTTCTACAATAATTCAATTTAAAGACGTATAATCAATTTATGAGATTCCAGGCACTATTCTGGGCATTGAAATACAGATATGGACAACACATAGTCCTTGTCTTCCAAAGCTGATGGTCTCATGGGGGACAAAAATGCCCATAAATAACTATAATATAATGATAGTCATATATTCCATAAAAGAACAAAGCATTATGGCCACAGAGGAGAACATATTACTCACTTCTAATAGCTCTTATAAAACTTTGGTTGTAATCCTGATTCTCTGATGACTTAGTGAATGGTGCTAGACAGAAAAAAGTATATTGTTGACAGTGGGTAGGCAAATTCCCTTTCCCCTCTACCTCCTACTTTCAGTAGTTCAGAGATGAGGCTGGGTGCGGTGGCTCATGTCTGTAATCCCAGCACTTTGGGAGGCCAAGGTGGGCAGATTGCTTGAGGTCAGGAGTTCAAGACCAGCCTGGCCAACATAGTGAAACCCAGTCTCTCCTAGAAATACAAAAATTAGCTGGGCGTAGTGGTATGCACCTGTAATCCCAGTTACTTGGGAGGCTGAGGCAGGAAAATCGCTTGAACCCGGGAGGGAAAGGTTGCAGTGAGCGGAAATAGCTCCACTGTACTCCAGCCTGGGCAACAGGGTGAGACTCTGTCTCAAAAATAAATAAATAAATAAATAAATAAATAAATAAATAAAAAGAAAAAAAAAGAAAAGAAAAAGAAAAAGAAATTTAGAGATGAATGTGTACTGTTTTCAATCTTCAGGTAAGGGGAACAAGAGCTCCTCTGAGTGCTGACATTGGTATTCCATAGTAGGAATCGCACAGGAGCACACTTGGAAGCTGAGACGTTAGGCCCATTGCCCCTGGCCTTAATTCTACAACGAAGTACTTCAGCACCTGGCATCTTGAAATGGTCAAGAAAAATAAGAAAATTAATTTACTGCGAGACTCATATTTCTCTCACTGTAGCAGGTAAGAGGATCAGTCTTTCGATTCATCTTTTACTAGACCCCTATTGAATCTCTCACACAACAGATTCCCAAATCATCCCTGTTCCCACGCAGCCTCACAATTGCACCTTCTTTCGCTCACTTGCTGCAGATACCCTCAAGTTCTATTTTCCTACAAAGTTGTATGTCATCTGATATGAGTATCCTAAAGTATTCACGTTAAGGTTCCATTCCAGCAACCTTAAAATCTTTATCATCTTACAGTATACTGGTTAAGAGTAGAAATTCTGGAATCGAATTACCTGGAATTAAATTTTGCTTATACCACTTACTGTCTTTGAGACATTGGGCTAAAAAAAAGATTGAGCCTCAGATTTTTCATCTGTAAAATGAGGAAATTAATAGTATTTATCTTATATAGTTGTTGATAAAATTAAATACTTCTAGACTACTTAGAATAGAACCTGATATTCCACAAAACTACAAAATAACTATTATTGTCATTATTATTATCCCTCCATTGCTGAGAATGAAGATAAATTTCATATATGTTAAAGGTCCTCTTTCTTCTGGCCTCCTTCAGGAGTTCACTCTAATTATCTGCATCTTATAAAATTCCATTTTAAAAACCTATTTCCTTATCCTGCTACAGTACTGTGGGTCTCCCTTGCATCACTGACAAACTTCTTAAAAAAGTCCTTGCCTCCTTTGAAAATCACCTACCCACTTGTTTCTATCTAATCAATTTGGTCCAAGTGTTCTTTTTCATCACTAATAGACTCCATCCACCAAATGTGAGGGCTGTTCTTCATCACTCTTTTTCTTCACCTCTGCATTTAAAGCAACTGAACATTGACCAACAACTTCCTCCTTCTTGAAATTCTCTTCCTTTGCCTTCCATGACTCGCTTCCTACCTGTCAGAGCGAGCCTTCTCTGCATCTCTCTTAGATGTGGTCTTTTCTCAAGTTGTCCTCAGTCTCCTTTTACCAGATCTACTCCTGAGCAATATCATCATTCCCATGGTTCAGCTCTGTATTTGACTCCCATATCATATCCCTGGCCTGATATATGAGAAAATCTACACATTATAATTTCCAACTCAGTCGAGGTCATTTGCACCTGCATTTCTTGCTGCACTTAAAAACTCAACTTACTCAAGCTTAAACATTTTCCCTCCAAAGGAAATTTTATTTGATTTACTTACTCCTGTTGGTATCTCCTCTCAAACCAGTCTCTCTCTGTGTTCCAGTCATGCTGGCCTTCTTTCCATTCCTTTAAAATGCCACTTTGCAGCCTGTGTTACCTCTATTAGAAACTTCCTTTCTTTTCCCAGCCTAGTAAACTTCTTTAGCTTGAATGTCCCTTTCTCAGGGAAGTCCTTCCATCCTTATTAATGCTTAGCATTTTTTTATTTTCGAGATGGGTTCTCTCTCTGTCACCCAGGTTTGAGTGCAGTGCACAGTCATAGTTCACTGCCTCACTGCAACCTCAAACTCCTGAGTTCAACCAGTCCTCCTGCTTCAGCCTCCCAAGTAGCTGGGACTACAGGTACAGGCCACCACACCTGGCTAATTCTTTCTCATATTTTTTTTTTTTTTTTTGAGACAGAGTCTCGTTCTGTCACCCAGGCTGGAGTGCAGTGGCACGATCTCAGCTCACTGCAAGCTCTGCCTCGCAGGTTCACGCCATTCTCCTGCCTCAGCTTCCCGAGTAGCTGGAACTACAGGTGCCCGCCACCACGCCTGGCTAATTTTTTGTATTTTTAGTAGAGACAGGGTTTCACCGTATTAGTCAGGATGGTGTCGATCTCCTGACCTTGTGATCTGCCCGCCTCAGCCTCCCAAAGTGCTGGGATTACAGGCGTGAGCCACCATGTCCGGCCTCTTAAATTTTTTTTGTAGAGACAGGGTCTCGCTTTGTTGCCCAGGCTGGTCTCCAACTCCGATTTCAAGTGATCCTCTCACCTTGGCCTCCCAAAGTGCTGGGATTACAGGCATGAGCCACTGAACTTGGCCAGGACTAGTCTGTTTTGATCTCAGTTATACCTCCAGTACCTGGCTTATGGTTGAGCCTTATACAACTATTCACTGATGAACAAAAGAATAAATGAATACAAAGGCATCAAACAGTATAGCATATTTGAAGAACTATAGTTTTATGACTGAAGCATAAAGGGAATTGAGTGAGGGGATGGGAAAGGGGAAGCAGCAAAAGATGACACTGAAGTGGGATGCAGGGGTCAGCTCACTGCAGGCCCTGTGAGCCTTGTCGGGAAGCTTGGTCTTTATTCTGTATGTGGGATTGGGTTTGCTAGGGGTTGCAATCAGGAAAGTAAGACAATCAGTTGTATGTTTTGGAAGATCACACTGAAAGCGCTGCAGAAAACAGAGATTAGAGAGGATGCATGCTTCTCTAGATGAAGGGCAATGAAGACGTGGACTATGTGTTTGGGTTGTTTGTACTGAAGATCTGCTGCTTTTGCCTGCCCGTCATCAACTCGCATTTCTTCTGACAACAGTGCTCCCATTTTCCTTTTATAAAAAGTATCTATTCCCCACTGAATGCTGTTCTGCTGAGACTGTCAATAAAGATGCCCCGCCCTCCCACCAAGGGGCAGGAGGTATGATCCGAACTAAGCCAATCAAATGTTCTCTCTCTGGAATCAGAGACGCAAACTGAGTGACACAAAGACTGAAAAATGACTGGGGCTCATTCATCCCAACTGCGGCCTCTGAAGAGACTGTTCATTAGTTCCTGCTCCCTGGATCCCCAGAGTTATCCAATTTCCTACCCTTTCTTGGTTGACTAGCTTTTTAAAATAGTCTGTGTGCTATCCATATCTTTCTAATACATTCTTTTTTTTTTTTTGCTTAAGTTAGCCAAAGTTGGTTACTGTTGCTTGCAACCAAAGTACCCTAATTGATACAGCACTGTATCCCAAACTTGCCTGAATATAAACATCATCTAAGTTGCTTGTTAAAAATACATATTTCGGGATCCTACCCTAGTAAAAATCACTGAATCAGTAACCCCAGGGGAAGAGCCTAGGAATCTTTATCATTAATACATTTTTTTTCTGGTAGGTTTTAATAACCAGGCAAACTTGGCAAACACTGAACTAGGGAAAAGACTGCAGGGAAAGGAAAACAGAGAAACTGACAGACATAGTGATAAGTTGGATGTGGTGGATGAGGGAGAGGGACCTGACTTGAGTGACTATCAGTATGATGATGCTCTAAAACCTAAGGAGAAGCATGTTTATAGGGGAACAATGAATTTAGTTTTGGGATATGTTGATATTTAGATAATGCAGGATATTTAAGGGAAAACAGGTAGCTAGTAAATGGTTCTGCCACTTACTAGATGTGTGACCTTGGAAAAGTTACTTAGCCTCTCTGTGTAATGGAGATCATCATCATCATCATCATTACCTTAGTAATGATAATACCTATTCATAGGGTTTTTATGACACTTCATATAAAGCACTTAGAACTGTGCCTGGCACATGTAGGTACTACATAAGTGGCAGAGAAATGAATGAAAAAAGTTGGATATAAGGGTCTGCATTTTAGGAGAGAAGACTAAGGCTTCTGAGTTACGATCCTAGAGGAAGTGACTGAAGTCACAGAAGTTAATGATCTAAGAATGTATGGACCTGCAGTGTGTAAAAATCAGAAGGACCTCTGCTTGGTAGGCTTTTTGTCTTATTTCAACCTATCAAAATTCTTAGACAACATTTCATCAATTCTGTGGTGTCTTTTTTCACATTTTTAACATCTCTGGAAAAGGAATGCCTCTAGCCATCAATGACATGTCATTGTTTAATTATCAGAGTTCTTTCTTTTTTAGTGGTGCATAAAATAATGATGTGTCTTTCAATGGACAGCATCTTAGATTTGATGATATGGGAAGTATGATCTCTCTTCTTTGAACCTCAAAGACATCCCATATCAGCCTCTTCTATAACATTTATTTTAGCCTGCTGAATATTAGAGTTGTCCATCAGCTACTAGACTGCAAGAACCCCAAGGGTCAAGACATCTCACTCTTCCTTTTGTTTCTGAAAGGACACACTAAATAGTTTTGCCTGCAAAAGACCCTTAATAAAAATTGCTTGGATTAAATTGAATTCTAAAGCAGGATATAAATTATTTTTAGAATTTCTGATATTTTGCAATTAGCCTTATTGCAATTCCTATCTCTTGCTTTGACATGTGTAAGTACACACTTGTTTTCAGATGACTAACATTACGCCTAATTCAAAGCATCTACAATCTGAATTCCCCAGGTGGATGGTTACATGACCTATTTCAAGAAAACATATTCAGCATTCCTGGGAATATTAAAAAGATAAGACCAAAAATCTTACTACAAAGTTATATTGAGAATAGAGAATGCTGTTCATACACATATTGATAACTGTGTAATTACTACAGATGTCGATACTTTATGTGTTATCTTAGTTTGCGCTGTCTGTTCTTTCTGTTAATGAAGTTTTATTCCTTTTCCTTGTTTACATATGAGACTTTGGGTGGCCATTACCTGTGTGTTCAGTCTCACCAAATCCCTAGGGGTCAACTACATGCTCAGACATGCATCATTATGGAAGTAAAGAGCTCACCTCCTCCCCAAGCCTACGTTTTGCACAGAACACACCTCAAGCCTTGGTAATGGCCAGGTCAATTCTCTTGGTCTGTTCCAGCTGAATTTTCTACCATCCTTCTCTCCACCACTTCTGACTCTGCCATCCCACTGCTCAAGTGCTAATATCACCTCTCGCCTTCTGGATCCTAGATCACATTAGCCTCTCTTCTTTTCCAAGGCCACAGGTTAATAAAGCCTCTCCAGTGTCACAATAAGAAAGAGGAATTCAATTGCTATCACCGATAATTGCTATTTTTTTTCTCTCTATGGCTCTTCCTGTGCTGTTTGCGGGGCTGTTTTGTTCTCACTGGAATTTCTCGTCTTCAGGTGGACAGCCATATGTGTATGTAGCCAGTCAGTCCTCTGGCCCCTGTTTGTTTTTACAGTACAATCTTGCATTGTGATCTTGTTCACTGAGTACTCTCTCCTCCATAGAACTCACCAAGGATCCAAGAGTACTTTGAGTACTCTTAGCATTAAGTAAATGGGTTACAAGCATGTCATGTCACTATAATAATATGTAATGCTTCAGTCCTATCATCTACCTTTTCCCATAATCCTGAGAGAAATTTGCAGTGCATCCCATGCCCACCAAGGTTCACACTCATTCTGTCCTCCAAGACTTACCTCTCCCAGCATACTGCACACTGTCTCCTCCCCATAGGCTGCCAGCCGGATCAGACTATACGACAACATCCAAACTCCCTGTGGACTCAGGCACCTCTCAGTCTTTGTTCCTATTATTCACCTAAGCCTGGAATTCTCTTTCCTCCTTTTTGGCTACTGAAATCCTATTCATTCACTCAAACCTGACTGAAGTAGGACCTCCTTCATGAAGTCTCTCAGTCTCCACCTGAAAATAACTGTCTCTTTCTCTACTCTCCCACAACAGCTTTCTTGTATTGCTGTGTCTGTACTTCATTGTGTCTTGAATGATTATTTGTACTTAGCTAACTCCCCATAAAATTTTAAATTCTTTGTGGTCGGAGACTCCATCTCATCTCAGTATTCCTTAAATCAGCCCCAAAATGCCTTATGACGTTTACTTAATAGTTGACTACACAAAGGCAGAGAGATTTACAATGTTTACAATGATACAAGTATCGTAAAAGTAAGTAATATTCCAGAGGAGTAAGATGAATACCTAGAAACCCTTGCAATTTTGAATTCTCTAAAATTAATAGCAAAGTCAGTTGCTGAAGAAAGCACACTAGTCTGGAAATTAAGGGATTTGCGTGTTAGTCATGGTTCTGCCTTGGTTAGGTCATGTTTCCTCTCTGGCTTCGTCTCCTCATAGCTAAGACGAGGGGGTTGCTCTAGCTCATTATTTCCCAAACCTTAATTTTTGCAGTATCTGTACGATACCTGTACTTTATTTGCTGAACGGTTTAAATCACCCAAGGCCTAACATGACTACCAACTTTAGCCTCATCCTAAATAAGAATATCTGTGAAATTGTGGTTTCATTGCAGCAGCTATGATTTGTTAACATAAATTAAATATAACTGTTAAGTAAAAATAAAAATCAATGCACCATTAAAATAACTTCCTATGCCACTAATGGTACATAGTTCCTGCTTTAGGAGGTACTGGTTTAGATTCTCCCTGAAGTTCCTTTCAGCTCTGAGGGCTTTAAAATCTTCTCTGGGGAAGTTATGCCCCCTCTTGAGCCGTTTAACAAAACGCATTAAATGAATCTTGAATGGGAATGTTCAGCATTAGCCTCAGGGAATAGAATGTAACTTAATAAGCCTTCCAGCACCTCTAATGACTGGGATTCCACCCTTTTTATGCCTCCCCTCTGAACGAGGTGCTGTTTGCACATTCTGCCTTTTCTGCAGCCTCCGCTTTCCTGCAGAGCCCTGTGTGTGTCTGCCTGCCCAGATCTCCCCTCTGAGGGCTGTTTATGTTTGCACATACGGCTTGTCCTGTGGACTTGTCTAACTAAGCTCCCCTTTGAGGGCTGTATATTTTGGCACAGTTTGGCTCTCCATGGGATTCGTTTGTCCATTAACACCTCTTGTCTTGCAGTTATAGTAAAGTCTTTGCTGCCCTTGCCTCAAGCAAATAAGCCCACACGATTCTAAACTTAACTATTCTTCTGTGTATTTCCATTTATTTTCTATACTTTATACAATGAACATGTATAAAGTTTATAATAAGGAAAGCTATAAATTTTGGTTTTTAAAACTGTGAAGAGGACATTTGGTTGCAGATGATGGAATAAAGGCATTGTAACTTAATTCTCCTCTTTCGAAACCAATTTGACAACAACGAAAATAATGTAAAGCAGCCTTAAGAAGAAGGCCATTATCAATGAAGCAAGTAAACAGCCATAATACCAAGTACCATAATGACAAAGCTTACTTACGATGTACCGGGCTTGCTTGCTTGAGGTAGGATAAAGAGTCCTGAAAACTGTCACAGCCTTGAAAGCATACTAAGAACTCTAAAAGTATAGGTGGAAGTGGAGAGTGTCTCTATATAGACTTAGCTCCTCACCACAGAAAAGACTGAGTTGAAGAAGAACCCATAATAAACTCTGACTTTTATTATCATTAATTCACTTTTATTATTTGCTACATGTGCTTCTAGCCAAAAAAGATAGTGATAAAGAAAGGCGTGAGCTTACCAGACAGCAACACAGAGTCTAGATCTAAGGGAAATTGCTGTGAGCTACACTGACTTCTGGAATGTGGAGAATAGAAGAGGGAGTGTGCTCCCAGAGCATAGGAAATGCAAACTTGGTGGTAGGAAGTATGAACAACAGATCCTAATAGAGATAGTACTCTGCCCCTATAGACATACTTCTGCAAATAGATGGCTCCATTCAAAGATGAGTAATAATTAGAACAGGAGAAAGAAAACTGTTTATCTGCCGACACTATTATTGTGTATGTAGAAAATTCAAAAGAATCTACAAACTATTAGAATTACTAAGTGAATTTTGCAACATCACTGGATATAAGGTCAACATACAAATGTAAATTTGATTACTATCTACTACCAACAACGGCAAAGAAAATAAAACTTTAAGAAGGATATAACTTCAAAAACATCAAACACCTAGAAAAACATCTAATGAAGGTAGGTAAGAGCTCTGCCTTGAAAACTATAAAACCTTATGGAGAGGAATGAAGAAATCAAAATAAATGAAGGGATTTACCATATTATGGAATGAAAGATTCAATGTTGTAAAGATGTTAATTCACCCTAAAGTAAACTACAGATTCAATGCAACCTCTGTCAGAATTTCAGCAGGTTCTTGTGCAGGTTAGTAAGCTGAGTCTAAAATTTATACGACAATGTCAAAAGCCAAAAATATCAAAAGTAATCTTGAAGAAGAAAATCAAAGTTGGAAGAGACTTATACCACCAGATATGAAGACTTATTATAAAGCTATGGTAATTGGCCAGGCACGGTGGTTCACACCTGTAATCCAAACACTTTAGGAGGCTGAGGTAGGCAGATCACAAGGTCAGGAGATTGAGACCATCCTGGCTAACATCGTGAAACCCCATCTCTACTGAAAATACAAAAAAATTTAGCCGGGTGTGGTGGCGGGTGCCTGTAGCTGCAGCTACTGGGAGGCTGAGGCAGGAGAATGGCGTGAACCCAGGAGGCGGAGCTTGCAGTGAGCTGAGATAGCACCACTGCACTCCAGTCTGGGTAACAGAGTGAGACTCCGTCTCCAAAGGAAAAAAAACAAAATTAAGCTATAGTAATTAAGACATCAAGGTTTTGGCGCAAGAATAGACAAACTGACAAATGAAATGTAATACAAGGTCCAGAAACAGACCTTTACCTATATATGATCATCCGATTGATGCCAAAGGCACCAATGCAGTATACTGGGGAAAGGATGATCTTTTTCAATAAATGCTGTTGAGTCAATTGAATATTCATATGGAAAAATGTTTATGGACTCCTACCTTATACCATACAATAAAACAATTCCAGATGGACTGCAGATCTAAATATGAAAGGTAAAACAAGGAAGCTTTTAGAAACATAGGAGAACATCTTTGTGACAGTGGAGTATGCAAATATTTATTACACAAGACACAAAGAATCTTGATCATAAAGAAAAAAATTGATAAATTGGACAATGCTAAAGTTAAGAATGTGTGTTTATCAAAAGACACCATTGAGGCCAGGCGCAGTGGCTCACGCCTGCAATCCCAGCACTTTGGGAGGCCGAGGTGGGCAGATCATGAGGTCAAGAGATCAAGACCAGCCTGGCCAACATGGTGAAACCCTGTCTTTACTAAAAATACAAAAATTAGCTGGGCGTGGTGGCACGTGCCTTTAGTCCTATCTATTTGGGAGGCTAAGGCAGGAAAATCGCTTGAACCTGGGAGGCGGAGGTTGCAGTGAGCCGAGATCATGCCACGACACTCCAGCCTGGGCGACAGAGCAAGACTCTGTTTCAAAAAAAAAAAAGACACCATTGAAAGAATGAAAAGGTAAGTGACACAGTAGAAGAAGATATTCATAGTACATGTATCTGTCAAAGGATTCATATCCAGAATATATAAAGAAAAGGATAGACAGCTTGATAGAAAAATGAATAAAACCCTGAACAGACATCTCATAAAAGTAACTATCCAAATGGCCAATAAATATAGGAAAAGGTGCTGAACATCATTATTAATCACAGCAATATAAAACAAAATCAACACCACTACATGTATCTGAGAATGGCTAAAATGAAAAAAAAATCAAGTGTTGACAAGGTTGTGGAGAAACCAAAATTTTCATACACTGCTGGTAGGAATGTAAGTTTGTACACTTTGGCAGTATCTATTAAAGCCAGATGTAAACATATTCTATGATCCTGCTACTCCATCCCTAGGTATACGTCCAATAGAAAGGTACATATATGTTTACTAAAAGATGTCCACTAGATGTTCCTGGCAGCACTGTGTGTAATGGTCAAAACACTGAAACTCGAAATGTCCAAAAAATACTCCTCTATGATTCCATTTATAGAGTATAAAACTGGCAAAATTACTCCACATCATTAGCAGTCAGGATAGTGGTTACTATTCAGACAACAATGACTGGAAGGGAGAACGTGGGGAGAGGGATTCTGGGTTGCTAGTAATATTCCAATACTTGATCATGTACTAGATACATGGGCATCTTCAGTCTGTGAACATTCATTGAAAATTCACTTAGGATATGCACACATTTCCATACGTGTGTCATGTTTCAACAAAAAGTTTTTGAAAACCCTACTTGTTTCCAATATTTCATGAAAGGGAGATTTCACCAAAAAATACATATTTCTGGCTTCTCCTGAAAACATCTGAAGATCTGTCCATGGTGGCTTATTTCTAAGAATCCTCTGGAACTGAGCAGAGGCTGTACCCTTGAGATAGGGTATACACAATTCGCTACCCACTTTGCTCATTCATGTTCCGTGTCTAGCCTTTCTAGGCATCTGAGTTTGGGACCCCGGGAATCAAAGCCTGTCTATTGGTTCTTTTTTTTTTTTGGAGACAGAGTCTCAGTTTGTTGACCAGGCTGGAGTGCAGTGGGGCAATCTTGCGGCACTGCAACCTCTGCCTCTCAGGTTCAGGCGATCTCCTGCCTCAGCCTCCTGAGCAGCTGGGATTACAGGCACCTGCCACCAAACCTGGCTAATTTTTGTATTTTTAGTAGAGATGGGGCTTCACCATGTTGGGCAGGCTGGTCTCAACCTCCTGACCTTAAGTGATCCACCCATCTTGGCCTCCCAAAGTGCTGGGATTACAAGCATGAGCCACTGCACCCAGCCTTATCTATTGGTTCTTTAACTCAATTCTGAGTCCCCAGGATAGAGCTCACTCTTTGCCCTGTATGCTCTTTCCTTCTGCCCACTATTCTCCCCCTGCCCCAACTCTCCACTCCCACTGTGGTTGTACCTCAGCCCACTCTCCAGTCATCTTACCCTGAAGGCTTCTCTCCTGGCCTGTGCTGGCACTCATCTGATTATGTCTATTCTCACATGCCCCAAGTCCTTCTCACTCTCCCCTTATCTGCTTCCTGATTTCATTAATCCATTCGCTCACTCACTAACCGACAAATATTTATTGACTACTTGCTATGTGCCAGACTGTCTATCAAGAGCAGGTGAATGAAGGGATAGTCTTTGCCCCAAGGGCCCTACCCTCTGATGAGAAGTAAAGACAGCCTGGGAGAGTCACTATACAGATAAAGCAATATAAGAACGCGGCACGTCTGAGATTTATTCTGTCTGGGAGGAGAATGTGGGGGTTCTGGAGAGTCCTTGTGGAAGAGATGGTTTGTGAGCTGTACTTTTTAGAACTGGCAGCTATTTAGATTTGCAGAGAGTAAAGGAGACTGTTCCAGACAAAGGCTGGGTTCTGGGTTCGTGTGGAAAAGAGTATGTATTTCACTGTGGCTGTATGTCCTGAAAGGGAGCACTGGGAAGTTAGGGTGGAAAATAAGCTGGGGTCAGACCATGGAGCGTCATGGAGGCCTCACTACAGACTTTCTTGTATAAGTTGTGCAGACTATTAAAAGGGTTTTAAAGGCAGAGTGCAGAGCCAGGAGTATAAAGAGTCTTTCATCCATGTTCATCTCTCCTACTCTCTCTGAGTCGCTTAGTTTCCCCCTTAAGCTCAACCTATCATTACTGCCAATCTCATCTCCAAATACCCTCAGAAGTCTTGTCTCCAATCAGCACAGCAGATCCTAGATACTGTGAATGATGGGCACCACCCACTGCTTTCTCCCTATTGCTTTGCTGATAAGCCAGGTGTCTCCTGAAAGTGTGACTGGATGAGCTGGCTTCTCCCAACCAGATTTCACTGTGACAAACAGGCAGGTGGAGGAAGGGGCAAAGCCACACAGTACTTGTCTCTGCCCTGAGATGCACCTCACAGGTGGTCCTGTGGCCTGCCACTCCCTTGGGGATCTCCTGATGAACCCTAAGCAGCCTGAGACCAAAGCCCAGTCCGGGCCCTATGTAGGCCCCACCTTCCTCTTGGCCACTCAGGCCTTTTTTTCTTCACTGAGTGTATTTTCTTGGTCCACCTCAGCAGGACATTGCCTCCTTTAGATCAGTCCCACTACAACTGCTTCACAGTTGAACAGCCATTTCCAGTGTGCCAAGTATAGTCATGAACTGCATAACGATGTTTCAGTCAATGATGGACTACATATACAACGGTGGACCCACAAGATTACAATAGAGCTGAAAAACTGCTATCGCCTAGTGACATCATAGCCATGGTAATGTGGTGTGACACATTACTCATGTGTTTGTGGCAATGATGGTAAAAAACAAACTTACTGCGCAGCCAGTTGTATAAAAGTGTAGTACATATAATTATCATGTATAGTGCCTAATATGTGATATGATAATAAATGACTTTGTGACTGGTTTATGTATTTATGATACCATAGTTAGAATTTACTCCTTTTACTTATTAAAATTTAACAGCCTCAGGCAGATCCACCAGGAGGTATTCCAGAAGAAGGCATTGCTATAGGAAATGAGAGCTCCAGGCCATAGAACAAGACTTTCCAAGGGGACAAGATGTGGAGGTGCAAGAAAGTGATAATTTTTTTTTTTTTCCACACAGAGTCTTGCTCTGTCACCCATGCTGGAATGCAGGGGCATGATCTCGGCTCACTGCAACCTCCACCTGCCGGGTTCAAGCAATCCTCTTGCCTCAGTCTCCCGAGTAGGAAACTGATGATCTTGTCCACTTATAGGCCCAGGCCAAAAACTTCTGTCTTAGTTTTTAATAATAAACTTCAAAAGGTAACAAAATTAAAAAGTGAAAAACAGAAAAATCTTAAAGAATAAGGATATAAAGAAAATTTTGTATAGCTGTTAAGCTAAATGTTATTATACAAGTATCAACAAGTTTTTTAAAATTAAAAAGTTTATAAAGTAAAACAGTTACAGTAAGCTAAGGCTAATTTATTATTAAAGAAAGAAAATCTTTGGCCAGGTGCAGTGGCTCATGCCTATAACCTCAGCACTTTGGGAGGCCAAGGCAGGCAGATCACTTGATGTCAGGAATTCGAGACCAGCCTGGCCAACATGGTGAAACCCCGTCTCTACTAAAAATACAAAAATTAGCTGGGTGTGGTGGTAGGCGCCTGCAATCCCAGCTACTTAGGAGGTTGAGGCACAAGAATCACTTGAACCCAGGAGGCAGAGGTTGCAGTGAGCCGAGATCATGCCACTGCACTCCAGCCTGGGCGATAGAGGTAAACTCAGTCTCAAAAAAAAAAAAAAAACCAAAACCAAAAACAAAAATAACAAAGAAAAACTTTTAAATAAGTTTAGTGTAGTGTAAGTGTACAGTGTTTATAAATTCTATAGTAGTGTACAGTAATGTCCTAGTCCATCTCATTCACTCAACACTCACTCATTGACTCATCCAGAGCAGCTGCCAGTCCTCCTAGCTCCATTCATGGTAACTGCTCTATACAGGTGTACCGTTTTTTAATCTTTTATACCATATTTTTCCTGTACCTTTTCTATGTTTTGATGTCTGGATACACAAATACTTACCATTACATGACAGTTGCCTATAGTATTTAATATAGTCACATGCTGTATGAGTTTGCAGCCTAGGAGCAATAGGCTATATTACATAGTCTAGACATATTGTAGGCTATCCCATATAGGTTTGCATAAATACACACTATGATGTTCACATAAACAATGAAATTGCTAACAATGCATTTCTTAGAATATATCCTTAACGGTAAGTGATACATGACTCTACTCAATCCTGTTGGATCCTCACAGACAGCCTCTGAGAGCATGGAAAGGCAGATTCAGGTCTTTTGACTTAAAATCTGCTGGTCTCCTCTTTTTATACAGTAGATATTCAGAAATATTTGTAGGATAAACAAATGATTCTATGTACAAACTTCTCTCGAGGATTAGTTACTTTTTTATTCCTTTTTTTATTTGGATGGGTTGATTTTTTATTTGGATGATTTTACAAGAGATTTGATATAGAAAATCTGATGTTAGGATAATCTTCCTTGAGCCAGGTATCACACAAGTGGTTCCTGGGGCTCTGGCTTAAAAAACAAACAAACAAACCCAAAAAACCTTTTCAAAGATAAATGTGTTCCTCAAAAGGTTACACACAGTGTTACCATATGACCTAGCTGTTTCACTCTTAGATATATACTCAGATAAATGAAAACACGTATATACACAAAAAGTTGTACACAGATGTTCATAATAGCTGAAAAGTGGATGTAATTCAAATATCTATTAACTGATGGGTGGATAAATAAAACACGGCATATCTATGTAGTGGAACATTATTCTATAATAAAAATAAATGAAGTATAAGCACACATTGCAACATGGATGAACCTTGAAGACATTATGCTAAGTGAAAGAACCCAGTTACAAAAGACCGTATCTTGTATGATTTAATACATAAGAAATGTCCAGAATAAGTAATTCTATAGAGACAGAAATTATATTAGTGATTACCTGGGGCTGGGAGGGTTGGGGGCATACAGGTAGTGAGTGCTTATAATTATGAGGTTTCTTCTTGGGTAATGAAAACATACAGAAAGTGATTATTGTACAGTTCTGTGACTATGCTAAACACCATTGCATTGTATCCTTTAAATGGGTAAATTGTAACTCATGTAAGTTATATGTCAAATAAAGTCATTATAAAAAAGATGCATGTTCCTTAAGCAACATTTAGAAAATAAAGAAATATACAGAGAAGAAACAACTTACCCATTATTTTACTACTCAGAGATAACCACACTTGACATTTTTGCTACACTTTCTTCTTATTTTTTTTCTGTGTATCCACATGCACATGTATGTGTGGCTAAACCAACATATACAACTAGGGTCATTTTCAATATTCAAGATTGTAGCCTGCTTGTTTGCTTTAGTATAAATCATAGCACTTTCCACAAATGCTATAAGCAGGGGTCCTGGGGTCAGACAGGATCCTGGGTAGGAACCTTGCTTCTGCCCCTGGCATACTACCAGGCCTGGAGAAGCTCTAATCTTTCTAACCCCCAGTTTCTGTAACTGTAAAATGGAAATGATGACACCTACTTTCCATGCCTGTCACAAAGATGAAACGCAAAGTTCAATAAGTGCTATTTTCCTTTGTTCCTCCCACCCCTCCTCCCTTTAGTGAGAGCTGGTTTGTTTCCCGCAGTTGCAAGGCAGACTGCTCTCACCCAGTAGCCAGCCACAATGTACTAAAACCTAGCTAGTGCTGTTGTCCCCACTCCCTGCCTTTGTTTAAACAGAAGTGTTACCTCTTTCCCAGGAGTACGAAGCACACAGGTTGAGAAAGTAGGCTCTAGATCCAAACCTCCTGGGCCAAATTCTGTCTTTGCCATTAACTTGAGCAAGTTCCTTTATTCTCTGTGACTCATTTTTCTCATCTTTAAATATGCGTAATGGTAGTATTAAATTTATAGGCATTTTTTTGAGGATGAAGTGTGGTAGTATTTGCAGAGAACGTAGCACATTGTTAACTATTGTTGCAATTTCTTTACGTAGTATTCTACGTTCTTCTTTCAAACTTTTAGTTGTCCAATAATTTGTTAAGCTCCAAACTTACAGTATTTCTTTACTACAATCTGAAGCAGAATTCTGTGGCTCCAAACTCATAATGGTTGCTCATCCACATCCACTAGTTCACAGCACAAAGCAATTTTTGTTTGGCAAATTGAGTAGTTAAAAATGTTGTTTCCATTAATTTTACTACCTACATACCTCCTGGAGGCAGGGCAAGGCAGTTTAGTTAAACCAAACCAAACAAAGCATTTTAGGGGGCTTATAAATGAGTACTTATTTGCAGTTGTTCTAAATCATCTCAACCAGATGGGCATGTTTTAAATATTTCCAAGGAAGAAAATTTCGCAAGGTTTACTCAATAACCTGTCTTAATGTTTCCAACCAGCATCAAAAGTTCTTCTGAAAATCTAATTCTGGGGTGACTCTACAATTGATCATCCAAATCAGGACATTGAATATTTACTACCAAAGTAAACTGGGACGATCTGGACAAACTGGGACACACGATATCGTCCTGTATGGTCATTTGTCCTGTTCTGAGTGTTGCCCACATTATATTACTCGGTACTTAGCGGAAAAGAACAACTGGTTCCCATGGTCTACATAACAACATCATATTCTTAAGCTTTTACTTTTTTATCAATTTGTGGAATGAAGGAAAAAGAAACAGAAACCCAAGCAGACAGACAAAACTTGAAGATTTTTTTTTAATTCCACTTTAAGTTCCAGGACATATGTGCAGAATATGCAGGTTTGCTACATAGGTAAACATGTGCCATGGTGGTTTGCTGTACCTATCAATCCATCACCTAGGTTTTAAGCCCAGCATGCATTAGCTGTTTGTCCTAATGCTCTCCCTCCCCTTGTCCCCCAACCCCTGACAGGGCCCGGAGTTGATGTTTCCCTCCCTGTGTCCATGTGTTCTCACTGTTCGACTCCCACTTATGAATGAAAACATGCGGTGTTTGGTTTTCTGCTCCTGTGTTAGTTTGCCGAGGGTGATGGCTTCCAGCTTCATCCATGTCCTTGCAAAGGACACGATCTCATTCTTTTTTATGGCTGCACAGTATTCCATGGTGCATATGTACCACATTGTCTTTATCCAGTCTATCATTGGTGGGCATTTGAGTTGGTGCCATGTCTTTGCTATTGTAACTAGTGCTGCAATAAACATACGTATGCATGGGTCTTTATAGTAGAATGATTTATAGACCTTTGGGTATACACCCAGTAATGGCATTGCTGGGTCAAATGGTATTTCTGGTTCTAGAAAAACTTGGAAGAATTTATTCCTTGTCCTTGATGATGATACTTACAGAACACTTAGTAGGTATACTAGGTGAGTGTCTTAAAGTATCGTTTTATTAAATCTTCATAAAAACCTGTATCATCATCATCATTATTGTTATTTTGCAGATGAAGAAATGGGTCACTGAGAGAGAAAGGGAGAGAGATAGCATATCAGTCAAGGCTATACAGCCAGGATCTTCCCAAAGTAGAAGGTCCAGAGGCTGCATTCTTAGCCAACACGCTCCCCTCCAGGCCTCCTGCAAGATCCTGGCAAGACAAGACCTTTTGCTGCAGTGCCCAGCCCAGACTGGCTATCCCTATAATACTGCGTTATCATAAAAATACTTCAGAACACTTCAAATGTGTGAAATACACATTATCTTCTTGAATTCTAACAACTCTGTGAGGTGGTTAGTGAAAGTTATCATTCTTCTCATTTAACACATGAAGGAAATTGAGACTCAGGAAGGAAACGTAAGCTATATAGAGAAAAAGTGGCATAGCTAGGATGATGACGGAGGACTTGGCTCTGACTGCTCTTTTCACCAACTGCTAATGACTTAACATGTGATCTTCTTCGTGGGCATTTCCATCTTAACTCAGTTGTTTTGGAAAGGCAAAGCCTACCACAAGGGATGATCTTTGAACGGGGGGATTTTGGCCATCATCGCACATGCAAGGGAGGCATTTGGAGATGGAGAACCTTTCTGGTGGCCTTCAAACTACACCTCTTTCTTACCTGTTCTCCAGAAGGCCACGCTAAAGACCTAGGGACACAGAAGCAACCACAGTTTTTTAAAGTTGAATTTATTTTCTTAGCAGGTAGATTTTCTACCCATTTTCTCCAAGACTTTGTGCTAAGGCAGCACAACGTCAGGCCATCAGTAACCTGCCCATGTGCCCAGGGAAGGTGTGAGAGACAGCATGAGCTGGAGAGCTGGGGAAAACTCGCCCCTGAACACAATGTGCTTATGTTCGAGAACTGGGTTAATTTCTCTACTTCCTAAGGTGGGACACAGAAGGGTTTGAGTTAGAGGATCTCCTATGGAAGGGGAGGTGACTTAGTTCCTGTTGCTCCAGATGGAAGAGGAATAATGAAAAGAAAAATGGGTGAGAATTATAGAAGGTCAAATTCTTCTCAATAAAAGATATTTCTCCCCTCATTACCATAATCTTTTCTAGACTTAGCTGCCCATGAGAGTAGTAAGTTCTACATGGCTAACTGTACTGAAACACAGGTAGATGACTTGCTTCTCAGGAAGGGGATAAGGTAGTCTGCAGTGCACAGATATCTCTTGGGGAGCTTGTGAAATGCAGATTCCTAAGTCATATCCCAGAAATTATGATTTCCAGGAAGCTGCATGTTTTACAAGCTTCCCCACTGATGCTGACACAGGTAGCCCAAGCAAAACTGCTGTAAAGGGATTCCTATTGGAGTGTGAGACAGGATGAGGTGTAAGGCAGGGGTGAAGGAAGAGAGAGAGGAGGGCTCACACACATCCCTTCTGAGCTGAACCAGATGGTTGGGTGAACTTTACTCTTTTAGTCTAATATTAATCTTCTTTTTGGATGTTTATTCCTTGGTTTCCTGACAGAGAATGCTTGAGTGACATATGAGGTGAGAGATTTGGGGTGTAATAATACCATATCATGGAAACACTCATAAAGCCGTGACCCCATGGCATATGAATTCTACGTGGGGTTTGCACAGGTATTAAATGTTCTGTGGTTGGCTTTTGGAAGCCTGCTCTATCCTGACACCAGGATTTCTAAGCTGGCCTGGAGGGAAGCAGGCCTGCAGCTTCCTGGTGTTTGGAGCAGATGGGAAAAGAGTCTGAAATATTCCTTGTCATCACCTCCAGCTGACAGACCACAGGCAAAGGAGGCAACAGGGAAAAGTCAGACCAGCTGATACAGGAGAAAAGAGGAATCAATGGTGATGCCTTGTGAATGTTTCCTTCGTGTTTCTCTATAAATGGATGGTGTGTGTGTGTGCGTGCGTACATGTAAGTGTACCAAATTGTGTAGCACTTGTGTCTGACTGGAGACAGTAATAAATCAGGGGTTACAAAACCACCACTAGCTACCTCCTACAGGCCCTGTCAAAGAAACAGGCCTTTGCGAACACAGCTGAGCAGGCAGGATCCCCAGTACTGTGGCCCCACCTCATGGGATAAAAATCACACATCTGGGATCAAGCGTGCCAGATGTGCAAAGGGCTAACATGGAAAAGACACTGCTGGGAAGACTACATAGCTCTCAAAAACATTAGTGCAGAGTTCAATGGGTTTTGTAACCTTAGTCACCATAATGCTTTTATCAGACTTAAGTAGCAGACTTTTTAATGTGCCCTGATTCTTTGCCTCAGCATGTCAAGAAGGATGCAGAAGAACTGAACTCTTTAGAAGAAATCCTGTTGACTCTGCTGAGGCAGTGACAGTAAAGATCCAGAAGCTCAATGAGTCCTGGTTGAAGTCCTTAGTTTAAAATCAATTTAAGTGTACGATCCTGAGCAAGTTACTTTAATTTCTATAAACTTGCAATTGTTAATCTATAAAAATGAGAAATGCCGTATCTACTTCATAGGTCTGTTGCGGGGATTCAGTGAGATGGCAATGAGAAAGCCCCTAGGTCAGCGACTGGCACATTTCAGGAGCCATGGCTGAAGGTGGGGATGAATACTGCTCCAGGAGGGATGGGTAGACTAAGGGAGATAACTTCCTGTCGGCCAAGCCCCAGAAGTCTGTGGGCAGTCTCAAGATTGTCCTTTAAGATTCTCAGATTACTGGGGCTTCTGGGAGAAGTGTGGCCTTGTTATCTTCTTTGAAACCTTGATTGACTTCTCTTTCTCACTATGCCCAACAACTCCTTTCTCTGCCTTGAGGTTCTCTTATACATCTTTCCTTTCTGGGCTTCAGGTTCTTTCCCCACACCCCGCGGCCTAGCCACATCAGGATGTTTTTCCTTAGAGCAGCAGTGACATGGGACTTGAAGATTAATGAGTCACTCAAGGTTTCCACCCAGCTAAGGAAGACAGAGAATTCCTAATTCCTGGCAATCTACTCATTGTTTTTGTGAGTTTTAAATTAAAAATAGGTAAGAGTAGTGCTAACGGGTATGGGGTTTCTTTTTGGTGTGATGAAATGTCCTAAAATTAGACCGTGGAGATAGTTGTATAACTCTGTGAGTATACTAAAAACCACTGAATCATACACTTTAAAAGTGAAAATTTTATGGTTTGTGTTATATCTTAATAAAGTTGTTATTTTAAAAAGTCTGATTTTTTTTTTTTTCTTTGAGATGGAGTTTTTTACTTGGCACCCAGGCTGGAGTGCAATGGCTCGATTTCGGCTCACCACAACCTCCACCTCCTGGGTTCAAGCGATTCTCCTGCCTCAGCCTCCCCAGTAGCTGGGATTACAGGTGCCTGTCACCAAGCCCAGCTAATGTTTTGTATTTTGAGACAGAGTTTCACCATGTTGGTCAGGCTGGTCTTGAACGCCTGACCTCAGGTGATCTACCCGTCTCGGCCTCCCAAAGTGCTGGGATTACAGATGAGAGCCAATGCGCCTGGCCAAAAGTCTGATTATTTAGTTAGCTTTACATTCTTCTGTACTTCTCTATTTTTAGTTAAAATGTAAAATAAATTTAATGATAAAGTTAAATTACAAATTTAAAATACAAATTTAATAAAAATATAGTTATACCAGATAGCATTTTGAATTAAGATGAAATACCACCTCTATCCCTCCAAATCCATATTCATTCTCATTCTCTCTCTCTCTCCTTCTCAAGTACTACTGTACCTGTCAAAATTCAATTTATCCTTCTAGATTTATCCCATGAAGACTTTCTTGGTCTCCATCAAGAGGTATCTTTCTAATCACTTTTCAAATCTGTGCTAAGTTATTCCTATCCGTTTTGCACGGGACTAGGCTCAAGGATGCACAGATGAGCAGGGGTGAAGGAAGATATTAACAATACCACTCCTAAGATCTCCTCTACCCAGAAGTCTCTTGTTTACCTCTTCCAGGAGAGCTCCCCAGTCTGCATTTCAGACCAGGACTGATGCCCAGGCAACCTTCCGGCCTCCTGGGTCCTCCAACTCCCAAACAGCTGCCACAAAACTTCTTCATACCCATTTTCATTTACTGTATTCTCCTAATTAAGAACTCCAATGACTCCAATTACACACAGAATCCAACTAAGTGTTAAGAGGTCTTCTCTGAGACAGCTGTTTTGTATCTCACTGGCATCTCTGGCCACCTCACAACATTCCCACTCTATTCTAGCCAGCTGGTTTATGGGTCTCCGCAAGGGTTCCTGGCAGGTGGAATCCTAGCCCCTTGCCCCTCACCTTTCTCCAAGGCCAGCTCTGAACATTCCTTCTCCTTGAAGGCAGTCTTCCCCTAAGGAATCTTGTTTCATTTACCTGCTGTCTCTGTGCTCAACTTGCTGTCTATTGTTTGCCCTTCCTGCTGCTATCTGCATGGCACGGCTCCTGTTGCTTTATGCCTTCACAGTACAGCGCAGTACTCAAATGAATGCTGTCTTCTCTTCTTTAAGACAAACCTCTGCCTGTTTTGAACTTTCCCTCTGTACTAAGAGGAAGCGTTTTTGTGAAATTTTTTTGTCTTCTTTTTAAAACAAGAAGCTGATAATTAATTAATTAGCTCTGAATTGCCTATATGCTAGGCACTGAGGGGACTCTATTTTTTCCCTTTTTTTGACCTGGGCATTAGAATAAAAAAACAGCATTTAGTAGTGACTTGGTAGTTGGATACATTGCTTTGTCTGCTCAGACCCCATCTACCAACTCCCTTAGCTTTTTCACATAAAACAGGCCCACCAGATGGTACCACAGAAGCAGCCATTTTCTACAAATGGGACCCTGGCTGTGGCCACAGATAAAGGGTCTGGGGTGGACAACTGACCTGGATAGGTCAACTGGAGTCCCATTATAACATGCACCTCATGTCTTCCGGGTCTAAGTTTGAGGTTTGAAATGATTTATCCTGTCCAATTAAAAAAATACGATTCTTTCTCAGATTGTTTTCAACCATGTAGTATTAGTTATTGCATGTTTAAAGTTCGTAGTGCTGCACAGTGTAGAAACTCAAGTGTATAAATCTAATGACATATGCTTGTTGTGGTCTCGCTGAGGACAGTAGGACTGTACAACTTTCTTTTTAAAATGTAATTTAAGCAAATAAAGGCATTAAGTTGTACTAGTGCAATCGAAGATTTATTATCTAAACTTTGAACAGTCAGGAAATTCCAGAGTTGGATTCCAGCAGAAATATTTCTAGAAAAGAAATTAGAAAGACCTAATGTACGTCAGTGCTTGGTCCATTTGCTGCCTGGTACAATAATCCTGTGGATTAAGCATGGGGACCTGCCAGGCATGTAGCTCATGTCTGTAATCCCAGCACTGTGGGAGGCCGAGGCAGGAGTATCGCTTGAGGTCAGGAGTTTAAGACCAGCCTGGGCAACACAGCGAGATTCTGTCTTTACTACTACTACTACTAAAACAAAATTTTAAAAATCATGGGGGATCATATCGCACAGACTAACCCTGAACCTTGCAAAAGGAGACCAATGTGTGATGAATGATTGTGGAATGGGCTTCAAAGGGGTAAAATAATTTTATGTTTAAAAAAAGCATTTATCTTGATGTAATTGGCCAATAAAATTACATTATCTCTGTTACAAAAGGAGAAACTGAGGAACAAAGAAGGAAGTAACTAACTTGAGTCTCCTAACATATCCATAGTAGACCTAGGACTGTATGCAATATTTACTTACTCCAGATACTGGACTCCAATTTCAAAATTACAACATTCATGGACTACTGATGTATTTCATGAGATTGAGAAACTGTGAGCAGAAATGAAGGCATTTAAAGATGCCTTCGAGACAAAGTTCCGTAAAAATCTCACACAAAATAACTGCTAGGCGAGGACAGGTCTTTCAGCCCAGCCTGATTCATTTCAGGCATTGACAGTTAAGCCAAGTTTATTTTCATAGCTGTGAGTCTCACTCAGATTTCTATCTCTCTATTCTGGATCACGAGTCCTTGGAGTTCTAATTCAGAGCAAGAGAATTCCTATCTCTTTTTTTTTTTTTTGAGACGGAGTTTACCTCTATTGCCCAGGCTGGAGTGCAGTGGCGTGATCTTGGCTCACTGCAACCTCGCCTCCTGGGTTCAAGTGATTCTTCTGTCTCAGCCTCCCAAGTAGCTGAGATTACAGGTGCCCACCACCACACCCAGCTGCTTTTTGTATTTTTAGTAGAGACGGGGTTTCACTATGATGGCCAGGCTGGTCTTGAACTCCTGACCTCAGGTGATGCATCCACCTCAGCCTCCCAAAGTGCTGGGATTACAGGCATGAGCCACCGTGCCTGGCCTTTTCTTTTCTTACCTGGTTTTATTTCTAATTTCAAAACAAAACTTCTTTATAAATATAGTATCTACTTTCCATTAAGGCGAGATGCTATAATTGATGATTTATTTATTCCCTGGGGATAGCATATGCATATTCCAGAGGTCAGTTTTATTTGTTTCTGTGAACATATAACCATATCTCAATGTGGATCTTTCTGCTTTGGCTGCTTACTCTAATTTTCTCTCCTTCCTGACCTGATCCACACATTCTCATGTGCATTAGGGATGCCTGGGGTTGGATTTCTTCCTTCTCAAGGTATTTTGTGAACTCTTATACCTGTCATTTGCATCCTGCCAACTGCATCCTCCCATCTCTCCACTCTTCTGCTTTCTTGAGAGTGAACTCACCTTCCATAACTAATGCAATCCATAAGCAGCCTTCATGCTGATTCTACAGATTTTAATTTCCTAACATTTCCCTTTAGACTTTTCCTGACATCCTCTTTTTAAAAAGAAAATCCCTTCTTGGAGTTAGTCACAGGCTCCACATGCCTCCTGTGTGAAATCCCCCCACAAGGCTCAGATGCCTCAGGTGGTATGTGGCCACGAACAGGCAAGGCTTGCCCAGACTAAGGGAAGGGGAGGGTTCTAAGATACTATTTCTACTGACATGTACTAGGAACTGACTGTGTGCCCAGCAGCCTTCTAGAAGTGGCGGATGAGACAGGGATAAATCAAATATGGTTCCTGACCTCAAAGAGCTCTAAGGTCCTTGGCACAATATTCAAGGCTAAAATACATAAATTATAGCATGGTGTAGCAGAAAGGGCACTAGCTTTGGGGCAACAGATCTGAGTGACCTTGGGCCAGTTACTTAACCTTATTTTCCTCAATTGTAAAAGGAGTTGATACCTATCTCATAGGGCTCTCATGAGGATACACTAGTGCAAGTAGTATATACTAGGCATTCAATAAATGACATTTAATGGTTTACTGTTATTATATTTTAAAATATAACAGCAGCATTTACTACCAGAACTCTAGAATCAGCTAAACAAAATCTGGAACTCAGTTCTATTGTAGAAAAGCTTTCAGAGATGCCTTTAATACGTATTAGAAAGAAATTGTTCCAGGCTTACTGGTAAGCCTGACTCTCGAGGCCTGCATATAGAACATGTTTCTACTTTCCCCAAAGGGACCCAATTTTACCATGAGGCAACTGAAGAGGGACTCTGTGGAGAACCCACTCTGGGAGTGTTGCTTGTTGCTCAGGCTCACAAGAATGAAGAGAACACTGGTTTTGTTGTCCCCCATTCTAAAAGCACAGGTGAAATGGGGTGAGAGCGTTTTCTGCTTGACTCTTGCTCTTAGAATGGAAAACGGAAACCAGCAGGAACTCAGCACTGCTCAGCCCCTATCTTCTTCACCTCTCACTTTTTCACAAAGGCCATGGGTCACACAGGTCATGGCTCAAACCTAAGAAAGGCTTTATCTGCAAAGGCAACCAGGCTCGTCACAGAATATGCTAGCTGTATAGATGAGGAGCTGAGGTTAAAAACCACAAGCACTATCAGGCAGTCCCTTGAGATGACCTCTAATTTGATTAGTCGTAATGAAGCATACCTAATGAGAATACTACTATATTTCTTTTTCTTATACAGCTTTATTGAGATAAAATTCACATTCCATGTAATTCATCTATTAAAGTGTATAATTCAATGGCTTTCAGTATATTCAGAGTTGTGCATCCATAACCACAAATACTTTTATCCTTTTTTTTTTTTACCCCAAAAAGAAACCCTGCATCCCTCAGCTCTCATCCCCCAACCCCTAACCCTGCCCCTCACATTTAGGAAACCACTAATCTATTCTGGACATTTTGTATAAATGGAATCATAATACATGGTCCTTTGTGACTGGCTTCTTTCACTTAATACTACTATATTTCTTAAAGACAGCAGTATCTTCAATGTATGACAAAAGAAGAATTGCTAAATAAAGCAAAGTGCTGTCATACTGTGGATTACTGCAGCATTAGAAAAGGTAGATCTACATATGCACATAAATATAAAATCTGGAAGAATATACATCAAAATGATAAAAGAAGAGATCCCCAGGGAAGGGGAGAGAGGAATAAGACTAGGAATAGAATGCAAAGAGGACCCTTCCTATAATTTTTTTCAAGGATAACTTTTCATGCATTACTTTTATAATTAAAAATTAATTAAAAAGAGAACAGTAGAAATAAGAGAAAGAGAAGCAGGAGCTTTCCTTGGAAAGTCCCAAATGGAATTGGGCAGGAAGTCCAAGTTTTCCTGATGCTGCTGAAGAATCTGGAACCACTCTGATCCCACAGACCCATCCAGTCTACCCAACATGCAGAAGAACTCCTTGGATAAGATGCAGCCCTGAAGCAAAGCCCAGGGAGCAGCGATTCCCTTTGTGCACTGGCATCAAGAAGAAGGTCTACTTCAACCACAGGACAACCTCAGTTGTCCTCATTTCCTACTAATTTAAAGGGAAGTAGGTAGGAAGACTGGGGACTCTGAACTGTGAGAGACACTGTCAAGTTCCAGGGAAATATAAGGAGGGCAGGAACTACACTATCCAGGACCCTGTGTATCTGTACATACACATTGAGATGGAAATCCAGCTTCTGGGACTTTGAGAACTGTCTTGACCTCAGTGGTCTGCACAGATTTAGTGGAGTAGATCTTGAAACAAAAAGGGGAAAGGAGGACCTTTTGTCCTTTTTCTTTTCTTTTTTATTTTTACCGTTTCCTGGGAAAGCAGGGAAGAGGAAAGCTGGATAGGCTGATTCCACAACCAAACACTGCAGGGGAAGAGCCCTCAGCAAACAGTCTGAGCAACCTTGAAAAGGAAAAGGCATCATATAGGATCCTCGCTTTAAGCAATAAATTATGGATCATGAGAAGAATTTACTTTCATTTTCAATAGACTCTGATAAGGCTAAAGACCTAGGCATAACTGAATTTGCTTGTGATGACATTAGACGGAATATCTGCTATCTACACATCAAGGATTGGAATACAGGTACCCATTCTCAGGGTACCCATTTTCCACAGAGCACCACATGTCGGTGATGATAAATGATGGCTCTTAGGTGGAAGACAGCCAAATTGGAGTGTCACAAAAAGCAGAGATAAGATAGAACTCATCGACTCTAATGGATGTTTAAACAGGTAAAGTCACTTGCCTGAAGTCAAATGGTGAATTTGTAGTAGCAACAGTCAGAGTAACAGTGATAACATAGTTAATATTTATTAAGTGCTTATTATATGTCAAGCACTACGCTAAGCACTTCATATTTATTATTTCAATTAATCCTCATGACAGCCTTATAATGTAGCTGCTATCGTGACCTTCATTTTATGCATTAAAAAATAAAGGCTCAGAGAGATGAGGTAATTTGCTTATGGTCACACAGTTAGTTGGGGGCTAGAACAAGACGTCATGTGTTCTGATTCCAGTGCAATGTTATTACCATGCCATGGTGCAGATTCTTGACTTTCTTTCCCTAGCCTCCTAAAACCACCAACATTTTTAATTCCCCATAGTTACCAATTTGAAATCAGACTATTGAACTTTTTCTTGTCATTTTTAACTGTGTGTTTGAGTTAAATTCACCCAATAAAGACAAGAGGTTATATTAGTAAATAATTACCTTCTAGAATTTCACTCATCCTGTGTGCACCTCCATTTAGTATTTTCATAAGCTGATACTTATAATTTAGGTGTTTATTGTCACTACTTAGCTAAAAATTGAAATTGATTCTTTTGTTTCTAAGTAGAATGAAGCCCCTGTTTTCACTCTCTACTGGAAAAAATATACGTAAAGGTCAAAAATGAATTCCAAAATAATTGGAATAATATATACTAAGCTACAAAGTGAACAACTTACGATATCACGGATAAAACCTAGAGTAGGTTAAAATAATGAAAGGTGTCGTGGAAGAGCACAAATCATCAGGGAAACAATAAAAATTCTGGCATATGAGAAGGCGGATTACATTTTCCAAAGGGAATCCTGTAGGCTGGGGAGGGGAGGGGTGAATCTTTGAGGCCACTCACCCACAGAATGAAGACAACTGAAGACCACAGAGAAATAAAAAGCAACTCAATTTAGTTTAATATTTTTTTTTGGAAGAAACAGAAAATGTTGAACTCATCTGCTTTTTCAATTATGAACAGGAAACATAAAACTATACTCAATAATATACCAAAAACTGTAATAAAAACTACCTCGGGCCCATGATACAGCCAGCAAAAGAGGACAAGGAGAAGCAGAGAGGGAGGTGGGGGACAGAAGAGAGAAGAGGAAGCTCTGCGGGGTCCCAGGCACCTCCACATCTGTCACTGTCAGACCCCCTGTGTTTCAGAGAGGGCCCTCCTCAGGTCTACCCGATTTCTTTGTTTCCTTGCCTCCTAAACTTTTCCAGCACACCCTTTGCTTCTGCTTTCTCCCCTCCCGCATCCTGTCCTGCCTCTCCGCTCCCAACACAGTCTGAGAAAACATATCACCAGGACCCCTGCTCTAATCACAGCCCTTGTTCTCTATAGTCTTTCTACTGGATTTTCAATTGCTAATTAGCCCTTCTTTTTTTTTTATTGTTTTTCGTTAAATTACCACAGTAATATATTCACATGGTTAAAAAAAATGCCAAAAAGCTTATCATGATGAGTGCAGCTTCTCCCATTTAATATACCACTATTTCTGAATTTCTGGTATGAAAGATGAGGTATTTAGCTCTTGAAAAACCCCCACATTCTCTTCTCTCCCTCCTTCTCCTGATATGATGAAATTATATTCTCACACTCTCTTCTATTCACTTCTGCAACTCCAAACAACATATTTAAACCTATAATTCTTTTGGTAGCAACCATACATAGTTATCCACGATACCCCACTGAGAATGGAAACCATCTACAGGCAAGCAGCTTGCTGATTACTTTAACTTGTCTTTATTTAGTCTACTGTCTTTATCAATATGATTTTACTGTTCCAGGAAGCTCTTACCCAGGAAGATACAACTTGAAAATATGTTTATTGTTTGTTTCAGCAATTTCCTGAAAACCCACTTAAATAAACATTAGATTGCACAAATTTTCAATAGATAGTATCAAATGACTGTTTACTCTCTAAGACTCATCCTGTGTAAACTAAGCTACAAAGTGAATAACCCTCACCCAATGTTACTGCTTTGCGGTATTGACCAGTCCTATATTATTATATTATGATATTAACTAGCCCTAATCAAGCCCCACAATGAAAGATTCACTTCAAAGCAGATCTCACGAAAGGCCTCATAAATATCCCATTTTGTCCTTGCTCTTCTGAGGAGCTATTAAAACTTTGGAGAGGTATTTTTCTCTCTCTTACCACAGTAAGCAATAAACTCAGTTTTGCCTTCTCATCAGGTTAGTTTGGTGGTACTTTGGAGCCCTCATTCAACAATTTTGGCAGTGCCACTAAAATTCATTTGGGACCTGCTCACTATCACTATCTAAGACTCAACTCCAAAACAGTGCTCCCCTGAGCCCTGTTGCCTCCTGCTGGGATCTTGTTGACATTGACAATAAAGTTTATAAGTCCTGCATTGGACTTGGCTCTGATTTCTTTTTCATTTCATTTCTTTGAGCTCTCCAAATGCAGAGTTTATTTTGCATCCTAGGGTTAAGAAACCCTTTTCAGGAATTCTTCGATTATTTGATAAGATTGGGAAAACTTTTATCCTTGGTGGAAATCTGCCTTATTATTAACCCTGCTATTGGTTTCTATCTGTCCTTGACATTTCTTCTTGTACATCTTTAAAGGAAAGTTCAAAAGGAGAGGATAAAGACCCAGAGTCTGCTTCTCAAGCTGGCCCCAAGGACTAAGAAGTTCAGAAGGTTTCTTTTTGACCAGCATCCTTTGGAAAAACTATGCTTTGGGTCAGTTTTAAAAACCTCATAAGAATTTTTCTCACTGTAAATGTTTTGACTCTGAGACTCTCATGCCGGATGAGATCTCCTCTCTAAACCTTCTGTCCCGTGGGAACTGAAAATTCATCAAATTTTCCACTGGAGATGGCCCAGTCTTTTGGATGGTGACCCCAAGTTATAAGGTGCACAGCAACACTTTCAACCAACTATTTCCACACTCTCATGAGTTTGTCTCAGTCTAAATTGAATGCTTCCATCTTCTGGGACACACTCCTGCTTTTTACATGTTCTTAAACGAAATCCAAATTTGTGAACTTCCTTTCTAAATGGCATAATTTCATCAAGCATAATTTAAAATGACAGAATTTTTAATATGAACAAAAAATGTTCAGTTGAGAAACACTTTAGAATGAAAAACGAAGTAAATATCAAATAGTCTGCATTTTTTGATTAGTATAACAAGAATACAAAAGAAATTAAAATTATAAAATTACTTCTTTAAGAGATTCCTTGGCCAAGGCAAAGGAAAAATCATGAAGCACTTAAAATTTTTTTCCTTTAGATACCCCCTACAACTCACAACTTGACACAAACTGCCTTCATCTTCCTATTCCTCTTCCCTCATCCTATGCTCCTCCATTTCCCTCTGCTTCTCTTTCTTCTTCAGATGCATTCCCCTCCTCTCCTGGCTAGCCAGAAACTCTCAAAGCTCAGTTACCCCTTAAAATTAAACCCCTTTCAGAACAGGAAAACCCCTGGCTTTTAATTCTTTGTCTCAAGCTGGCCTGAGAGCCATTGAAAAAAGACTTTCCAACACTTAGATGAGATATTGTGAAATTTGCATAGGAATTTAGAATAGTTTTAATTGTATATGATGTGGGGCTCCCAGATCTATACCAATTAGCTTATATGTCAGTGGGAATCTTAGCTGCAAAAAAATTGGATGGAGAATGAAGAATGGGAAGACCCTGAGAATGACTTAAAAGACCCAGAATTGCATTAGAAGCTCTGATGCAGTCCCATAAGTAAAGAAGGATTAGTCTATTTGAGACTCAAAGGATCAGCTCTTTAACACTGCTGGATAGCATTTAGGAGTAGATCCTGAAGCAGAGCTGATCCCAGTTCTCTCTTCACTTTTTGTGAAGAGCCTAGAAATAGAGTATTTAATATGCAAGCAAAATCTAGAATGGGAAACAGTCCTATTGCCAGACCTCCACCACCTCCCCGAAGATTTAAAAAGACTCTTAGAACAAAAACAGAGAAGACTTGCCAAGGTAGTGCTTTCCGTTACTGTGGTAAGTCAGTCACTCAGCTTTGCCTGATCGCCAGGTTATTTTGTTGATGTTTTCAGGAAGCCGGCAGGCACTCAACTCCACTTTGTAAGAGGAGGTCATTAGTTCTTCCATCTTTCCCTCCACCACTTCTCCCCCATTCCACTTCCCAATTCTGTCAGCTGTGCTTTCCTTTTATATCTTTCCAAGGCTGATAATATTTATAATCTATTCTTTAATCAAGGCTATCAGAAGATGTAGTCTAAGTGTTGAAAACCACCTATCAACTTTTAGTTTACTCATATTTGAATCATGACTTTCTCATTTAGTTCTCACCCTTCCCCTCCACTTTACAGTTTCTAAAAGGCTTTTCTCTGCTTCTTGAATTCCTATGCCTTTATCATGTTCTCAGTTCTTCCCCAAATCTCTAACATACTACCTGTTTGATCAAATTGCCATTTTCTGCCCAGAAAGCCTTCCTCCTGGAGTCCTCCATTCTTTTGCTCCAATCTGGACTATCTGCTCTGTAAGTCTGCTATCCAGCTGGTGATTTTTGGACTTTCATGCCTGAAAATGTCACTGCCCTCACATTTGATTAAAAGTCAGGTGAGTTACACTTTTCTGTGTTGAAAACTAACTTTCAAAGTATTGCTCTATTGTATTATAGTCTCCCGTGTTGATGAGAAAGTTGATGCCAATCTTAGCCTTACTCCTTTTTCTCTCTGGAAGGTTTCAGTACTTTCTATTTATTCTTGGTTTTTAAAATTTTTTTCAGTGATATGCTTACATGTGAATTGGTTTTCTTTCATCCTGCTTGAAATTTGCTAGGCCCTTCAAATGTCAAGACTTTTATCTCCCTTCAACCCAGGGGCATATTCAGTTATGGGATATTTTCTACCATTATTTCCTTGATCATTTCCTCTCCTCTGTTCTCTTTGTTCTCTCTTTCTCCACGTCTACTAGTGAAATAGGGGAACCTTCTAATCTCCATTTTATAACTTTTCTTTCAATATTTTGTAACTTTTTGTTTTTCTGTCTGTTCTATATTTGGGGACTTTTCTCTATTTCATTTTCCAGTCCTATTATTATTATTTTTGCTTGAGAATTATATTTTTAATTTCCAAGAGGTCCTTACATTTTCATTGTTCTCACTTTTAATATATAATATAGCTTGCTGTGCTGGTTTCTGAATATAATACACTGTGGGCTCTCTTAGCTGACTTCCATCAACCAATTTATTGGATCAATGGATACTTTCCAGTATGTATAACACACTGAATGCTCATGGCTATTAGGCTATTCACTGGTTTGCCCACATTCCTACTTCTATAAACTGAGCTGAATACCTATCAAGAAGAGTTACATTTTTTCCCCAAATCTGTTTAGTCAAGTTGTGCTTGGTTTTTTATATATATATATGATATACATATCTCATATATATGATATACATATCATATATATGGCTTTTATGTGGCATTATTAAAATTATTTGCTTATTATTATTTATCTTTCCTTCCTTTTTTTTTTTTTTTGAGACTGAGTCTTGTTCTGTAGCCCAGGCTGGAGTGTGGTCCCCTGATCTCAGCTCACTGCAACCTCTGCCTCCTGGGTTCAAGTGATTCTCTTGCCTCAGCCTCCCAAGCAGCTGGGATTATAGGCGCGTGCCAACACACCTGGCTAATTTTGGTGTTTTTAGTAGAGATAGGGTTTCACCAATCCACCCACTTCGACCTCCCAAAGTGTTGAGATTACAGGTGTGAGCCACTGTGCTCAGTCTATTCATCTTTTTATGTACTATTTTTTATGTTAAAATATTTTCAACATTTAAAAACAAAATTTGTGTTGGGTGTCCCAAGAGCTCAACATCTGGCTATAAGTAGTTTATAAAAGTTAGTCTTTTCTTCTTAATGATCAAAACCAATTTTTACCTTGATAAATCCATTTTAACTTAACGACAACTTAGTGTGGGCTTTAGAGCCTCTCTAAGTCAGAGACTTGAAAAAATTTACCTTTGAATTCCAGGGCTAGGATCATATAACAGACTAATAGTAATTTAGATTTAAATAATATAATTTTTTTACTATTAGTTAATATTTGAATCACAGTAACTACAGTTGTTAGAATACATAAGCAATCATTTACCACAGATATGATTAAATCCATGCAGGCTTATGCAACTGTGGCATCCCACGTGTAGGGTAGTGGGAATAGTCCACCCTTGGTACAGGCATTGAGAGGGATACATTGTGTGTAGAGATTTTTAAAGCAATTATAAAACGAAATAAAAGTCAGTCTGCTTTTTATTATTGCCATGTGCCAACAATTCTAAACATTACCAGTTATAAAATACTCCTCCCTGAAACAATCTTTTGTTGTTTCTAACTTCTAAACAACCCCTGTGGTTTCTGTTGAGTTTGAATAATATGTGTGTAAGCTTCAAATTAGCACATTTAAATAATTTATCCTTTAGTAAATATCGTACTCTACATAAAAGTTAATTCCAAGAACTCCCAGTTATTTAGTGGGTCCCCTACACACACATGATCCTTGTGAGAATGAATTTGTGACCGTGTGAGCTGTTTGACATTGTGCAAGCTCTCCTACAGCCAGGACTTCACATCTCCAACCCCTAATGGCACTACATACTCCTGCACTTAAACAGAGGGTTCAAAATAAACCATGATAGCATGGTGATCTTAAAGATGAAAAAACAGAACTAGAGTTATTTCAACTCTGTCAATTTATGTGACCATTTAGAGATTTTGTGTTGAAAAATATAAACAGGAAAACAGAGTACAAGCTGTGCTCTATTTCTGTTGTACAAATGCAAGTTTTAGTTTACACTAAAATATTTTACTGAAATGGAACAATACCTTTAAATAGAAAGAGCTTTAAAATAGAAATGTGTTTGCTCTTTTAAATTGTCAACTGTTTTAATACTATAAAAGGAATCAAGAAAATAATACTATTACCGATTATCACTGCGAAAAACTGTCATATTGAGGAAGGGGATGTTGAAAAATGATCCCCTTCTGGGTGCCAAATACACTAAGCATGCCCATGCATGACTTGGCAGGTTGCTAGGGCAAGACCAGGCAGTACTGTGAAGCAGATGAGTGTGGCACCAGTTCATCAGCTCCATCTGGGTCTCCTCTTTCAAGCCCTGTCCCTTCCCAGGCCTCACCCTAGCTTCATCAATTCAAGATTCCACTTCTGAAGTTTTGCTCTCTGCAGTCAATTAACGTATTCTTTCATGGCATAACCCTCTCTATGGATTATTTACATTTTACAGGAGCCTTTAAAGTAAATACCTTTATTGAGATACAATTCACTTATCATATAATTCACCCATTTGGTGTTTATAATCCAATTAGTATGTCTACAGTTGTGTAACCATCACTATAATCAATTTGGAACATTTCGTCACCCACGAAAGAAATTCCATAACTATTAGTAGTCATTCCCTATTTCTGCACCCCCCGCCACCCCCAAACGTTTTCTCCTCTGCACTCCCTGGCCCCAGGGAATCACTTATCTACTGTGCAAACTGATTGTACAAAATGAACTCATTTTGTCATACCCAACCAACGAAGAGTAGGGTGGCATAGGGAAGCAGGTCACAAATGCCTACTCCGGGAACTGTCTTACAACTCCAATCCAAAACTGCATCAGCCTGCTACTGAGGAAGGAGAATAGGGTCTGGAGGCAGGGAACCTAAGAACTTCCTAGAACTAAATCAAAAGGAAAACCCTAATCTTCTACACTCAAGTAAATAACTTTGTAACTTCCCTTCAGCAATGGCAGGAATTATCCTCTTCATTTGCATAGGGCATATACCAAGTAAATAACTTTGTAACTTCACTTCATCCTTTCACTTACATAGGGCCTACACCAACTAACCAATGGGAAACCTCTTAGAGGGTATTTAAACCCTAGAAAATTCTGTAACCAGTGCTCTTGAGCCTCTTGCTCAAGCTAACTCCCCTTCTGTGGAGTGTACTTTCATTTTAATAAATGTGTGCTTTTCTTTCATTGCTTTGGTTGTGTGTTTTGTCCAACTCTTTGTTCAAAATGCCAAGAACCTAGACACCGTCCACCGCTAACACTATGACTTTAAAATACAAGTTTTACCTAGAAACTGCTGCCATTCACCAATCAGAACTTACCTGCTCCTGCAAAACAATGTCCACACCAGTTAACTTTATTTCAAAATAACGTATGTAACCTTCCTCTTTTCCCTCAATAAAACCCCAGGCTTTCCCTTTGTTCTAGGACACACCTAACGGCTGCCTGGTTCGTGTGCCCCAAATTATAATTCTTGTGTATTATTTCTAAATAAACCCTTTGCTTGAAGATTCATCACTCTTATATTTATTTCATGTTGACACTACTTTCTGTCTCTATGTATTCACCTATTCTGGACATGTCATATAGCATAATGTTAAGGTTCATCCACACTGTAGCATGGAACTTTGTTCCTTTTATTGCCAAATAATATTCTATTGCATGGACATACCACATTTCATTTACCTCTTCATCACCAGTTGATGAACATTTGGGCTGTTCCCACTTTTTAGCAACTGTGAGTAGTGCTGCTATAAAAAAATCATGTACGGGCTTTTATGTGAACATGTGTTTTTAATTCTCTTGGGCATATACCTAGCAATGGAAATGCTGGGGCACATGGTAACTCTGTTTAACTCTTTGAAACACTGCAAAACTGTTTTTTCAAAGTGGCTGCACCTCTTTACAATCCTACCAGTGATGTAGGAGGGTTCCAATTGCTCCACATCTTAATAAAAGTCTTTGAAAGTAGGGGGTAAAAAAAGTGTGAAGGGAGTAAACATGCACTGAGCACTGAGCAGAAGACATACATTAACTCCAAAATCTGTTTACTTTTGGTTGTACTACACTGAGGACCAAAAAGCCTTTACTGGACTGAATCTTCCCCTGTGTAAGGGCAGAAATAAGAAATTGAATGGTTGGGTTGCAGGAATCAAAACTATAGCCACACCTCTTACTGTCCATAGTAACCTGACTTTACCATTTCAATGTCTTCATCAATGTAGCTTTCCTGTTCCAGAAAATTCTTGGTCAGGAAGATAAAAGCTTCAAATAATTTAATTGTGGATTCCAGGAACTTCCTGAAAAATCCATCAACCCCTCAATAGAAAGTAGCAAACAACAGTTTGCACCTCAAGTCTCCTTTGAACCCCTCACCTCAAAATCCCCACCTGGCCATTCACTGATACTAAACTATTATATCATGATCCTTAGCTAATCTTAACTAACACCCAGGATAAACCAGACTTCAAAAATCTCATAAATATTCTAACTTTGCCCTCTCCATTCTAAGATGCTACCAAGAGTCTGTTTAGATAGTGTTTTCTCTACCGGCAAAAACAAACTCAGTTTTGTCTTAACAACATGTCGCTTTGGAGATATTCTGGAAAGCTAAGATTTGACAGTGGATATTTGTGAAAGGAAGCCTGCAACCCCACATACATGTATAGACAGGTGTCTTGCCTCCCTACCTGGACGGTCAGATCTGCCTAGTAATGAGTAGTAAAAGGCTTCTGTATTACTAAGAAGAATCTTGCTTAAAGTCACAAAATATTATAGTAGTAAAGCGAGAAAAACAAAGACAGAAAACATAATTTAAATTTTCTATTAGACTATAAGTTCTCTGAGAGCTTTCCAATAATCTACCTACCCAATCCCCCCAAAATCCTCTGCAGTTTGGTCTACTGGTACCACGTGGGGGTCGAGATATGGCTAAGCCATGACCAGGATGACTTCAATCACATAGTTTGCTCTAAGCCTTGGGTTAGTTGCTACATGAAAAGGTATAATCAGTAAGAAAGGTACCAAGTTCTAACATAAGCGCTTCTTTATTTAAAAGTTGTTCTAAAGTAGTGTCTTTTTTTTTTTTCTTTTGAGACAGAATCTCACTCTGCCACCCAGGCTCTGGAGTACAGTGGCATGATCTTGGCTTACTGCAACCTCCGCCTCCCAGGTTCGAGTGATTCTCCTGCCTCAATCTCCTGAGTAGCTGGGATTACAGGTGCGTACCACCATGCCCAGCTAATTTTTTGTATTTTTAGTACAGACGGGGTTTCACCATTTGGCCAGATGGTCTCGATCTCTTGACCTTGTGATCCGCTCGCCTCAGCCTCCTAAAGTGCTGAGATTACAGGCATGAGCCACTGTGCCCAGCCTACGGTAGTGTATTTTCAAAGGAACAGTCACCTAACGTTTATCTGATGCTAAAAGTTTTATGCTAAAGAAGTATGTTTTTGGTAAGTAAAAACGTATTGAGGCCGGACGCAGTGGCTCATGCCTATAATCCCAGAACTTTGGGAGGCCAAGGTGGGTGGGTCACCTGAGGTCAGGAATTTGAGACCAGCCTGGACAACATGGTGAAACCCCACCTCTACTAAAAATACAAAAATTAGCTGGGCATGATGGCGGGCACCTGTGATCTCAGCTACTCTGGAGGCTGAGGCAGGAGAATGGCGTGAACCCACGAGGCAGAGATTGCAGTGAGCTGAGATTGCCCCATTGCACTCCAGCCGGTGTGACAGAGCAAGACTGTGTCTCAAAAAAAAAAAAAAAAAAAAAAAAAGTCCTTAATCTCTTACCTACTTATATAAATGAAGCTTTACAATTATTATTCCAATTATTCTAATTCCAATTATTATGGCATAACATTGATATAAAGGGAGAGTTCACAGTAGACAACAAAAAAGACATGGACACTATTTAATGTAACTTACATCTCTATTAGGAAATTGTAAAGGTAAAGGATTCATATACAATAGAATTGCCAGGTTCATGCCTCAGTATCTACCATGCATATCTCAGCTCCCCAAACTGTTCACTGTTTCCAGATGCATCATATTTTGACATATTTCTGAGTTTATGAGTCATTTTCTATCCTTGGAGTGCTCTTTTCCCTCTCACCACCAACAGCTATGTTCCACCATCCCTGTTTATCTAGTGAAATCCTTTTCAGCCAGGTGTTGTGCTTTAATGTCCTAAACAACATTCACGCAGGCCACTATTACACCTTCTACAACCATTTCCACCGGTGTTTTTCTAATACTTGTTTAAATGCTTCTTCTAAATTTAAGTGTATAAATGAGAAACTTCATATCAAATTATGTAAAAATTTAAATAGCATTACTTTCCATAATTAGAAATCATAAAAACAAATACTCTGGAAAAAATACATTGTTACATTCTAAATAGAAAGCTAACAAATGCTCTGACACTCTGTAAAATAGGAGATTGGCAAGATTAAAGAGTTGAGGACATACTCCAACAAACTGAAACTTCCTCTTAGACTTGATCAGAATAATGAAAAGGGAAAATTCTCCCACAGTGGGATTCAGTGTGTAATACCATGCCATGTCTCTCCTATTCACAGTCACAGGATACCTAGATTCCTCTCCCGTATCATCAGTGGTGCATTCCCTACACTTTGCGAACATTGGCGCAGAGGAATAAAGGTGGGCTTTGGGGCCAGATTGTTCTGTGTTCAAACCTGAGAGCTGCCATTTATAAATTTGACTTTGGACAGGTCACTTGACCTTTGTAAACTTCCTTTCTTCTTAAGTAAATGTGATCGACCTCCGCAGGAGATTTGAAGGATTTGAGATAAGGTATTTATAAGACGGCTAGCCTATGAGATGTCTTAATAAACCATAGCTTATATTATTATTATCTTTATCAATATCATCATTATCATCCTTCAAGGCATGGATCAAATATTACACCCTCTGTAAAAATGCCACTTTCTTCCCTGAAATTTCACAACACTCTGAACATACTTTCATTTGAATGATATGTTTATATCTGTCTCTCTCATTGTTTAGCGAGTTTTTCAAAGGCAAAGCCTCTTCTTAGCAGAGCAGAGCAAAGCATACATTGATTGAAAGCCTACTCTGGCCGGGCGCGGTGGCTCACGCCTGTAATCCCAGCACTTTGGGAGGCCGAGGCGGGCGGATCACAAGGTCAGGAGATCGAGACCATGGTGAAACCCCGTCTCTACTAAAAATACAAAAAACTAGCCGGGCGAGGTGGCGGGCGCCTGTAGTCCCGGCTACTCGGGAGGCTGAGGCCGGAGAATGGCGTAAAAACCCGGGAGGCAGAGCTTGCAGTGAGCTGAGATCCGGCCACTGCACTCCAGCCTGGGCGACACAGCGAGACTCCGTCTCAAAAAAAAAAAAAAAAAAATTAGCCGGGCGCGGTTGTGGGCACCTGTAGTCCCAGCTACTCGGGAGGCTGAGGCAGGAGAATGGCGTGAACCCGGGAGGCGGAGCTTGCAGTGAGCCGAGATCGCGCCACTGCACTCCAGCCTGGGCGACAGAGCGAGACTCCGTCTCAAAAAAAAAAAAAAAAAAAAAAAAAAAAGAAAGCCTACTCTGTCCAAAGCTCTGTGTGAGTCATATCATGATATGGAAAAAAATTGCAAATTTAAACCTGCAAGAGATTGAGCACTCAGGCAGGTTACGGCCATATCATTAGAACAGTTGCTCTGGAAACAGCCTCATACATGCTGAAAAGAGCAACTGATATATGTTTCTACATTGTAAATTAAGAGACAAGACACTTAGGGCCAGATAATTTTCCACATGTCCCTAGCATGCCCTTGTCCTCCCACAGCTGTTCCTTTCTACTCCTCTTAATAAAAAATTCAAGTTACCAAACAATGGCTGCTAACTCTTGAGTACAAGTCCTCCTCTTCTGAGAACTGTTTTGATCCAAATATTTCTGAAACTAGATGAACTTCAGTTCACCCCTCCCTCTGAATCCCCATAAACATTTCTGCCCTCCTTCCCCAAGTTAAAATGCTCCCTCAGAACCTTCTTTGACCTCGCATTTTTGAATAAAGGCTTCTGCTAACATTCTCTGGTTGATTTTCTTTACTCCAGCAAACAGTAAAGTGTCATGAGAATGATATTTAGAGATCTTAAACCAATGTTTTAAACTTTTTAAAATTATGAAATATTTCACTAAACAAAAGAATACACAAAATAGCTAATTCAGTTTTCATTCTGTAACCGGTTTTAGCTTTCATTCTCTATACATCATGCTGCCCTTCAGCTCTTTATATATTGAATTGAGGACATTCAAGCTTCTTCAGAAGGTCAGATACCACTTAGAACAAAAAGGTCAATACCCAGCTTTGAGTTTCAAATTAGCCTAAAAACATTTAGTGAGGCAAAGTCTTGGAAAACAGATTTTATTAAGTAAGATTTTTCTCTCTAAATTGTTAAAGCTTTTCTTAACACAGCAAAGCTTGGAGGTCTGACATAATGTTTCACTAGAAGCCTTACTGTAGAGAGGACTGAGGATATGACACAGGGAAAGTCTGGAGGGGATGAGATCAGGGACAGCACGTTGCCTGCATCACAGAAAAGAGGCCCAGTGTTTATCCTACTAATTTTCAGGCCAGGGAGCAGGAGAAACTGAAAGACAGGCATGCAAATGTTTGACATTTCATATGGAACTCTGTGGGGAGACTTTACCAACCTAGGGCAGCTACAGTGGCACAGAAACAGTGTCTTGGTGTGACTCTGCAAAGACAAGACCTAGGTCAGTGCTTCCAGTCTGCCATGGCCTTTGCTTTCCTGCAGGAGATCCACAAGTTCCTATGTGCTCTGTGAAGCCACAGAGAACTGCTGAGGGGACTGATTTTCTGAAATAATCTTGGTGACAGTACAAGGAAATCTCAGAATATGGACAGCTTAACATGGAGCAATGGGAATGCTCCTGCTCAACAGCAGGCACCGAGACAAAGCCAAAAAGACCTAACAGCACCCACCACAGCTCAGTAAACACCAGTGTAGTGCACCAAGTAATCAGGGATGGCGATGACTGAGTGAAGGCCAGTGAGTAACTGGATGGATAGCACATGAGCCACAAGGCCCCTGCCCAGTGCCAGCACATGGTGTTAGCAGCTGTTAGTACCTAGATGGCATCTAGAAGGAAAAAAGGTGAAAGAGTTCAAAACTCTACAAAATACGAAAAATTACCAGGAAGAAAAAACTGAGCTACCTTTAACTGGAAAGTTGATTTGTTGTTGTTGTAGTTATTGTGATTTTGTTATTTCCAAGCAGAGTTAGGGGCTCAAGAGTGATCAATCCATGAAATAAAGTATGTTTTTAAAAAAATATCTGATTGGTAGAATATGAATTCAAGGTCTGTTGTTAAAATAACATAGTTTAAGGACGATGGGTGCACTGCAGTCAAGTATAGGCTGGGGTACACATCTGGGACAGCATGACACAGTGGGATTGGAATGCAGGTGCACAATCCCATGCATTATATAATCACAGCTATGCAGCCATAACATGCGGGGACTCATCACCTGGCTCTGAGCCACTATTGTCTGTGAGGTGCATAAATGCAGCACTGACAGTGTGAGTGAGCTGTTGAATAAAGCCACGTCCCACCTACCTGTGGTCTCTTGAGTGTTTCTTCAGCTACCCGCCCCCCCACTGACTCCCCTCAGACCTCAGCTTGGGCTGGAATCTAACAAATAGTGGTCAAAATGATGAGCCCTGAGATGAGACTTCATGCTTCCAATCCTGGTTCATCACTTTTTAGCACGAGTTGAAATCTTCCTCCTTTTAGTTTCCACCCAGGAGTTCAGTTCTGTGCCCTACAAGAAATCTATGCCCAATAAAAGAAATCAGCCCTCTCATACATGACAGCCTTTCAGATGTCAGAAGACAACCTTTGTCTCCCCTGTGAGCTTGTCCTTTGTTAGTCTACTTTCTCTAGAACTTTTAATCCATAGTCACATCATATTCATCACCCTGTCACTATCCAGACTGCTCTCCCTAAAAGTGTTTGCAAGTTACCTATATTCCCTTTATACTAATTTCACACTGTTACACATAACTGCTTGCTAAGACTCCACTTTTGTCCTCGGCCATGACTGGAATGGTTCTTTTCATTCCCTTGAATCCTCATCTTTGACTCAAACCCCTCTTGGAATTACACAGAATTTGGTCTTCCTTTCAGAAGGCCACTGGCAGCTGTGATTCAACTATCCAGATGTTCACAATTTTCCCTATCTTATCTCCCTTATGCTGATATGTTTAAACAAACAGATGAGGTTAATTAGAAAGTCAGCTGTTGGGTCTAAGTTCCCTGATCACTACTTCTCCACAAAGCAAGAACAGAAAAGAGAGTAAAGAAGGGGTGCCTGCATGTTCTAACACCAAACCCCAAAGCCTTAATCATAAAAGATAACTTTCGGCTGGGCGCGGTGGCTCACGCCTGTAATTCCAGCACTTTGGGAGGCCAAGGAGGGTGGATCACGAGGTCAGGAGATCGAGACCATCCTGGCTAATACAGTGAAACCTCACCTCTCCTAAAAATACAAAAAAAGTAGCCAGGCAGGGTGGCAGGCGCCTGTAGTCCCAGCTACTTAGGAGGCTGAGGCAGAAGAATGGTGTGAACCCAGGAGGTGGAGCTTGCAATGAGCCAAGATTGCACCACTGCACTCCAGCCTGGGCGACAGAGCAAGAATCCGTCTCAAAAAAAAAAAAAAAAAAAAAAAAAAAAAAGGCCGGGCGTGGTGGCTCACGCCTATAATTCCAGCACTTTGGGAGGCTGAGGTGGGCGGATCATGAGGTAAGGAGATCGAGACCATCCTGGCTAACATGGTGAAACCCCGTCTCTACTACAAATACAAAAAAATTAGCCGGGGTGGTGGTGGGCTCCTGTAGTCCCAGCTACTCGGGAGGCTGAGGCAGGAAAATGGTGTGAACTCAGGAGGTGGAGCTTGCAGTGAGCAGAGACCATGCCACTGAACTCCAGCCTGGGTGACAGAGCAAGACTCCATCTCAAACAAAAACAAAAACAAAAACAAAAAACTTTCACTCTCTCTCTACTCCCTGTTAAGAAGAGGCAACCATCCTGCCAATGGGAATCTCTGGTTATGCTTCTAAGGGTCATATCATTCAAACATTGTCTTGTTTCTTTCATTTTTGAATTCTCTTTTTCATTCAGGGCTCAATAGTCACTCGTGGCTGAGAAAAGAGTTTTGTGTCTAGGTTGGAGCCATGATGTGCTTATCTGTTGATAGGCATGTCACATAAGCATTTCTCCAGTACAGAAACATGCAGTAAATTGAAATCTGTACACCAGGATTAGATACACCCAGGATTGTATGCCAATTTCCAATAGCTTTCCCCACACCGGGAAAATGAAATTTATGATAAAGTAGCTTCTAAGTTCAATACAATCTAGTGGTTAGAGAGTGGTTTCTGGAGCCAGATTGCCTGGCTTTGAATTCCAGCCCCTCCACTCACTAGCCAGTGGGAGAGTCACTTAATTCCTTTGTGTCTGAGTTTCTCTACCTTTAAAAAATAAATAAATGAAATGGAAAGATTTTTTTAAATGAAAAGCAATAATAAGGTCTACCTCATAGTGTTGTTGTAAGCATTAAATGCATTAATATATGTAAAATGCTTAGACCATCCAATTAATCCAGTCTACAAGGGATGTAAATTATGTCAAGAGACTCTGAACAAGCTATAGTAATCTTCTTCCCTATACAGTTATACCTATGACCTATACATCTATTTAGATATAGGAAGAATGCTGATATAGGGATTAAAAAAAAAAAACAGCAAAAAAAAAAAAAAACCCAAAACCCAAAAAAAACCAGAGCCCCTGACACTGCCACTAGCTAGCAAATTTTTTACCATTTCTGTGCTCCAATTTATTCATCTGCAAAAATGAGATAGTAATATTACCTGGTAGTTACTGAGAAGACTATGGGACAATTTACATGGAGCACCATGTAAATGGCAGAGCACTGTACAAATGTAAAAGGTCATTAATATCATTGATCATTATTCTTCTCACAATTAATTGGCATCCAGAGACATGTATAAGATCAGGATATCAGCCAGGCATGGTGGCTCATGTCTGTAATCCCAGCACTTTGGGAGGCTGAGTGAGGCAGATCACCTGAGGCTAGGAGTTGGAGACCAGCCTGGGCAACATGGCAAAGCCGTCTCTACTAAAAATACAAAAATTAGCTGGTGTGGTAGTGTGTGCCCATAATCCCAGCTACTTGGGAGTTGAGGCAGGAGAATCACTTGAACCTGGGAGGCAGAGGTTGTAGTCAATTGAGATCACACCACTGCACTCCAGCCTGGGCGACACAGTGAGACTCTATCTCAAAATAAAATAAAATTAAAATTAAAATAAATAAATAAATCAGGATACCCTGCCTTGTAGAAAGAAATTATTTTCTTTAACCCCGTTTTCTAGACTTGAAGAGAGCCCCTTTGCATTTCCTTGGCATTAGAGCATTTCATCTTCATATCAATGTTTCAGCACATGTATAATACTGCATTACATGGCCCAGTTTTCAAGGTCAGAGCTTGCCTGTGATGACTATACTTCAGTTTGGCTTATTGGCCTATTTGGATGAATATCTGATCTCTTCAAAAGTGTTTCCAAATGACAAGGAAGGATAAAACACTTTTAGGCAAGTCTCCTGTGGATGGCTCATGAAGCATTTACAGCTTCAAACAGATTGTGTCCTTCCCTAAAGAAGGTATCCTGTTTGAACGTAAGCTTCAGTTTCTCTTGGTTTGGATCTCAGACTCCATTTTGCCTCTGTAATCCATGCTCAAAGACTGCTGCAGTCTTGACTTTGGTCATGCATTTCCTTGAGTTACCTGGAGAAAGTAGTCTGATTTTAGTTAAACCTTTCCTACACCAGGTAAATCTTGATATGACCAAAGTGGAGACCTTGTTCACATTCTGTAGGCAAGGGATATGATTTCATATTCCATAGTTCAGGGCCTTTCTTCTTGCACCCTCAGAAATCAGAATAACCAGCCTTCTGTCACATGGACCATGCCACCTAGAAATCACCCTAAATGTCTTATAGTTTGCATAACTTTATTGGGTTCTCCCTCAAACAAAAATCCTCTATTTCTGATTATGTGTCCCAAATGTATCTGGAAAATATTTTCAAGCTAAATCTCATTTTCTTATTTCCTGTCCATATTTTTAACTTCCCCAGACTCCCTGGATAATTTATCTATTGCATTATTATTTGCAGTGAAAGAAGTAAAGACCTGCTCCTTCTCAGTCTTTGAGCTCAGGAAGTATCTCCAATCATTTTTCAATCTTTTGTGGTCCAGAGAGAGCCTAAACATGTGTTTTCTGGGGGAAATTTAATCTACATGCTTATGATTAATTTATATATAAGTCATTAGATTGGTGTTTCTAAGACATTACATTTGGCAAGCTACCTCTCTCGCCCTTCAAATTCCTTCTTGGGTCTTATTTGAGTTGGTATAGAACTCTACCCAGGTGCTTTTCAGTGCTGGTAAAACACTTGGAAAAGTCATCCTGAATATCTGAGATGCCATTCTGTCCATCTTATAGTTGATATATAACTGCCTGAATGGAGGGTATCTTACAGTATAGAGAGTGATTAAATAATTTATCATCAGGATTCTTTTAGGCAGCAGCTATAACTGCTCCTCAGAGTGGGCTATGACTTCTAATGACTGATTCATCCAAAACTAAAATTCATTTCAATTTAATCCCACCCAATTTAATAATACTTCACTATGTACCTCTTCTGTGCTAGGTACAATGAGTCATAATATATCCTGCCTTCAATTTGCTCATTGTTTAAAAGGAAAAATTGATCTATTTAAACTATGATAGAAGGAGCTAAATGTAACACATAATTAAAGTGCTACGAAAGAAGCAGAAATTCCTATTGGAGACATCAGGGAAGATGGCAATATGGCTGCACTTAGGAATTACTGAGTATGTTGTGGGTAATTATGAGTAGGTGGCTCCAGTAGAAGACATGCAATCTGGAACTGACTCATTGGAATAAGATTTGAAAGGCAGCGAAAATCCAGATTATGGAAAGCATTGGATGCCATGCTTAGGAGTTTGGGGCATTATATAGGCAAAGGAGATCCAATGAAGGTTTGTTTTTTAAATACAAAGAATGATATGATCATATGTTTAACTCTGATAATGTGGAAGACAGATTGGAAGTGAAAGAAACTACAGGCAGGGGAAGATTCAGAAGACTGCTGTGATGATCCAGACAAGAACTAAGAGGCTCTGACTGATGACAGAGACTAGAGTAATGACAGTGGATGGCCTGGCTTTGAGTCACATTGCTGAGATGGGCTTCATAGAGCTTAGAGGTGAGTAAGATATGAAGACTAGGTAGGCTGTGAGTGATCTCTGGGTAAATTACCTACATTGTTGGGGTCTTCCTTTTCTTAACAATAGATTGAAGATAATATCTCCAGTTATATTAAGGATTGAAAAAACATAGTATGAAATGTCTTAGTTCCTTCTTGGCATACAGCAGACTCTCATTTCATAGTAACATAAAAAATAAAAATGAAAATGAGGTTTGTGAACTAAGATTTCCAGAACAAATCCATACCCATGCTTCTTAGGTCTCTGAACTTTTGGAATATTCTATTTAAATATCTTCCACATGTATCTCTACAAATATCTAGTTATTGGCTCATTTTTAAATTGACAAATAAAAATTATATATATATTTTTGGTGTGCAACATGTTTTGAAATATGTATATATTGTGAAACAGCTAAATGAAGCTAATTAACATATGTATTAGCTCCCATACTTTTCATTTTTTTGTGGTGAGAACGCTTAAATATATTCTTAGTGATTTTCAAGAATACATTTTTATTAACTAGAGCTGCCACATTGTGCATAGATAACTTAAAATTATTCCTCTTATGGAATTGACATTTTGTATCCTTTGACTAATATTTCCCTACCCCGCCTCCCCTTCCCCACCACAAGCCCATGATATACACCATTATACTCTCTGCTCCTATGAATTCAACTTTTTAAGGTTCAATTTATTAGACATATATCCAAATACCAATTCAGATATATATCTAGATATCTGAATAAATTTATTAGTTCTAATGGTTTTTTTCGTGAAGTCTTTAGGATTTCCTTATATAAGATCATATCATCTATCTGCAAAAAGGAACAATTTAACTTATTATTTTCCATATAAGTGCCATCATGTGGTATTTGTCTTTGTGTGCCTAGCTTATTTCACTTACCATAATGTCCTCCTCCAAGTTCATCCATGTTGTCTCAAATGACAGGATTCCCTTCTTTTTAAGGCTGAGTAGTATTCTATTGTGTATATATACCACATTTTATTTATCCATTCACCTGTTGATGGACACTTAGATTGTTTCTATATCTTGGCTATTGTAAGTAATGCTGCAATGATCATGGAAAGGCAGATATCTCTTCAACATATTGATCTCATTTCCTTTGGATATATATCTACCAGCAAGATTTCTGGGTCATATGGCAGCTTATTTTTATTATTTTGAAGAACCTCCATACTGTTTTCCAATAATGACTGTACTAATTTGCATTCCCACCAACAGTGTGCAAAGGGTGTTCTTATTTCTACATCCTCACCAACACTTCTTTCATCTTTTATATTAGTCATTCTAATAAGCGTGAAGTGGTATCTCATTGTGGTTTTAATTTGCGTTTCTCTGATGATGCGTGATGTTGAGCATTTTTTCATACATCTGTTGGCCATTTGTATATCTTCTTTTGAGAAATGTCTATTCAGGTGCGTTGCCCATTTTTAAATCAGACTATTTGTTTACTTGTTATTGAGTTCCTTATATATTTTGAATATTAGCCCCTATCAGATATATAGTTTGAAAATATTTTCTCCTATTGCATAGGTTGTCTATTGATTATGTTGGTTGTCTCCTGTGCTGTGCAGAAGCTTTTTACTTTGATTTAGTCCTATTTGTTTATTTTTGTTGTTGTTACCTGTGCTTTGGGGGTCATATCCAAAGAAAAACAAAAACAAAAATGACTGCTGAGACCAATATCATGGACCTTTCCCCCTATATTTTCTTCTTGTAGTTTTATAGTTTCAGATCTCATATTTAAGTCTTTAATCCATTCTGAGTTTTTTTATATGGTATGAGATAAAAGTTTATTGTCATTCTTTTGCATGTGGAAATCCAGTTTTCCCAATACTATTTATGAAAGCGTCTGTCCATTTCCATTGTGTGTTCTTCACACCTTTGTCAAAAATCAATTGACTGCAAGTGCATGGATTTATTTCTGGGCTCTCTGTTCTGTTCTGTGTGTTCTGTTTTTATGCCAGTACCATGTTATTTTGATTACTATAGTCTTAAAGTATATTTTGAAGTCAGGTAGTGTGATGTCTTCAGCTTTGTTCAAAACTCCTTTGGCTATTTGAGGTCTTTTGTGGTTTTACATGAATTTTAGAATTGTGTATTCTATTTCTGTAGCGATCACTGAAATTTTGATAGAGATTGCATTACATCTGCACATCACTTTGGGCAGTGTGAACATTTAATTCTTCCAATCCACGAACACAAGAGATCTTTCCATTTATTTGTGTCGTCTTCAATTTTTTTCATCAATGTTTTATAGTTTCCAGGATATAGGTCTTTTACCTCCTTGGTTAAATTTATTCCGAAGTATTTCTGTAGCTATTATAAATGAGATTATTTTCTTTTTTTTTCTTTTTCTTTTCTTTTTTCTTTGAGACGGAGTCTCGCTCTGTTGGCCAGGCTGGAGTGCAGTGGTGCAATCTTGGCTCACTGCAAGCTCCTCCTCCTGGATACACATCATTCTCCTGCCTCAGCCTCCCAAGTAGCTGGGACACCAGGTGCCCACCACCATGCCTGGCTAATATTTTTGTAGTTTTAGCAGAGACAGGGTTTCACTGTGTTAGCCAGGATGGTCTTGATCTCCTGACCTTGTGATCCACGTGCCTTGGCCTCCCAAAGTGCTGGAATTGCAGGCGTGAGTCACTGCGCCCGGCCAAATGAGATTATTTTCTTGATTTCTTTTTCTGATAGTTCTTGTTAGTATATTAAAATGCTACTATTTTTATATATTGGTTTTATATCCTGCAATTTTACTGAATCAATTTATTCATTCTAATGGTTTTTTTTAGTGGAGTCTTTAGGATTTCCTTATATAAGATCATGTCATCTGCAAAATGGAACAATTTAACTTATTATTTTCCAATTTGGATGCTTTCGCTTTCTTTCTCTTGCCTAACTGCCCTGGTCAGGACTTCCAATACTATGTTGAGTAGAAATGGTGAGAGTGGAAATTCTTGCCTTTTTCCTGACCTTAGAGGAAAAGCTTTCAACTTTTCACCACGGAGTATAATGTTAGCTGTGGGTTTGTCATATATGAACTATATTGTTTTGCGATACACTCTTTGTATACCTGATGGTTGAGAGTTTTTGTCATGAAACAATGTTGAGCTTTGTCATATGCTTTTTCTACATTTATTGAAATGATTGTATGTTTTTTGTCCTTCATTCTGTTAATGTAGTGTATCACCTTTATAGAGTTATGCATGTTGAACCATCCTTGTATCCCTGGGATAAATACCAGTTCATCATGATAAATAATCCTTTTAATGTGCTGTTGAATTTGGTTTGCCAGTATTTTTTAGGTGACTTTTGCATCTATATTCACCAGGAATATTGGCCTATATTTTCATTTCCTTTTTAGTGACCTTATCTGGCTTTTGTATTAGAACAAATAAACTTTGATCACAAAAAAACTACACTTTTACTCTCTGCTCCTACATTTTATAATTTTGATACATCAATTTAAATATTTTTATATTGTGTATCCCCTAACAAATTATCCTTCCTATTATTTTTAGTAGCTTTGTTTTTTAATCTTCATTTTAAAGATATAAATGGTTTACACAACACCATCACAGTATTAAAGTATTCTGAACTTGACTCTATAATGACTTTTACCAGTGATTTTTATCCTATGTTTTCATGTTACTAATTAGCATCCTTTTTTTTTCAGGTTGAAGCACTCCCTTTAGCATTTTTGGTAAGGCAGGTCTAGCGGTAATGAACTCCCTTAGCTTTTGTTTGTCTGGGAAAGTCTATCTTTCATTTATTTCTGAAGTGCAACTTTCCTGGGTAAAGTATTCTTGGTTGGCAGGTCTTTTGTTGTTTTTATTTCTTAAGCACTTTGAATGTACCATCTCACTGTCTCCTGGCCTGTAATGTTTCTGCTGAGAAGTCTGCCACTAGCCTTATTGGAACTGCCTTATATGTGATTTGCTTCTTTTTTCTTGCTGCTTTCAATATCTACTTTTTGTCTTTGATTTTTGACAATTTAATTATGTCTTAGTGTAGTCTTGTGAGGAGTGAATCTGATTGGAGACTGTATTAATTCATTCTCATACTGTTAATAAAGACATCCCCGAGACTGGGTAATTTATAAAGGAAAGAGGTTTAATTGACTCACAGTTCAGCATGAGTTGGAAGGCCTCAGAAAACTTACAATCATGGTGGAAGGGGAAACAAACACAACCTTCTTTATATGGTGGCAGCAAGGAGAAGTGCCAAGCAAAAGGGGGAAAGCCTCTTATAAAACCATCAGCTCTCATGAGAACTGAGACTCACTATCTCACTATCATGAGAATAGCATGGGGGAAACTGCCCCCATGATTCAATTATCTCCCACCAGGTTCGTCCCACAATACATGGGGATTACGGGAACTATAATTCAAGATGAGATTTGGGTAGGGACACAGCCAAACCATATCAGACACCTCTGGCCTTCCTGTACTTGGATATTTATATCTTTTCCCAGATTTCGATGAGGAATGTTTTCTGCTGTTATTTCTCTAAGTAAAAATTCTATTCCTTTGTCCCTTTGCTCCCCCTTGTACTCCTACAATTAAAAAATTTGTGGCCAGGTGCCATGGCTCATACCTGTAATCCCAGCACTTTGGGAGGCCAAGGCGCGCGGATTGCCTGAGCTCAGGAGTTCGAGACCAGCCTGGTCAACATGGTGAAACCCTGTCTCTACTAAAAAAAAAAAAACAGTTAGTTGGGTGTGGTGGCACATGCCTGTAGTCCCAGCTACTTGGGAGGCTGAGGCAGAAGAATCGTTTGAACCCAGGAGGTGGAGGTTGCAGTGAGCCGAGATTGTGCCACTGCACTCTAGCCTGGGCTACAGAGTGAAACTCTGTCTCAGGAAAAAAAAAATTTGCTCAGCCACATGTAGTGACTCACACCTGTAATCCCAGCATCATGGGAGGCTGAGGCAGGCATTTGAGGTCAGGAGTTTGACACCAGCTTGGTCAACATGGTGAGACCTTGTCTCTACTAAAAATACAAAATTTAGCCGGGCATGGTGGTGCATGCCTGTAATCCCAGATACTCAGGAGGCTGAGGTGGAGAATTGCTTTAACCCAGGAGGCGGAGATTGCAGTGAACGGAGATCATGCCACTGCACTCCAGCCTGGATGACAGAGCAAGACTCCATCTCAAAAAAAAAAAAAAAAAAAAAGTATTGCTCTTTTGATGCTGTCCCTGTATTGCTCTTTTGATGCTGTCCCATGGATCCTATATGTTTTCTTTATTCCCTTTCATTCTTTGTTTTCTTTTTTCCACCTCTGACTGTATATTTTCAAACTTATCTTATTGTGTTTTTCTGGTGGTGTGTCACCTTGTTTTTATATGTTACCTGTTGCCTTGGGTTGATATCTCCACATTTTGAAGAAGTAGGGACTTACTCCATTTGCTGCAGAGTGGCTTTACCAGTCAGTCCATCTGGAAATTCTGCGCAGGTTGTCTGGAGTGGTCCATAGGTAGGCTTGCTGCTGGAGTCTTTGGGCAGGCTGACCTGGTATCTGGGTCAGGTTAGCAGGCCTGGCGTATAAGTCCTCAGGGCTGGGCCTGGATCCTGGATCCACTGGGGTAGACTTATTAATTGGGTCCATTAGGGCAGGCCTGGAGCCTGTATCTGTGGAGATGAACCTGGAGCCTGTATCCACGACATCCAGTCTAAGACTGGGTCCATAGAGGTTTACGTGGTGCTGGTGTGGGCCTTGAGCCTGAGTCTTCTGGGACCAGCCAGGTGCTGGGATGGGTCTGATACCTGGGTCCACAGGGTTGTAACTGAAACCTGAACTCATGGAAGATGGGTGTGTCCTGGTCCACAGTGATTGACCTGGTGCTGGGACAGGTCCAAAGCCTGAGTCTGTGGATGCAGACCTGGGTCCTAGGCCCACAGGGGCTGGCCTGGCACTGGGATCTACTTGGGTAGGTCTTGGCCTTGGGTCAACTGGAGTCTGGTGTCATCAGGACTGGCCTGGGTCCTGGGGCTAGTCAGTGATGAAGGAGGCATGGAGCCTGGGTCTATGAGGGCTGGTATAAAGCCTGGGATCATGGGTACTGGTTGGTGCCTAGGGCAATGGGGACTGGCCTGAAGCCTGGGTCCACTGGGGCTGGCTTGGAGATTGAGTGTATATGTGCTGACTTGGAAACTAGGTCTGTGAGGGGTGACCTGGGTTCCCAGGCCATGGGGGCCAGCATGGAACCTGGGTCCACAGAGGTGATCCTGAAGCCTGGGTCCATGGGGGCTGGTCCAGCCAGCACTGGGATCTACTGAGAATGGCCTAAACCTTGGGTCTGCTGGAGCTTGGGGCCACAGAGGTTGACCTGAAGGATAGGACAAAGGGACTGGCTTGGTACTGGGCATGCCTAAACTCTGTGTCCATGGGTTTCAGCCTGGTGCCTAAGGCTAGATGTGTCAACCTGGTTCTGGCCTAGTCCTGAAGCCTGAGGCCACAGGAGTTGGCCTGGTGATAGACAGGTCTAGAGTCTGTATCCACAGGGGCCAGCCTGAAGGCTGAATTAAAAGGTGCTATCCTGATAGCTAAGGCTGCAGGGGTGGTTTGGATACTTTGTCTGCTGGGGTTGGTCTGGCCTGGCCCTTCAGGGTGGGCCTGAAGCCCAGGACCACTAGGGCCAGTCCAATACTGGGGCAGGCCTGGAGCCTGGGACTGTGGGGCCTTGCCTGGTGCAGGGCAGGTTTGGAGACTCAGTCTGTAAGTACTGGCCTGGAGTCTGGTCCCATGGGGGCCTGACCAGTGCTCAGTTTTATTGGGGCGGTCCTGGTGTTGAGGGTCTCAAGCAAAGTCTGGTGTTCACTTCCCTCTCCTTCCCCCAAGTGCAGGGTATCTCTTTCAATGCTATGCTGCCTAGGGTTGGAGGAGTGGTATAAAACTGTTCTTCTTTCCATATTGAAGAGGTTCAATGTGTCTTATTTCTGTGCTCTACCCAGGTGCTATAATATTTCACCTGGCTTCCTTAGCTCTTGTGAAGGTATTTTCACACATAATTGTTGTGGTTCAAAAGGATGTTTCTGCAGGGAGGCAAGCTCTGGAAAGTCCTATTCTGCCATCTTGCTGCTATACTCCCAGCCTTCTTTATTGGCTAATTTTAAAGGCAACCCGTCATTACACTGATATGTAGTAGTTAAAGTGATCATTAGCAAAAAGGTCATGTTTCCTAAAGGGAATCTGAGCTGCTAACTAATAATCAAAACACCTTTAAGACCAGCTGTGGGTAATTAGCACATTTGCACCAGTGATTTTCTACTCTGGTTTGAGACAGTCCAATTCAGCAAATAATTTTTTTAGTGTATGTTAGGTATGGATGTGTACTGCTTGTTAGAGGAAATATAGGAAAAGTATACTAAGTCCCTACCCTCAAGGAGCTTATATTCTAGGAAGGGAAATAACAAGTTTACAAATGACTGTAAATACCTGTAGATAACACCATATATACTACATGCATAAAAGGATACAGATAACATGTTAATGAGGTTTTTTTTTTTTGAGATGGAGTCTCGCTTTGTCACCCAGGAAGCAGAAGAGAAAACATTCACTTACGATAATTCAAAAAAAGCGTCAAGAAAGAGTTGGTGGTCTTTGAGATAATCTTTGAAAGATAGCTTGAGTTTTGTTTAATGGAGATGTTGGGGAAGGCAATTACAGGTGTTGAAGAAATCCAATCATACCCTTACACACTTAGTTCCTCTTTCATTCATCAAACTTTTATCGAGTACCTACCGTGTTTGAGGAGGACAGAGATTACTAAAAACAAAGTCTCTGCATGTCAGATTTCAGTCACTTTCAACTCAAATGTTTCTCCCCCTCATAGAGAAGGAGGAAAAAGAGATGAGCAGATGAACTGCAATGTAATATGCTCAGTATTTCATATAAGTCCTTAATTAAATGCTGTAAGTATTAGTCATGGTTCTCCAGAGAAACAGAACCTATACCAATAGGATATACATGTATATACACACACACAAAAAATATATATATACACACAAACATACATACATAAACATGTATGTATATATACACATATGTGTGTGTGTATATATATACACAAAGATATATACATATATATTACGTGTGTGTGTGTGTGTATATATATATATATATAGAGAGAGAGAGAGAGAGAGAGAGAGAAACAGACGGATTGATTTTAGGTAACTGGCTCACGTAATTACAGATGCTGGGAAGTCCAAAATCTGTAGGGTAGGCTGCTGGCAGGGTGGAGACCCAGGGAAGAGCTGAGGTTGCAGTTCAAGCCTGAAGGCAGTCTGCTGGCAGAATTTTTGTTGTTGTTGTTCAGGGAAGGCCAGTCTTTTCTCTCTTAAGGTTGTCAACTGATTGGATGAAGCCCATCCACATTATAGAGGGTAATCTGCTTTACTCAAAGTCTACAGATTTAAATGTCAATTTCATCTAAAGAACATCTTCATAGAAATATCTAGAATAATGTTTGACCAAATATCTGGGTAACATGGCCTCGCCAAGTTGACACATATAATTAACCATCATACTATATGAGACAAATGGAACAAATTTGGTGCCAGCCTCCATCCATCAGATTAATCAGAGTGGCTGATGGAGTGGCATACTCAGTGTAAATCTGAGTTCAGCCAAGAACATGTAGGGCTGAGGGATGGATTGTTGGGAGAAGTAGTTGACTACCAGCCCTGATTATCTCTGCATGTTCTTGATGAGTGTGCCAGACTGCAAGATTTATGTCTTCTGATAAAAAGTAGTTTCTGCAGCTACTTACACAGGCAACTAAGTTGTCAAAATGACCACAGCATGACATCCATACAATTGCCCACCCCTGCTGGGAGGAATACTGTCTTGTTTGCTGCTTCCACAATGTTTGCTGGTAGCATAAAAAGTGCTAGACTTTTGGTCTGAACTCCTCAGCTACAGCTCAGACCCACTGCATGTGTAGCATAAATTTGGGCCCAGTGCATTGTTCCTATGAGTCTCGGTGGCCAGGGAAACCCATGCAAATATGCTAATGCTCATGATGCTTGCTGAGTATATAAAGTCTTCTGTTTCTGACCTAGAAGACTTGGGCTTTCTGTCTGAATCCATGGAGCAGCAAAGGCAAACTTGTTAGCTTGCAAATAGGGTAACTCTCAGGCCCTTCACAGTCCTTGACAGTGATGAGGATGGGATGCCAACAGTGACATGACTTTAAGGACAGAGGCTTTGCAGGTTGGGTTTGGGGATGTAAGACTTCCCAGGAGCTGGCAGTAAATGCTCTCACCAAAATAGTGAGTGATGCTGAGGAGTGAGGGTTCCCCAGTGTCCTATTTTTAATGAACAAAAGTGGAATTAATTATTTGGAGGCAAACAGTGATAGGATTGAAACAAGCCACCAAAATGGTACCTTGGCTGTTGGTCACTTTCCCAAGGAGGGTGATGGAAAGGATGTTTATTATGACAATGGGATAGCAAGCCCTGTGATCCTAACCCAAATGCAATGTGGTTGTGCTTACTGAATAGATTATGTCAGTAATTATGAACTTACCACCTGACACGGGGCTTTGGAAGGGCTGAAAACATTGGAAACTCATTTGGCTGAGCTGTGAGCAGCTGTCACACCACTCAAAACTGAAAGTAGAAACTAAACCAGTCTTGAAAAAGAACATATTCATTTTTGCACTCACTCACACTTTCCAATTTCAAAGTTTAATACAAAGCTACAGTAATCAAGAGATTATGGTATTGGCTATACTCACTTGATTACTGTACATATACATATATGCATAAAAGTAGACATAAAGATCCATGGAATAAAATTGAAAGTCCAGAACATCTATGGTCACTTAATTTTCAATAAAAGTGCCAGGACAATTCAATGGGAAAAGAATAATCTTTTCAACAAATGGTATTGGGACAACTGTGTCTGCATGCAAAAGAATGATGTTGAATCTCTACCTCACATCATGTACAAAAATTAACTCAAATGGACCAAAGACCTAAAGATAGGAGAGCTGAAACTATACAAATTCTTAGAAGAAAAAATAGGAGATCTTTGTGGCCTTGGATTGAACACCAAAAGTACAAATGACCAAAAAATAGATAAATTAGAGTTCAGCAAAATTAAAAACTTTTGTGCTTAAAAGGACACCATCAAGAAAATAAAAAGACAACACACAGATTATTGGACTTCTGGTCTCCACTTCCATATGTGAGGAGTTTAGAAGTCACCATTCCTTTTGATCAATAAATAAAAAGTTGAACAGTCTGAAAAATCAACAATTTTTCTTGGATCCATTAGAGAGGTGAGGACATAGCACAAACCGCTGCCCCCAAAATTGGAGAGACAGACAGACAAATACAGGGAGTCATGGCATACCGCAGCAGACAACCTAAACTGTAACTGTGCTGGAGGCTCAGTGTGGACAAGTTTGAGAGTTTGCAACTCCCAGAGAGTCACTGGGAGAACCCCAACAATTTTGTGAGTTTTACCTCCAGGAGCTCAACCAGGATCTCACAGCAAATACTGGGCAAAAATTCTTCATGCTTCCAGTGGGGGCAAGGGAAAAGGAACTATTTTGAAATATGCCAGAGAACTCTGTTTTTTTTTTTTTTTTTTTTTTTTGTCACCAGGCTGGAATACAGTGGCTCGATCTTGGCTTACAGCAACCTCCACCTCCTGGGTTCGAGCAGTTCTCCTGCCACAGCCTCCTGAGTAGCTGGGACTACAGCCGCACACCACCACGTCAGGCTAATTTTTTGTATTTTAGTAGAAACGGGGTTTCACCATGTTGGGCAGGATGGTCTCCATCTCATGACCTCGTGATGTGCCCACTTTGGCCTCCCAAAGTGCTGGGATTACAGGTGTGAGCCACCGTGCCTGGCCTCTGTTCTTAACAAGTTCTGCCCTCAGGAGAAACTAGTTAACCATAACCTAACTTGTTGGGGTATTATCAGAGCCTAACTGACCTAAGTGAAAGGGAATACCCAACTCCAGTCAGCTCTAGCCTTCCAGGCAGGAGAAGGGAAATATCAACTCCAGCCCACTCTAGCCATCCTGTTCCACTAAAAGGGGAAAGAAAAATACTGAAAAACACTTGTGAAGTTCACAATCCAAAGGCACAGGCTCACAAAAAGTCTGAGACCTAATCATAGGACTATACGATGCTTCCTCTCCCCGCATACCTTACCACCATATTACTAAAGGCTTATTTACAATTGTTCTTTTTACCTGATACATCACATCTATCCAGATAAATTACAAGGCACACTGAAAGGCAAAAAACACAATTTGAAGAAACAGAGCAAACACTAGACATGGCAGGAATGCTGAAATTATCTGAACGGGAATTAAAAACAGCTGTTATTAATATGCTAAAGGATCTAATGGATAAAGCAAATAGCATGCAAAAGCAGATGAGCAATGTAAGCAGAGAGATGGATATTCTAAGAACTAAAAGAAAAAAACCGCTAGAGATCAGAAATACTATAACACAAATGAAGAATGCCCTTGATAAGATTATTAGTAGACTGGACATGGCTGAGGAAATAATCTCTGAATTTGAGAAAATATCAATAGAAACATCCCAAATTGAACAACAAAGTGAATAAAGACTGACTAAAATAGGGCAGCATATCTGAGGACTGTGGGACAGCTACAAAATGTGTAACAAACTAGAAGGAAAAGAAAGAGAAAGGAATTGAAGAAATAATTGAAACAATAATGACTGAGAATTTACTAGTAGGTGGACCCCAACAATTCTAATAACAAAAGACAGTCATAAGTACTATAACAGGGCTATAGGAGCCTTGAGGAAAAAAGCTTTATTCCCTGAATGATTTCAAAGGGAAGCAGTGCAGCTTTATTTTAAAATATTTTATTAATTTAGGTTCAGCTGGGAGGTCCATCTGAAGACAGTGGTATGGAAATAACATATTGAAATGAATCAGAAAACTTCAGAGCTGAAGGGAACCTCAGATTGTCCAATTCAACCTCTAAATTAGAGACAGACCCAGAGTGCCCAGTGCCCTACAATGAGTGAGTTGGTGTCAGAATGTGGAATCAGATCCAGAATTCCTGGTCTTCCAGTTGGTGAGCCTTCTATCCCAAGGCCCTCCTTTCTTCCTGCTGTCACATCATTGTGGTGCCCTGGAGTAAGGAGCCTTCTCAGGAACATGTATTATGCAGGTAACTAATATTACAAATGTCCACCAATGACGTCTTGTTGCACAGTCTTTCCTAATTCTTCCCTCTGGCTCCTCCCTTCCGGCCAGTAGTAATATCTCCTACCTCAGACATCTAAAAAAACTATTGTCTATTGATCATTTGGATCCCTTCCTCCGTCTCTTATTTTCACAAATATTTATTGAGTACTTCCTATGCAAGGCACCTTATGTTAGGCTCTGGGGATAATGAGTGAACAAGACAGACTTTAACATACACATCCATCGTCTGTTAACTCTCTCTCCAAGGCTTTACGTCACCCAACACAGATTGTAAACATGGAGAGAAGGAATCTAACATTATTTTTTATGTTCTACAGAAACTAAAACAGTGCTTTGCTTTAGTGTATGTCATAAGGTTCTCAAACAAAGATATTAAAAGAATTATCGGTGAAATTTGTAAACATAATCAAAAACGGAATAGTATAATAAACTACCAAATGTTCTGCCATTCTTGTTTCAAAGTCTGATGACAGGTGACAGAGAGTGTAAATGGGGATGGCTGGGCCAGTGACGGGGAAACTCTAGGCACTAAGCTCAGTCGGGGATCCCAGATAAAGGGCCAGGCAGTGAGATACACCACTATTATTTGCATAAGGGGCAATAAACAGGAAGCAATGAAGTTTGCCAAGTGCTGGTGGCAAGGGCAGGACAGAGCAGCATGTTCAGGGAGCTTGAGCTAAACTGTGCTGAACACTGCTGCCTGCCTCTGTGCCTGGCGGTGGGTGGACGTACCTCAGGTTGGTCTTAGAGACACTGTGTGGCCTCTGATGTGTGACTGAGCGTCTTTCCCCCACTGCAGCCTTTGCGGATGCTGTTACTGTTGAGCGATGCTCTGCTCTTCCACCAGCCTCTAATGGCCGCCTCTTCAGTGAAGACCTCCTTGGCCACACTTTCTAAATTATTCATTATTCAGTTTAGCGACTGCTTCCTTCACAGCATTCTGAATTTTGTAATTAATTGTTAGTTTACTTGTTTATTTTTAGTCTCTCCTTCCAGACTGTAACCTCCAATGAGGGCAGGGATCTTGTCTTTCCCCTTTCACCTCCATTTCATCAGAATCTAGAAGTGTCTGGCACATAGTAGATACTCAATAAATAGTTGTCAAATGAATGAATGATAGACAGTACTAAATATTTTGTTACTATGTCAAAAATTGAAGCAAGAGTTGAGTACAGAGGAGTAGAAAAAAATAAAAAGGTAGTTGATAATTTAATCAGGGCAACATAAACCTCTAATACAGTTCTCAATTCTGGCTTCACATTAGAATCACTTGGACTTCAAAAAAAATATCAACACCTGGGATCCTCTACAGATCAACTTAAACAGGAATCTCTGGAGTTGGTGCCTAAGCATAGGTATTTTTATAAAAGCTCCCTAGGTGACTATAATGTTCAGCCAGGCTTGAGAACCACTGCTCTAACAAAGAAAGGCTATAAGGATTGTGACAACAAGATGAGGGTGAATTTTAGAGTAGAAGGCAGGTCTTCTGCCATCAAATTTAGGGTAAGTAAAAATGGTGTGTTCTATTGAATCCTTTCAATGCTTAAAACCGAATCAAGGATGAAACAAGCAGAGATTGATAATGGTTGAAAGTTAGTAAGTGAGGTATCTAATGACTGACAGATTCTTTTAAAAAAGTTATAGTGTAGTACATTTAAATAAGAATTAAAAAGCAGAATTTGTTCTATTTCTATTTTTAATAAAGACTTTTGCTTTTATTTAAACAACCACAAAACCATAATTGAGTTAGAAAAAAACATAATGTATTATCTTGGTTCTATCAGAGGCTTATTTTTTGGTTCCTAAAGGTCACAACCAGACACCACTGTGCCCTTAATGTTTGCAAAGTCTTTAAGATGAAATATTCTTAAATTTGTCATATTGTGGCATTCACAAAAGTGCCTTCCAACCTACCAAAGGACATTTATTTTTTTCCTCTCCCTTATTTCCTTTCTTTTCTCTTCCTCCCTCCCTCCCTCTCTTTCTTCTCAGGTCATTTTTAGATAATTCTTTAGTGTTTTCAGTGAGCTGATGAGGTTAGGTGAGTGCAGTTCTTCTCATTCCAGACCTGACCTTGCTTCTCACTGTCTACACGTTGCTTCAAGGATGGCGAATTGTGTTCCTAAGCTCAAGTGCAGCGAGACTATAATTGCTTCTTCTCCCTAATTTATTTAGGAGGCCACACAATTTGCTGTAGCTGTAATCCCTCAGTATTGCAATCTAGGAACAATATAAATGGCTGATGGCAGAGTGGAATTTTCAATTGTTGCTTCTCAGTGATTCACATAATGTGCTGTCATTAGCACTTTGATGTGACATATCATGGTTTCCAGGGCTTATTGGGCCATTTATAAATACCAAATGAAGGTGTTGGGGCCTGGTTACTGCCTTAATTGCCTTCACTGGGAAAGGTTGCCAGAATCTTCTCCAGAGGGAAATAAAATGTAATTTTTAGTTTATCTTTAACCATTGCAGTCAATTCCTCTCAAGTGAAGGAATCACTGCTTTCCTTTTTCGTTCTTCTCATTTTCTAGTTAAGTTACTAGAAAATTATAAAAAGTTAAATTACTTTTACCAAAAAATCTACTTTTCATCCTTTAGTCATCATTGCTTGATTTCCAGATATCTAAATATTAAATGTATATCAAATATATATCAAATGTATATTTGATATCAAATATATATTATCTCACCACAGTTATATTCAGGTTATTAATAATAATTATTGTGACTTACAGAATTTTAACAAAGTGACTTTATAAATAATAATAGTGATTAACATTTACTGAGTATTTACTATGTGGTAAAAGATACAAATGCATTGGCTCGTTTAATCTTTCTAACAACCCTCTGAGGTAGACACTATTATTGTCTCCATTTTATGAGAGGAAATTGATGTTTATTGATGCTTATAAATCCAAGGACATATAGCTAGTAAGTGATAGAGCTAGTTTTGAAACTCAGGTCAGTCTGATTCCAAATCAATACTTTTAAGCAGTACATTCAAATACTTCCCTGTCTGTAATACCAGCACAGTTAATCCCATTTCACAGAGGAAGAAATGAAGACTCATGTAACTAGAAAATTGTGGTGCTGCATTTTGAGCTTGCACCTTCTGATTTTAGGTCTAGAGTGCTTTCTATTTCCCAAGGGGGCTTCCATCGGCATGAGCTGTTACAACTGTTAGTGTTGTTGCCGACATCCTGCGCACACCGCTCAGGCTGATAAATAAGCAAGGGAGGAGAACTCCTAGTAGAAAATCAGAGGAGCGTCTAAGTGAAAGCATTAGGAGCAAAAGAACTGCCTTCCTGTCAGATGGTGCAGAGCACAGGCTCTGGTTTGAGCAGCCAGGGTTTAGAGACACAGAGGAGAAAAGAGCAAGTCATGTTCCCTGGGCATGCAGCCCAGGCACTTCGGCCACTGACGTGGAGCCAGCCTGAGTCTCAGTGATTGATCCTGCAGCCAAGGATGCCCTTCTCTCAGCAGCCGCAGGTTCCACAAAGGAAAGCTGCACATGGTGAAGTCTTTGTCAGGGCCTCTAATGGGAGCATTGGGTTTCACATCACAGCTACCCCTAAACAGGTACACTCTGCTTCTTTCATCTTCCTGATGGCTCCCACGGGAAAGAAAAGAAAGAGAAAGGCGGCTTCACCAAGAAACAGGTCACAGGCTGGTTTGGCTGTGTTTTGTGCCTCCCCTGACCTACCACCTCCAGGTCTGTAGCTTTGAAATTCTTTAATTTTCATACACCCTGTGTGGCCACTGGACAGCAATGGGAAAATTTTTCTTAATTTTTCCTAATCCATCTAACATGACTCACTGGAAAATTAATGCCTCTGTACCTTTACATACACTACTGCTTCTGTTTGGAAGGTCCTCCCCAGACCCCAAACTCTTCTTCCTATGGCTAAGTGGCCCTTTTTAAAGATTCAGCTCAGGCATTGTTTCCTCCAGAAAGCCTTCCTTGATGCCCCATGCCTCCCTCCACTCAATCTGGCTTCTGTACTCCTCTTCTAATACACTATAGGGCTTCTGTTATAGTCCCTGCTACCTTGTCTATCTCCCTATCTCTACTGTAGGCTCCTACAGACTGTGTGAATAGTGTCTAGCATAGTATCTAGCACATAGCATGAATGCAATAAGTGTTTATGAATAAATGAAACATGAATAATAAGGGAACATTTGCATAGCTATTTAAACACAATCCTTTTGAAATACTCTTTTTTCTTTGAAAAATAGGCCTTTTTTTTAAGATCTTAAAAGCAATAATGCTGATTGCAGCAATTTTACATACAAAAAATTCATGTAAGAAAATAAAAACTGCCTGTAATCTTACCACCCAAAGAAAACCACTTTTAACATTTAGATGCAGTCCTTTCCAGTAATTTTCTACATGTATGTATATATACCAAATCACAATCCTATTTTTATACCTAATTTTCTCAAAGATTGTAACAGTAACTTCTGGAGGTAGAGGTGGCATTTTTATCCCAATTTAAGTGATGGGAAAACTGGAATACCAAGATACACATCTTATTAATGGCAGAGTTAGGACTAGAACTCATGAATCTTATCATAGTTCCAGGCTCCTGCTGTTTCCCAGGTGCTGTTTTTTTTGTGTGTGTGTGTGTGTTTTTTTTTTTTTTGAGACAGAGTCTTGCTCTGTTGCCCAGGCTAGAGTGCAGTGGCATAATCTTGGCTCACTGCAACCTCCACCTCCAAGGTTCAAGCGATTCTCCTGCCTCAGCCTCCTGAGTAGCTGGGACTACAGGCGCCCGCCACCACGCCTGGCTACTTTTTTGTATTTTTAGTAGAGACAGGGTTTCACCGTGTTAGCCAGGATGGTCTCGATCTCCTGACCTCGTGATCTGCCTGCCTCGGCCTCCCAAAGTGCTGGGATCCAGGCGTGAGCCACTGTGTCTCAGGTGGTGTTCTTCTTGTATCAATCCAGCATCAGTGGAACATGCATTTGTAACTGGGTGTCCTTGCTCTACACAGGGAGAGATTTAAGCCTCGTGTCCACACCAGGGCTCAGCAGTGCACACTGGGCATTGTCTCTAACACTTTGGAGGGAAACAAGGATGGAGCATCTAGGATCTTGTTCTAGGATCTTGTGATAGGCTCATCAACTGTGCTAGGCAGGCACCAGTAAGAGTTAGAGTTTCCTTCTGATGGCCAAATGGTATCTGAACAGCAATGGCTTGGTTCAGAGCACATTGCTATGGGAACTGCAATCACAGGTTCAATCTCACCATAGACCAGCGAGTTGTACTCCAATCCACGACTAATGACTATATTCCAGAACAATGTACACAGCAGGCACTCAATAAGTGTGCATTGGGCCGAGTTGAGTGTATATTATTCATCAGGGAAAGTAGGCAAAAAAGCATGCTGACAGTAAATTTCCATACCACCGTGCCCAGTGTGGAAAAGGCAATCCAATGTGATCTAGCTTTTTATTTTATTCCAAATAAAGGACGAAATTGTAGTCCCACAAACACACATCAGATTATTAGTTCCATAGATGAATTTATGTGCATGTCCCTAGAATGCCAAGCATGAAGCCAGACACAACTGAGGTGTCCATGATTTTTGAATTGAATTGTGCGAAGACAGCCTGGTGTGGGAGTTAAGATGTCGACTAGTAATTCACCATTCCTTTCCCTGAAAGCTCTGTAAATCAAGCTCTTAAAAAAAGCAGCAAGCTAAATTCCAAAACCCTCTCTGAGGAGAAATGCCCATGACTGGTGGGGTCTGGACTATGTCCACCAAATGTGCAGATCTCTTCTGCACAAACATCGTCTACTCCCAAGGGAGCCCGTGACTGACTGACCGGCTGTGGAGACTCACATGTCCCCTCTTTCCCAGTGTTGAGGGGGCCAGGGGAAGGGAGTGGGAGTCGAGTGATGAAGCACGGCTGAACTGAATATTCTCTTTCCAGGAGAAGGAAAATGTTACAGCAGGAGGTGGGTGGCACTTTTCTGGAGGAATAACCATGAAGAACATGGGGTATATTTGAAAATGATCTTTTCTGAGGACAAGTTTCTCTTTTAAAGAGCTATCCTCATATTCTCTCTTACCTTAGATTGGGGCTATTGAAATGGTCCTGCCAGAGCTAGGCTAGAATGCCACAAACTGGGATTAAAGTTGACTGGGCAGGGGGAGGGGTAAAATGGGATATGGGCTGAAGAGCCATAAGGCCAGGATGCTCACTTTTTCTGAATTCATTCAAGAGCACTGGTTTTGGGAGGCAACCAAAATGCAACTCACTAATCCCCTAAGCGCTCAACAAACTCTCTTGAAGATTTAATCACAATGTAAAATCCACAAGTTTTTATTGGCAGTGTTTAGTTATCAATTGCACAACTCTCTGAAGTGGCAACCAGTACAATTCCCAGGTCTGTCTCCATTACACATTCCAGGGGCCTGCTGGCAATGTGTGTCAGATTGGTGTTCTGGTCTAGCCTTGTAAATTCCTTCCGGGGAGACTTAGGATACACTCTCCCAGCTGCCAGGTTCTCTACTTATAAGGTGCAGAATTTATTAGTGAAAAGAAAGATAAAAAGAAAGCCTGCTACCTTTTTAAGTGCTTTTACATACAGTTTCTTTATTACAGTTTGGTGTTTCCAGAAATACAGCTGCCCAGATCATTTGAGTCTTTGTGCTGAATCAGTGGAACTTGTTTTCTCTTCCCATGAATTTCTATGAGCTCTGCTCCACCGTGTATCAACTGAGGTCTTTTGTGCCATGCTTTTAAAGAAAGTCACTGGCAGCAACTCTCATTTGAGGAGGACAAAGCCATGAGGACTGACATCCTTAACTTACACATGGCCATGCAAAGGTACAAAGAGGGTTGATACGGAATCCAAGTTTGTCCAACTCTGGAAATGAAGCTTGTCTAGTCACCCAAAGACTCTTTTTCCAGTCTGTTTTCTTCTCTCCAATTTCCCAACATGCCTGGTTTCATTTCCATGCATTTAAGGCAATGTTGGCCTCAGACCACAGCAAAGACATCTAAGAGGCTACCATAAGAAATAGTGTGGTCCAGTGAAAAGAAAACACAATTTAGAACTGGAAAACGTGTTCCAGCTCTCTTACTACTCATCTGACCTTGGATAAGGCACTCAATAATGTCACAGAACCTTAGTTTCTCTTTAGCAAAATAAGTATAAATATTCATATTTATCTCACCATGTTATTTTCAGAGCAATTTTATGACAAATTGCAATTCTCTGATTTATGTTTATTTATTTTCTATTTATCAGTACAGTTCACTATATTATAAACTCCAAGAGTTCAGGAACCTTGTCTCTTTGGTTCACCACAGTGGCCCATTGCCAGGAACAGCAATCAGCACATAGTACCTGATCAAGAAGAGTGAATGAAATTTGAATGAGTGATGAAAGGAATAAAGGAAAAAAGGAAAGAAAGGAAAAAGAAGGACAGAGGGAAGTGTTCAGAGCATTGTAGATGCCATTTATGAAAGTGATCTGTACATTGTTAAGTATTATCTGCATCCTTTTATAACTAACATTTGATGCGTTAATTATGCCAGGGTGAGCTGTTTAAAACGTAAGTAGATCATGTTACTTCCCTAATTAGGCCTTCCAATGGCTTTTCATACTATTTACAAGTCAACTCCTTTCAGCATACAAAGCCCTAGGTGATATGACTCCTGCCTACCTCATTTCCAACTTCTCCCCCTTCCTCATCATGCCCCGGTCACCCTAGTGTTCTTGCGTTTCCTCAAATGTGCCAGGTTTGTTCTTGCCTTGGAGCTTTTGTGTTAGTTTCTTCCCCAGCCTGGAAAGTTAGTTATAAAGGATGCAGATAATACTTACCAATGTACAGATCACTTTCATAAATGGCATCTACAATGCTCTGAACACTTCCCTCTGTCCTTCTTTTTCCTTTCTTTCCTTTTTTTCTTGCCCCTCCCCTAGCTAGCAGTCCCTCTGTTAAATGAGGTGGAATTGGATCATCTCGAGGGGGGATCCCAGCTCTGAAATTCTATGACTTGATGAGAGCAGTCTGATCTTTTGTCATGACCATGACTTCTGTGATAAAGGATAACCCGTGTAATATTTCTGATAAGCGTAGCTTTTCTGGTCTGTGGAATTTCTCTGATTGGCTAATAAGGTCACTAGACAAACCCATATTTCTGCTTTTGCCATTCTAGTTTATTCTTCTCTTTCCTTTTCTTTCCTAGAGAAGTTGACGCTCTTGGTAAATTCCGTCATTGTCACATAAGGCTCAACATCTAACTGTAATTGCACTTCAGCCACTCCTCAAGAGATGGGTTCCTAGTGTGTCTGATCTTGGCTAACACTCCCCCATCTGCTTTCAACATGTTGCATTTGATGTCAACTAATGTCTCCTATTAGCATTAAAATAAAACAATCTGGAAAAATTCACTCTCAAGCAGAGTTCAAACAGGGCACAAGTAGATGGGGAATCTCAACTGCACAAGGATTGTTAAAACAATAGTAATAAATATACAAATATGTATAAATGAATGTATGTATATTGCATACTGTACATACATATGTATGTGTATATATAAAAGTGAGTGAGTGACTAGATGTGTGTGCATGTGTGTATGTGTATGTGTGTGTGTGTGTGTGTGTGTGTGTGTGTGGTGAAGCCAAAAGTCTGTGAAATGGATCAAGGGAACGAAGACAAGAATGTTTCTGTTCAATTAATGAAATTAACTGGTAACAGCAAGAGGAAAAATATTCTCCTAGTATGGAACAGGCATGATCAAAATAACTGAATGATATGGAAAAGGAGTTGGGAATCTTTATCCAACACTTACTGGTAATGGGTTAAAATTCTGGTCCACGAGGTGATTGTATCCATGGTCAAAAAATGAGTGCCGTATCACGACATCAATGCCCTGATTGGCCAGCATTCCTAAAGTGTTCAACCATCTAAAAGGCAGAGAAAAAGAGCTACATCAATATATTTTTAAAACGGCATACAACAAGCTCTATGGAGATTGGCTACTATATATACATATACACCAATCTCCAGTCACCAAATTTACCTAGTACTTTGAAGAGGGTTATTTTAAGCATTAAATTCACAGCTGTAATATATTTTAGAGATTATCAAATCCAAACTCTGCATTTGATAGAAAAAGAAACAGAGGTCTAGGGGAGTAAAATGAACCACTCTTGATCATTAAATAGTTTGTTGTTAATGACTTAACTTTTTATTCCTGAAATAGTAACAAATGAACACCCTAGCCATTTGTAAGCCTAATATCCCTCCTGGCCAGAGGACATACAATTACAGACAGAGGAGCACACATTGTGCATTCCATCCCTCAAACTCCCCTGCTTATACCCTGTCCCTGAACATGTACCTTTAACAGAACTCTAACTCATATACTCCTATGACCTATGCAAATATAGTCTAGTCATTAGCAACCTTCATATATCACTGTCAGTAGTCAATGCAATAATAATTTTCCTTGGCACTATAAGTAACTCTTCAGGGATTCAAGTATGCTACCATCACACATATTTCGCAGTGGAGGATCCGCACTGTTCACACACTTATCATCTATCCCACTATGCCAAACACCCATTTTCCAGGGCATGCCATCCTTCAAAAATACTGCCTTCTTGGTTCTTCCAACACTGCTGACTCTGCCTTCATTATTTACACTTTCAGCTCATTCATCCATTCATGCATTCATTTGGGGTTCTCTTTCTCTTCCTACTTCTGAAACTTAGGGAAACTTCTACTTGTAATAATACATGGAATAAATGTGGCTTAGAGATTCAGTCTTCTGTACATGTAAGATAAGGCATTTCACAACTTGTCCTAAATATATGTGTGTACAGCTTTATTTACCTCTTCCCCATCTTCTCTCACCTTAAACCCCATTTCCCACAGGCTCCAAGACACATGAAACTACTCTTGGCTACCCAAATACACATTGCTTTCTCACACTTACCTAAGTCCTTATACGTGTTTTAATTTCTGCTTAGAGTTCCCTTCCACTCTTCTTTGAACCTATCCCTTTTTGTCTAGCAAATTTCTTCTCATATATTAATCTCCAAATCAAGTGTCATTTTATTCTAAACTCTGCTGCCCCAGCCAACAGTGGTACCTTCCTCTGTACTTCCCCAGATCTCTTATTCATGCCCTCAGAAAGTCCACAGAAAGAATCACTTAACTTACTTCTCTCCCTTTCCCCTGTCAGGTATGAGCTCATCAAGCATAGACACAATGTCTGAACTTGTACTCCAAACACCCATCACCATTCCTGGCACACCATAGGTACTCAATACTCTGTTGACTTGAAATCTGTCTGGATAAAATTAGATTCTCGGAACTTTGAGAATCACCATTTAGCACACTGGGGAAAATTACACATACTTATGATTTCCCAAATCTGAAACCATATGGAGCTCCAAACCCGTGACTTGAAGAATTACATTTTTTTCCTTGCTGGGATAAAGGGCATTGCTAATTTTTATATTGTGAATAAATATTATTCCTATATTCAAATATTTTTTACATCTACAATTATATTTTATTCTCATAAAAACTAACAAATATTTATTGACAATTAGAGTTACAAAAATAAAACAAAACAAAAAGCAAAGCAAAACACAAAAGTTTTAAATCAAAAAGGAAAACTGACTATAATATAGTAGAATCATTTTTGTTGTTGTTCTTCAAATTGGAACATTGTGACCCAGGAATTGAAATTACTTTTGGAACATAACATGGCTAAGCAAGCTACTTGCCTTCATAATTTTTATTAATTTGGTAATCCTATAAAATCAAGATATCAGCTTTAGCTTTTCCTTTAGCCACTGAGACATACTATGAAATACCTTGTCAAAGGCTGTCCTGTGGTAGAACTATAACCAGAACCCATGGCTTTCGGAATAGAATGGTTAATACAAAAGATACCTTCATCTTCCTCCTATAATAACAAGCCCCCTCAGAAAGGGAAAGAAATGGTTTCCCCAGGTTCCTTTCTATGCTAAGCTAGAGAGAGTTGATAAAATGACTGGTGTATCTAACCAAAGATGCTACCCTGCCATTATTTTCCACTCCACTAAAGGTGAATATCTACTATGTGCCAGACACTATTAGGTGCTTGAGACATAGCAGTATGCCAAGAGTATTTGTGGTCCACCAAAGAATCTCAAAGCCCTAGCTGGGAAACACTACTCTTGAACACTTGGTAGCAGAGAATCCCGATTTATGCATACATGCATGTGTATATGTCCTGGTGAACTCAGAGTTATGTGATATATTAACATTTCAAAAAGGCTGGAAAAATGTCTTCTTTTCAATTTCTTGCTAGCCTCCTAGAGCTTCCTAGAATGCTTTACTGCTCCCCCACCCCTCCCATCCCCAACAGGAAGCAATTTCTGCCCCTTGGAGAACTGAACTCAAAGGGCACATTGCTGGGTGCTGCCAGTGGAGTTGAGACCAAATGGGTGACAAAGAAGTAAGAGAAATTGGGAGCAGAATAAACTAGTTTTCATCTGATCTGTGTCAACCAAGCATTGGATATCTGAATTACAAACAGAATATAAACTACTATGTTCATCCGTGTTCTGCAAAGTGATTGTAGGAATCTATGGCTATTTGGCTGATGCTCATGAAAAGGCAGTTCTCTTTTTCAACTTCCTCCATGAAGGTCTGCAGTATTTCTCATTCCTTATCATTCTCTAAAGGGAAGAATGCTCACAAAACCACTCAGTACAACTGGGCTGCTTGCTGGGCCCTGTAGCAGCATCCTATAGTGACTGCTGAGCAAATGTCATTCCTCTGCTGATTCCAAGGGGGCCCCTGCAGCACTGACGCCCTGGCTTCTCATCTTTCAACGGGTCTCATATCAAGCCAGTGGAGAGTGGGAGTGTACTTTTGTGGGGTTTTTTTTGGCGGGGTGGGGTGGAGGATGGAGTCTCGCTCTGTTGCCCAGGCAGGAATGCAGTCTCAGCTCACTGCAACCTCTGCTTCCCAGATTCAAATGATTCTCCTGCCTCAGCCTCCCAAGTAGCTGGGACTACAGGTGTATGCCACAATGCCCAGCTAATTTTTGTATTTTTAGTAAAAATGGGATTTCACCATGTTGGCCAGGCTGCTCGAACTCCTGACCTCAAGTGATCTGTCCACCTTGGCCTCCCAAAGTTCTGGGATTACAGGTGTGAGCCACCGTGCCTGGCTGGGAGTGTACTTTTGAAAGAAGAGTCTTAATGACACTATATCAAAGGTGACTCACTCCACTTCATGCATTTGAACCATGCTTGCTGCCCATGTCTGTGCTATACAATGTAAGATGCTGAGGACACAGAAATGGAAGACCCAAGGTATCACCATGAATTACACTGACTCATTTTCTTTATCTGCATTTGCCAGAACTCCATCTGTAAAGGCAATCCACTTAACTGGCCTGATTTGTCCTTCCTTAATGTATTAAAGAAGTTACCTCTATACAGGGGAACCGAAGCTGCATAATTAGGAACAGCTGTTAGTAGCAAAACACACAGCTGAGGGCAAAGCTACAGTTCTTAGGAGGACATTGCTCAGTCAAAAATCCAAGGCCACAGGACTGTACTGGAGCAGGAACAAGTCACTTATTTAGTGGTCCTGAGGGGTTTGTCCCTGCCACATGACACTGGCAAGCTAATGAGAGGCCCTTATGCTTCTGGCTTAAGTCATTCTCCAGATGACTGTAGTAGCCTTCAAATTCATTTTCCCATTCCTTCCCAACTTTTGTGAATACCATTAACAAAGCCAAAGTCAGAAAAAACACAAGTCAGATTCTCCAGATTTTCTCTCTCTCTCTCTTTCTCTGTCTCTCCTTCACAATCTGCAATGGCTTACTGTGAATATAGAACAAGGCCTCACTTCCTCTACCGGGTTTTCAAGACCTTCTGTAATTTGGTGATAAACCCTTTCCTGAGTCTCAGCCCTCATTGCACCCTCGCAGATAACAAGGCTTTAGTCACATTAGCCATTCTCTGCTCCTCTGTGCCTTTGCTCATAATGTTTCTTGGGCTTAGAAGGCTCCCTCTGCCATCACCATGACTCCCACCTATAGAAATTAGAGTAATCCTACTATGCGGCACTCATGCCACTTTTTCCATGAAGTCCTTCCTGATACTCCCAGTCACAGAAATTCTTTATTCCTTTGCATGTCTATCATTTTTCTTTTGTAGACGGACCATGTGAGGCAGAAAGGCAGGTGGTCTGCTGCAGTGGTAAAGGAGCTGCACTCTGGAGCAAACTGCCTGGGTTTGAGTCCAAGCTGTGCCACTAACTAAATGAGTGATCTTGGATAAGTTACTTCACCTCTTTCAGTTTTCTCATCCATAAATGGGATAATAACAGCATCTATTTCACTAAATTGTTATAAAAGCAGTAGCATCTATGTCATTGGTTGTTAAATTATGAAATACAAATAAAGCACTTCAGACAGTGGTAAGCACCGTATTATTAAAAGTATGATTACTACGGCACTTACCTCCTACAGCTTTACAATGTAGTTATCTCCTATTCCAGTTCCACCAATCATATTTTTTCTGGAGGGAAAAAACCATGCCTTATTGTTACCTATCTCCCAAGACTATAGTGAAAATTGGCTTAGAAAATGTATGTTGTTTACACTGTGTTTTGAACTTTAGACAATCAATAAAGCTGTTATTACTATAATTATTACTGTTACTAATATTACTTACTATAATCTTTGTTCTGATGCCTGTGCCTGACATTTTAATATCTAGAGAAGGCGTTGATCATTGTTGAATGGTTTAAGACATACACAAATGAAGGAAATGAACTTTCAACAGGAAACATGCCTCACCCCTTGGATGGGCAGAATAATCAGCAATATCAGAGATTCACTGTCCTTTCCTCCTGAAAGCCCCTGGGGGTGAAATTTCAAGTGTTACTCACAAGAATCCTGCAGCATAGGAATCTGATAGATTGTTTGTGCCTCCAGCTGAGGTGGTCACCACACCTTCAAGCCAAATCTTCTTTCCTGGAGTGTATGTATTAACCACCTGTTTACACAACAAAAGCAGAAGGGGATAATGAGGTTTTAAAAACTATTCCCACATGAGAAGAAACATACATTCCCTTAAGGAAGTTGATCTGATTTCCTGTTTTCAGGGGGTCATGATTTGTGCTTTTTTATGATGATGCACCCAGTTCAGTGAGTTGGCATTCACAAACCAAAATGCATTAACATTGACATGTGCCACTTAAAGAAATTATCATTTTTCCCTAAGTAAACCCAACTGACAATGTGACAGAACAAGTGCATACTCCAGGATGTAAACTGACTGCAGTACTTTCCACTAAAAAATATAAATCATATTGTGTTTCCAAATTACCAAGCATTGAGAAACAATGCTTTTCAGTCTCTCTTATAGCACATCTATGACACATGCACTATCTAAAAGCCACGAATGCATCACAAGCATCAAAAGTCACATATCACAAGCAAGTAGAGAGAATGTTCGCGGGAGACGTATTTTATAATTACTAGTGCAGGTAGATTGTAATCATATTTTGAAAATAACTGCAGTAAGGGTAAAAAGAAAAGTCACTGACCCACAAATGACACATTCACACAGGGAATAACTGCATGCCTTCCAAGCAGAAGCAAAACTTCTTGTCGAAAGGTAGCACGCTGAAGATTTGAAATGGCCCAGTCTCTGACCCACAAGGGGAAGACTGACCAAACTATTCAGATCAGGGTGAAGATGCTCTGGATTGCAATCTGGTGGCACTTAGGAGTAAGATTGTATGCTGGGTAGCCCCTGAAAACAGAGCCTGAGTCAAAGGCTTGTCTACAGGTAGTTCACTCAAGAAATAATACCAAGGAGCAGGAATGAGGGACTGGGGAACTGAAATAGGGATGAAGGGAAAACTAAGACAAGGATGCATTTTCAAATTGACAGCCAGTGCTGGCAACTACTCAGTCTCACAGGGATCTTGGTAAGAGCCTTACAGACTGTGTCTCAGAACTGACCCCCAAGGGGGTACAAGAGAAAGCATGAGTAGCCTTGTGACCATTAACCCCTTGCTCCTCTAACCCTATTTCAAGTGCAGGCCTGAGTGCTGAGTAGATTCTCTGAGTGTTCCTTCCTCATCTCTGCCTCAGAGAAGGAAATAAGAAGTGAGATACTACCTAGTACACTGACACCTAGCTGGCTGCAGCCTGCATGCTGGCCCAGCCCTGATCTCTACAATGATGGCTAGAGTAGGAGGTGGGACTGGGAGGATGCCAGCTATGCGCTAAAGAGGCTGGACAAAGAAAATAGTGTATTTAGGTCCTATGGCCCCCCAACTACTCTCCTAGGCATACACACCAAAGCAATTCTTCCTCAGGTCTCTAAAGAGTAAGAATGAGAATTCTTTCTATGTCACTGCAGCAGATGTCCATTGCTAGAGGAATGGAAAAATAAAATGTGGATATATACTATGCAATATTATGCAGCAGTTAAAACAATAACGTCAATGTAAATCCAACACCATGAATAGTCTTTAAAGGTTTAGTGGTAAATTAAAAAAAAAAAAACAAACACCAAATGAGATTTATGGCACAATATTACTTATAAAATTGCTCATTTGCACTCAATAACACTAAATACCCTATAATGACACATGCCTCTTAAGAACATATATCAAACACATAAGGAAAGCATGTATAAGAGAGAGGTGAAAATTAAAACAAAAACAAGACCTTTCATGAACTGATGATAATAGTTTGCTGTTAGGTTAGGAGTATTATGTTAATTTAATTCTCTGCACCTGAAGGCTGTCAAAAAGAAAAAAATATATGTGGCCAAACCCATGGGTACATAGACATCAACAATCAATCATATTCTTCTTTTCATTTCTAGCGAGGTACAGCTCCCTGCCCTCTCTCCCCACATTTGCTAGACAATGTGCATTATTTGGAACGTATTTTGGGTTGGCAAAGTTACTGACCTTTTTCAGAAACAAAATTGTAAGAAAATTACACAAATTTGAGATTAAAGTGAGTATTATGATCATAAATGGAAGAGAAATCCTGAGAATTAACGGTGGTGGCTAATAGCATGTTGGTAAAGATTAAATAAAAATGCACTCTTATACACAAAAAAAGAAGAGTCATTTGAGGATACTACCAGGTAGTCCTCTTACTCCTTTCAATACTGTTCAGCCTGCCCAACTCAAGGGAAGCAGGGAATTGTAGGAATAAGAAAGGAAGAAAAATGCCTTAAATAATCAAAAGACACATCCATATGGCCAGATTAAAGAACTACATCTATGATTTCCCTTAAAATATGGTGCTAAAAACATCTGTGTACATGATAAACTATCTACTTCCTTTATGAGTAACCAGAGCAGAGTAATATATTTGTGTTTTTCTTTTTTTGTCTTTGGCTTGGAGGTTATTTAATGTTTAATTTTGTGCTCAAAGATATTAAAGGCAGTTAGAGAAAGGAGCTTTGGTTAAACAAAACAAAAAGGTAAATACTGTAACATAAATGAACCTTGAAAACATTAAGCTAAGTGAAAGAAGCCAGACACCGAAGGCCACATATGATATGGTTCTATTTATATGAAATGTTCAGAATAAGCAAATTCTTAGAGACAGTAAGTACACTAATGGTTTCCTAGGGCTGAAGAAGAAGAGGAAGTTTAAGATGGGAGGGGGAAAGGAGAGTGACTGCTAATCAGTATGAGGTTTCTTTTGGAGGTGATGAACATGTTCTAAAATTAGACTGTGGAGATGATTTCAAAATTCTGTGAATATATTAAAAACCACTGAATTTCATACTTTCAAAGGGTGAATTTTATGCTATGTGAATTATATCTCAGTAAATAAATATATGTAAAAGAACACATTAACAAAAGGAGAGTTACGGTCTCAGTAGGCAAATAACCATAATGTGGAAATAAGAATGTACCTTGGAAATTCTGGGTTATGCTACATGCTACTTGTGACACTTGTAGTAGTTATTATCTTGGACTTCAATTTCTTCATCCACATTTAAAGTCATGAATTTGTGGTATATGAACTCTTAAGTTTCTTTTAAATATAAATGTTAAAATGTGTTAGTATTTTATAATGCTAATGTAGATTCCCTTGGTTATCACTCAAAGGTCAAGAGTATCTTTGATTCTGAAAGTTAAAACAACAAGTATGGGAAATGAAAAAAGTCAAACACAGCTCAGAGCTGGTCATCTCAGAAACAAAGATCTGGGCTGGAGGAAAACACTGAGAAAGGTAGAAAAATCCACAGGAGTAAATGAAATTGCCTAGGGAGAATATATAAACATGAGGCTAGAAAGGGCTGAGGATTTCCCATCAAAAACATTAATGCATTATCAAGGGCATTAACTAATTCATTCAACAAATATTTACTGAGCACCTACTATATGCCAAGCAGAGTTCTAGGGGTGGATCTATAGCAATGAAGCATAACAAGTCTTTGTTCTTGTTGTCTTACATTTTAGTCAAGGGAAGGAGAATAATAATAAATAAGTAAACAAATAAAAGACATTTAGATAATAATAAGGGATGGAAGAAAACAAAACAGAGTAACACGCTAGAGAGCAATTTGACAGGAGGGTAAGGTCAGTGCTTTAGATAGTGGTCAGAGGAGGCTCACATGGAAGGTGGTATCTGAGCCGAGAACTGAGTGAAGAAGGAGCCAGCCCCTTAATGGATCTAGAAGAACAGCACAGTAAAAGGACCTCAGGTGGAAACAGGTCTGCTGTGTTTAGAACCAAAGAAGACTATCTGGAGTGTAGTAAGTAAGGGAGTGAAAGATTTAAAAATGAGGTCAGAGAAGAAAGGAGTATTTTTATTCTGAGTGTGATGGAAAGCTATTGGAGGGATTTAACCAAGAAAGTGATTGGATCTCACTTATGTAAAGATCCCTGCAGCTGCTATGAGATCACATATATATATATATATATATAAATATATATATATATATAAATAAAATGAAACTATACCATGATACAGTTATTTGTATATCATTTTAATTGTTAAATGATAAAAACTGTAAAATGATATACAAATTAGTTTATCATTTTATAACCACTTTGAGCTTCAATTTCCTCACATGTAAGCTGGAAAAATACCTGATAGGATAGTGTTAAGGACCTTTCCTTGTCAAAGGCCAAAGACACATATACTAGGCCAGTCCCAGGAAGATCCTGAGAGCGAGTGAAAACGAGCACAGACCTAGCAGACACACATTTATGTGGGTCTGTCTATGGTGATGCATGAATTCGGAGGAACTAGTGCCAATTATTCTTACGGTTTGGTGGTAGGATTCTGAACTACCATTTTTGATCCACGTAAGAAATTCAGGAAATTTTCTAGAAACCTTGAACCATTAGCTCTTTGAAGGCAGGGAATACTCTTATTCACTTTTGTATTTACTTCCTATCAGAATGCCTGGCACAGAGTAAGTGCTTCACAGGAGATTGTGTGTAACACAAAGAAGTTAATGCAATTCCACACCTGCCCTCGCACAAGCTCACAGTAAACTACCACTCCTTAAAGAAGTCATGTGACCTGACAAAGGGCGACTAAACTGATCAAAGAATTGGAAGCAATATGTTGATTGCAAAAACAAAGGCATACAGTGAAAACCTATTACAACATGAAAGATCTAGATAAGAGCAACATGCTTATTTGCCAAATCTCAGGATATCAAGCCTCTCCTTGATCTGAGAGGGAAGAGGAAAATTCTGCTTTGCTTAGCAGGTAATTTATGTATGGAATTCAATAACCTCAGAAGTGTTAAAGGTCAATTACCACACAAGGTGATTTGGATACCAGAAGGATTTTATGTGTTATCAAGCTCGTTATAATACTCTGATATTAAGAAAAGAAAGAATCATGTATTTCCACATTTATCACTTGAGGACGTTTGTTATAAGTACAATAAGTCTTCACTTAAAGTCATCAATAGGTCCTTGGAAACGGCAACTTCACGCGAAAGAATGTATAATATAACCAATTTTGCTATAGGCTAAATGATACTAACAAGAATTAAGTTCCTATGACATATTTCTGGTCACAAAAACATCACCAAATTTCTAAGTAAAAACCCCCAAACTTTTAATACTAATCACTGAAATAAGTGTGATCTATATATACATTTAAAAAAGATGAATAGGCCGGGGTGTGATGGCTCACACCTGTAATCCCAGCACTTTGGGAGGCCGAGGCGGGCGGATCACGAGGTCAAGAGATCGAGACCAGCCTGTCTAACACGGTGAAACCCCGTCTCTACTAAAAATACAAAAACAAAATTAGCCGGGCGTGGTGGTGGGCACCTGTAGTCCCAGCTACTTGGGAGCCTGCGGCAGGAGAATGGTGTGAACCCGGGAGGTGGAGCTTGCAGTGAGCTGAGATCGCACCACCCACCACACTCCAGTCTGGGCGACAGAGCGAGATGCTGTCTCAAAAAAAAAAAAAAAAAAAAAAAAAAAAAAAGAAAGAAAGAAAGAAAAGAAAAGAAAAGAAAAAAGATGAATAAAAACTAAAAAATTATTTACCCAATTTTTGGTGAATCAGTGAGTGGTGGTAGTCATGGAGGTGGGGGGGTTAAATCAAGGAATTTGTTTGCAAAGCAAAAAGGAGCACCTCCTACCACCAGGAATTTCAAAAACAATCACAAATATGACAGACTTGCTGTGTGCTTTACTGCCACATCGTTTATTGTGCATTTGTATAATTATTGTAGACTTTACAAATTTTTATTTTACAATAATTTTTATTCATTCATTCATTTATTTTCCAACGTGCTTATACCAGTTCAGGGTTGAGAGTAGCCAGAGCCTATCTCGGAGGCTCAGGGTACAAGGTGAGTACCAGCCATGGACAGGTCACCATTCCATTGCAGGACCACTCATACCCACACCCATACTCACTTGGACAGGGACCATTTAGACACCCAGGAAACCTAATGCAATCTACATATTTGCAGGAGTATCTGGAAAAAACCCAAACAGACAGTGGCCCCAGCTGGGAGTTGATTTTTTTTTCCCATCAATATTATAATAAAATGAGGTTAAATGAAATGAAATTATTCAAGAACCTACTGTACTTAGTTGGATGGTGGCATGCCGAACTCAGAGGGGTGATTTGTATGAGACGATTATTTTTCAAAAGGAATTCAAACTCTAGCTCCTTTAAGTGAGGACTTGATTCCAGAAAACGGTGGGATTTATAAAATACTGTGTCCACAGGACCCTTCAAGGACATAGACTCTGTGTAAATAAAAGTTACGCCTGTAGCCCTACTACTTGGGAGGCCGAGGTGGGAGGATCACTTGAGGCCAGGAGTTTAAGACCAGCCTGGGCAACATAGCTAAATTCCTCATCTCAAAAAAGAAAAAAAAAAAAAAAAAAAATTAGCCAATCATGGTGGCTTGTGCCTGTAGTCCCAGCTACTCCGGAGGCTGAGGCAGGAGGCAGTGAGTTATGTTCACACCACTGCACTCCAGCCTGCATGAGAGTCTCTTAAAAAATAAAAAAAAAGTAAATCAGAATTCTCTTCTGACTTGCAGGGAGATTTGAAAGGAAACAATCTAAAATTGAGGAGCAGTTAGGGGCATGGACTCTGGAGACGGATTGCCTGCGTTTGAATTCTGGTTCTATTATTTACTTACTGCATGACTTTGAGTGAGTTACATTACCTCTCTGTGTTTCAATTTCCTCAACTGTAAAATCACAATAATATCTGCCTTAAAGGATTTTATGATATTTAAATAATATAATATTTGTGAAGCAGTTGAAGTAGTGTCTGGCATATAGTAAGCACTTAGAGGTGTAGACCAGAATGTTACCTAGACCACTCTCCTTGTCCAAGGCACATGAGCTTGTGTTTGAATGAATAACATTAGAGTTGGTTGCTTTTCCTTCAGACATAACACTTGCGGTGATAGGTAATAGCCCAGATGTATGCTAAGCAGCAGGAAAGGCCAGTTTAGAATTTAAAATGCACATGGATAATTCACACAAACATAATTATCATTCAGAGTAGTTCATTTCTCCACTCTCAGTACAGGGGTAGTTCCAGTCAAGCCACATGAACGAAAAACACACAGTGAGGGACAACTTTGATACAAAAACTAAACCAGTTACGTGAAATGTTGTTTGGGGAAATAGTCCTAGAAATTTTTAATGTTAAAAGTTCTAGGAGTAGTCAGTACAAACCAACAAATATTTTCTGAGTATTTACAGTTTGGGGCATGGCGGGAGGCTTATGACCTCTGTATCTTCCATGAGCAGAGAAGAGCATCATGGTGACATGTCATGGAGGTACAGACACTGAAGCTGGGTGCTGGTTGGGTCCAGAAAGGAAATCAGCATGGGCAGAAGAGGAGAGAAAAAAATTAGGAGAAACAGATGGAACCAGCTGCAAAATTCCCTTAGAAAGTAAAACTCTAAGAAACTGAGGGCTATAGTTCAACACTGTGTTTTTTTTGTAGTAAACATGATTCTCCCTGTGCTAGAAGAGAGAAAATTGGAGTACTTTGGAAAGAAAAAGGGTACAGTTGCTGGTGAGAAATGATGTGCCAATGAAGGCTATTTTAAGGGATACACTGTCTGGGGAGAAAGAAGTACAAATGCTGAAATTACTTAAGTGAAGGTAAAGGGAGCTGAGTGGTTGGCTGCCTTTCAGCAGTTCTTCTGTTCCCAAATAGACTTCAATCCTTGGGTCCATGTGGTCAAGGGGGCTTTCAGGTACCCAGAAAACTGCTCAGTAAAGGGCCAGTGGCTGCTCTGAATCCTTGGACCTGCCAGAGGCAGAGTTGTATAAAGGGAAACCCTTCTAGCTCCATTTCTTCATATTTCAGGGCTGGGGACTATGAGTACTGTTTCACATGGACATGCTGAGGGAGGAACAGGGAGACAGAAAGAGAGGGGAGACTAGAGAAAACAGCCTGGATTTTTTTAGTTTATTTTCCCTACCATTTTGAATTTTAAAAAAAATGAAAAAAAAAAACGGTAAAAATAAGAAAACAACAATGTATGTAGCACATTTGCAAATCTGGGCTTCCTTTTCCTGTGTTTCCTTGATATCCTGCCTCTAAAACTGTGATCTAAGTCCTTTAAAAAGACTCTTGAGAGCCTGGCTTCAACCACTGGCTGTGTAAGAAATGGTAGCTTGCAGCAGCAGACATGTTGTTTATGGTTATCCAAACCCAACACCTTCCTTAATGAGAAAGGAAGCAATAAAACAGGAATAGTGGACAGGCCAGCTGGGCTAATCAGCCCTGGCAGGAGGCCCACCCTCCAAATGAAGCTGGAGCCCATTAATTCTAGCATCTCATCTAGTTGGAAATCAACCTTCCCCAGAATTTCAGGAAGAACAGTAGCTCTTTAAGTAACCCAAACTAGTCCTCTACAGAGTTGGTTACAAAGAGCTGAATAGCTACAGGAAGCTTCTTAAACCTTACCTACTCACAGAGCTCTTCTTAGGGACATCCTTGCCTCTTGGCAGTCTTTGTTCCTTATTGTATTTATAAGTGGTCAAGGCAAGAGCTCTGTGCCTTTCCTATGTTTCTTTCCATCCTTCTTTCGCGTTTTTTGACTCTCCACTTACCTGCTGCATTAGGGCAGAGGATATTGACTCTGTCCTCTTCTTCCTCACTGCCCTTCCCTGAGTTCTGGATCTTGTCAATTGTTCCTTGGTCATCCTGCCTCTAATCTTTTCCTCTTCTAGTCCATCCTTCACACTGCTGCTATTTGTTAACTTGACAAATCCCTCTCCAGCCTTCAGTGGTTCCCTATTGCCAGCAGCGGTACTCAATTATTTGTGCTCAGAGAGGTCTGTTTGATCAGCTGGGAGATGTGCTACAAGCAACTTGTTTCAGATACTATTGAAAATAGTGATTTGGGAATAATTTACTTCAAAATAAAAAGAGTGGATTCAAAGTTGTCATAATATTTCGCCAAAATTCTGAAATGTTTCCTTAACTGGGAAAAAAAAACTAAAGAGCTAGTAACTGCATACAACCCATAGTCTATTTTATCTATTTGTCCATGCGAGTATTTTAGACATGATAAAATAAAGTTGAGAACCACTGAACCACAGGGCAAGATGCTAACTGCTTTATTTAACTTGTTATCTTAGACTTTCACAACCACCCCTTAGCTACCACTTCCCCCATTCCTCCCCTATGGGAGGAAGACCTATGGTTCACTGCAAAGAAAGGACTCCTACTTTTCAACTACATGAAGTAATAGTTTTTTACTGATTACCGTTCCCCTACTCACTGCTCATCCACATAGTCTGATTTTTTTTTCAAGCCTATTTCAAATGTTATTTCCTCTGTGAAACTTTCCTCAAACCCTCAGAAAGTTAATTATTCTCTCCCCTGGGTTCCAAAGCTCTTTGAACCTACCTCTGACCTTGACCTTATTATACTGAATTGTAATTTTCTATTTTTTTTTCCTTTTTGCATGCCCTATAGAATGCTTGACAATTACTTTGCTTATAAAATACTTAATAAATAAATGAGAGAGATAATATTTCACTGATGAGAAACCTAAGTTTCAGAGAAGATACCTCAGCATCACAAGGGCAAACACCAAATCCTCACAGTTCCAGTTTAGGGCTCTGTTCACTTTCTAATTGAATTTCCTGTTTGAGGAGACCCACAACTTCTGGTTGGCTAAACTGCCTCCATATTTAACATGTCCTTCTTAGGTTAGACAAGCTGGGCTATTCTGAGCTCAGTCATTCCAGTATCTCATCACATTGCTCTTGATGTATTTCTTCTGTCTAATGTACTTCCTGTCAGTTTCATTAATCTTTTTCTGTATAATTTCTTTTTATCATCTCTGTGTTCTGGAGTGCCATCTTTGCCCATTTTCTTTCGGTATCAGATCAATTTTTAATTTGCGGCTTCTGTTTTTGTGACATTTTTAGGATTTAAAATTTGCATTCTCTGCACTTGTTATCTCAAACCACAGAAAAGCAGATGAATGTAATTGCAACAAAACATAAAATTAAACTAAGAACATACACAAAAAAGACAAAGTCACTGGGGAGGCAAGGACATTATGATCATATGCAAGAAAATGGGAAATAAAAGTTTCACAGAGTCCCAAAGCAATGACGACGTTCAAGGGTAAGTGCTAGTAGAGAGACTGGAAAGTAGCCACTTGCACATAAATTACTCTTCCTTTCTTTCCCAGTCCTTTTCTGTGACTAACCAACCCCTACCCACTTACAAGTCATAGGCTCCAGTAGCCTCACTGGTAATTTTACTCTTGCTTAGGACAAACCCTATAGTCCTCCCACTTACATGCTGAAACACTGCATGGTCATCCTAAGTTGCCCCTTCCTCCTGATGAAGCTTTTTGCCCCAAACAGCAATTTGCTCCCAGGGCCATTCCTCCAAATGTCCATGGGTAGCACATACCTTCTTCACATTGTCATTGCCTTGCATATTGCAGGACCTTACTAAACACTGACCAAGAGCCTGTGCATATGAAACATATGAATGGAATCCAGTAGGTCAATGCAAATAACACTAAAAAGTCTTGTCCTCTTCCACTATCACTTGCCTAATATCATGATATCCAACTTCATTCATTCATTCAACCCTCACTTCATTCATCCATTCAATTCATTCAACCCTCACTTCCAGGACACTCACCCTAGCTTATTAATTGATGGTGGGGTCAAATTGATGTTCTTTCACCAAGAACATTCATTCAGTACTCTCCCTTGAAAGGCTTCCTAATCCTGGGTGGTTAGGAATATAAATATTACATCGGTTATAAAATAAATAGTTGATAAGTGTGGGTGATACTGAATAGTGTAATGGATAAGAGTGCAGGTTCTAGAGTCAGATGAGCCTCAGTTTGGATTCAAATTTTAATACTTAAAAAGCTCTGTGGACTTGAGCACATCACTGGTTTATTTAATAGATTAATAATATATAGTACACTCAATAAACAGCATTTATAACCCAAAAGGTAATACAATTATTAAATTTCTGTAAGTTAATGATGCATTTTTCACAATTCAATGCTTTTGGAACCAGGATATTATTCAAAATCAGTATCAAATGAAACTTGCCTGCTGTTTACCCTCTCCCTTCCCAGTTGTTATTAAATTAATGGTGAATTTTCTAATATTTGTTCTAAGATTCAAGGAAATATTTGTATCTAAGAATCAAGGAAATTAAGGTTCATGGAATGACAATGACTAAAACTTTGGTGTTCTTTGACAGTAAACATACCTTTCGGGTCAGACTCCCCAACTATAATATTGTTCATGTCTTGTATATGAAGGCAAAGAGTCAAAATTTCCCTTAGGTCATATTCTCCCATTTGCAGATGCACAGCCAAGTGGGGTCACAGAGGCTAATTTACCAAGAAGTTCACGGAGCTTAAATTTCCAGCTCCCTGCTTTCACAGGCATCTAACAATATCCTAAGAAGGGCCCTGCTAATGTGTTCATATGGTCAAATATTTACATAATTTGCAGATTTCCTTGTTTTATTTTCCTTATAAAGGTCCCCATTGTATAAATGTCAGGCCCCATAAAACTCAGAATCACTCATTGATGTTATCCCGAGGTATTAATGTGGTACAGTTTGTATTTGGGGTCCTGTGCCTTCTGAGTACAGGTGACCCTTAAATGACATGGGTTTGAACTGCTAGAGTTCACTTATACGTTAATTTATTTCAATGAAAATTATATTGGGTGCACCTGCCTCTCTTTTCTGCCCTTCCACCTCCTCCACCTCTTCTGCCTCTGCCATTCCTGAGACAGCAAGACCAATGCTTCCTCTTTCTCCTCCTCCTCAGCCTACTCGATGTGAAGACAAAGAGGATAAAGACCTTTATGATGATGATGATCTGCTTCCACTTAATAAACAGTAAATATATTTTCTCTTTCTTATAATTTTATTTTCTTTCTTTTTATTCCTTTTTTTCTTTCTTTTTTTTTCTTTTTGGAGACAGGGTCTTGTTTTGTTGCCCAGGTTAGAGTGCAGTGGCAGGATCCCGGCTCACTGCAGCCTCAACTTCCCTGGGTTTAAGCAATCCTCCCACCTCAGCCTCCCAAGCAGCTGGTATCACAGGCATGTGATACCATGCCCAGCTAATTTTTGTTTGTGTGTGTGTGTGTGTAGATACAGGGTTTTGACATGTTACCCAGGTTGGTCTCAAACTCCTGGTTCAAATGATCCACCTGCTTTGGACTCCCAAAGTGATGGGATTACAGGTGTGAGCTGCCATGCTCAGCCCATGATTTTCTTAATAACATTTTCTTTCTTTTAGCTTACTTTATTACAAAAATACAGTAGATAATACAGATAACAGACAAAATATGTTTATCAGTTAGACTTATGCTATATTATCAGTAAGTCTTCTGTTATGTTATCAGTAAGGCTTCTGGTCAACAGCAGGCTATTAGCAGTTAAGTTTTGGGGGAGTCAAAAGCTATAAATGAATTTTCGACTATACAAGAAGGTCAGCGCCCCTAACCCTCATGTTATTCAAGGACCAACTGTATTTCCTTGGCCTGTGTTTCTCTTCCCCTCCATCAAAACCTGCTCTTGGAAAAGGATCTTCCATTTGCCTTTAAAGCCTTAGTGTGAATTTAAGCCAGTGTGGTCTACCTCCTCCCAGATAGTTTACATTCTTCATCATCATCCTAATGTAGAATGAAAGATTGTTCACTCAAATGAAATGTCTGAAACAGACTGAAATATTATTTGGGGCCACAAAAAGACTTTTCCATCACTCCTAAACATACACTGAAGATACTTTCCTACTATGTCTATATGTAGGCATAGCTCATAGGGCTGTCTAAACTGATTTCCATCTATTCAACACTACCGCAAAGTTAGCAGCAGATAAGGTTCTTCTGCAGTGTAAACAGCGGAGACAGCACATATAAATGTGAATGAGATAAGACATTACTTCTTTTGTACTTCAGGTGCTTTATTCTGCTCATTCACCTGCCCCTCGCTTTGTGCATCCTTCCCTCCAACACGCATTGAGCACCTGCTAAGTGATGGGCACTGGGACATTGAAATAAGCATCAATATTGCCGAACGAATGAGGGAATTTAGGAATGAATCAAGCAAACACTGATTTTTGTGGTGATACTACGGTTCTGTCCCTAGTTTTCATTTTCCAGTTTTCTTCATTAGAGAAGACTAATATTATCACTGTCCTCATGTTTCCTTTAATTGTGCCTCTAGTTATTCTATGGTCCTCAAGAATAAATGGGTTTTTGTTTGTTTGTTTTGCTCTTTTCTTCTTATTTACTAAGAGGCTCAAATAAGCAGGTAAACTGGAAAGCTGGTTAAAAGCAAGGGTTTCTTTTAAAATCTATTAATTACTTCAAATAAATTACATGTCCTTCTCCCTTACTTCCATGGTCCTGCAACTACAATATATTGGAAGAAGTGGCATAATGTCACTGCATTTATTGAGACTTCAAAAGAGTTGATCTTTATTACATATAAACAATCATAAGCAATGATAACAAATGAAGGACTATGCTCATATGACGAACCATACAAACCATTCCTTTATCCATACATGTCTACCACCAGTGGTCCTCTGATCATACCCTAAGAAGAACTGTATAAATTAGAGAGAGTCTAACTTTTAGGTGTTAGCCTCAATGTCATTTTCTCTGAGAGGACTTCCCTGATTTCCTTTTCTTCACAAACTAAGGTGGGTACTTCCCACCATGGACTCCTATAGCATCCTGTAATAGGAATCATAACATCTTATTACTGTTGCTTGCTTAATTATCAGTTTTCCCCACTGGACCATAAGGTCTATGAAGACAAGCATCACATCAGTCTTGCTCACCATTTTATTCTCAGGGACGTGGAAAATTCTAAGAATGTTACAAATAGTCAATAAATGAAGGAAGGAAGGGAAGAAAGAAGGAAATGAAGGCAGTTAGAATGACTACTATAAAGAAGACAGTAAGAAATGCTGTGAGGTATGCAGAAAAGAGAACTCTTATACCTGTTGGTGGGAATGTAAATTAGGACATCCATTATGGAAAACAGTATGGAAGTTCCTCAAAAAGCTAGAAATATAACTACTGTGTGATCCAGTAATCCCAGTACAGGCTATGTATCCAAAAGAAAATAAGTATGCCGAAGAGATATCTATACTCTCATGTTCACTGCAGTACTATTCACAATAGTCAAGTTATGAAATCAACCTAAGTTTCCATCAGCAGATGAATGGAGCCAGGTATGGTGGCTTAGGTATGTAATCCCTGCACTTTGGGTGGCTGGGGAAGGAGAGTCACTTGAGACCAGAAGTTTGAGGTCACCATGGTCAACACAGCAAGACCCTGTCTCTACAAAAAAATGAAAAAATTAGCCAGGTGTGGTAGCGCGGGCCTGCAGTTCCAGCTACTTGGGAGGCTGAAGCAGGAGGAGCGCTTGAGCCCAGGAATTCAAGGCTGCAGTGAGCTATAATTGCACTACTGCACTCCAGCCTGGGCAAAAGAACAGGACCCCCTCTCAAGAAAAAAAAGAATGGATAAAGAAAATGTGGCATATATATTTGCAGAATACTATTGAGCCATAAAAAAAGAATGAGATCTTGTCATTTGAGGCAACAAGAATGAGCCTGGAGGACACTGGGTTAGGTGAAATAGGTGCGGCATAGAAAGATAAATACCACATATGTTCTTGCTCATATGTGGAAGCTAAGAAATTTGATTGCATAAAAGTAGAGAGTAAAACTGTTGTTACTAAAGGCTAGGAAGGGTGGGGAGTGGAGATAGAAGAGGTTGGTTAACAAATCCAAAATTACAGCCAGATAAAAGGAATACATTCTAGTGTCTGATAGCACTGTAGGGTGATTATAATTAACATAATTTATTGTACATTTTCTAATGGCTACAAGATTTTGAATGTTCCCAACACAAATAAATGATAAATGTTTGAAGTGATAATTGTGTGAATTATCCTGATTTTTTTTTTTTTTTTTTTTTTTTGGAGACAGGTCTTGCTCTGTTGCCCAGGCTGGAGTGCAATGGCGTGGTCTCGGCTCACTGCAACCTCCACCTCCTGGGTTCAAGGGATTCTCCTGCCTCAGCCTCCTGAGTAGCTGAGATTACATGTGCCTGCCACCATGCCTGGCTGATTTTTGTATTTTTAGTAGAGATGGGGTTTCGCCATGTTGGTCAGGCTGGTCTCAAACTCCTGACCTCAGGTGATCTGCCTGCTTAGCCTCCCAAAGTGCTGGGATTACAGGCGTGAGCCACCGTGCCTGGCCAAGTTATCCTGGTTTGATCATTACACATTGTATACATGTATTGCAATATCACTCTGTATCCCATAAGTATGTATAATTATTATATGTCAATTAAAAATAATTTTAGGAAAAAGGAAGGGAGGAAGGAAGAAATCTTTCAAATATTGGGGGAGCCAATTGTTGAGTTTATTTAGTATTCAAAATGCAATAATATGGACAGTACTTTTGGAAACACTTCCTTTATGACTGGGATTACACCAACTCCTTTCTGTGCTTATTGAATTACTGAACATAATATCAAAAAGTGTTATTTCCTCTTCCGATTCCTCTAGGAGATGAAGACACAAATCACAGAGTCCAAATGACTTCAGCAAAAGTGGTTCTTCTTGGTTCTTAAGTCATTGTTTTGGAGTCAGCCCAGCTATCCAGACTATACCATCTGCACTGTGTCCTAAACTTTCTCACTTTCCCATCTGACTCTTCCCTGTATTTTTAGATTATCAACTCTTTCCTTTGACTCATCTCCCAATGTACACATGATCATCATCATTCTAATGAAAGGGAAAGAGTGTGTGGATCATCCAAAGGGGTGAGTTGTCCACACATTGCTCAAACATGTCTCTATTTGGCTTTCAGATGCATCATGTAGATTTTCATATAACCAGATAATTCACCCACTGCTCAGAAAACTGAGAATTCTTCTCTAAGTGGCAGTCCAAATTTGCAAACCACAGCTGTTTTTAGCAATTGAATCATTGTCTTTCAGGTGCCAAAAATATCACCTATCATATTCCCCAGAGTTCAAAAAAAGAGGAAAGAGGAGAAAAAGCAAAGAACAAGTTGAGGATAAAGGTAATGTAAAGCTTCTCTAGTTACAGAAATTATTAAAAATAGCTATAATAACTATAACAACAATAATAATAGCAATAAGAGCTAGCATTCAATAACAATGAACAAAACAGGGCATTCTCACATGACTTCCCTAATCTACCTAAGAGGGAGGGAGAATAGTATCCTTAGCATCTTCATTTTACAAAGAGACAAAATCAGAGAAATCAAGTAAGTGACTGGCCCAAAGCCACACAGCTATACTTAAGCCAGGCCATCAGACTTCAAATCCTGGGCCTAATACCCTATCAAACAGCCTTACCAGTGATTTATAAAGCCACTCCCACATGGCACCATTTTGGTGAAAAATCTGCCCCTTTTCTACCACTGTGGGCCTAATGGGGTCCTTAGGACTTCAATTCCTTTTTTTTTTTCTTTTTTTTTTTTGAGACGGAGTCTTGCTCTGCCGCCCAGGCTGGAGTGCAGTGGCCGGATCTCAGCTCACTGCAAGCTCCGCCTCCCGGGTTCACGCCATTCTCCTGCCTCAGCCTCCCGAGTAGCTGGGACTACAGGCGCCCGCCACCTCGCCCAGCTAGTTTTTTTTTTTTTGTATTTTTTAGTAGAGACGGGTTTCACCGTGTTAGCCAGGATGGTCTCGATCTCCTGACCTCATGATCTGCCCGTCTCGGCCTCCCAAAGTGCTGGGATTACAGGCTTGAGCCACCGCGCCCGGCCTACAAAGAGAGAAGAAACAAAGTACACTTCCAGCTTTGGGGTGAAGGTTCCAGGTATAGAGACAATAAAACCTTACTTGGAAGGCCAGGCACCGTGGCTCACACTTATAATCCCAGCACTTTGGGAGGCCAAGGCGGGTGGATTGCCTGAGCTCAAGAGTTCAAGACAAGCCTGGGCAACATGGTGAAACCTTTGTCTCTACCAAAAACACAAAAATTAGCCAGTTGTGGTGGCATGTACCTGTGATCCCGGCTACCAGGGAAGCTGAGGTGGAAGGATTGCTTGGCCTGGGAGGCTGAGGTTCAGTGAGCTGAGATCCCGGCACTGCACTCCAACCTGGGTGACAAAGTGAGACCCATCTCAAAAACAAAAACAAAACAAAAAAAAAACCCCGGGTGCGGTGGCTCATGCCTGTAATCCCAGCACTTTGGGAGGCCGAGGCGGGTGGATCACGAGGTCAGGAGAGCGAAACCATCCTGGCTAACATGGTGAAACCCCGTCTCTACTGAAAATACAAAAAAATTAGCTGGGTGTGGTGGCGGGCGCCTATAGTCCCAGCTACTCAGGAGGCTAAGGCAGGAGAATGGTGTGAACCCAGGAGGTGGAGCTTGCAGTGACCTGAGATTGCGCCACTGCACTCTAGCCTGGGCGACAGAGCGAGACTCTGTCTCAAAAAAAAAAAATTTAAAAAACGTGAAACCTAACTTGGCCCATCTCTGAAATGATTTGAGGAACTTGCAAGAAAGTCATTTGCTAGTGCGCCCTAGTTTGTACTTTGGACCCTAATTCCCAAGAACCCTCCTCCCCACCCACCAGGGACTTCAGGAACAGTCAAAGCAACATTTCAGCAATCAAAGTTTGGGGATCCTGGTCTAGTCTCCTAGCTCTCATGTCCCCAGGGAAGGCCAGTGCTTAGTACACCTTGGGTTGTGGTGAGAGAGACTCTCCTCTTGGAGGCCCTAACAACTGGGTCCAGACTGCTTTAGCCAATGAGAAGTCTATCCAGTGGTTCAAATCTCAGGGAATCCATGATCCAGCAACACCTCTAGCATATACTCAGTGAAGGCAATATCTGGCAAGAGCTTTGTAAAAGAGAATCGGGGGAAAAAAACAGGGAAATGACTTAAAGCCTACTAAATGAAACAGGGAGGATGAAACTGTAGAAGTTCATATTTTCCAAAAATGACTGCAAAAACACTTCTGGTCTTATATGCTTTTCCAGAGTATTGCTACTCCCCCGTCGAAAGGAGGAGTTAATTTCTTTTCACCTTGAAGCTTGGTGGGTCTTGGCGACTCCTTCAATGAATAGGATATGGCTAATGTGATGCCGTGTGACTTCTGAGGTTAGGTTAGGAAAAGTGATACAGCATCCCCTGTCAGAGATAGGAGTGAACAAGTCTTCTGATGGTCCCAGATACTAACCTTTCAGTAATCCCAGCCTTTAGGTCTTTTAGCTCAGGCTTCAGGCATCATGGAGCAGAGACAAACCCTTCCCTCTGTACTCTTTGAGAATTCCTGACCCATACAATCCTTTGGCTTCATAAATGGCTGTTTTATGCTACTAAGTTTTGGGGTAATTTGTTGCACAGCAAGAGATATTCAGAATAGGAACCCTGGCTTGAGGGGTTCTCTTTGGGCACGTTCTCTTTGCAACTGCCAAAAGGTAAGTCCAGATCCTGCTGTGAAGCCTAGCCCTCCCCTGCCAGGTGCTTTCTGCATATAGTCCTCTCTCAGGGGTCCCACTGTTCCTCCCTGTGACAGCACTTCCCCTTCCCCTTCTAAGTCCGTTAGGCTTGTTTTTAAAGATCTGAATACCAATTGGGCACAGGGTTTTAGCTCTTTTTCTGAAGTTTCTTGGGCCCAGATAAATCAGGAGGTAAGTTATTTCAGTTTTCAAACTGGTTCATATGGTGAAGGCATATGCAGTGGGGGAGGGTAACGGGAAGTGGGGATAAAGGAAAGAACCTAACTTCCAACACCTTTGTCTTAGTTCTGACCTACAGCCACTTGTTGTACTTAAATAATAACATGAGTGCAGTTAGAACCTTCACTCTCAGTGCCTTGATAGAACTGAATCATTTTACTTCCAACAACAACCCTCTGATCAAACTCAAAACGGGAAAAGCCAAAACTATAGGAACTTGACTATCTTGTATACTATTGTAATATAAACATTTAGAACAGTGTCTAGATATAGTAAGCACTCAATAAACATTGATTGAATGAAGCAATAAACAAATGAATTAATGACAGAAAATTCTTCCCTCCTTCTAGAGGGCAATATGTAATATCAGATTAGCATAACGTGCTTAGAAGACTACAGTATTCAATAGGTTAACATTCTATTACATTAGGTAATATGTTTTCAATCTGCTGAAAGTAAGTGTTAAAACTTACTTTACCTTGAGGGCAGAGACCATGTCTTATACCTCTTTGTATCCCCAGCATCTGACACTTTGCCTTAGGTACTCGCTAAATGCTCAGTGAATATTTTTCACTAAATGAATATCAAACAGGGACTGGTAGAAATATTTCAAATCATTTAGTTCTCCTAGGCTTTGCCTAGTGAAAGGCAGTGACAGATAAGGGTGCTGGCCAATGCACCTGCTCCCTGGAGGGATCAGATTGGGATGTAGTAGTTCAGAAGTTCTGAGGCTTCTCAGCCTATCCAACTCTTGAGAACAAGAGAATTCCAGATGCTGTTTATAATCTGAGTATGACATTGGGATGAATACAAAAAAGGTGAAGCCTTCCACTTCAGCTGTCAAAATGTTCTTTGATTTCTTCAAATAGGATTTCCTTTCAGAGCTATAAATGAGCTATTCATTTGTCTGTTTATTAATTCATCTTGTATTTATTGAGAGCCTGCTTATTACAAATTTTTTCCAAAGATTTGTTTAATTCGCTCAAGAAATAGCAGACTATTCAAAGGGTCCCCATTCCCTGGAAAAGAACCTTCACTGGGCAACCAAAGATAATAATATGTTGTAGAGGCCCATGACAATTGTAGATGTAAGATCTTCACAATTTAGAATTAACTAATACAGGATTTCAAAATGTGATCCATAATTGGCATTATGGAAAATCACTTGACAGATTATTAAAAATAGAGACCTCTGGAAGCCACTCCAGCCATATTAAATCAGAACCTCAGGAGTGAAATTAGAAACTTTAGTGAGCACCACTGGTGATTTTGATCGTCCTCAAGTCTGAGAATCACTGACCAAAGGTGTGCTGACAGCACCTACATGCAATTGCTTAATATACTATAGCTTTCCTCTCAACTTTACAAAATTAAGATCTTACTTGGCTAATTCTAAGACACCTAGGAACAGTGTAAATATGGCTTAGAATTGCCAGTGCCCCAGACTGGAATTTCACTGAATGAATATAATCATTTTCTCCCTTAAGTAACCTAAAATAAACCCCTCCAAAAAAGAAAATATCAGGTAAATCTATTCTTCCCTTACGAAACTCACAGTTTAGAAGCAATTAAAATAGAGATGCTTTAGGTCAGGCACAGTGGCTTACTTACACCTGTAATCCCAACACTTTGGGCGGCTGAGGCAGGTGGATCACTCAAGGTCAGGAATTCGAGACCAGCTTGGCCAGCATGGTGAAACCACATTTCTACTAAAAATATAAAAATTGGCTGGGCGTGGCAGCTTGTGCCTGTAGTCCAGCTCCTTGGGAGGCTGAGGCAGGTAAATTGCTTGAACCCAGGAGGCAGAGGTTGCAGTGAGCTGAGATCATGCCGCTGCACTCCAGCCTGGGCAACAGAGCAAGACTCCATTTCAAAAAAAAAATTAATTAAAAACAATAGAGATGCTTTAAACCTTGATATGGCACACACAGACCCTTTTCAATTTGAAAAACAACAAATGACAGGCAACAATTGTGATGGGGGGCTTGTGACCATGCCCATCTGGACTGTACTATTTTCCTATTTTTCTACCCTGGTTCCCACAGTGCTGAGGCCCAGCTGGGACTTTGTGTCTTTTTCCTTGCCTTACCCCCAGACTTGCTCCTTTTCTTCCCAGGATACTTTTACTCACTTTCTGAATCTTCCTAATCTGGTCAGAGAGTGTGTCTAACAGGCGAGTTTTCAGGAAGTCCATCACCTTGACCACCCGGCCATCAATGTAGCAACTGGAATGAAAATAAAATAAGAATCAGATAAAATCTCAAGCAAAGGACTATAAATACATTTTTCTAGCCGGAGGTCTCTGTTGCCTGAGGAAACAAACCAGGGTTCCACCTGGGCTCTCACATTCTAAAAGGTTTTGACCCTGGGTACTTTTCAAACAAATAATAACCTTTTTATCTTCTCCATTTCCACCGCTATTTGTGGGCTAATACTGTTATTTTTTTCAGCTTTTGTCACATGAAACCCTATTGCTTACTTGACGGAATTGATGGAAATTCCATAATACAAATTGGGTAATGAGGAAAAGCTTACTTTTTTTTCCCTTGGGGAAATAATTTAACACCCATCCCATGCCCATCGCTAATCCCACCTTAAAGTAATAAAGGTATGTGAGAGGTTTGAAATAATACTCAATCATTTTAATAAGTTTTTTCATACCTTTAAATAAGAAAATAAATACCAAAGCAAAAATCTGACTTAGTGTAGTGCATGAGTCTCCAGCTCATTCCTGTGGGCGAACACTCTGTAGTCAACCTGCTACCAAAATATGCTGTGGTTGCCTACTACCCCCAGAATGAATGAACAAAGGAATGAATGATGTACAAAGGTGGAAGAGCCCTCTCCTAAAATAGTAACAACTTGATACTCATCGGCTTTTGTTTTTGTTTGGTTTTTCTTAGCTTAAATGAAACATTAAGTTGTGTTGACACTATGTTGTAAATATTTGACCAAAACAGGCCCATCCAGCTTTGTGGAGATATCCTTTGTGAGACTCTTTTCTGAAGACTAAGCTAAGGCTGACCCAGGGTTAGGTGACCTTTGTTACCTCAGACCTTCCCTTACCCCCATCTTGGCAAAGTTCTGAATTCCATCAATTTCTAAATGCTTGTGATTCCTGGGTGCCTTTTCCAATCCACTAAGTTATCCTTGGTTGCTGGCTAATGATAAATTATTTCACTTTTAAGAAGCAGTCACCTATCACTACATATTATAGAACTATGTGAAAATTATTTTCAATGTCAACTCGCTATACCAACATGTGATGTATTGGAATGGTTAATTTTTAAATGTTTGTTTTATTGTAAGGCAGGTGCTTTCGTTGAGGTAAGGGTAGTGATCTACCCACTCAGCCTTCCTTTTGGCCTCACTTACCACTTCCCGACATTTCCACAGAATCCAGTGCTTAAACCATTGGAATGTTGGAGCAAATTTGGGTTTTAGCCAGAAATATCTGAGTTCAAATTCCAGATGGGGTATTTACTAACTATATGATCTTGGGTAAGTTACGTAGTCTCTATGGGCCTCAGTTTTTTTATTCTTAAATGGGGGATAATATATCTTCTCCTCAGGCTTAATTGAGAATTAATGAGATAACAAACGTAAAGTTCCTGGCATACAGTAGGGACTGAACAACTTTTAGTTCTTTCTAATTGTCAGCTCACAAAGATGGGATTATAAACAATAGGAGACTGATTAATTAAGTTATGTGTAAATATAGAATACTATGACAGTGGAATTTCTGAGCCAGGGGATACATGTAATTGAAAATTTTTGGTGGTTACTTATATCAGGAAATAAAATAATAACATGTCCTTTGCCTCATCCCTTGTATAGATGCCAGACTCAGATCCAATAAACATTTATTATGTGCAACACATAGCGCTGGGCATATCCATGTCCATTATCCTATCTCGTAACCTGCTCATAGTAGTACTTCTTAATTAGCACCTCTGATTTTTGAAAAAAGATCAGATACATGGCATACTACATGGAAGCCAGGCATATTGTGACAGAGTAGTGTTAAGATTGAAAATAATTTAAGCACTGCTAATCTAACACATATTTGAGGAACATGAATACTTGCTACTATATTATATGGTGACCAGGAATATAACAAGTAATGCATTGTAATTATTCTTTTATTATTTAATCAAATATATTATAGTTTCCTCTTTTCTCAGTTAGTTCCCCAGTAACTATATTAAACATCAATATTTATAATTTTTGTTAGCAACACAGATAGTTTAATACTTATTGAGATAAAAATTCCAGATGTAATTTTTCAGTATGTAGGATTTCCTGCGAAGAACCTCTCTAGCCTACCCCAATCTGTGGCCCATGGTTGAGGGTCCCTTCACTCCTTTCCTCCTTCCTTTTCTCAAGTACCCAGAACCCGGAGTTACAAAATCTTGGTTCGGTCCCTTCTTTAAAGTGGGTTTCAAAAAATCCAAATCTATAGTATTTTCACAGGGTTAGTGTACTGATCACATAAGGAAAAATGCTGGGCATGGGACCTGGCATATAAAAGCTATTAAATAACCAGATCTACCCTGTTCAGATTACTTAACGGCCCAAGGCAGCAGAAACTTACACTGAAAGGCCATGGATGGGATGCGCAGGGGGAGCATCCCTCTGGAGGAGAGCATGCTACCCGCTGTAGAACTTGGAGTGAGGAAAGTGTAGAGCAGCAAGAACAGACTCTGGATTCCCAGCAGGTGTGAGGCAGAGGCAGGGATGGAGATGGCTGTGATATGTTGTAAAAATTTGGAGTTTGAAAAGACCTTAGTGGTCAGCTGGCCTAAAGCATGTAAGCTTGATACAATATCCCTTAGAAGTGATTTTCTAGTTCTGCTTGAACATATCCAGGGAACGGAATTCACTGTCATACACTACTAGGACTGTTTCACTGCATCACAGCTCTAATTGATGAAAAGCTCTTCTGACATGGTGCTGAAATCTGATCCCTGTTACCTCCTCTCAATGGCTAGCATTCTATCTTCTTGAACCCAGAAATAGTCCAATTGCTCCTTCATCTGATACATGGGAGATGAAATCCAGTAACCTTGGCTTAAGCTTTTTAGCCTATTCTTGTCCCCAGTTTTAACCTTACAAGCTGGATCCAATCATTCTCAGGTGGTCTTGGGCTATTCCCATGGGCTGTGAATTGGATTGGAGCAGGAGGAGATACAGGCATGGAAACCAATAAACAAAGTTATCTTATCTCAATAGTGCTGGCAAGAAATGATCTGGGTCTAAATAAGGGAGAGAACAAGAAAATTGAAAGCGAGCAGCCATGAAGGAAGAAGAGGGTAAAAGAGAGGAAGGGAGTCACTGATGACCATGAACATATAAGAGAGATTGCCTTGGAGAACACTGTTGCCAAAGAAATGTAGGTTAGTCATATGGGAATACAGTTTGTTAAGAGAGATGAAAGATACTGTCTGACATATCAAAAGTGTACAGAATATCAAGAAAGAACTACATACCAGGTAGCTGGAGATACGAGAAAGAGGTACAGAGAAAAGTTGAGATAAGAAATGTTGACGTGGGGGTCTTTTTCAGGTTATAAGTAATGGACAAAGCCATGGCTGCAGATGAGCTCTTCAGGAGAATAAGGGAAATTAAAAGAGATGTCAGAGACCCTTTAAAATGCTTCTAAAATATGGCCCTGGGCATTGCCTCTACCTTTGACCCAGCTAAGGACCCCTTCCTCCTCTAGCCTGATGATCACAGCATCTTTTTAATAACTTCAGTCTGAGTCCAATTCACATTTGAATGTCAAAGGAATCCTCACATTATACTGAGAAGTTTCAGCAACGTTCATCTGCAACCTTAAACCCACATTTATATTGTACTATGGAAATATGAACTTTGGTCACCCAGAATTCAGCATCGCTTTTAAGAGAGGGGATCATTTAACCATAGGGTATGGCCAGACGTGGTGGCTCAAGCCTGTAATCCCAGCACTTTGGGAGGCCAAGGCGGGCGGATCATGAGGTCAGGAGCTCAAGATCATCCTGACTAACACAGTGAAACCCCGTCTCTACTAAAAATACAAAACATTAGCCAGGCATGGTGGCTGGCGCCTGTAGTCCCAGCTACTTGGGAGGCTGAGGCAGGAGAATGGCATGAACCTGGGAGGCGAAGCTTGCAGTGAGCCGAGATCGCGCCACTGCACTCCAGCCTGGGCAACAAAGCAAGACTCTGTCTCATAACAAAACAAAAACAAACAAACAAACAAAACCCATAGGGTATGAATTTATCAATACCTAAACCTTTTTCTTGGATATTCTTGGACAACTAACTTACTGCACTTACCCATTGTAAATGTGAAGCTTCTAAGAAAACATTCAGCATCAGCAATTTGTGGCTATTTGAAAGCTTCTTCCCAGTTACAGAGCTTTGGTTCTCTGATGGTAGTTGCATGTGGTGATAGGTCCAATCTAAATATATCATTTATATTTGGGCATGAAGGAGGTGGAGTAGTCTGTGGTGACCATTTTGTAAGAATAAATTGCTAAAAATGGTGATAACGGTGATTTCTTTTTTTCTTTTCTTCTCTCTCTCTTTTTTTTTAAACCTAGCAGAATGGTCTAGAATCACCTAGACTGACACTTTTAGGTAAATCATAGTCATCCTTCAAGCTCTCTTGAAATTCAGCATCACTTAAGATCATACCACAAGTGGCCGAGCTGTTCCACTAAAAACCAAAGCCAAAAAAGGCTGTGCAGAAATAACCTTTCTGAGAACTATCACAAAGGCAATGAAGTTGAAACTTTCGTATTAATACATGGTCAAGAGGTCTGTATCGCCCAATGCCAGCAATTCATTCCTGCCTCTAGATTGGCAGCTCACATCAAGCATGTATCCAGGGAAGTGGCAAAGATAGCAGACTATACAAAGTAAAAGGAACCACTTACCAATGCATTCACCAACTCCCCTGTCCCCCTTAATTTTACATTTTAGTTCCAGCACAATACTCTTCATCTTATTTCATTTAGTGTTGCCCTTTATTTTTATTATAAAAGAACTAAATGCTCATTGTAGATGAATTAGAGAATGAACATGAACAAAATAGAAATAGGAAAATGGAAAATCATCTACAGTATAAGCACAACACCTAAAGAGGCTCATTGCAACATTTTGCTGCATACTCTTCCAGTTTTTCATAGTAAATAAACATAAAATTTCCCATAATTAGTTTTTCAATAAACCTGTATTCCAGATCCTATTCAACTAGCATTTAAACTTAAAATTGCTCCAAATGAGACATCCAAGCCCATCTCACGGGGATACTGTCAGAATGATTAGAGACTCCCAATCAAAGCATCTTACTCTTATTTTAATTTCATTTTGGCCATTTAGAGGTCCTCTGCCAGGGGCAGAGCTCACCTCCTTCCTGTCTCTGTCAGCCAAGTTTTAACCCCATTCCCATCCCACTGACCCCCTTCCTCAGGCCGCTAGATTCAGTCTTCAGGATTGTACTACAATTAGCCACTTATGCCCATTAGGCTCTTGAAACATTTAATGAGGAGAGTTTGTTGGCTCCAGGGGCAGCTGGTTTTGTTTACCTGGCCCTTTACTTTAAAAGGAAAAACCTTTGCCCTTTATTATCTGACCCCTTCTTTTATTTCAGGTAATTGCATTAGTGCGGGCTTCCCAATGCTCAGGAATTTCCGGACTTATTTTGCTCCCTGCTGGTTTCAAGGAGGAGGGGCAGTCTGCTCAGAATTCTAACACCCAGCCTGCTGACTGGGCAGGTAATTCCAGAAAATCGGGGCCTCCCTACTGAAGGGGAAGAAGCTTGGATAATCATTAGAAAAACCCTGTTGACCTATAAAACCTAGTCTGCCACCTCGAAGCAAACACTGGAAAAAGGCTGCTTTGAGTATTTAGGCTTTATAAATTGCACTTGCCCCTCCTCCAGAGGCCCTCAGCCTGGGCTCCTGCTGAGCACTTGGCATCAAGCTTTTCTTCTGAGGCTACATTAGTTTTCAACTTCTTTGCAATGGGTCAGCCTTCCTATCTGTGTTTCAGAACTGCTTTGGGCAGGAAAGCTTAGATGAAATGAACACTGTTACAAAAAAAGTCAACCTTCCTATCCTGTGTTTCAGAACTGCTTTGGGCAGGAAAGCTTAGATGAAATGAACGCTGTTACAAAGAAAGGTTCTACAGAATACAGATGTTTCTTTGGCTTTCTTAAACCAGTTCAAATAATTCCATACGGGAATCATCTAACCTACTAAAGGGACATAGTTCAGTAAGAAAGAGTTTGTACTCTGGAAAAATGGTATAGAAAAATAGTACAGGTAAAGGTCAGAGTTGTAAGCAATACTAAAGGCAAATAATGTCTTTAATGAAAGAATGAGTGCCTGTAAGATTTAACCCACAATGAGCCAACCGAAGCTCAAATGCTATGCCAATGGCTCCATTTTCTTCATCTTCTTGCTCTCCTAACTTTTTGCACACTTTGGGTCCTGCGCCTCAAGCCCAGACCCTTTTCCCCATATATCCAGAGTTGTATGTGGAGAGGCACTGAGTGTGGGCAGAGACTCAAATCATCTTGATCCCAGCGGTGTTAAGGAGAGGTGTACAGGAAGCTGGGAAAGGAAAGGGGTAGGGAAATCATACACAGCTCCAGCCATTGGAGTGGGCTCTGGGGAGGGACCTCTGAAAATGTTCAGAATAGTAGCAGGTGACGGCACTAGAATTGTGGGCAGAAGTGGATCCATGTGCTTTTGGTCTGAAACTTACACAAGGGCCCTCTTTAAGAAGAGGAAATCAAAAGTACAAAACGAGGCTGGGCACAGTGGCTCATGCCTGTGGTCTTAGCACTTTGGGAGACCAAAGTGGAAGGATTTCCTGAGGCCAAGAATTTGAAACCAGCCTGGGCAACATAGCGAGACCCTCATCTCTACAAAAAACAAAAAAATTAGCTGGGCGTAGTGGCACAGGAGGATCACTTGAGCCACAGAATTCGAGGTTACAGTGAGCTATTATGGCACCAGTACTCCAGCTTGGGTGACAGAACAAGACTCTCTTAAAAAAAAAAAAGTTAAAAAGCATTTTTTAAACTACAAAACACATAATACGTACAAAAGTAAATATTTATATCGAATGACAAATCACAGCAAACTCCCAGAAACTTAGAGAATCGAATTCCTTTCTTCTGAGACTACTTCAGGCAATTTACCAGAAATGTTTACATAATGCTTCCTCATAGCAATCTGCCTCCATCCCCTTACTACCTAGAACATCCTACAACTCTCAGCACTCATAGGAATCCGTGCAAGAGAGGGGTCTGAAGCTTAATTCATTAGCATCATGGTAATTTAAATTGTGAGGCATCAATAACAGGAATGATAGGGTCTAAGTTGCCAGAACCCAACCGTCTATGTGCAGTATTTTAAAAAATTCAGTGTTTGCAGCACTATTCACAATAGCAAAGACTTGGTATCAACCCAAATGTCCATCAGTGACAGACTGGATTAAGAAAATGTGGCACATATACACCATGGAATACTATGCAGCCATAAAAAAGGACGAGTTTGTGTCCTTTGTAGGGACATGGATGCAGCTGGAAACCATCATTCTTAGCAAACTATCACAAGAACAGAAAACCAAACACCACATGTTCTCACTCATAGGTGGGAATTGAACAATGAGATCACTTGGACACAGGAAGGGGAACATCACACACTGGGGCCTATTATGGGGGTGGGGGAGGGATAGCATTAGGAGATATACCTAATGTAAATGACGAGTTAATGGGTGCAGCACACCAACATGGCACATGTATACATATGTAACAAACCTGCATGTTGTGCACATGTACCCTAGAAGTTAAAGTATAACAACAACAACAACAACAAAATTCAGTGTTTGTAAATTGGGGGTTGCTTATACTGTTACCATATTCTTTCCCTGGCCTCTTTTCATGTAATTGTCATTGTGGCAGGATAGCACAACTCAACTATAATTGAGTTAGTATATTACTAACTAGGAGAAAATAGAAAGGTGAAAGAGGAAGGGAGGAGTCTTACATATATTAAGTTCCTTCTTATTTGCTATTTTACATGTAGTGTCATTTAATCTTCATGAACACTCTCTATTTTGCAGATTAGAAACTACAGCTCACATGGTATTAGTAAGTAGGAAACCAGAGATCATATAGGCACTAAGTAACAGATAACAAAAACTTTTCCTTCTGTACTTTGATCTGCCAAGTATCCCAACAATACAGCACCATGCTTACTTCATTGGTCCTGTAGTCAAGTAAAATTGTTTTTCAACTGCCTTTAGTCTTGCCTACTTCAACCAAATTTAAACAATATTGAACTAAATGCAAATTTCTCAAGAAAACAAAACAATTACAACAAAACCAACCCCAAACAATAACAAAAGCAAAAACCGGAGTAGATAAGTAAAAGCGTGGAGGTGGTAAAATTACCCTTTTCTTTGTGAAAAAGTTTTTCAAAGTGTTTTAGTAATTGTTATATAAAGAAAAGGGGGCTCCATGGTCAAATAAGTTTAGGAAATGCTGGGTTAAAACCAAATTAAGTAGTACTTCCTGTTTCAGCCATGATAGAATTGAACGGCAACCAATTCAGGCTGTGATTCTTGAGAGACGGTAGGGCACATGAGGCGAACTTCAGATCCCATTCACCTGAGCTTGCTCCTTGGGACAGGGTAAAGACAGTTTACTAATTACCAAAAATTTGAGCTTTCCTTCCATAGTGCTGAGCTGTTGCCAAGAAGCAGCTGCCCAGCCAGAACCTACATTTTTGCCCTCTTACATGGTAGAGGCAGGGGAATGCCAAAACAATGTGAGCAGAAATAATATGTCACTTCAGGGCTAAAGCAGATGTAGGTGTTTTTCACTTTCGAGCAGAAATTAAGAAGCCATGTCTTCTTTGTAGTGTCTGTCCCCATTGCCAGCTGAATGGAAAAGTCTCTGAGGAAAAGCCACAAAATGGTAACTACCTGGGTCCTGGAATGGCCACATGCGAGGCCATCCCCGAGGTACATCAGCATTGGACTGTCACGTTAGTGAGAAACAAACTTCTACTGCCAGGCCACTGAGATGTGGGGATTTAATTGTTAAAACAATTTGTGTTATATTAACTAATATATGGGTATTCATTACAACAAAACACCTTTATACCAATCAATCTGTTCGGCCAACAGTTCATAATAAAAGAGGTTTTCCTTTGAGAAGAAATTCTCTTTGTATGAAAATTAAAAAGATTATCCTGGAGAACTTACTTACAATTCTAGTTTGAATTGACTGAGTGTCTATCAGTGATTGGCTGAATAATAACTTTCATTCTAATCCCATGCAAGAACAGTTGATGAGAGGAGATATTATTCTTATATTTCTATATTTAGACATACTGAGCCTGGTGTAAAAACACAGTGACCAAGGTGATTACTAATGACCAAAAAGGACATGGAATCTAGAATGTTGGAAGGGAGGCCAGTTAATAAAGGTCACATATCAGTAGGTGGCAGCCTTTTGACTACATAGAATATTCTCCATTAGGCTTCTAGATACCTTAGTTTTCACTCAGGGACAGCCAGTAGTTTGAGGTAGATTTATTGAGACATTCTCATTATTTTGTATCTCACTGAGGACATGAAATCACATGTCCTAACTTGCATGCATCACAAAAGCTAGAGGTTAAACTCTAGCCTGCATGATGTTTCTTATGTCCAGACAACCCAACACACACATCAAACTGCTTTTCTACCTACACTCACCAATACCTTGTATATTTTAGTTCCTGTACCTAACTTTTACAACCAGCAAACTCAATGTCATAGAGCTATACCTTCTCAAAGGATGCTCACTGTGAAGAATATCACATTGAAAGGAAATCTTACCTCACTATGATTCTTTTCATGACAATTTCCACTTCTTTGTTTAAAAAGAAAAGCTAGTTCTCACCATATAAAGCCTTTAAAGGGATTATTTACCATGAAGATATATGTATGTGCATACAAGCCTGTGTGTAGATATGTGTTAACAGAAACAGAAAGAGATTGAGAGGGAGAGACAATCAGTTCTGTATGATGCAAATCACATCAGGACCAGGAAATAAAATTTAAGTTCCTTGAACTAGTGCTCAGAATATATAATATTTGAAACGGATAGATAACTCAGTTAAATTTATTCAGCTAATAGGAATTCTAATGTCATAATTGTAAGGTAAAATTTCACATGTCCCTCCATAACAGAATGCTTCTTTACCATCCTTTCTTTTAAAAGATTTCAAGGAATTTTAAGAAATGGTGCTCTAAAACATTCTATTTTTTTCCCTCCAATCTCCTACAAATTCACTGTGGTTATCTAACCAAAAAGAGTCTGAGAATTAGCGAAATATCAGCATATTATCTTCTTCTCTGTGATTGAGGAAAGTTTGCTTTGAACACAAAGAGAAAGCAAGCTGACTGCTATCATTTTGAAGTGATGTTAAGTAGGAGGGTAGATCCCCTTTAAAGAACTAGTTCCTTTTTTTTTTTTTTTTCTTGAGATGGAGTCTCGCTCTGTCACCCAGGCTGGAGTGCAGTGGTGTGATTTTGGTTCACTGCAACCTCCACCTACTGGGTTCAAGCAATTCTCTGCCTCAGCCTCCCAAGTAGCTGGGATTACAGGCACCTGCAACCACGCCTGGCTAAGTTTTGCATTTTTAGTAGAGACAGGTTTCACCATGTTGGTCAGGCTGTTCTCAAACTCCTGACCTCAGGTGATCCACCTGCCTTGGCTTCCCAAAGTGCTGGGATTACACATGTGAGCTACCATGCCCAGCCAAAAATAGTTCCATTTTAAAAAGTTAATTAAAGACAGAAATAAAAAGCAATTGCTCCTTGAAAGAAACAATGATAGTTAACTTTCTAAATTAAGATCCAAAAGGGTAAAATTTAATTTAATATATTCTCATCACATATTTTAGACAATTAAAGTAGAAGCAAGTATATACATAGAATGAAAGGAAAATAGGGAATAGGAAGGTAAGAGCCAGATGAGGAAGGAAACACCACCAACATAGTGCATTGGGGATCTTTTGGTTCCCCCAAGCCAACTCATCTTCTCTGCCTCTGTTCTTTACATCTGGTGTATCCTACTAACCCTCATCATTCAGCAACCAGTCCCACATACACCCTTTCAGCCATCTGCTTTTTCATCACCAAGTCCATAAAGTGACCTCCCATGATTCACCAGCTTTATACCACCACCTGTCCAATCCTACCTCGGTTAGTGAAACACAACAGAGCAGCTTTTACCCCCTGCCCATTCCCAATCTCCCACTATCTAGCACCTACTCCAAATCCCCTGAGTTCTGTCACTTGAGTGGCAAACCAAGCCTCAATCTCCACTTTCATTCTCCAGGCAGTGCAACTCTTCTTGGCAAAACTACAAGGTCTACATGACTGGTTTTTGGAGACCTTCATCTGTTCAGCCTTCTCCACACAAAGCCTAGGCTTAATTAAATGGTATCTTGGCTAAAATGTGACCTGGACTCTCTCTCTCTCTTACCCAGTGGTTCTTAATCCTGACTGAATTTGCATTAACTAAGATAATAATTATTCAAACAAAATTTTTACTTACTAGATAGCAATCTGGACAAGGAGCTAGGAGACTCGGGTTTTCCAATCATTAGTCTTGTCACCTTAAGCAAGTCACTTAGATTCTTTTGTCTTCTTTCATCTACCTAGGTTTTTAAGCGTAGATCAAGGATGACTAATAACTAATTGTATTCTATCAGTTTTCGCCTCACATATTTTGACACACTGTTGTTAGGTGCATACATGTTTAGGATAATTCTTGGAGAATTAATCTATACATCATTATGTAATGGTGCTCTTTATTCATGATAATTGTCCTTGTTCTGAGGTCTGCTTTGTCTGAAAATAGCTGCTTCAGCCATCCTTTGATCTGTGTGTGCATGCTGTACTTCTCTCTCTCTCTTTACTTTTAACCTATCTGAGTCTTTATGTTTAAATTGGGTTTATTGTAGACAACATATGGTTAAGTTTGTTTTTATATCCTTCCTGACAATCTTCGTCTTTTTTTTTTTTTTTTTTGAGACGGAGTCTCGCTGTGTCTCCCAGGCTGGAGTGCAGTGGCGTGATCTCGGCTCACTGCAAGCTCCGCCTCCCGGGTTCACGCCATTCTCCCGCCTCAGCCTCCCGAGTAGCTGAGACTACAGGCGCCCGCCACCACGCCCGGCTAGTTTTTTGTATTTTTAGTAGAGACGGGGTTTCACCGTGTTAGCCAGGATAGTCTCGATCTCCTGACCTCGTGATCCACCCGCCTCGGCCTCCCAAAGTGCTGGGATTACAGGCTTGAGCCACCGCGCCCGGCCAATCTTCGTCTTTTAATTGGTACATTTAGACTATTCACATTTACAATGATGATTAATATAGCTGAGATTAATATCTATTATGCTCTGTTTTCTATTCCTTGTATCTGTTATTTTTTAATCTCTTCTGTTTCTGTTTTCTCTGGTTTTAATTGAGCATTTTATATAATTACATTTTATCTCCTCTCTTAGCATACTATTATACTTCTTTCTAAAAAGTTTTATGTGGTTGCCCTAGAGTTTCCAATATACATTTTTAATGAATCTAAGTGTGTCTTCAAATAACCCTGTACTGCTTCATATGCAGTACAAGTAATATAGAGTATCCTAAATTTATCCCACCCTTCATTTCTATCATTCATTTCCCTTATATATATGTTATAATAACCCAGTACATTGTGGCTATTATTACTTTAAACATTTATCTTTTAGACAAACTAAAATAAGGAAAATAAAATTTTTATTTTATCTTCATTTATTCCTTCCCTGACACTCTTCCTTTCTTTATGTAGACTTGCAATTCTGACCTATATCACATTCCTTCTACCTGAAAAGCTTCTATCAATCTCTGATGCAGGGAAAGTCTGCTGGTGATAAATTCCCTCAGTTTTTGTTTGTTTGAGAAAGTCTTTATTTCTCCTTCACTCTTCATGGATAATTTTGCTGGACACAGAACTCTAGGTTGGTGAGATTTTTTCTTTCAACATTTTAATGATTTCACTCCACTATTTTCATGCTTGCATTGTTTCTTATGATACTTCAGATCCTTGTTCATATTGCTTCATATGAATGCACTTCATTGCCTTGTTCCTGTTTAGGTAAGGTATTGTTTTCCTATTGTTTTTCAAGATTTTCTCTTTTTTCTTTGGTTCTCAGCAGTTTGAATATAATATGTCTGGCTGTAGTTTTCCTGGAATTTATCCTGCTTGGTGTTCCCTGAGCTTCCTGGATCTGTGGTCTTATATCTGTCATTAATTCCAGAAAGTTCTCCGCCATTATTACTTCAACACTTGAATTACTTAAAGCCATTATTATTTCATTATTCTTCTGCTCTGTTTTCTCCTTCTTCTCCTTCTGCTATTCTAATTATGTGTATGTTACACATTTTGAAATTGTTCCACATTTCTTGGCTATTCTGTTGTTTTCATTCTTTTACCTTTCTGAATTTCAGTTTGGGCAATTTCTATTGACCTATACTCAAGCTCACCAATTCTTTCATCAGCTGTATCCAGTCTACTGATGAGCCTACTAAAGGCATTCTTCATTTTTGTGACAATGTTTTTCATTTCTATCATTTCCTTTTGATTCCTTTGTAGAGTTTCTATCTCTCTACTTATATTAATGATCTATTTTTGCATGTTGTCTACTACCATTAGAGCACTTAATGTATTAATCATAAATTCTCCATTTAGTAATTCTAATAACTGTCATATATAAGACTGGTTCTGATACTTTGTTCAGACTATGTTTTTTCTTGCTTTTGGCTTACTTTGTAATTTTTTGTTGTTGAAAACTGACATGCTGAATTAGGTAATAGGAACTGAGGAAAAAGACCTTTGGTGTGAGGTTTTGGGCGAGGAGCTGGACTGTGTTGCTATATCTGTAGATGTCAGAGGCTTCAAATTCCTCTAGTATCCTTGTTTATGCTTCTTTTCTTGACTTTAGGCTTTCCTAATTACTCCTCTTCAGAGAGAATTTGTGTCTGGTGAACTCTATCAGCTGTATTCACAGTTACTATGCTGCTGGTGTGGCAGTAAGTTGTGGGAGAAGGCAAGTGTTCTGTAACTTTATGGTTAAATCTCAGTCTTTTAGTGGACCTGTGTCTCTGAGCTATGATCTTCACCTTTTTTCCCCCAGTAGTATAGCTTTCCCTCTCTATGTAAGACAGAAAGGCTAGAGGGGGTTAGAGTGGGGGGAATGCCCTTTCCCATCTGGGATAAGGCTTGGAGAGTTGGCTTTTTAAATGGAAAATGCTATGGTCATATTTCACAATGATTTACTCTCTCTCCCTGACAGAGTTACTAGGAAATCTTTTTGGATCCCACAAAAGTGTGGAGCCAAAGACTGCAGCTCCCAGGTTTCTATACTCAAATTAGTTCACACAAAGACTCCAGCAATTCATCGGAGTTACCACTTAAGTGTTGACACCAGCTTATGGCTTCAGCAGTTTCTGCTCTTATTAAGCAAATTTTGGTGGTAACTGTGGATTCACCTGTCTCTCCAGATTTCAGGGTGGTGTTTGCTCTGCAACATCAATTCTCTGATGCATTCAAGAAAAGTCATTGATTGTCAGTTTGTTCAGCTTTTGCTTGTATGAAATTTCAGCTTTTTCAGCTTTTTCTTGTACAAATAGGAAGTAACAACTTCCTATTTTCATGTTTGAGCTGAAACCAGAAGTCCACTAATGGAATTCTCATCATGTATGTCAACACTGATCTTTTGCAGTTATGCTGGGAAATACCCTTAATCTCCACTTTGTATTGTCAATTAGTAAGGAATAAAGGTGCATGTGACACACATGTATCATTTTGACCAAGATGATTTCTAAGACCCTTTCCAGATCCAAGACTCAAGCTCTCCTCTTTGACACAGAGTGAAATGATACCATAGGGTGTCCCCTCAACACATATGAAGATCCTATATTTCAGTCAGTGAAATTGCATTGTATAGAATGTTGTCCAACAGATGTGAACAGGATAAAATGTAACATGTGAGAAAGGCAAAACAAAATGACTTTCCTAAAGGTTTCACATTAGTTTCCTATTTGAGTTTGATTTTTCTTTTTTTTTTTTAAATTGAGATGGAGTCTCGCTCTGTCGCCTAGGCTGGAGTGCAATAGTGCAATCTCAGCTCACTGCAACCGCCACCTCCCAGGTTTAAGCGATTCTCCTTCCTCAGCCTCCCGAGTAGCTGGGACTATAGGCGTGTCCCATCATGCCTAGCTAATGTTTTGTAATTTTAGTATGGATGGGGTTTCACTGTGTTAGCCAGGATGGTCTCAATCTCCTGAACTCATGATCTGCTCGCCTCAGCCTCCCAAAGTGCTGGGATTACAGGTGTGAGCCACCATGCCCAGCCTTGAGTTTGATTTTCTACACCTTCATTTATACATGAGATTGATGAATCATTGTTGTTTTGCACTGTTCCTATGCATGCCTCTTCCTTAATGTGGGTTATGCTTCTATGCCTTTGAGAGAATAAGATAGACAAAGAGTATTATATTATACCAGATATCAGCATCCATGTCATCACATAATAGACTTTTTTATGAGGACCCACCATAAGAATTTGCATCAAGGCTTAGTATCAGGAAAGTGATGTTTTTCATGAAAACTTACTTTAATTTCTTACTTACAGACACTAGATTTTGTCTTCCACTTTGCTTTGGCCACTATGAAAGACAGAGTCAAACTTATACCCCATCTCTCACAAGAGAATAGAATCAGCTGATGGGCATTTTTTTTTTGAGATGGAGTTTCGCTCTTGTTGCCCAGTCTGGAGTGTAGTAGCCCAATCTCGGCTCACTGCAACCTCCATCTCCCGGTTTCAAGTGATTCTCCCGTCTTGGCCTCCTGAGCAGCTGGGATTATAGGCACCTGCCACCACATTGGCTAATTTTTGGTATTTTTGGTAGAGATATGGTTTCACCATATTGGTCAGGCTAGTCTCAAACTCCTGACCTCAAATGATCCACCTACCTTGGCCTCCTAAAATGCTGGGATTACAGGCATGAGCCACCATGCCTGGCCTGATGGGCATTTTTTACAGTACTAATCTTTCTCATCATTTTATTGCTACTCTAACCCTATTTTCCATTTACTCTTCCTTCCTGTTTAAAAAAAAATAATTTTGCATTGGATAGCAAAGTGACCAGAAGAAAGGTTGAGAGAAGTTGTGCCAAAAAAAAAAAAAGCATTCAATAATTCACTAACTGTATACCTAGCCTTTATTTATACAAAGCAAAGCAAAGACCTTCAGTTTTGTATCCTGCTTATGTTCCTTCCCTCTTTCCTCCAAAATCCTTTTTTTGTGTGTGCGTTTTTTTTCCTTGTTTTGTTACCACTCTGTTACCCAGGCTGGAGTGCAATGGTATGGTCTTGACTCACTGCAAACTCCACCTCCTGGTTCATGCGATTCTTGTGCTTCAACGCCCCCTGCCCCAGTAGCTGGGATTATAGGATCACGCCACCATGCCCAGCTAATTTTTGTATTTTTAGTAGAGATGGGGTTTTACCATGTTGGCCGACTGGTCTTGAACTCTTGACTGTAAATAATCTGCTCGCCTCGGCCTCCCAGAGTGCTGGGATTACAGGTGTGAGCCACTGTGCCCAGCCCCAAATCCATTTTTTATATTATAAGATATTTGGGAAAGATTCAGTAAGCTCTGTGCTTTTATTAAGTTTAAAAATACTCTTTGTCAGATAAAATATTGTATTTGGTATAATACAGTTTAAGGTTGAATCACAAAGACATTAACCTTTAGTCTGCTGTAAATAGATTTCCCTTTCTGATAATTCTTAGACATGTTTATGTTTTCCTGGGGCTGGAATTGACCATCTTAAGTGGCATCAATACTTGGCAAGGTTGAAAAATTAATATAATCAGGACTACCTGGTATTTTTAGGACATATTTTCCCAAAGATCACAGAGTACTTCGCAGATAACAAACTTAAGGGATTTTTTGGGAATGAGAACAGACAAAGTTTTGGTTTTTCTCTTCTTTCATAATGAAGAAGAAAGTCCAGGACTTCACTGCAGGGCACATTCCATCTCACAGTATATATGATTTGGGGGTTGGGAGGATCAGAAAAGTGGAGGCAGTTGTGGTTTCTTTTGTATGTACCTTGATTGATACTGGCAGAGTTGGTTTTTTTTTTTTTTTTTTTTTTTTTTTTTTAATTGAGATAAAAGCCACATAACATAAAATTAACCATTTTAAAGTGCAATTTAGTGACACTTAGTACATTCACAAAGTTGTACAACCATCATCATTATCTAGTTCCAAAATATTTTCATTACCCTAAAAGGAAATCCTATATCCATTAAGCAATCATTCACCATTTCCTACCTCCCTAGAGAACCTGGAAACTACTAATCTTTTTTTTTTTTTTTTTTTACCTCTATGCATTTTTTACCTCTACCTATTCTTGATATTTCATATACATTCATCCCTCAGTATATGTGGGGGATTGGTTCCAGGACCTCCATGTTACCAAAATCCACACATAGTCAAGTCTTGCAGTCAGCCCTGCTGACCGTGTGTAAACAAAAAAGTCAGGCCTCTGTATACTCAGATTCTGCATCCCAGGAATGCTGATTTTCCATCCACATTTGGTTGAAAAAAAAATCCATGTATAAGTAAACCCGACCATTTCAAACTGCATTGTTCAAGAGTCAACTATAAATGGAATCCTACAGTATGTTGTCCTTTATGACTGACTTCTTTCACTTAATGTTTTTGAAGTTCGTTCACATTGTACCATGTATCAGTATTTCATTTCTTTTTTATGGCAGAATAACATTCAATGGTATTGATATATTTTATTTATTCATTCATCTGTTGATGCACATTTGGGCTGATTCTACCTTTAACCTCTTGTGAGTACTGCTGTATGAACATTCGTGTACATATATTTGTTTGAATGCTTGTTTTCAATTCTTTGGAGCATACAGACCTATGAGTGAAATCACTGGGTAACAGTAACAGTAGGAGGGTCCTACGGATGGAAATCACTCTCTCACTGCAGAAGAGTCAGTAAAGAGTCTCCTTTGAACAAATTTCCACATGAAAAATTAGAAAGATAAAGAAAACAAACAAAGACATCTGGGTTAGAGTGAAATTGAAATTACACAGGACAATGGGTCCACTTAGAGAAGCAGAAAGGAAAGCTGATAATAGATGCAAAGAGTATTAGCATTTTTCTCCCTAGGAGACTTGGTGTGGCTAACTTCACTGAGTACTTGTGAGGCATTAATGAACTAAGAATGGGAAAAGTTGAACTATTTTTTCAATTAAACTTCGGTTGCAGCATCATTAAAACTAAGCTGTTCTGCCTGCTACTGATTTCATTCTTGGCTACCAGGCTGGTTATTTGTTGTCCGAATGAAGAGAGAAAGTGCTGCTGGGGGGGCGCAGATCAAACAGAAGTACATATGAGGGGAAGGAATAGTCATGTGTTAACGAGTAAGAGGCAGCTGATCCCTGAGGGGTTCTCAGCACAATCTTCTCATTGCAAATTTATTTTCTAAATTTGTTAACACTGTGAGTGCAGAATTGTACAAATGCCTGGGATTTCTTTTTTCCCTTTTCCAGTTGCGTTGGATGGTTTTATTACTTTAGAACTGGAAGGGACTACATGATCATAAAGTTCTCACCTATAGATGTAGAAACTGAGACCTAGAGAGGTGAAATTGTGGTCCAAGGGCATACAACTTATTATTGGAGCTCCTTTCCATGCCTCTGAAAATAGTTATAAGTTCTACTTTTAAAATTAGCCACTATTAAAAATGCAGATTTTAAAAGGTGCCCCTGGCACGCCATAGCCTCTCTTGGCCATGGAAACATCTTGACAAAGGGTTGACAAGGGAGCCCATTTGAACAGCGAGGCAATTCTTGGCACCAGCTGTGTCTCTGCACTTTGGCTTTCCCATAACGGCCCTTATACACTCAGGATGAAGTTTCAGTTTGAAGATGACCTTCATCTTTCCTTTCCTCCTGTTTCCTTTATGAGGGATGGCGGTAGAACCAGAGACCTTGCAACAATGCTACCATATGGTCATGGCATTGGGTGCCCCTTGAGCAATTTTCTCTTCACGATGAATCCCTGTCTTTCATCTACACGGAACCCACTGTGTTTGCCAAGTACTTTTTCATCTACACTCTCAGTGAACCTAAAAACCTTCCTAGTCAGGTTCCATTATCCCAATTTTCAAGAGAAGAAATTTAAAATGTAAAGAGGGAGTAGGCCAAATTGACACCAGAGGCCAGGACACATCTCAGGACACCCACCTTGAATCTGGAGTGCTAGCCATTCTTTAGCCCTGACACAGCCTTCCTCCCCGGGTGTATGAGCCTGTCTGGCATAGAATAACCTGCACTAAGGCTCCCCTGGGAATCACAAGCTCAATGCAGGCTGAGAAATTGGAGAGACTGGTGAAGGGAGTGGGAAATAATTATCTCCTTCAAAGGATACATAAGAAAAGTCACTGGAAGCAGCATGATAAAACTTGGACTAATGAAGTCTCAAAGGATTCTGGTCTTGGAGAAGAAAATATAGTTTGTTGGTTTCCAAATCCCTGTTGCATCAGAATCACTTAGGATTGCTTTTAGTTTATTTAATTTTAGTTCCTAAGTAGCTAATACATGTACAAGGCTCAGAAATCAAAAGGAACAAAAAGTATATGGAAAAAAGTCTCCTCCCATCTCTATGTCCTAGTGACCTTATTTCCCTCCTTGGAGGCAACAAATGCTATCAGTTTCTTTTATATAAGTGACTTGAAGCACATATAAGCAGAATATATATTTCCCCAAACATATTTTTATACAAAAGGTAATATTCTATGCACACTGTTCTTAATTTTCCTTTTTTCACCTAAACAATACATCTTTAATTGTTTCATATCAGTCCACAAATAGCTTCCTCTTTCCCTTTTTAATCTGAATTAGTATTCTATTACATGCCTGTACCATAATTTTTATCTAGTCAAGTTCCTATTACTAAACATTAAGTTGTTTTAATTTTTTTTTGCTATTATAAACAAAGGTGAAATAAATGACCTTGTGCAATGAATGTCCAAGAGAACTCAGTTTAAGTCTAAACTCTTACACTATGCAACTGTGTGGCCTTGTGCAAGTCAGTTAGGACTTTGGCCTTTTCAAAATGGAAGGAATCATCTTTTTGTTTATTTGTTTTACTGAGACAGAGTCCTGCTCTGTCGCCAGGCTGGAGTGCAGTGGTGTGATCTTGGCTCACTGCAACCTCTGCCTCTCGGGTTCACGCGATTCCCCTGCCTCAGCCTCCCGAGTAACTGGGACTACAGCGTGTGCCAACACGCCCAGCTAATTTTTTGTATTTTAGTAGAGACGGGGTTTCACCATGTTGGCCAGGATGGTCTCAATCTCCTGACCTTGTGATCCGCCCCCCTTGGCCTCCCAAAGTGCCGGGATTATAGACGTGAGCCACCGCGCCCGGCCAAAATGGAAGGAATCTTAACGACCATTTGTTGTAGCATTTTTCCAAAGCATGTTCATGGAACTCTCATCTCAAAGGGTGCCCCCCTGGAAACTGACAGTACACATTAGATTGAGAAGACCACAGTGAACATACATGAATTAATCCAGGGTTTCACACATATATTTAATAATACTATGAAGTCATAAAAAAGAATGAGATTATGCCCTTTACAGGAACATGGATGGAGCTGGAGGCCATCATTCTTAGCAAACTAACACAGGAACAGAAAACCAAACAATGCATGTTTTTACTTATAAATGGGAGCTAAATGATGAGACCACATAGACACAAAGAGGGGGAACAGACACTGGGATATACTTGAGGGTGGAGGATGGGAGGAGGCAGAGGATTAGAAAAAATAGCCATTGAATACTAGGCTTAGTACCTGGGTGATAAAATAATCTGTACAACAAACCCTTGTGACACGAGTTTACCTAATAACAAACCTGCACATGTACCACTGAACCTAAAATTAAAGTTTAAAAAAAAAGACTTTTTTTTTTTTTCAGGAATCTGTAATTGTCATGCTGTAGAATTTTCCTTAGAATGCACTTTGAGAAAACAACATCTAGTATAGTCCAACCTCCTCTTATTTTACAGCTAGGAACTCATAGAAGTTTTGGATGTTCAGCATCTAACACATGCTTGAATAGTATAGCTCAATAAATATGGCTTGACTTACATTAAACAGAGATCTATTTAGGGAGATAATACAAGCCTATATAATAAATTTAGAAAGATTTAAAGTACAATAAAGAACAATTTGATGAGACCAAGATAGGACATGATAGGACCACAAGAGTGGTCCTATTTCTAAGAAATAGATGAAGGTCATTTAATATTTATAGGGGAAGTAAGACTTAGCATGGGTCACAAAGGATGAACAGACTCAAGGGCAGGGGTATGAGGGCTAGCCATTCCATGAAAACACAAAGCATGTTCTGGGCATAATGAAAATCAGTTTGAGTAGGCCCCCAGTCTTCACCAATCTTCCTTTAGTTCCCTCATTCAACAATTATTATCAAGCATCTGTTATGTGCCAGGCACTGTTCTAGGTACTGGGGATAGAGCAGTGAATAAGAGACCATGCCTCTGCTCTCATGGAACTTATATTCTAGAAGGGTAAAAAAACCTAATAAGGGACTCATATTGAGGATAAGTGCTATAAGGAAAAAAAAAATAGGGCTAGAGGGTTCTAGGGCTGATGAGAAGTGGCTAGTATGTGCCATTCTCACAGAGAGGAAACAAAGTAGTGAGTAAATAGTGACTCTCCAAGTGGCAATTTTAAGAAACCATGTTGGGATCCAACAAGGGAGCAAGGGGACACAGGAAGAACAGAGAAGACTGAAGCTGGGGAGAAACCCACCCTGGACTGGTGCAGAGCCAGGAGATGCTCCCTAATATGAGGAAAGAATGAGAAAGTAAGAATCACCAGGTGATCACACTTCCCACAGGGGCCTGTGTAATCTTGGGAATGGGAGAACTCGCCTTACCCCATGGGCCTCTAGACTGACACAGAGAGCCACCCAGGTTTTTGTAGAGGTACCATTCAAGACCACAGGGAGCCCCATGGGCCTTGGATCCTTGAGCAGCCTGGCACCAGCTACCATAACACCAGTAGTAGTCACAGTCACAGTGCCAGGGAAGAGTCAGACTGCTCCATTCCTCTTTGCCAGACAAAGCTCGGCTCCCACTTCCAGCACAGTGGCCTTGCCCTTGTCTGAACACTGTGGGTAGGCTCAGTTCTGTGTTCCCTGGGGAAAAGGTGAATTGGCTGACTTCACCCACCCCTGCTGCTTCTAGTAGGGTGGGACTCACTGACTTGGGCTTCCAGTGCAGCAACCCTGCCACTGCTTGAACTCTGCTGGTGGGTACAGCTCTTGTGTTACCCTGGTAGGTACCCAGATGGCAGACCAGATGATTTCACCCATCTCTGCTGCTCTTAGCCAGGCAAAACTGGCTTGGGCTTTCAGTGCAGTGGCTGAGACCCTGCTTAAACTCTGCCAGTGGGTACAACTGTGTTACCCTGGTAAACACCCAGATGGTGGACTGGGTGATTCCACCCACCCCCACTGCCCAAGTAGGGGAAGAGCCCCCACTCTCAGAACACTGAATGGGGTGAGATGCCTGGGTTTGTGTGCTGGCAGGCAAACAGGGCATACCTCCTTCTGCAGCGCCAGTCCGAGAAGGGTGTAGCCTGTTTGCCAGCCAGGGACTCTGCTTGAGGCAGCCCCATGGCTCAGAACACCTGGCAAAGGAAACGTGGGCACAGTACCACTGATCAGAGGGGGCTCTTCCAAGGCCCAGGAGTGCACCTGGTAAAGGGATCACCTCTCTCACCCACTATCACAGAGCACTACTGACAATGCACCGAAAGGCAAAAGAGCCTGGTGTATAAGGGCTTATCTAACGGCCATCACTCTCAGGCGCCATCTACTGGACGATAACCCAAATTACACCACTAAAAATATTTTGCCGGTATATAGCCCTTGCGAAACCTAAGGCAAAAATCTAGACAAAAATAAAGATCCTGTTAAGAGTCTTTGCCCTCTGAAAGCACCCAGAAATTAAGCCAACTGACCATACTCATCTTACATCACAAACAAAGAAAGACCAGCCCTCTCAAATGAGAAAGAATCAGCACAAGAATTCTGGCAATTCAAAAAGCCAGGGTGTCTCCTTACCTCCAAAAGAATGCAATAGCCACCCCAACCCCCAAATGGTTCTTAACCAGATTGACATGACTGAAATGACAGACACAGAATTCAGAATCTTGATGGCAAGGAAACTCATTGAGATCCAGGAGAAAGTTGAAACCCAATCCAAGGAATCCAGTAAACTGAAAGATAAATAGCCATTTTATGAAAGAACCAAACTTAACTTCTAGAATTAAATAAATCACTAAAAGAATTTCATAATATAACCAGACCACTAACAGCAGAGTAGACCAAGCTGAGGAAAATCTCAGTTTGAAGACTGACTCTTCAAATCAACTCAGACAAAACTAAAGAAAAAAAAAAATTAAATGAACAAAGCCTCTGAAACATATGGGATAATGTAGAGACAAAATCTATGACTCACTGACATTCCAGAGAGAGAATATGAGAGAGTAAGCAACTTGGAAAACATATTTGAAGAAACAGTCCATGAAAATTTCCTCAGTCTCTCTAGGGATGTTGACATGCAAAATCAAGAAAGAGGGAGAGCCTCTGTGAGAGACCATGTAAGACAACCACCCTCAAGGCACACAGTCATCAGATTCACCAAGGTAAGTGAAAAAGAAAAAATCTTAAATGCAGCTAGAGAGAAAGGTCAGGCCATTTAAAAAGGGAACCCCATCAGGCTAGCAGCAGATGTCTCAGCAGAAAACTTAAAAGCCAGAAGAGATTGCGGCCATTTTTCAGCGTCCTCAAAGAAAAGAAATTCCAACCAAGAATTTAATATCCCACCAAACTAAGCTTCATAAGCAAAGGAGGATGAAATCCTTCTCAGACAAGCAAACAGTAAGGGAATTGGTTATTAACAGACCAGCCTTATAAGAAGTCCATAAGGGAGTGCTAAACATGGGAACAAAAGGTTGATACCTGCTACCACAAAAGTCACTCAAGCACATAGCCCACAGACAATATAAAACAATTACATGATCAAATTTACAAAACAAAAAGCTAATAACATGATGACAGGATCAGAATCTCACATATAAATACTAACCCTGAATGTCAATGGTCTAAATGCCCCACTTAAAAGGCATAGAGTGACAAGCTGGATAAAACGACTAGACCCAACATTCTGCTGTCTTCAAGAAACCAATCTCACATGTAATAACATCCACAGGCTCAAAGTAAAGGGATGGATAAAAATCTAACATGCAAACAGAAAACAAAAAAGAGCAGGAGCATCTATTCTTATATCAGATAAAACGGACTTTAAGTCAACAATCAGAAAAGACAAAGAGGAGTATTGCATAATAACAAAGGATTCAATTCAACAAGAAGTTCTAATTATCCTAATACATATGCAGCCAAATTGGAGCACCCAGATTTACAAAACAAGTTCTTCTTGACCTATGAAAAGACTTAGACAGCCACACAGTAATAGCGGTGGACGTTAACACTCCACTGACAGTGTTAGATTATGGAGGCAGGAAACTAACAAACTAACAAGGAAATTCTAGACTTAAATGCAATTCTTGACCAATTGGACCTAAAAGACATCTACAGAACATTCCACGCAACAACTACAGCATACACATTTTTCTCATCTGCTCATGGAACATATTCTAAGATTGACTACATGCTCAGTCATAGAGCAAGTCTCAATAAAATTTAAAAAATCAAAATCATACCAGGCAGTGCAATAAAAATAGAAATTAATACCAAGAAGATCTCTCAAAACTACACAAAAACATGGAAATTAAACAACTTGCTCCTGAATAACTCTTGAGCAAAAATGAAATTAAAGCAGAAATAAAAAATTCCTTGAAACTAATGAAAATAGAGATACAACTTACCAAAATACTTGGGATGCAACTAAAGTGGTGGTAAGAAAAAAGTTTATAGCACTAACCACCTTCATCAAGTAGTTAAAAAATTTCAAATTAATAAGCTAATATTGCACCTAGAGAAAAGAGATAAAAATAATTATTTCTAGAAGAAAAAGAGTAATAATTAAGTCAGAGAAGAACTGAACAAAACTGAGACTCAAAAGTCCATACAAAAGATCAATAAAACCAAGAGCTGGTTCTTCAAAGGAATAAACAAGATTGTTAAACATCTAGCTAGATTAACAAAGGGAAAAAAAAGATCCAAATAAGCAAAATCAGAAAGACAAAGATGACATTAAAACCGATCCCACAGAAATAGAATAGAATAGAAAAGATCCTCAAGGACTATTATGAATACCTGTGTGTACACAAAGTAGACAATCTAGAGGAAATGGATAAATTCCTAGAATCACACAACCTCTCAAGATTGAACCAGGAGGAAAGTGAAAGTCTGAACAGAACAACAATAAGCTCAGAAGTTGAGTCAGTAATAAAAAGTCTGCCAACTAAAAAGAGCCCTCAGACAGATGAATTCACAGCCAAATTCCACCAGATATACAAAGAAGAACTGGTATCAATCATATTGAAACTATTTCAAAAAATCAAGGAGGAGGATCTCCTCCCTAACTCATTTTATAAAGCCAGCATCCATCCTGATACCAAAATCTGGCAGAGACACAATGAAAAAAGAAAACTTCAGGCCAGTATCTCTGATGAACACAGACACAAAAATCCTTAATAAAATATTAGCAAACCAAATTCAGCAGCACATCAAAAAGTTAATTCACCACAATCAAGTAGGCATTATTCCTGATATGCAAGGTTGGTTCAACATATGCAAATCAATAATTGTGATTCACCACATAAACAGAATCAAAAACAAAAACCATATGATCACCTCAATAGATGCAAAACAAGCCTTCAATAAATTTTAACATCCCCCTCAACAGGGGCTAGGCATCAAAGGCACATACATCAAAATAATAAAATCCACAGCCAATATCATATTGAATGGGCAAAAGCTACAACCATTCCCCTTGAGAAGTGGAATAAGAAAAGGATGCCTACTTTTACCATTCCTATTCAACGTGGTATTGGAAGTCCTAGTCAGAGCAATCAGGCAAGACAAAGAAATAAAAGGCATCCAAATAAGAAAAGAAGAAATCAACTTATTTCTTTTTGCTGATGATGTAATTCTATACGTAGAAAACCCAAAAGGCTCCTGGAACTGATAATTGATCTCAGTAAAGTTTCAGGATACAAAGTCAATATACAGAAATCAGTGGCATTTCAATACACCAATAACATTCTAGCTGAAAGCCAAATCAAGAACACAATCCCATTTATAATAGCCATAAAAAATAAATACCTAGGAATATATCTAACCAAGGAGGTAAAAGATATCTATAAGAGGAATTACAAAATACTGCTGAAAGTAATGAATTTACACAAAAAATAGAAAAATATTCCATGCTCATTGATTGGAAGAATCAATATTGTTAAAATGGCCATACTTTCCAAAGTAATTTACAGATTAAATGTTATCCCTATCAAAACACCAATGTCATTTTTCAAGTAGAAAAAACTATTCTAAAATTCACATGGAACCAAAAAGGAGCCTGATTAGCCAAAGCAATCCTAAGCAAAAAGAACAAAGCCAGAGACATAATGTTACCCAACTTCACTAAAAGGCTACAGTAACCAAAACAGCATGGTATGGGTACAAAAACAGACTTATAGACCATTGTAACAGAATAGAGAACATGGAAATAAAGCCACACAGTTACAACCATCTGATCTTCAATGAACTTGACAAAAATAAGCGATGTGGAAAGGGCTTCCTATTCAATAAATGGTGCTGGAATAACTGGTTAACCATATGCAAAAGAATGAATCTGGACCCCTACATTTCACCATATATAAAACTCAACTCAAGATGGATTAAAGATTTAAATGTAATACCTCAAACTATAAAAGTCCTAAAGAAAATGTAGGAAATACCCTTCTCCATATGGTTTTGGTAAAGAATTTGTGGCTAAGTCACCAAAACCAATTGCGACAAAAACAAAAATTGACAAGTGGGACCTCATTAAATGAAAGAGCTTCTGCACAGCAAAATAAATTAACAATGGAGTAAACAGCCTACAGAAAATATTCACAAAGTATGTATTCAATAAAAGTCTACTATCCAGAATCTATAAGGAACTTAAATCAACAAGCAAACCCAAATAATCCAATTAAAAATAGGCAAAGGAGATGAAGAGATGCTTATCAAAAGAAGATGTACAAGTGGCTCCCAAACATATTAACAAATGCTCAACATCACTAATCATCAGAGAAATGCAAATCAAAACCCACGAAGATACCATCTCACATCAGTCAGAATGGTGATTATTAAAAAGTGAAAAATAACAGATGCTGTTGAGGCTGCAGAGACAAGGTAATGCTTATATACTGTTTGTGGGAATGCAAATCAGTTCAGGCATTGTGGAAAGCAGTTTGGAGATTTCTCAAGGAACTTAAAACTGAACTATCATTCATTCCAGCAATCCCATTACTGGGTATATACCCAAAGGTAAATAAATTATTCTACCAAAAAGACACATGCTCTTCTATGTTCATGGCTGCACTATTCACAATAGCAAAGACAGGGAATCAACCTATGTGCCCATCAATGGTGGATTGGATAAAGAAAATTTGGTTCGTATACACGATGAAATACTGTGCAGCCATAAAAATATTGTGTCCTTTGCAGCAACATGGATGCACTTTGAGGTCATTATCCTAAGTGAATTAACACAGGAACAGAAAACCAAATTACAGCATGTTCTCACTTATAAGTGAGAGCTAAACTTTGAATACACACGGACATAAAGATGAGAACAATAGACACTGGGGACTGCTAGAACAGAGAAGGGAGTGAAGGGGTATAGGATGAAAAACCACCTATTGGGTACTATGCTCACTACCTGGGTGACAGGACCATCTGTACCCCAAACCTCACCATCACACAACATACCTATGTAACAAACGTGCACTGGTGCCCCCTGAATCCAGAATTTTAAAAAAGAAAAAGTAAAGAAGGATGAAGGGGTTACAAAGAGGGTTGAGATGGGGAGAAAAGATTGCTCTTTTACAAAAGGAGGCAGGAAAGGCCACTTTGACATTGGGGCAGAGTCCTGAAAGAAATGAGGAGTCATGCAGATTTCTAGAGGAAGACACTCATGTTTCAAGGAACAGGAGGTATGCCAGAGTAGAGCATGGCAGAGTATAGGACAGTGGTGCAGGAGATGAGTTCAGGCAGCCAGTTAAGTAGAGTCATGCAGGCCACTTTAAGGGCTTTGGTTCTTATTCCAAGTCAGATGAAAAGACATTAAGGATTTTGAGCAGAGGAATGGTAGGATCAACATAGTTGCTTACTGGAATAGGGTATAGGTGGAAGCAAGCAGATAGGAATCTATTGCAATAGTCTGGGGAAGAAGTAAAAACTGTCTTTGAATTTTGGTGATCCAGCTTTCGTATCCCTTAGAAATGCTCAGGACCAGAAGTGTTTCAGGTTTGGGATTTTTTCAGATTTGGGAATATTTGCATTTATATACTTACTAGTTGAGCATCCATAATCTGAAAATTCAAGATCTGAAATGCTCCAGTGAGCATTTCCTCTGAGAATCATGTTGGTGTTCAAAAAATTTTGGATTTTGGTGCATTTCAGATTTTGGATTTTTGAATTAGGGATACTCAACTGTAGTAGTAAAAATAACTAGAGTTTGAATCTGGATCTATTTTGAAGACAGAACTAACAGGATTTGCTGATGAATTGCCTGGTGGTAGTGTAGAAGAAAGAGTTCTGCATGAGGAACATAAAATCCTGAGTTATGGTCTCTCCTGCTACTATTTGGTCACGGATTTGGGGACTTAATCCACCTGTAAAATGGGGTCACCTTATCTTCTTGCTTGGAGTTAGACAGCCAAGTCAAATGGTCTCTTTATGTGCCTTCGGTACTAAGATCTATAAATTTGGTTTAGTACATGCCTCAAAATTAGCACTCTATTACCTACTCTTTTGTATTACTCACTATAGTTTCATGTAAAGATTGTAGCTTTCCCACCACATTATAAAGGAGGATAATCTAACAGACCTTGTCTAATACTTCTATATATCATTCAATATTCACTTATCAACTGATTGAGAACAACCAATTCTCAAATAATAACTCTAGGTGAATAATAGTGTTGCATTCAGTTTGCTAATAGACTTTGTAATTCTTCATCCCCTCCCCCAACTTATTTTATTTTTCTTGTGGGTCGTTAAATTTAGTGCTTAAGAACAGGCCCCAGTTTCAAAGAGTGATAAAGGGAAGGGAAAGAAGAAGGACTTCCAATTCAATTGTTGCTATGTTGAGATGTAGATTCATTAAGGCTTAGCAAAGAAGATGAAAGTTTGGCATTGAAAGGCAACTTTAAAGGAGAGGTAAGATTCCGCAAGATGATGAAGGGAATGAAAGGCACCCCAGGGAGAAAAAGTTGCATTAGCTTGGAAGAGCACAGTGTGGAAAAATAACAATTACCTACATTGGAGCATGGCATGTTAAGGATAAAGGAGATAGAAGAATGGAGAGGTAAGGGAGAAGCTGGAAAGACAAGTGGCATCTAGCTTATGACAGGCCTTACATGTTGTTCTAAAGAGTTGATCTTACCAAGGAGAAAATAGGAAGTTATCTCTAGAACACAATTGCTATATTAACAGCTCCTCATGTCAGTCTTTTTCTCCATTGTATTCCTAGTGTCCATGACATGCTTGGTATATATTATGTTCAACAGATAGCTACTGAATGAATCTTTATTTTTAAACAGAATAATATATTCAGATGTGTATTTTAGAAAATAACTAGTGGCAGTGATAATAAGGGATTGAGAAGTGAAAGAGACCAGAGGTAGGGAGAACAATTAGTTGATTATTGATAGTCGGGGTGAGACTAAATAGGCCAATCATACAATGATTTTTATTAAAATCTACAAAAATCTTGTTGAATAGAATTAAAATAATTGAATGCTAATAACAACTATATTTTCTTTAAAAATATTAACACACGGGGTGTTCAATAAATATTTGTAAAATTAAGGTAGAAAAGGCATTAATTAATTCTACATTATCTAATCTGCTTTGTTTGCTGAGAGTTCAATGATAATAACATCAAATTTGCTATAACTGATTAGTTTTTACTTTAGAGAATAAAATTTTCTATGATATATGCAAAATAGTTATCTCCTGCAGTGGTGGCTGGTTTACATAAACTTTATTTACTAGCTGATGTCAAAATCATAAAACAGCAAAAGGCAAGAAGATAAGGGGGGCATTTATTGAAAATGTTAAGGAAGTGGAGGATGAGAGGCTGAGGCAGGAAGATTGCTTGAGGCCAGGAGTTCAAGACCAGCCTGAGCAACATAGTGAGACCCTGTCTCTAAAAGAAAAAAAATTAGCTTGGAATGATGGCACTATTTGGAGGCTGAGGTGGGAGGATTCCTTGAGCCCAGGAGGTTGAGGCTGCAGTGAGCTATGATTACATCACTGCACCCCAGCCCAGGTGAAAGAGCAGAAAAGGATGCAGGACATGGAGGAATTCCTTTACAACAAAAAGAATTTTCAATAAGGGCTAGAGAATGAGTAAGAAAGGGGAGTCCTGGTCCAGAAAGAGTAAGAACCTAGAAAAAAAGGAATGAGAATAAGGGAGAAGATAGGAGATGAGACAAAGAGAACAAAAGAGGTCAAAACTCAGAGAGAGAAAGGACTCCAAATGGCAGCAAATATTCGTCTTACACACACACACACAAGGATCTTCATGTAACTGGGGGACAGATGCTGGTGGTGCCCCCCGCCCCTCAGAAAAGAATTAGGCCTAGTTTTAAATCCTGGGTAACTTAGTGAAGCCCTCTGAGCCTTGCCTTTCTTATGTGTAAAAAAGGTATAACAATTCCAACCTTCCATGGTTTTTATAAGGATTAAATGAGATGATGCATATAAAGTACAACGTACATAATAAGTGCCTAGCCCATATACCTATTAATTCCATCAGGGAGAAGGCAAAGGGCTATTTCTATAAGAAAAAGGTCTTGGGTAAGGTAAACCTGAGATAATAGTCTGAAAGAGGAATTTCAGCATTTGTCACTTTGGAAGCAGAGCAGAATCATACCGAATGATGATATTTACTTATTCCTTGGTACCCCTTATTGCACTGATTTAGACAGATATTTGATGACCATTCCAGGATTTTCATGAAAATCTTAAAAGACAGCAAACAATTAAAAAAGCCTAAAAGTGGTTACAAGGAATTAGAACTGGCTACATAATTTGTGGAGCCAAGTACAAAACGAAAATGTGGAACCCCTTGTTAAAAAAGTATTGAGAATTTTGGCCAGGTGCGGTGGCTCATGCCTATAATCCCAGCACTTTGGGAGGCCAAGGCGGGCAGATCACGAGGTCAGGAGATGGAGACCATCCTGACTAACACAGTGAAACCCCGTCTCCACTAAACGTACAAAAAAATTGGCTGGGCATGACGGTGGGCGTCTGTAGTCCCAGCTACTTGGCTACTCAGGAGGCTGAGGCAGGAGAATGGCATGAACCCGGGAGGTGGAAGTTGCAGTGAGCCGAGATTATGCCACTGCACTCCAGCTTGGGCGACAGAGTGAGACTCCATCTCAAAAAAAAAAAAAAAAAAAAAGAATTTCAAGACCGTAAGACTGTGACAGCAGCTTATTAAAGCAAGTAACAGGGCCCTGGTGAGCTCAGAGCCCCATGTGACTACACAGGTCATAAGGCCATGAAGTGGCCCTGCAAGGAGTACACCATGTTGGCATTCAGGTGGTCAAGTTCATGTGTTAAGACTCTAATAGCACAAGCATGGCACCCTTGGTAATGAGTATTCTAGAAACATGTCACTTAATTGTGAAAGTCTGGGGGTCTGGAAGATACTTGAAATAAAGCTGCTAGTCACAGAGCCACCTGGCCCTGAAATACTGGTTGATTGCTAATTGACATTAGAAGGGTTGGCACCTAGTGGAGACCTATATGAAATGTAATAATTTTTTCCTCTTTGATTTTTTCACATTTCAGTTAATTAACTCCTACTTGAAGACAAAAAGTAACCTACTGGCTTAATTAAAAAAAAAAAAAAAGGCTGGGCGTGGTGGCTCACGCCTGTAATCCCAGCACTTTGGGAGGCCGAGGTGGGCAGATCACGAGGTCAGGAGATTGAGACCATCCTGGTTAACACGGTGAAACCCCATCTCCACTAAAAATACAAAAAATTAGCCGGGCGTGGTGGCAGGCGCCTGTTGTCCCAGCTCCTCGGGAGGCTGAGGCAGGAGAATGGCCTGAACCCGGGAGGCGGAGCTTGCAGTGAGCTGAGCTCGCGCCACTGCACTCCAGCCTGGGCGATAGAGCAAGACTTTGTCTCAAAAAAAAAAAAAAACAAAAAACAAAAAAAAAAAAAACACAACCTTCTACAATATGTAAAACTTTTATTTTGGATCCCCTGAAGTAGGTACACCTCTACCTAACTGGAGGAACACAGCCATTTCCCCCCAAATCCAATATGTCTTAATGGGTATACTAAAGGCAGTCTCAGCCTTGGGAAAACTGGTTCCATTTAAAGGGATAAGCTTGTTTTAGCACTCCCAGTTTTCATCTCCCTTTCACTGTCCTTCTAGTAAATGCTCAGAAAAAGACAATGCCTCTTAGAAAAAGTATCCTATATGGTCATGTTTTTCAATATTTTAAACCTACCACAGATAAAAAGATATAAACAGCAAATATCCTTGGTTATTGCTCTTTCCCTGCTGCCTTCATTTTCCAATCTTCTTCCTGTTTCTCTGCTCCTTTATTTTCTTCTACTTCATCTCCTTATTTACTTATATCCAATGCAAATGTAATACCTGATTACAAAGTGCCTCATTCTGCCATCACAAAATTGATTACACAGTAGACTAATCTTGTTTCTAGTCTACTTACAGATGCTTCACTTATCTGCTTGGGTAGAATATGAAAAATCAGCACCAACATCATTATTATAGTGATACTTGACATTATTGATCTTGTTTCTATTTAGAATAGAATAGTATTTAGAACTAAAATGCACTCTAGAGATGACTCAGCTTAAACATCGAATTTGACAGATTAGAAACAACCTCAGAGATAAACTTGCCAGAGGTAAACTCAGGGGCAGGTGGAGAGCAGGATTGGCAGAAGTCAATAAACCATACCATGAGACTGAGCAGAAGGAGCATAGAGCCTGCCACACAGCAGGTTCTCAATTAAATATATGTCCAATCAAGTAAAGAAATGAAAGAAGACATGAAATTCTAGAAATTTAAGTTCTAGAAAATACTTTGCTACTGACTAAATATATTATAATAAAGACAACATACTGATTAAACTATTTCACTTTTTTTCACTTCTATTTTATCATCTACAAAATGCAGTTGACCCTTGAATAACATGGGTTTGAACTGTGTGGTTCCACTTATATGTGGCCTTTTTGTTTCAATAAAAATTATACTGAGTTCACCTGCCTCTCCTGCCTCTCCTACCTCCTCCTCCAGCTGTTCTGCCTCTGCCACTCCTGAGACAACAAGACCAACTCTTCCCCTTCCTCTTCCTCAGCCTACTGAATGTGAGTACAAGATAAAGACTTTTATGATGATCCACTTCCACTTAATGAATAATAAATATATTTTCTCTTCCTTATGATTTTCTTAATAACATTTTCTTTCCTGTAGCTTGCTTTATTGTAAGAATACAGTATAAAACACATAAAAAATATGTGTTAATCAACCATTTATGTAATCAGTAATGCTTCTAGTCATTGAAAGTTAAGTTCTTGGGAAGCCAAAATGTATTTGCAGATTTTTGACTGTGCAGGGGATGGTTCCCCCAATCCCTGTGTTGTTTAAGGGTCAACTGTAGAATAATAATATTGCTGTGACCAAAAGCATAGCTCCAGGAACAATATGCTTAATACATGTGCTATGACATAATTTTTATTAATTAAATAATATAACTTTGACCAGACTGCTGGAAAGTTGAAAAGTATTGTATTTAAGTTTATTCTTTTTATGGGAAATATTTTTTTTTTTTTTTTTTTTTTTTGAGATGGAGTCTCACTCTGTTGCCCAGGGCTGGAGTGCAATGGCATGATCTCGGCTCACTGCAACCTCCGCCTCCTGGGTTCAAGCGATTCTCCTACCTCAGCCTCCTGAGTAGCTGGGATTACAGGCACGCACCACCATGCCCAGCTAATTTTTGTATTTTTAGTAGAGACGGGGTTTCACCATGTTGGTCAGGCTGATCTCGAACTCCTTACCTCGTGATCCACCCACCTTGGCCTCCCAAAGTGCTGGGATTACAGGTGTGAGTCACCATGCCCGGCCTTTATGGGAGATCTTTAAACCTTCTTGTAATCTAAAACTATGGGCTTGAAACTTTTTGTATTTTGTGCTCAGGAGCAAGTTGTGATATAGGATAGACCTACAGTTGTCTCCCCATAGCACTATTAAGGGTGTTCTTCAGGAAAAAAGTATGCATTTTACAGTGTGATCAGGAAAGTTATCTTAAAAGCAATCCTTAATTATCATCATCCCACTTCCTTCCCAAAAGAAACAGATTCAGACTCAACATTTATTGATGGTTTCCCAGTTACAATGATCTGTGTTAGATATTAGATTGCCTTTTTCTGCGGGTTAGAAATTGTGGCAATTTCACATGGTTTAGCATAATTCTTTAACATATCTTTTTTCTCTTACAATTATTCTATGAGGTAGATGATACTAGTCTAATTTTATAAGTTAAGAAATAAAAGCTCAGATAAATTAAACTGACTTGCCTAAAGCCCCACAACTGATAAGTAGTTGGGGACCTAGAAGTTAGCAGTGTGGTATGAGGCTATGAGGACAGGAGGAAGTGATGCTCAAACCTAGTTCCTTTGTTTTTTTTTTTTTTTTTTTTTTTTCCCTGCACCTTTTAAGTTCTGGGGTACATGTGCAGGACGTGCATGTTTGTTACATGGGTAAACATGTGCCACGGTAGTTTGCTGCATAGATCATCCATTAACTAGGCATTAAACCTAGCATCCATTAGCTATTCTTCCTGATGCTCTCCCTCCCCCACTGCCCCTCACAGGCCCCAATGTGTGTTGTTCCCCGCATGTGTCCATATGCTCTCACTGTTCAGGTCCTACTTTATAAGAACATGTGGTATTTGGTTTTCTGTTCCTGTGTTGGTTTGCTGAGGATAATGGCTTCCAGCTCCATCCATGTCCCTGCAAAGGAGATGATCTCATTCCTTTTAATGGCTGCATAGTATTACATGGTGTATATGTACCACATTTTCTTTATCTAGTCTATCATTGTTGGGTTCATTCCATGTCTTTGCTATTGTGAATAGTGCTGCAATGAACATACGTGTGCATGTATCTTTACAACAGAATGATTTATATTCCTTTGGGTATATACGCAGTAATGGGTTGGCTGGGTCAAATGCTATTTCTGCTTCTAGATCTTTGAGGAATTGTCACACTGTCTTCTACAATGTTTGAACTAATTTACACTCCTACCAACAGTGTAAAAGTGTTTCTTTTTCTCTGCATCCTTGCCAAAATCTGTTGTTTCTTGACTTTTTAATAATTGCCATTCTGACTGACATGAGATGGTATCTCATTGTGGTTTTTATTTGCATTTCTCTAGTAATCAGTGATGCTGAGCTTTTTAAAACATGTTTGTTGGCCACATGAATGTCTTCTTGTGATATGTGTCTGTTCATGTCCAAACCTAGTTCTTAATATAGGGTATTTAGATTCCTTATGAAGTCCATGGATGGGCTCTTGGTATCCACAAAAACCTTGAGCTCTTTGTAAAATTGTGTATATGTGTGTCTATTTCTGCACATACACTAACACATTTTTCTAAGATCAATACTTTTAATCAGAATTGTAACAGAATTGACTACCTTAAAGTATTTTAAACCCCAAAAATGTAGCATTAGGGTTTCGGCTCACATGGTAAAGGGCAAGGATCTGAGAAATCTCTTATGTCCTGGAGGTCTTTCCTGGGATTTCAAGTCTCACCAGTCCACAGTCTGCCCACTCATTTGGCTGAGTCAGCTGGTTTTCTCAAGCACTGAAAGATTGCGAGTAGTGGTGATGCTACTGATTGTTCCCTGCCTGGAACAAAGGCTTTGTGCCCCACTTATGGCAAAACTCAGCTCTTGGTGCAATGAAAGCCCCCAACATGCCACCAGGAAATCACTATCCCTTCACTCAGGCATGCCAAATATCCAAAAAGGAGGGGCATCGTCCAAACCCACCTCACCAGCTCCCTTCTTGCTCCCCTTAAAGCTTGTGAGGCTAACCTCAAATTCACAAAATTACCTACACAGAACAGGAAATGCAAATATTGAAGTGCTCATAATGTTTGACCACATTTTTCATGTGATTCACATTAAAGCACTGGAAAAGCTAACCTAATTATACACAATATACATGAATAAAAATTACATGACTTTTGAATTCCTTGACTTCTATAGGCCAAGTACAGAACTTTAACAGAAGTGGTTGCTGTTGGTAGTTCTTTCATGTTACCCTTAACTGTATTTCTTTTTATTTAGATGAAATGAAGTGGCAAGGAAGAGAAAAAGGGGAAAAAGTGACAGGAAACAGCTATCCACCTTCGTACCAAAATACTAGCAGAAAACCACAGTGATGCTGCCATCTAACAACACTATATTTTGTTTAGGAAACTCTCTGATCCCAGAAACAGTCATGTAACTCTAGACAATAACGGAATTACATCTTACACAAGCTCAAAATCCTCCTCCAGAGCTTCTAATGACATTCGTCTATTTTTGCTTTTATGCTTTCCTGAGCTGTCCCATGGGTTGTTCTTCTGAAACAAGCCAAGAGTTTCAAAGAAGATAATGATGGTGGTGATGGCGGGCACAGACGTGTAACATAATTTATCAGGCCCTCCAGTTTCAGCTGCCATAAATTTGGGAGATGGGATAAGAGTGCTTGACCATTTCTCATCAAGGAGAGGAGAAAGTGAGCACTTTTCCTAAGGAGAACAAATGTCTGTCAGAGTAAATGATTCATGCAAAGCACTCAGTCCTTTCTCTAATGACAGTAGCTGGGCTCACTCTCAATTTGTCATCAAGACCTCAGTCATTTCTAAGCTTCTTAAGAGGAAAAATGTAAACAGTTCTTGAAATCACACAGGTGCATTCAATTTTATTCTGTAAACCTTTAAAAGGTGAGTATCTCTTGCTTAATTTTTCCAGAAAAAAAAAGATAACTACTAATGATAACTCATACTGAGCTCAAGTTTGAAAAGTGTTGCTTACAAAGATCACCTGAGATGAGGAAGTAGACTATATTACCAGAAATTGGGGATGACTTTGAATATCTGCATGAGTTTCCCAGACGCTATAAGGTATAATTTGCCCCTGAAATCAGCATTCTGAGGGTGGTAAATATAAAGATGTTTCCATAAGATCCTGGGTTCCAGTCATCTGTGAGGTTGCCAGTGTCTGTAATCCTAGAATGCAAACTCCCAAATGAATAACTGTCTGTAATCTGAGGAATACAATCAAACAGACATGTTCACTGCACAGAGTAGGCCAGAAAGTCAAACATCTACACTGAGATAATACAGCTCTCAAAGGGATCAAATGACACTAGAGACAAATGTATTAAGTTGTTGTGGCAACTGATCCAAAGTGTGGTCCAGCTGTTACCAGTCTGTTTTCCCAACATCAGAGGCTATTCACTCAAGGCAAACCATAAAAATACCTCTTTGCTCATAAAAAAAGACATTCCCTGTCTCATACACCAGATTGTTCATCTACTCAGGCCATAGTCTGCCTTTCCCCATTTGCTCTTGTCTTCTGCTCATCAGAGCAGAATTTTAGGAGAATACTGCCAACAATTACACTTAGGTTCCCAAATTCAACAGAAAGGCAGGTTACCTGAAGAGAGCAGGGGAGCATGTGACTTATCCACCCACAGCCACACACAAACTCAATTATCATCTTCCTGTCCTTCTTCTTTGGACTAGGTGTTTATACTCAGCCTGTCTGTCTGGGCAAATGCTTTCAAAGTACATTCAAGTGGGAGCTGACTGGTTTCTTGTATGTTTTTTTCCTATAAAACAGATTATGAAATATACCTATTAAAAATGAGTAGTGAGGGAAATAGTGCAGGGGAAAAAGCATGAACTCCGCTCCGTAAACAGACCTCAGTTAAATCCTGGACCACCATTTACTACCTGTGAGTACTTAGGTAAGTTATGCACTCTCTCTAAAGCATACTTACCCCACAGGAGGAAGATAGTGTTAATGATATTTGTCTTGCTAGGGAAGTTCTTTTCAACTTCATGTGCATATGAAATACCTGGGGAATCTTATTAAAATACAGATTTCTACTCAGTAGGTCCAGGTTGGGGCTTAAGAGTCCCCCTTTTTAGAAACTCCCAGGTCATGCGGATGCTGCTCGTCTGGACCACACTTTAACACCAAGGTAGGAAGGTCTTTCAAGGATGTAACTTTATATAAAGAAGCTACAACAATATTTGGCACATGGAAGGCTTTCAATTAATGTTATTTCTTACCTTTTATTTTCATCATCCTCACTCGCATACTGTATATTACACAAAACACTAATGTGCATGCAAGGACTTCTATTTCTCTGAGGATATGCACTTTAAGACAGCAAAATAGAATTCCAATTACATAAAACCTCCCCACTCTTTTATTCCAAAATGAAGAGAGGAATAGAAAAGAAAGATGGCTAGATTGGTTGGGAATAATGGAAAGTCCTCCCTAGAAAGTGGCTATGCTTTTAACAGTAGCAGCCTTTCAGATAAAAAGCACTGAGAACTTGATAAAAGCAACTGAAGACATGAGAACAGTAGTCACATCTTCCATTTAGCTTTCGGAAAATTCTTAATGTAACATAGTTTACACCATTGACATGGCTCTTGCCAAGGAAGAAAATAATTCAGAAATAATAAATGTTTTCATCTCAAGATTGCGTGTATAAAAGTCAAAAATATATAGAGAAGAAAATAGCCAGGCACGGTGACTCATGTCTGTAATCCCAGCACTTTGGGAGGCTGAGGTCGACAGATCACCTGAGGTCAGGAGTTCGAGACTAGCCTGGCCAACATGGTGAAACCCTCTCTCTATTAAAAATACACTAAAAAAAAAAAAAAGCCAGGTGTGGTGGTGCGGGCCTGTAATCTCAGCTACTTGGGAGGCTGAGGCAAGAGAACCACTTGAACCTGGGAGGTGGAGGCTGCAGTGAGCTTAGATCACACCAGTGCACTCCACCCTGGGAGACAGAAAAGAAAATAGCAAATTCAAAGAGCCACCACTACATGAATGTGTTCTATGGATCATTTTAAAGATTCTACAACATACTAAACATTTAGAAATGTGACTTTCATAACAATGATAATTAATAATTATTAAAAAAACTTATTAAACACTTGGGATTGCACGTATGATACTAAATGCTTTACATGCATCATCTCATTTCTCTTCACAATAACACTGTGTAGTGGGAACTGTTATGACACCTAAAACCCTCTCTCACCTTGAAGCCTTCTATCTAGCTGCTCCCTCTGCCTGGAACATACTTTCGTAAGGTGTCTGCTTAGCTACCTCTCTCACTTCTTTTACATCTGTGTTCAGATCTCACCTTCTAAAAGATCACTCTATTTTACAAATGTGAAAGCTGAGATACAGTGCAGTAAATGACTTGTCCAAGATAAATATGTATTGGAGCCAGAATTCAAAACCAGATAGTCTGACTCCAGACTAGTGCAATACTTGTGTAACAGAGGAATAAAGAAAGCAAGGGGCTGGACACAGTGGCTCACACCTCTAATCCCAGCACAAGAGGGAGGCCAAGGCGGGAGGACTGCTTGAACCCAGGAGTTTGAGACCAGCCTAAGCAACACAGTGAGATCCCTGTCTCCACACACACACACACACAAACACACACACACACAATAACCAGCCATGGTGGCACACACCTGTCATCTCAGCTACTTGGGAGGCTGAGGTGGGAGGATAACTTAAGCCCAGGAGGTTGGGCTTTATAATAGTTACATAGTTACAGTGTTACAGTGTAAAACTACTTTTACATAGTTACAGTGAACTATGATTATGCTACTGCCACTACACTCCAGCATGGGTGACAGAATAAGACCCTTATCTAAGAAAGAAAGCCAGACAGAAAGAAAGAGAGAAAGAGAGAGTTAGCCTGTATTTCCAGAACTTTGCTGAGGTGGGAGGATTGCATGAACCCAGGAGTTTGAAAACAGTCTGGGAAATTTTTTTGCAGAGATATCAAGACCCATCTCTACAAACATTTTTTTAAAAATTAGCTGGTACAGTGGTGCATACCTGTAGTTCCAGCTACTCTGGAAGCTGAGGTGGGAGGTTTGCTTGAGCCCGGGAGATCGAGGCTACAGTGAGCTTTGATTGTGCCACTGCCTGGGTGACAGAGCAAAATGCTGCCTCGAAAAGAAAAAAAAAAAAAAAAAAAAAAAGGAAGTGAAGGGCAGATTGGGGATTTCATGCCTAGTAAGTCTTTAACAATAGCCCTTTCAATATCCATACATTTAACAGATGCCCCTGATATAATGTATAACAATGTGCTTGGGAAGCTTTAATGAGTGGTCAGTGTTATTAACTATGTGCAAGGTCCTAAACCAGTTTCTCAAACTTTCCCTCCTTAGGCAGGGAGATACCTGTGAACAGAACTGGAGGTTGCTCAGACTGTTGTTCAGAGTTTTAAACACTGTACAGCCCTCCAGCCTTACTCTTCAAGTAAAATCCAGAAAGATGCAACTTTGTTTATCCCATGGCTTTGAATACTTGCTGGACCTACATCTAGGTCTCCATGAAATACTGCTCCCTTTTGGGGAGTACAGCCCCAGGCCCTTCTAGAAAGAGTCATTACAATTTCTTAAGGCCACTATCTTAGTCAATGACCCAGAAGAAATCAATTAGTTCATGAGGCAGGATCTTTCTCCTTTGGCTAGCTGATGACCTGCAGTGAACTAACTGGGCAAGAATCTGGAGAAAGAAAAGGAGGTAAAAGGGCTGAGATATTTGGCACGGGAGTGTAGAGGAGAGGATTCATGTAGAACACTGTTCACTGACTGAGGGGGTCACTATGAGGGGACCCCCCAGAGATCTAGGCCATGAGACTCTACATTTAGATATGGCGCTTAGGTCCAAGGGAGTTAGAGAGCATAAAGTTCAAGTTTTCACTCCCTGGCTGTGTTTTGGATATTATTGTGCATGCATAGTATTCTCTTTCTTAAATAACTCTTTTTGCTTCTTTAACCTGCTTTTAGAAAGCTATCTTTTTCTTTCTGTTCCATTTTTTCTCTTTTTTTTTTTTCAGCTAAGTTCCATATGTCATTAATGGTTCCCTTTCCTCCCTATCCTTTCCTTTTTAAATCCTCTGCAGCAGACATTTGTCTATGTCTAGACAAATGTCTAGTCATAGTTCTGTCTGGAGCCCATGAGAATTTTCTCACTATGGAGTCCTTACTTCCTCCACCAGGAGCACCTCTCCCTTTCTGCCATCTCTTTCAGAAGAAAGAAAATAAGCTGTACTTGTAGAAGTGGGCACTAGAGGGAGAAACTCATTGCTAACTAAGCTTCCTGGGATGAGGGATCTTGTGTCTTTCTGCTCCCTTGTCTATTCATAACATCTATCACCTTCACATAGTAGGTGCTCAGTAACTATCTTTTGAATGAATTAATAAATAAAAAGTAACAGAATCATGCAGTTTCCTCCTTTGGCTGAAATGGCCATAGGCAAAAGCCTTGTAGCATCTGTAGAATGTATAAAAATGCTCAGAAATATGGGCTAAACATCTGTCTATTCTACAGTGAGACACTTTCATAAATACACAGAGATTGTGAGGGATCTAGAAAAAAAGAAGGAAACTTACATTTTATGAGGGCTCAATGTATTATATGTACTAAGCCAAACACTTTTCATATGTTACCTTATTTAGTTTTCATGATAGTTTTGTGAGGTGGGCATTATTAACCCCACTTAATAGACAGGAAAACTGAGCTCTGAAGGATTTATTTTTTCTCAAGGCAACAAATCTACTAAAGGTCAGAGGGATTCTGACCAGGCTTATTTGACTTGAAAGACCTTGTTGTTTCTACCAAATCATACTATACAAGAGATAGATAATCTATACTGGAGACAGATAACCTCTAAAAATTATGGTGGATTTTCCACAAAAAAATCGTGATGGATTTCTTTAGCTTTTCTTTTCAAGCAGAATTTTTGCTTAACAAGTCATTCTAATGTCCAATTACCCTTGGAAATGTTCATGAATTTCCAATAGATGCTATTAGCAGAGTCATTTTGCTTACGTTTACTTATATTGTGGGATAATTCATAGCTGCTCTTGCAATGACTTTTGAAAATGTTCATTTCTAGACTTTAAACATAGCTAAAAATCTAAATTATGTTCATTTTTAGGCTTTAAACAGCTAAAAATCTAAATTATCAAACTGATCTCTTTAAGCCTACAGCTGTAGTATATCCACCATATTTTGTTTTTCTTCAATAGCAGAAGTGAAGAATGATGAATATAAGTGTGGGCTAAGACCAAAGAGAGAAAAAGTGCTGACTTTTATATAAAGAACAATGTATTGAAAATTAGATGACTTGAAACTATGACTTTCAGTATAAAGGGCAGGAATTCTCTAAAGGACAATGACCAGGACAATTTTTCTTACATTTTTTCCCCCATCCACATGTCAGAAAAGAAGCTACTGAAGAAAGTTTTATGCCAAAAACTGTGGTGATGGATGTCTTCTGAGAAATCAGATCCAGGCAGCCATCTTCTGTGGTAGTGGTGCTCAAGCTTTAATGCACATCAGAATCACCTGGAGGGCAATTAAAACAGACTGCGGGGTCCCATTCCCGAAGTTTCTATTGCAGCAGGGCTGGGATGGGGCCTGAAAATCTGCATTTCTCACAGGTTCTCAGATGATGCTGATCTAGAAACTACACTCCATGGAGTGGAAGCACCCGGGCGTTACTGTGCTGAGTCAGGTGGCTCCAGGGCAGTCGTAGTTCAGACTCACCTAATGAACTTCTTAAAAATACTGATGTCTTGATCACACAGACAGAAATTTTGTTTTGTTTTTCACTTCTTTTGGTCTCTGGTGGAGGTTCTTAAAAATTTTTTTGGTCTCTGGTGGGAGCGAGGCACTGGGAACATCTGAGTTTGGCTAACTCAATAAATATTAAAAATTAATTTCATATTTTTTAGAGATAAAATTTTCATTTGCCTTATTAAAAATAATCCTAGAGAGAGAAAAAAGTGCAGAAAGTAGGATTTCAGTTTAAAATGGTGGTTTAAGCACAGGCATTTACTAAAGCTGTCTCCCCAAACACCACTAAAACAATAGTAACAGAACCAAAACAAACAAACAAACAAAAAACCCAGGGCATTAGCTCACAATGTCTAAAAGAAGTGGGCAAGAAAAACAGCAATGAAAATGTTGGTATTAGAAAACAGAAGGAAGAGTGGTAACTATCTTAGCTGACCAGAGAAAGCTGAATTATACACTTGTGATGAGGGAAGTCTAAAAGCGGCCGATTCTTGTGACAGAACCCCACGAAATCTCAGGAGCTGGAAATACCATGTGTCTTTGAGAACGAGGGGCTGCGTGGACTGAAACAGGAGAAACAAGAAGCAGTTGGACCTGCAGATCCCCATCCTCACTCCACATCAGCAATTCTCCAGGGAATGCTCCAGGGACTCTTGGAGGTCCCTAAGACCCCTTTGGTAGTCCTTGAGATCAAAACTATTTTCATAACAATACTAAGACATTATTTGTCTTTTTCATTCTCACCTCTCACAAGTGTACAGCGGCATTTTCTAGAGTCCATGTGACATGCGACAATGTCATTGCTCTGACAATTAATGGAATGTATGCTTGTATATCCTTGTTTTCTAGGCTTTTCTAAGGTATGGTTTTGGAGTATACATATGTATGTTTTCAAAGGTCGACTCAGTTTGCTCTCAATACTTTCTACTGTGTTTTTTTAATAAGCTATTTTTATAACTGCTATAACCAGTATAAGCTCATAAACATCCAATAAGTTATTTTGAAATCTTAATGTTTTTCTTGTGCCTACATGGAAATAAGAACACTTTGTGGGATTATTTTAGTTTTTGTTTTCTGAGAAATAGGGTCTTGCTCTCTTGCCCAGGATGGAGTACAGTGGTGTGATCATAGCTCACTATATAACCTCCAACTTCTGGGCTCAAGAAGTCCTCTTGCCTCAGTGACCTGTGTAGCTAGAACTACATGCATGCCACTACACCCAGCTAATTTTTTTTATTGTTTTTGTAAAGATGGGGTCTCCTTATGTTGCCCAGGCTAGTCTCAAACCCCTTGACTCAAGAAATCCTCCTGCCACGGCCTCCCAAAGTGCTGGAATTAACAGGCATGGGCCAGTGGGCCCAGCCATGTTATTTTGTCTTCCAATAACATTTAAAAATTTTTTGAAAACTGATTTTTAAATTTAGAAAAGCATCTTAGAGGGTAAGTTATTGTGCTGCATTGACTGGAAAAATACACAAAGTAGCTCAGAGATTAAAAGAGCTTTGTACAGTTGATATTGCTGAATGCCCATTGGATGAAAAGTTATTAAAAGGAATCATACTCAGTGGCACTTCCCAACAATTCAATAACTTGTTAAATGAAATATTTAGTTGCAAACATGAAGACAAAGTTAATATCTTGTTAGTAAAAGTGTACTTTTGCCTTACAAATGGATAAATCTATAGACATAGTTTTTGTTTTTCTTGTATCAGCACTATCATTGATCAAGATCTTTTATGTGAATGCTTGGAAATAAATACAAGTGATGATGAAATATATAAAGTGTTAAATCATTTATTTGACTCTCATAGTTTGTATTGGAAAAACTATGTTAACATTTGGACTGACTGTTTAAAGCAACAGTGGATAAAACTGCTGGTACCTTAGCACAAATCAAGTCAGGAACTTCAAACTGTACTGGTAGTCACTGTCACATACTTGAAATAAAACAAAAATGTCACTTTCATTTAAGAATGTCCTTGATAAAGTAATTAAAGTTAATTTTATTGAGTACACATATAAAAAATTCTGTGTAACTAAATGGGAAAATACACATACTTTGCTCCATTAGCAAAATATGGTTGTTGTCTTGAGGAAAAGCACTTGTACGATTGAGCTGCAAACTGAATTGGTCATTTGTTATTTTTATTTTTTTGAGACAGGATCACTCTGTCATCCAGGCTGGAGATCAGAGGCATGATCTTGGCTCACTGTAATCTCCACTTCCTGGGCTCAAGCAATTTTCCCATCTCAGCCCCCAGAGTAACTGGGACTACAGGTGCATGCCACCATGCCCAGCTATTTTTTGTATTTTTAGTAGAGATAGGGTTTCTCTACTAAGAGATGTTGGTCAGGCTGGTCTCAAACTCCTGGGGTCAAGTGATCTACCCACCTCAGCCTTCCAAAGTGCTGGGATTACAGGCGTGAACCACCACGCCTGTCCCTGAATTGGCCATTTTTTAAAATGGAATAACTTTTACACCTGAAACAATTAAAGAGAAATTATTTAGAGTTAGGCTTTTGAAAGACATTTTCTCAAAAATGAACAAAGTGAGCTTGTCGAGAAAAACATCTGATAAAACCTGTGGCTGATTATAAAATTTGAGCTGTTGAGTGAAAATTAAAATTTTCAAAACTTTGTATCTGCCACCGTGAGCTTGTCAGCTTTTCAAAACTTAAAGACTTCTGACTAGATAAATGGTGATATTGGTGAACGTGATTTAAAAAATATTTTATAATGAAATGTGTCAACATTTGGAACATCTTTATAACTCATAACTGGTTTTGTAATATTTTCCAAATGACCAATTCATGATGTTATAAAATCATGCATGGGTAAAAGGTCTATTCCAAGTATAAGACCAATGGAATTTGATACATTACAGTATGAAAAGTTCATGCAAATGGTTTAATAGTCCACATTGTAACTAACTTTTAAGAAACTATCACTTGTTGAATTTTGTTATAGGATATGAGAACAGCTACAATTACCTGAAAAGGATATTCAAATACACCTCCTTTTTCCAGCAACCTCTCTCTATGAGGTCAAATTTTCTTCATATTCTTAAACAAACCAAAACAACACATTTCTACAGAATGCAAAAGATATGGGAATCCACGTGTCTTCAATTAAGTCAGCTATTGAATAGATTTGTGAGAATATAAAATAATGTCACTCTTCTAACTATTTTTTCTGGTTTTGGAAAATATACTTTCCACAAGAATATTTATGTTAAAATGTAATGAGCTTATTATTTTTAAGTAAATAAATAATTTAAAAATGTGTTTTAATTCTCATACAGATGCTCCTTGACTTACTATGGGGTTACGTCATAATAAACCCATTGTAAATTCAAAATATCACATGCATTTAATATATCTAATCTACCTGACATAGTTTGGATGTCCCCTCCGAATCTCCTGTTGAAATGTAATCCTCAGTGTTGGAGTTGGGGCCTGGTGGGAGGTGACTGGATCATGGAGGCAGATTCCTCATGAATGGTTTAGCACCATCCCCTTAGTGCTATCCTTGTGATAGTGAAGAATTTCTCCCAAGATCTGGCTGTTGAAAAGTGTGTGGCACTCTCCCCTTCTCTCTCTCTTGCTTCTGCTCTCATCACGTGATGTGCGCGATCCCACTTTGCCTTCCACCATGAGTGAAAGTTCCGTGAGACCTCCCAGAAGTGAGCAGATGCCAGCACAATGCTTGTACAACCTGCAGAACTGTTAGCCAATTAAACCTCTTTTCTTTATAAGTTACTCTGACTCGGGTGTTTGTAGCAATATAAGAACAGCCTAACACACAACCAAACATCATACCATATGTTAACCTAGCCTACCTTAAATGTGCTTGTGACACCTATGTTAGCCTAGAGTTGGGCAAAATCATCTGGTAACACAATACAGAGTATTGGTTGTTTAACCTCATGATCAAGTGGCTGACTGGCAGCTGTGGCTCACTGCCCCTGCTCAGCATTGTGAGAGGGTATCATACTACACATCATTAGCCCAGGAAAAGATCGAAATTTGAAATTTGAAGTATACTTTCTACTGAATGCATATCACTTTCACACCATGGTAAAGTCACAAAGTCATGTCAAACCATTGTAAGTTGGGAGCCATTTACATAGTCTATAAACATGATGCACATAAACAAAAGTGAATTGGAGCCCTTAATATTTTTCAAGAGTGAAAAGGGTCCTGAGACAAAAAAGTTGGGAAGCCACTTCCCTATGTAGTTAAGAAACTGCCTCATTTCCAAGAAAGCAGAGTGCTAGAGACTGAACTATAGTCAGGACCACCAAGCACAGTGGAGGTGGAGGGTAATCACAATGAAACGTAGAGGATTACGTGTGAAAGGCTATATTTTAAGAAATGAGACATCTAGTCCTTTCTCTCAGATGTGAGTATGCGAGAAGATTTATACTTCCAAAATGGCAGAATAGAGAATTCTCCTCTAGAACAACTAAATATCCCAAGAGAAAAGATGAATAGATATGGACAGTTAGGAATCCCCTAATGACCGAATCAAATCACCTTACATAGACTGTTACTAGTTAAAAATAAATGTCCATAAACAAAATCATCCAATCACCTTTTTATGCCTCTCTCCTAAATAAGAGTAGAGATTCAGGGATCATCAGATATTTGAGGAAAAACTTTAAAGTCAAAGCCAGGGACTAAGACAAATAAATGGGGAGAAGAGGGAAGGACAAAGAGGAAATAACAGTAATTCAGGGACCATGAAAAAAACAAAACAAAACAAAACTACCTACTGGAAAAGCAAAGAAAGCAACTGAATGGAGCAAAGAAAAAAAGAGGAAAGAAAAAAATAGGAAAAGAAGATAAATAAAACTAAAACTGATATCCTCAGAGTCAGAAACAAGAAAACAAGCTATAAAAGGGACATTTTGAGGAATAAAAAAGAGCTTTTGGAAATCAGAATATGATAGCAACATGTAAGTTTCAACAGAAAATTTAAGTGATTAAGAGGTTTATCAGAAAAGGGAGGAAAAGTAAAGAAGAGAAAATATATAAAAAGTAGAGTACTGTTTGAGGAATTCCAATATCTGACTAATAAAAATTTCAGAAGGAATAAACAAAAAAGGAAAGAATGACATTATCAAAGAAAAAATTATCAGGAAAATTTCCCTAAACTGAAGGGCACTCATTTCAGATTTATAGGATCTAACCACATACTTAGCAAACAGAATAAAAAGAGAGCCACACAAAAGATCATTAGGAACAGGGAGAAGATCTTAAAAGTATCAAGGCAGAAAAAAAGCAGGACCAAGAAAAGGACTGGAAAATTTTAAAGGTACTGGATTTCTCAATAGTAAAAGGAAAACTAGGATGAAATGGAACAAAAGCATCAAAATCTGAGGGAAATCTTTGTGCATCCAAAATATAAATCAAACTCTGCTACAAGGTCTCAACATGTTAACCTCTCATTTATCTATTCTCAGGAAGTTCTTGGAAGAAATGCTTCACCAAAATGAGGGAGTAAACCTCAAAAAAGGGCACAAATCCAACAAATAAGAGTCAGAAAGAATCCCCAGGATAATGGTGAAGGGCACTCCCAGGACAACAGCTGTTCAGGAAACACAGCAATCAACGTGTCCAGATGGGAACAGAAGGAGGGATGGCTCCAGGAGCAGATCACCAAAGAGAAGATGAAACCGATGGTTACCTGAGGTGTCTGCATATAGAAAGAGATTTACTACTCTGGTACAGTTTAGGGATGAATTTAGAATAGATTAATAGGAAGTTAAGCAAATAAAAAAAGAGATAGTTAATAACTCCAGGGTAAACTAAAAGTTGTGAAAGAAAGAAAATGTCATCATAGCATACCACATGTCCCTGCTGTGAATAATATTTACATAGTAATAAAAATGTAAACAATGAATCCTGACCAATATTTAAGATATAAACTATTGCAGGATGAGAAAAGTATGTAAATAAGTATGTTTGGGTGTATGAGTGGTTAGGAGGTATGAGAGCTAAATTCTCATCTTCCATAGGAGCATCAGACTGTTATTTAGAAACACGAAAGCAGATGTCAGAAGTGGGAACACTGGGAAGGTGGCTTCTGGAGTGGGGCAATTTGGAGTGGGAAGGGAGGAGCTGGGCACTGATGATTTTTAAATTATAAACAAAAATGTATTACAAGCTCATTACCAAAAAAAAAAAGGAAACTACAGAAAAGTAAAAATAAGAAAAAAGATTCCCTATACTTCCTACATCTAAGGATTAACACCCCTAACAAAATCATTTCCCATTTATGTTTGTCATATATATTTTCAAAGCAATATATTATTTCATAATAGATAAGGATATTTGTTTAGGCATAATAGGTTAGGTTCTTTATCCATATTTTATCAGAAACAATTTCAAAGTGGAAAGAATTGTATAGGGAATATCATATATCCTTTACTAGGTTCTACATTTAACAGTTCACTGTACTTGTTTTTCACAAGTACTGATACAATGTATCAGTCTATCTATCCTTCTATCCATCCATTGATCCATTTTATGTTTTGAAGCATTTCAAAATAAGTTGCAGACTTTGGTGCACTTCATCCTGAACACGTCATCAGGCATACCACTAATCAGAGTTTAATATCTATTTATGGTTCTTTTTCTTATGCAATTTTATATATAATGAGATACATGAATCTTAAGCATACCATTTGATAAATTTTGATAAATGCATACTCCTGCATAACACAAAACACTGTTTGATAGTGTTATTAAAATCTGCTATATCCTTACTGTATTTATTTTAATCTAGTCCTGTTAATTACTGAAAGAAGTGTTTTTAAATTTCCAACTATGACGGTGTATTTTTCTACTGTTGTTATTTTTTTCTTTGTATATTTTGAATCTCTGTTCTTCAATACTGTATTCTATTGCTGCTCTAAACAAATAATCACAAACAGTAGTTTAAAGCAATCCAAATTTATTCTCTTATGAACTATAAGTTAGTTCTTATTTCTAACTATAGGTTAGAAATCAAAATGGGTCTCATAGGCCTAACATCAAAGTATGTGGAAGGCTGTCTTCCTTTTGGAACTGCTCAGGAAAAATCCATATTCTTGCCTTTTCTGGCTTCTATGGGATACCCACAATTGTTGGCTCATGTTCCTCTTCCTCCATCTTTAAATCCAGCAATTGTAGGTCAAGTTCTGCTAACACTGCATTTCTCTAACCTCCTCTCTATAGTTAAACCTCACTCTGCCTCCTCTTTATGCCTTCCTCTTCCATTCTTGTGGTTATATAGGGTCCCTCTGGATATTCCAGAATAAGCTCCTTACTTTAAAGTCAGATGATTAGGAACTAATTCTATCCGCAACTTTAATTCCCCTTTGCCATATAATGTAACATATTTACAGGGTTCTAGAGATTAGAATGCAGGTATCTTTGGGGGAGGTTCGTTATTCTGCCTATCGCAGGATAATACATTTATGATTATTATGCCTTCCTAATGAATTGATCCTTGTATCACTATGAATAATCTCCTTTTCTCTGGTAATCCTCCTTTTTTGAAGCCTACTTTGCCTGACATTAATATAGACTCACCAGCTTTTTATGATAACTGCTTGCATGACATATTATTCTCATCCTTTTATTTTCAATCTGTGTCTTTATATTTAAAGTGTGTCTCTTGTAGGTAGAATATAGTTGAGTCTTCTATAGCATCCAGTCTGACAATATTTGCCTTTTAATTACACTGTTTAGAACATTTACCCTTAATATAATTATTGATATAATCATGGTTCAGTCTACCATTTTGCTATTTGATTTTTTTCCCATTCATTTTTTGTTCCTCTCTTTCTCCTTTCTTGCTTTTTTTGAGGTTAATTCAGTATTTCTCAGTATTACATTTTAATTCTAATATGGCTTTTTGGCTATACTTTTGTCATTATTTTTAAAGGTACTGTTGTAGGAATATAATTTTCACCCTTGCTTATCAGTCTTCTCAGGGTAAATATTGTACCACTCATATAAAAGAACGTTGTAATACTATAATTCCATTTACTGACTCTTCCCTTTCTCATCCTTTGTGGTATTATTGCCATGTATTTTTATATCTACATATGTTATCAATCCCATAATACAATTTATATTTTTGCATGAATCATTATTTTGTAAACAAATTAGGGAAAAAGTAGTCTTTTATCTTTAGCCACAAATGTACCATTTCCAATGCTCTTCATTATTTTTTGAGATCCAAGTTTCCTTCTGGTGCTACTGTCTGTCTGAAGAATTTCCTTTAGCATTTCTTTCTTTTTTTTTTTTTTTGAGGCAGAATCTTGCTCTGTTACCCAGGCTAGAGTGCAATGACACTATCTCGGCTAACTGCAACCTCCGCCTCTCGGGTTCAAGCGATTCTCCTGCCTCAGCCTCTCGAATAGCTGGGATTACAGGTGCCTGCCACCATCCCGGCTGATACTTGTATTTTTTAGTAGAGACAGGGTTTCACCATGTTTGTCAGACTGGTCTTGACCTCCTGACCTCAGGTGATCCACCTGTCTCAGCCTCCCAAAGTGTTGGGATTACAGGCATGAGCCACCGTGCCTGGTCTCCTTTAGTATTTCTTGCAACACAAATCTACTGGCTTTCATTGATTAAAAAAAGTCTATTTAACTTTCATTTTTGAAGAATATTTTTGCTGGATATAGAATTCTGGCTTTACTTTTTTTTCCTTTATCACTTTAAGAATATTGTTCTGTTGCATCCTGTCCTCTGTTGTTTCTGATGTCAAACAAGCCATCATTTGTGTCTTTGTTCCCTGTATATGAAGTGTTATTTTTGTCTGAATGCTTCAAAGATTTTTAAGTTATTTTTGTTCTCAGCAGTTTGAGTACAATGTGCCCTGATATAATTTTCTTTGTATTTCTCCATCTTGAATTTGCAAATTAATATTTTCCACCAAAATTGGGAGAAGTTCAGCTTTGATTTTTAAAAAATTTCTGCCACATTTTCTTTCTCCTATTCGTCTGAACTCTGTGCATGTGTTAGGCTATTTGGTTTTGGCAATGAGGTCACTGAAACTTTGTTCATTTTTTTCCATGATTTTTTCCTTTCTGTTCTTTAAGTTGTATAGTTTCTATTGCTCAGTATGCAAGTTTACTCTTTCTTCTGTGGTTTCCAGTCTCTTGTCAAGCCCATCCAATGAGTTTCCATTTCAGATATTCTTCTTTTCACCTCAAGAATTCCATTTGGTTCTTTTTTATAGTTTCCATAGCACTGCTGATATTTCTCCAGGCTGATATTTCTCAATATGGACATTTCCCCTGAACTCGATGAATATATAATATGAATTATAATAGCTTCTTTAAAATCCTTGTCAGCTAATTCTAATATCTGGGTCATCTCAGGGTTTCTATTTATTGCTTATCCTCCTCATCATGGTCATATTTTCCTGTTTCTTTGCATGTCTGGTAATTATTTTATTGTATATAACAAAATGTGGATGATACACTATAGAGACAGAAGAATGCTGATTTTGAATCTAGCAGGAAGTTGAATGAATGACTGATCTTCTTGTTCTTGTGAAGGCATCAGTTTATGCTTTTTCTGGACAAGTCTGTTTTGGTTATACTTGAGTCTTAGAGCAAATCCTTAGTCCTGAGACAGACTTTACACCTAAAGCATAACATTTTTAGATTTCACTGGATAAAAACAAGGTGTTTATCAAGTCCCTTTAAATTTGTGACATTCAAATTCCAACCTCTGTCTCTCATGTGACAAACGGCAGCTGAAATCTCTGTTCAACTTTTTGAGACTTCCAGCTGTTTCTTTCCACTAGGTTCCTTGGAGTGTCTCATGAATATATACATTTCAGGGATCAAAGATTTGAGAGAAGTTTATATGCATATTTTGTATTTTTACATTGAAGTTTCTTCTTTTTGAGATTTCCACCCTCAATTTCCAGCCTCTGACTCCTTCTCCTTGACACTTCAAGCCAATATGAGCATGCATTTCTGTTTGAGTTCTAGTTACCTCCTGATGCATGAATTGTTAAATAACTACAGTGAAGGCTGGCATGGTGGCTCACACCTGTAATCCCAGCACTTTGGGAGGCCGAGGCAGGTGGATCACGAGGTCAGGAGATCAAGACCATCCTGGCGAACACGGTGAAATCCCGTCTCTACTACAAATACAAAAAATTAGCCTGGTGTGGTGGTGAGCTCCTGTAGTCCCAGCTACTCAGAAGGCTGAGGCAGGAAAATGGTGTGAACCTAGGAGGCGGAGCTTGCAGTTAGCCGAGATCGTGCCATTGCACTCCAGCCTGGGCAACCAAGCAAGATTAATAATAATAATAATAATAACAACAACAACAACAACAACTACAGTAAAAAGTCAAGTGAGAGTAGATCTCATGTAGTACTCTTCACTTCTTTTAAAGGTTGAATACCTTCCTTTGGTTTATGCCTTTTTTGGTCATATTCCAGCATTTTTTCTTTAATACTTTATATTTTATCATTGCTCTCTATATAAGGGTTATTACGATACAAGCTACTCCACTATACTTGTAATTATACTTTCATCTTAATAACTTTTTCTGGGTTTTCTAAATGGGTTGGTGGGCAGGACGAATTATTAAGTCATATATTTTGGTCCTCAAAATATAGTAAACCCAGTAATATGCTTCCAAATCAAAATAGTCAAACTACAGAGATCTGTTTATTCATGACTTCAGACTCAGAATTTGGGCTGTTCAAGTTCCAAGCTCAACATCCCAATGCTGAATTGATTCTTCTGGCCATCTATATATAGTGACAAATGACAAATTCTATGTTAGTCTCCCCCACCCTTTTTTTTCTAACAATGTCTCTTGATTTCTTTACATTATTAGGACATCTTCACCTCAGTATTTCTCATAATTGAAGAAACATGGCATTTGGCTTTAATTTTCATGAAGTCCTCCTGGCCAGAATTGCCTGGGATTCTTCCATGACTTTTCCAAGTCTTGACTGAAAACTATGGCTGGAAAGGATAAATTGTAGATTCCAGGTGCTATTTGTCCTCTAATGAATGCTGATCCTGGAGCCAAAAGAAATACAATCCCCTGCTTGCTTTTGAGGGTATTTTTGGAGTAGTTGCAAACAGTGATATTTATCTGGAGACATGGCCCATATATATATGTGTGTGTGTGTGTGTGTGTGTGTGTGTGTGTGTGTGTGTGTATTTTTTAGGTAGTCAATAAATAAAATGTATTTATTAAAAATGTATTTTTGCATCATAAAAATAATACTGTGCTCACTTCATTCCATGTGTGTCAGGAAGAGTACTTGAATAGAAAATAAAAGCTTTCTCTTATCCCTCCCTGTCAGCAATAATAATTAAAGCCATACATTCTTAGCCAATAATTTTCTTATGCTGATATAATTATCTTTCTCCACAAATCCTATAAATTCTTCAAGATTCAGCCTTTATGCTACATTATCCAGATAGCCTTTTTGGTGAGGACACTGGACAGAATTTCAGTAAAGGGACATTATCTTGTTATCAAAGCAGTAGTAGTTAAGACAATAACCCTTGGAGTGAGACAGATACAACTTTAAGTCCAACATTTTCCACTTTCTGTGTAATCTTTGGATTTTCTACAATTTCATCTAAGTTATAGTAAAATAGAGATAAAAATAGTCCCTAACTCATTTGGTTGTTGTGAGGATCAGATATAATAAGGCATACAAAGTTTAAGAACAGTTCCTGGCACCTTGTTATTTTTATTGTTGTTGTTGTTGCCATTGTTATTTTTTCCCCAGAGTAAATGACTAATAAACTATTGTCTAAATAAGTACTTGGTAATTGAATAAGTGCCATTATGGTAGAAAAGAAAAACAAATAAATTACAAAGACAAGTCATAAGGAAAAAAGCAATTTTAAGTTATCATAAGTGCTATTAAAAAAGAGCTAAGAAAAAGAATGAAATGGGAGGCCTGTTTTGGATAGGATCATCAGGGAAGGCCTCTCTAGGAAATGACATGTAAGGTGAGACTTAAAATATGAAAAGGAGCTGGTCACACGAAGAGTATGGAGAATAGCATTTCAGGCAGAAGGACTAGCATATACAGAGACCCAGAGGCAGATACGCACATGGACCTGAAAGAATTGAAAGACCACTGGTGAGCTGGGACAGAATAAGGGCAGAGTGGCACCACATGAAATCAGAAAGTAGCAGAGGCCAAACACAAAAGGCCAGTGTGGAGAGTTTGGCTTTTGGTCCAAGTGCAAAGGAGAGACACTGTGGGTTTTCAAGCAAGGGAATGACACGATCCTCAGGCTTACTCAATCCATGACTCACAAAAACAAACTGAAGAAGAATAAGAGTTTCTGAAAACATTTGGAACTTGTTTTTTAGAGAAATTAAGAGTATAAATGTAGACTAAAATATTTCCCATTATGATTTAAGTTATTGATTGCCAGCAAACAAAAACACTTTAGGTGGGGAACTTCTCTTCAGAGGGAGAAGCAATCTTTAATAAAGATTTAATCCACTTCGTTTTCTTTCACATCTGTAATGAATCCACAGGGGACAGTGAGACCCACTTCAAACAGAGGATAGACAAAAGGAGAACACATGCTAGGCAGGAAGGGTTAGAGTAACTGAGAAAGAGGCCAAGGCCTATGTGGGCCCAGAGTAAAAGCACAGTCTGAGTTGAGAGCACCACATTAGACAAGAGATGATTTGGAGGATACTGTGAAATAGATTTCTCAGAGAAAAGAAGAACAGGATTCCAGTATACAATTAGTGAGACATTGACTGTTAAGGGTTGGACCTTCTGGTACAAATGCCCTAAGGGAACTTATAGAATATTTAAATTTATTTATCAGATAATTGTATTTTTCATTATCCTGTGGTAACAGGTCTTTTCCATTGTAAGATTCTTTCTGCAGTGTTGGAGTTCATTCCCTTTCTTGAAGCTGCTTCATCTTGATATTCTTTTTTTTTTTTTTTTTAAAAAAAAGCTGCTTCATTTTAGAGACTCACTTGGCAATAATTAAGACCACTGACATTAATAACAAAGTGTTTCTATTTCCCCATTATATATTGAGCAATTAAAATTATTTCCTGTCTTATACAAGGAAATTTATTCCCAAAGGAAAAGCCTATGGGAAAACAGTGGCATGCCCAGATCTCCATTACGTATTCACTGATAACAGATTATTTTAAAACGGTACATAATAGCTGAAATCTCCAAAATGCGTCAGTTGTTTTCTCAAATTTTTCTGAAAACAACCAAACAAAATTATAGTACTACGAGACAACATGTGCCATAAAAACAACTTTGGAGTTACTTTTAAATTTTTTCCTGGAGGATGAAGGATAGCTTATTGAATGTCAGTTATGAACTTGGTGACAACTAATTATCTTTCATTTCACAGCAGCTGATAATAAGTAAGAGCAAAAATGGTGAATACCTACTGTTGCCAGGTAACTGCATCTACTGTACTTCCTGCCACCTTCATGAATCTGTAAGGAATAGAAAGAAAAAAGATATTACAATGTAGATCAAACCACATCCCCCAAATCAAAAGGAAATGAACTGAGACAGATTAGACCAATCCCTAAGTAGGTATGCTTTCTGGGAGGATCCTCCACAGCCACAGTCATGGCCTAGACACAGCTATCGGAGGTTGAACTATACAGAAAGTGAAAGTAACCATACTTCCAGCTCCCCACACATCCCTCACCATCTGGAAATCAAAATCCCAATAAGGCATTCTATCTACATCTGTCTTCCCAAGCCCATGCCTGATGGCTCCCACATCAATTTCCTCATAACCAAAACTTGTCTATCCCATTTCCTATTCTCTAAGGACTCCAATCTCTGATAGGAAACCAACAGTAATATTTCCCAAGGATAACAGCACAAAAGATGCCTTTGAAAAACTTCAGGCTTTCCTAGAACGAGCATGAGAAAACCCAATTATTTATACAAGTAAAAAGCACCATCAAATATGCCCCAATGAGGGGCTGCCACACCTGTCTAAGTGTAGAAAGTTGAGCACCACAAAGAGAAATCTATCTACTTTTGGAGCAGCTAAGTAGTGAACTGAGTATTATCTGATAATCATGCTCAGCTCAAAAGGTAAACCAGACTTGGTTCCGTGCAGTTAAGCATACATCAAAGCCTTGCTAGCAGTTCCTCACCTTCTGTGTTTCTGGAGGTTCCAGGAAAATCAATAGAACATGAAGATGCATCTGGGGGCCCAAAGATGACACAGGGTCTCTCATATATTGCATGTCTGTGAATAACTCAATTATCTACCTACCTCCTTCTCCCTATCCACATGTTCTCAGGCCATGTGCTATCATGGTTATAACCAGGAGTTGAGGGAGTCAACTTGTAGTTACCAAAAGGAATATCTCAGCTCTTTAAGATATTTCTTTTATTTGGAGACCCTGGTGGGGAACTTTTCTTCAGAGGGAGAAGCAATCTTTAATAGTACTTCTTAACTGAAGAATTCTTCCTCCAGGGAGAAAGATGGTGTTTTGTCTAGAAGGCCCTGTCTCTACTTTACCCCAGCATAATATTGCAAGGCAGATGCATGTTGCTCATGCTCTGTGGGTTGCTGTGTGTGGCCTAAACAGAGGCTCTGATTTGCTGTGAGAGCAGAAGAGAATTGAGACTCTCTAGAGGAGTACATAACAGAAACATAGGGCTGGATGCCACGACTGTTGGTTAGCATTAAAGTGAAGTTTATAAAAGGAGAGGAAAAGAAGAAGGGGAAGGACACAATGAGTGTGAAAAGGGGGGAAGAAAAAGAGAAGGAAGAGGAGGAGGAGAAGGAGGACAAGGATGGAGGATGAGGAGGAGGCCACAGAAGCCATGGCTTAGCCTTTGTCTGAATGGTTTTGCCTTTCTTTCTCCAGTACCATTCAGCAGTCCTCAAGCAAGAAAGTAGAAAATGGCACATGGGAATGATCAAGGAATAGAACTGGTTTGATGAGTAGGGCCAAAATGTCAATGTGGGCTGGAGGTAATGTAACATTTACTGAGTACCTACTGAGTGCCAGCCATTCACATGTTATTTCTTATAATTCTTAAAAATGCCTGCTTGGTAAGGTGGATATTGTCAATTCCATTATAGAGATTACCAGCTTCCCTACTGGCTACAGAAGTACATCTCCTAACACTCCAAATAGCCAATTTTTGATGGAGTCATGCCAACCCTCCTAGCAGCAGTCATTGGGAAGCATGGCACAGATATCCTCTGCTTTTGAAGCCAACGGATTTCTCTTTCTCTTTACCTCATCTCCTTTCCCCAGCCTAGGACAATCTCTTTTGAGTTTGGGAGAGTAGCTCTACTCTCTTCACTATTTCTGGACCTATGCCTCTAAAATTCCTCTTCTGGAATTCAAAAGCCAGAAAGATTTGTGCAGTATTTGCCTTTCCTCCTGTCATGTGCTACCCTGTCAACAGGCACACGACCAGCTCTTGAATGGATAGAAGGAAAATGGAAAAATACAAGGAGAAAGAAAACAGATTAATATTCAAAATATTATCCCTGCCATCTATGCTGCTCTAAGCAGGGAAGATCTGATAATAATCTTAGAAGTAGGATGGCCCAAGAATGAAGAGGAAGAGATGAAATTTTGTACCTCCTTCTCAGATATTCAAAAAATTAAAAAACCTAGATAATCTTAGACACAAGTGTCATTTCAAAGAAAGAAATGTAAAAACAAGAGTTTACGTGGAATTTACTCCTCCAAAATAATTTCTAAAATCTCTGAAATAGAAATATTTTATATAGGGATGGGGCCAAGATAGCCAACTAAAAGCAGAGGTGATCAGAGGCTCCCATCAAAAGAACCAAAAAAACAAAAAAACAACAAAAGAAAACGATAACAGCGAGCCAATCCTGCACCAGCAACCAAGGTATTCAGGTTCTGTCATCAGAACTGACTAGCCAGTTGGCGTGACCCACAGAGAGGAAGGAAGAGCAGTGTGGTGCTGTAGCCCACTTGAGAGCCACACAGGGCAGGGGAGCCCCCATCCTGAGCCAGGAAAGGCAGTCAGTGAGTGTGCTACCCAGCCTGGGAAAACGTGCTTTTTTCATGGAACTGTGTAACCCATGGATTGGAAGATCCCACTTATGAGTCCACACTACTGGGGCAAGGGTCCCAACCATGGAGCTGCGTAGATTCTCAACAGCCACTAAGCTAGTATCTGCTTAAGCCTGCTGAGCTCCCAGGAGGAGGGGTGACCAGCACCACAACTGTGGCTCCCTGCTGTCTAAGCTGTTTGAGCTCCTTAGGGGAGGGGTGACAGCCAATTCTGGGACCCATAGCTGCCTAACACACTAAGCTCCCCGGGTTGGGGAAGGGCAGCAGCCATCTCTATAGCTCCAGGCTGTGCTTTTCCCCTGCTGGAGCCAGGGATGATGGACGGCTTAGTCTCAAGAGGTATCCACCGCAGCCCAACACAGGGGCTGTGGCAGACTGCTGACGGAGTGCCTCTTCAGGCCTGACCTTGACTCATCCCTCCTCACTGTGTGGGGCCTCTCTGCAGGAACTCCAACAACTTTAGCCAGGGAGTCAGGGACAGAACTCTGATCTCCCTGGGCCTGAGTCCCTAGCAAGAGGGGTGGCCACAGTCTCTGCAGACCAGCAGACTTAGTCTTTCCTCCTGCTAGTTTGGGGAATCCAGGCAGCCCAGACAAGTGGGTTTCACCCAAGTGAAGCACATCCCCTCAGTCAAAGTGCTTCATTAAACAGGTTGTGCTCTCCCTGCCACCCACTGGGGTGAGACCCTCCAACAGGGTTGTCAGACACCCTATAGAGGGTGTTTCTATTGGCATCAGGTCAGTGCCCCTTGAGGTCAGAGATCCCAGAGGAAGAAGCAGGCACCCATCTTTGCTGTTCTCCAGCTTCCTCAAGTGACATCTCCAGGCATGGGAGTGAACCAGATGAGTAGGGCCTGAACTGAACCCTCAGTGAACCGCAGTGGCCCTACAGAAGAGGGACCTGACCACTGCAAGAAAAACAAATAGAAAGCAAAAACAATAGCATCAACAACAAAAAAAATGTATACCTGATGTAAATGACGAGTTGATGGGTGCTGACAAGTTGATGGGTGCAGCACGCCAACATGGCACAGGTATACATATATAATAAACCTGCACATTATCCACATGTACCCTAGAACTTAAAGTATAATAATAATAATAAAAACTCATATATTAGTTGACAAAGAATTTCAATTTTTTAAAAGTAACAAATAATAATTAAAGATTTTGTGAAATATTTAGGTAAAAAAAAAAAAAAAGTCCCTACAAAAACCCCATCAAAGATCGATAGTAGACAAACTCATGCAGATGAGAAAGAACCAGCGGAAAAAAAAAAAAAAAAAAAAACACTGAAAACCGAAAAGGCCAGAGCGCCTCTTCTCCTCTAAATGGGCACAGAACTGGACAGAGGATGAGATGGATGAACTGACAGAAGTAGGCTTCAGAAGGTGGATAATAACAAACTCTGCTGAGCTCAAGGAGCATGTTCTAATCCAGTGCAAAGAAGCTAAGAATCTTAATTAAAGGGTACAGGAGCTGCTAACTACAATAAGCAGTTTAGAGAGGAACATAAATAACTTGAAGGAGCTGAAAAACACAGCATGAGAATGTTGTGAAGCATACACAAGCATCAATAGCCACATCAACCAAGTAGAAGAAAGGATATCAGAGTTTGAAGACCATCTTGCTGAAAAAAGCATGCAGACAAGATTGGAGAAAAAAGAATGAAAAGGAATGAACAAAACCTCTGGGAAATATGGGACTATGTAAAAAGTCCGAACATATAACTGATTGAAGTACCTGAAAGAGATGGGGAAAATGAAACCAAGTTGGAAAACACACTTCAGGATATCATCCAGGAAAACTTCCCCAACCTAGCAAGACAGGCCAACATTCGAATTCAGAAAGTACAGAGAACTCCACTAAGATAATCTACGAGAAGATCAACCCCAAGACACATAATCATCAGATTCCCCAAGGTCAAAATGAAGGAAAAAATGTTAAGGGCAGCCAGAGAGAAAGGCCAGGTCACCTACAAAGGGACTACAATCAGACTAAGAGTGGACCTCTCAGCAAAAACCCTACAAGCCAGAAAAGAGTGGGGGTCAATATTCAACATTCCTAAAGAAAATAGTTTTAAACCCAGAATTTCAAATCCAGGCAAACTAAGCTTCATAAATGAAGGAGAAATAAAATCATTTCCAGACAAGCAAATGCTGAGAGATTTTGTCATCACCAGCCTGCCTTCCAAGAGCTCCTAAATGAAGCACTAAATACGTAAAGGAAAAAACCAGTACCAGTCACTGCAAAAACAAACCAATATATAAAGACCAATGACACTATGAAGAAACTGCATCAACAAGGGTGCAAAATAACCAGATAGCATCGTGATGGCAGGATGCAATTTACACATAACAATATTAACCTTAAATGTAAATGGGCTAAATGCCCTGATAAAAGACACAGACTGGTAAACTGGATAAAGAGTCAAGACCCATCAGTGTGCTGTATTCAGGAGGCTCATTTCATGTGCAAAGACACACATAGGCTCAAAATAAAGGGATGGAGGAATATTTACCAAGCAAATGGATAGCAAAAAAAAGCAGGGGTTGCAATTCTAGTCTCTGACAAAACAGACTTTAAACCAACAGAGATCAAAAAAGACAGAAGGGCAGTACATAATGGTAAAGGAATCAATTCAATAAGAAGAGCTAACTATCCTAAATATAAATGCACCCAACACAGGAGGACCCAGATTCATAATACAAATTCTTAGAGACCTATAAAGAGACTTAGACTCCCACACAATAATAGTGGGAGACTTTAATACCCCACTGTCAATATTAGACAGATGAACGAGACAGAAAATTAACAAGGATATTCAGGACTTAAACTCAGCTCTGGATCAAGTGGACCTAATAGACATCTACAGAACTCTCCACCCCAAGTCAACCACATGGCACTTATTCTAAAATCAACCACACAATTGGAAGTAAAACACTCCTCAGCAAATGCAAAAGAATGGAAATCATAACAGTCTCTTAGACCACAGTGCAATCAAATTAGAACTCAGGATTAAGAAATTCACTCAGAAATCACAGAACCACATGGAATTTGAACAACCTGCTCCTGAATGACTCCTGAGTTGTAGAGGACTATGTGCTCGCAAAGGAGATGTTCCGGATAAGTCCTGCTCTTACAAACAAAGCAGGGCATTCCTTCCCTGCAAACAGGGAGGACAAAGGAGCCAGCTGCAAACAGCAGGCCCTGGGGGCTGATTTATGTGTAAACATCTCGAAACTCCAGAAAATCAGGGAACGGTCAGAAAAACAATAATGTGTCTTGTGACTTGGCAACATTCCACAAACGACTGTATAAAATAAAGCAGAGTGTGTCGTTCGGGGCGGCCGCCATGTTTGTCTCGTCCTGTGTTGTCTTGTGTGTTCATTCCTTTGTTTAGGAAACACACGGACCCCAACATCTGGCACAGCGAGCAGGGTCCGTGGCTCCACGAGAGCAAGGAACTGGAGGCGGAACACCCCAGGCAGGTAAATAAAGAAAGGGGGACCCACGGGAAAATTATGGGGAATTCCACCTCTCTGGCCTCTGAATATTTGCAGTTACTCCAGGGACTGATGTCTATAGGAGTAGAAGTAAAAGAAAAGACTTTGAAGCGATTGTTTGCCCCTGTTGAACAACATTGTTATTGGTTTCAATATCAAACCAAAGTGCAGTTAAATTGAAAGGAATAGTTACAAGTGGTTAAAGTCCTGTGTCAAGCTCATCAGTGAGGGCAAACGATGCCTCTGACTTTGTGGACTTTGTGTAGTTCCATTACTCAGGCATTAGAGTTACTTGAAACTGACTCAGAGCATGGCGATACTGCCACAGGAGGTAAGGCATCTGAAGCTTTAGAGAGGAATGATCCTAGAGCGAAACATATTTACGCCCTGGTTGCTGAGGACAAGGAATTGGAAGAAGAGCTAATGCCTCCTTCATCTGAAGGAAATTCTGATTTGCAGTGTAATTTAGAGATGTTACAACAGTTGTTAAAATTGCAAGGCGCTGCTGCTCCTGTTTCTCCTATTTCTCCGCCACGAGCCTTCCCTGTTACCTTCCCTTCTGCTCCTTTGGAAAAAGATTTCCCTTTGCCTCTACCTCCAACCTCTTTGCCTATGTCAGGTCAGGTTTTCTCTGTGCCTTTTCCTCCTGTAGGAGAAAAGAAGGAATCGAAGGAAAAGGATGATTTCGAGGAATTAAATCTATTCCCAATAACACGGGCTGCTTTCGGCCCCAATGCTCAGTTCCCAAACGGTGGCCAGAATGTGACTTTTACAGCCCTACAATTTAAATTTTTGAAAGAAATGAAAGCTGCAACAAAAATTATTAAGAACTTTAAAGGCCAGTGGAGCTAATTTAGATGAGTATATTCGGGCTTGTGCAGGCATTGGAGGAGCTATTTACAATGCTCAATTGTTCGCTGGAGCACTTTCTAAGGCCTTACAGAGTAATTCTAAACAAGGTGTATGTTTTCAATGCGGGAAACCAGGTCATTTTAAGAAAGAATGCCCAAAAAAAGTGGGCTTCCCGACTACTAAAGAGACAAAGTTACCTTCTGGGGAGTGCAAACGATGTGGAAAAAGTCGACATTGGACAAATGAATGTCGTTCAAAAACTGATAAGAGTGGAAATTTATTGTCACCCCCCCGGGAAACGGGAACCGGGGCCCGCAGGCTTGGGGCCCCAACAATTACAATGCAGGCCTACCACAATACCTTATTATGGTACAAGTCTCACAATTTAAGTGCCTAGAAGCAGGGGAATGTATTGCACAATTGCTTTTATTGCCTTTTTTTCCTTTCCTATCTAGAGATGTGTCTCGTTAAGGAGGTTTTGGTAGTACTGGGAAAACTGTTTTCTGGGAAACTTTAGTTTCTGATCAAAAACCTTTATGTTCATTGCAAATTAATGGGATACTTTTTGAGGGATTAGTCGACACAGGAGCGGATGTATCTGTTATATGCTTGGCTCAATGGCCTGATCATTGGAAAAAGAAACAAGTATCGGTTACTCTATCCGGCCTAGGTACTGCTTCTATAGTCTACCAAAGTGTCGAGCCCCTGAGCTGTGTAGGATCTGAAGGACAAGGAAAAGTGTTCTTTTATATTGTTTCCATTAATATTAACCTTTGGGGCTGTGATCTTTTACAACAATTTGGTGCCTTTTTAAGCATTCCTCATATTTCTTCCACTGCCAAAACTATGATGTTCAAAATGGGCTACAATCCTTTAAACTCTTAGCCACTGTCCACAAGCCTCAAACTTTACAATTGAAGTGGAGAACTATAACTCCTGTTGGGGTGGAACAGTGGCCATTATCTAAAGAAAAACTTAAGGCTTTAAAGAATTAAGTCAAGGAACAATTGGCCGAGGGGCATATTGAACCAAGTACTTCTGCATGGAATTCCCCTGTGTTTGTCATTAAATTAAAAAAAAAAAAAGGAAAATGGCACTTATTAACTGATCTTAGAGCTGTAAATGCTTGTATTCAACCTATGGGGACTTTACAACCTGGGCTTCCTAATCCAGCTCTTATCCCACAAAATTGGAAATTAATGGTTATAGATCTTAAAGATTGTTTTTTTACTATCCCGTTACAACCCCAAGATTGTGAAAAATTTGCCTTTACTGTTCCCGAATATAATAATGGACAGCCTACTCAAAGATATCAATGGAAAGTTCTTCCTCAAGGTATGCTTAATAGTCCTACCTTATGTCAAGAGTTTGTTCATAGAGCCTTAGTCCTGTTAGATGTCAATTCCCTACTGTGTTAATATACCATTATATGGATGATATTCTATTAGCAACTCCTGATGAAGTCCTACAAGGTCAAGTTTTTCAGGTCTTACAACAACAATTAACTCAATATAATTTACATATTTCTTCTGAGAAAATACAGACTCAATTTCCCATTCAATATTTGGGATACCTTTTAGCAGAAAAGCATATTCGGTCACAAAAAGTTCAAATTCGAAGAGATCAACTTTAACCCTTAATGATTTTCAAAAACTGTTAGGAGACATAAATTGGCTTTGCCCCATCTTAGGCATCCCTACTTACAAATTGGAATATCTATTTGCTACCTTGGAAGGAGATTCAGATTTAAATAGTTCTTGTCAATTATCCCCTGTAGCAGAAAAAAAAAAAAATTGTCATTTGTAGAAAATAGAATTAGTGAAGCTCACCTTGATTATATTGCACCCAATCTTCCACTTTCGTTGTGTCTTTTCATACTCCCCATTCGCAATAGCCGTTTTACACCAAGATAATAATATTCTGGAGTGGCTGTTTTTGGCTAATAAAGCCATTAAAAAAATTCACCCATATATTGATAAATTGGCTGAATTAATTATTAAAGGATGACATCGAGCTCATCAGTTGCTTGGTGCTGACCCTATAAAAATTATTACCTGATTATCTAATCAATACATTGAATCTCTATTGAAAACTCATGAGGGTTGGCAAGTGGCTTGCACTGAGTATTCTGGTTCTTTTTCTCAGCATTATCCTAGTAATAAATTATTTGCTTTTCTGCAACAATATTCTTTATTGCCATATAATCCTATCTCTTACACTCCGGTTAAAGGTCCTACCTTTTTTACTGATGCTTCCAGCAATGGAAAAGCTGGATACTAGACATCAGATAATTCAAAATTTCTCACTACCCATTTGAATCAGTACAACAAGAAGAACTTTTTGCCATTCTTATGGTTCTACAAGATTGGCCTCAAACCCCTTGTAATATAGTTAGTGATTCCCAATACGCTGTATACGTAACTAAACATATATCTCAAACTTCTTTACCATTATTTCCTCAAATTCCTTTACAAAAATTATTTTCTTTATTATTTATAGCTCTTACTTCTTGCACTGCCCCCCTTTTCATCACTCATATTCGCTCCCATTCGTCTTTGCCAGGACCTTTAACTTTTGGGAATAACCAGATTGATTCCTTACTTATTGGAAGTGTCCAACGGGCTCAGGATGAGCACCAACTACATCATACTAATAGTTTAGGATTACAATGGCGATTTTCTATAACATGCCGTCAAGCCTGAGCTATTGTCAAAGCCTGCCCATCTTGTGCTTCTATTATTGCACCTTTTTTAAGTCCAGGTATTAATTCTCGAGGCACTCAACAAAATCACATTTGGCAAATAGATGTAACTTATGTTCCTTCTTTTGGTCGTTTAAAATATGTTCATCATACAATTGATACCTGGTCACATTTCCAATGGGCTACACCATTGCCTTCTGAAAAGGCTGACTCTGTTATTACTCATTTACTTACTTGCTTTGCGGTTATGGGAGTTCCTGCTGAACTAAAAACTGATAGTGCCCCTGCTTATTGCTCTCGCAAATTGGCTGCCTTCCTTTATTTATACCATATTCGTCATTCCACTGGTATTCCATTTAACAGTCAAGGTCAAGCAATTATTGAAAGAGCCAATGCTACCTTAAAATGACAACTTTTAAAACAAAAAGGGGGAGATGGGCGAGATTCCCCAAAATATCAAATTCTGAAAGCCCTTTTTACTTTAAATTTTCTCAACCATTGGCGCCAATTACAGCAGTCTGCAGTGGTGAAACATTTTCAACAGTCTTTAGAAAAGCCGCAAAACAGTAATCTGTGGGTGTATTATCCTTCATTACAAGGGCAATATTTAAAAGGAAAAGTTTACAATGGGGCCGAGGCTATGCTCTTGTCCGTACAGGTGCCGGAGACGAGTGGTTTCCATCTCGACGGTTGAAACAGTGCCATGGCGAAGAGGAGCTGATCCGAAGAGTTCCTCAAGGAATTTCAGGAGCTGAATCTGAGCGCTCAGAGAACACTCACCTTCGGGACTCGACGTGCAGAGCCCCCGACATGGGGTCAACTGAAAAAGCTTACTCAGAAAGCTGAAGGGGTTGTTCAACAAGCTGGGAAGCCCAAAACCCCACTGACTTTATTCCTGGCTATGCTGTCCGTAGTAAATTGTCAGGTAACGGCTGGAGAATTTACATACCGGGCTTATATTCCTTTTCCACCCTTATATCAAGGTATGGCCTGGGGAGACAGAAAAGTCCCAGTACTTACTAATGATACTGCTTGGATGCCATCGCCTTTTTTAAACCAGGATCCTGAATTAGACACTGGCACAGTAAATAGTTCATATCAATTTGGGGTTGAAGGGTTACCTATATGTCTTGGGAGTAGTCCACATTGTCTGCATCTTTCTCATGAGGCTTGGGCTCTTCGCTATAACCATAGTCATATCTCTGCCTTTACTATGCTTATTGTGGCTCAAAGTTTTAAGTATAATCATACTGCAGTACCTAATGAAACTCTGCCAAGTACATTATCTTTATGCCCTATCCCTGATGTGTCCGGAGGTGTTTCCCAACTAGAGTGGACTAGATGTAGAAGTAGTGGGCCACAATTGTTGTTAGAAGTAAAAGAGAAGAGTCGTAAATATCTTGTTACAGATTGGAGTGTACATGGAGATTTTCAAACTAAATTCAGCCATGTCAACCTGCATTGGCATAAAGGTAATCACAGCATCGCTGCAGATGGCAATGAAACTATTATTTGGAATGATGTGGTTTATCACCCCCTATGCCGCATTTGGCTAATACCTCACAAATACAAAGTCATATTTGGAACTTGCTAGCTGCTGGTAAACCAATGTTCACTTTCACGGGAAACATGTCCTTAAATCTTACTACTAATATTGCTAATCCTTTCCATATATCTTTGCATCGAAATAGTTCTAGATATGCTATTGCATGTGTAAGAAAACCTTATTTGTTGTTAACAGGAATTTTTAAATGGGATAATTATACACGGGTAGTTAACCGTATGGACAATTGTACATTCTTAAGTTGTATAAATACTACTTGGTGGAATAATAATTGGAATGAGTCTCATTCCGATTTATATATACTAAGAGCCAGAAAAGAAACCTGGCTACCTGTGAACTTAACACATGCCTGGAGTGAATCTGCTGGGGTTACTCAAATTTACAAAGTAATGCAAGATCTTGTCAACTGCAGCCAGAGAGTGGTTGGGGTTGTCGTAGCAGCGGTGGTGGGACTTGTAGCAATTGCTTCCACTGCCGCTGTTGCTGGACTAGCTCTACCCCAGAGTATACAAAATGCAGAATTCGTACAACAATGGCATGAACAATTTCATTTGTTGTGGCAACAACAACGAGACATAGATGCTCATCTGACCGAACAAGTGGATAACTTGGAACAATTGGTTTCTTGGATAGGAGATCAGCTAACAGTGTTGAATACTCGAGCTTTGTTAAAATGTGATTGGAATACTACCCAATTTTGTATTACTCCTGTTCCTTTTAACAGCACTGTACATAATTGGACTGAGATAAAGAGACTTTTAATTGGTCATAATAATCTTTCCCTAGAAATACAAGAATTAACACAAAACATTTCTGAAACATTTCACAATCAGTTACCATTGCTTACGGGTGCAGATTTGATGACTGGTATTGCACAAAGTTTGATGTCTTTGAACCCTATGAGCCCTGTAAAAACTTTGCTGACTTCTGTTTCTAGTAATGTATTGATTGTTGTTCTTGCATTTGTCATTTTCACAGTCTGCTGGAGACGGTGCCAAAGGGCAAACACCGAATCCCAGTGAGCCCAACATGTAATGATGGTTTTGAAAGAAATTCAAACTTGTAAATAAAGAAAGGGGGAGATGTAGAGGACTACGTGCTCACAAACAAGACGTTCCCGATAAGTCCTACTCTTGCAAACGAAGCAGGGCGTTCCTTCCCTGCAAACAGGGAGGACAAAGGAGCCAGCTGCAAACAGCAGGCCCTGGGGGCTGATTTATGTGTAAACATCTTGAAAATCCAGAAAGTCAGGGAACGGTCAGAAAAACAACAATGTGTCTTGTGACTTGGCAACATTCCACAAACGACTGTATAAAATAAAGCAAAGTGTGTCATTCGGGGTGGCCGCCATGTTTGTCTCATCCTGTGTTGTCTTGTGTGTTCATTCCTTTGTTTAGGAAACACGTGGACGCCAACACTGAGTAAATAATGAAATTAAGGAATAAATAAAGAAGTTCTTTGAAACCAGTGAGAACAAAGAGACGAGACAATCTACCACAATCTCTGGGACACAGCTAAAGCAGAGGGACATTTATAGCACTAAATGCCAACATCAGAAAGCTGGAAAGATGTCAAAATCAACACCCTAACGTCACAGTTAAAAGAGCTAGAGAAGCAAGAGCAAACAAATCCAAAAGCTAGCAGAAGACAAGAAATAACTAAGATCAGAGCAGATAGACACATGAAAAACACTTAAAAAAAAATCAATGAATCCAAGAGCTGGTTTTTAGAAAAAAATTAACAAAATAGATAGATTACTTAGACTAATAAAGAAGAAAAGAGAGAAGAATCAAATAGACACAATAAAAAATGATAAAGGGGATATCATCACTGACCCCACAGAAATGCAAACTACCAACAGAAAATGCTATAGCCACCTCTACACAAACAAACTTGAAAATCTAGAAGAAGATAAATTCCTGGACACATATACCCTCCCAAGACTAAACCAGGAAGAAGGTGAATCCCTGAATAGACCAATAGCAAGTACTGAAATTTAGGCAGTAATTAATAGCCTCCCAACCAAAAAAGGCCTAGGACCAGACAGATTCACAGCTGAATTCTACCAGAGGTGCAAAGAAGAGCTGGTACCAGTCCTTCTGAAACTATTCTAAACAGCTGAAAAGGAGGGATTTCTCCCTAGCTCATTTTGTGAGGCCAGCATCATCCTGACACCAGAACCTGACAGAGACACAACAAAAAAAGAAACCTTCAGGCCAAGATCGATGCAAATATCCTCAATAAAATGCTGGCAAACTAAATCCAGCAGCACATCAAGAAACTTATCCACCACGATCAAGTCAGCTTCATCCCTGGGATGCAGGGCTGGTTCAACATATGTAACTCAATAAACATAATCCATCACATAAACAGAACCACTGACAAAAATCACATGATAATCTCAATAGATGCAGAAAACCCCTTTGATAAAAATCAACATCTCTTCATGTTAGAAACTCTCAATAAAATAGGTATTGATGGAACATATCTCAAAATAATGAGTTATATATTACAAACCTACAGCCAATATCATACTGAATGGGCAAAAGCTGGAAGCATTGCCTTTGAAAACTGGCCAAGGCAAGGATGCCCTCTCTCACCACTCATATTTAACATAGTATTGGAAGTTCTGGAGAGCCAATCAGACAAGAGAAAGAAATAAAGAGTATTCAAATAGGAAGAGAGGAAGTCAAGTTGTCTCTGTTTGCAGATGACATGATTCTGTATTTAGAAAACCCCATCATCTCAGTCCAAAAACTCCTTAAGCTGATAAACAACTTCAGCAAAGTCTCAGGAGACAAAATCAAAGTGCAAAAATCACAAGCATTCCTATACACCAACAGACAACAGTCAAATCATGAATGAACTCCTATTTGCAATTGCTGCAAAGAGAATAAAATACCTAGGGATACAGCTAACAAGGGATGTGAAGGACCTCTTCAAGGAGAACTACAAACCACTGCTCAAGAAAATCAGAGAGGACACAAACAAATGGAAAAACATTCCATCCTCATGGATAGGAAGAATCAATACTGTGAAAATGGCCACATTACCCAAAGTAATTTATAGATTCAATGCTATCCCCATCAAACTACCATTGACATTTTTCACAGAGTTAGAAAAAACTACTTTAAATTTCATATGGAACTGAAAAACAGCCCAGATAGCCAAGGCAATCCTAAAAAGAACAAAGCTGGAGGCATCATGCTACCTGACTTCAAACTATACTACAAGGCTACAGTATTTAAAACAGCATGGTACTTGTCCCATAACAGACATAAAGACCAACGGAACAGAACAGAGACCTCAGATATAACATCACACATCTACGACCATCCGATCTTTGATAAACTGGACAACACAAGCAATGGGTAAAGGATTCCCTATTTAATGTATTGTGCTGGAAAAACTGGCTAGCCATATGCAGAAAACTGAAACTTGACCTCTTCCTTACACCTTATACAAACATTAACTCAAGATGGATTAAAGACCTCAATGTAAAACCCCAAACCATAAGAACCCTAGAAGAAAACCTAGGCAATATCATTCAGGACATAGGCATGGGCAAAGACTTCATGACAAAAATGCCAAAAGCAACTGCAACCAAAGACAAAATTGACAAATGGGATCTAATTAAACTAAAGAGCTTCTACCCAGCAAGAGAAACTATAATTAGAGCAAACAGGCAACGTACAGAATGGGAGAAAAGTTTTGCAATCTACCCATCTAACAAAGGTCTAATATCCAGAATCTACAAAGAACTTAAACAAATTTACAAGAAAAAAACAACCCCATAAAAATTGGGCAAAGGATATGAACAGACGCTTCTCAAAAGAAGACATTTATGTGGCGAACAAATAAATGAAAAAAAGCTCAACATCATTGATCATTAGAGAAATGCAAATCAAAACCACAATGAGATACCATCTCATGTCAGTCAGAATGGCGATTATTAAAAAAGTCCAGAAACAAAAGATGCTGGCGAGGCTGTGGATAAATAGGAACGTTTTTACACTGTTAGTGGGAATGTAAGTTAGTTCAACCATTGTGGAAGATGGCGTGGCAATTCCTCAAGGATCTAGAACCAGAAATACCATTTGACCTAGCCATCCCATTACTGGGTATACACCCAAAGGAATATAAATAATTCTACTATAAAGACATATGCACATGTATGTTTATTGCAGCACTATTTACAATAGCAAAGACATGGAACCAACCCAAATGCCCATTAATGATAGACTAAATAAAGAAAATATGGTACAGACACAATATAGAATAATATGAAGCCTTAAAAGGAATGAAATCATGTCCTTTGCAGTGACATGGGTGAAAGTGGAAGCCATTATCCTCAGCAAACTAACCCAGGAACAAAAAACAAAACACCGCATGTTCTCACTCATAAGTCGGAGTTGAACAATGAGAACACATGGACACAGGAAGGGGAGCAACACACACTAGGGCCAGTCGGAGGGGTGGGGAAGCGAGGGGAGGGAGAGCATTAGCATAAATAGCTAATGCATGCTAGGCTTGAAACCTAGATGATGGATTTGATAGGTGCAGCATGCCACCATGACACACACAGACCTATGTAACAAACCTACATATCTTGCACTTGTATCCTGGAACTTAAATTAAAAACAAAAGAAATATTTTATGTAAAACTGTTTTATAATCATATACAAATAACCACAATGAAAACAATACTGACATTAATAGAGCTTTGTCATAAAATGCTTTCAGTTTCTTATATGTATAGCTTCCCATAGTCCTCAAAACAATCCAGTAAGGTAGATATTTCTGTGTTTCAGTGGAGGAGGTTATGAGGTTATGAGACTTTCTCAAATTCATGTAGTTAGTGTAGGCTAAACTCAGGATCTGATTCCAAATCCGACCATCTTTCCAGTATCTTATGCTGCCTCCAAGCTGTTTTCACTGAGGCTAGGAAGCATAGTAAACTCTAAGATACAAAAAACCAGCTGAATTTTTGCCTTGAGAAAACACTACCATATTGATTAGAAAAAGGAAAAAGCTGGAGCACCTTCTTTGCTTGTTAGCTTCCTCTCACAGTCTTGAGCCCTTCAATGCTTATTGTAAGACAATGTGCTGGATGCAGGTATCAAAAGGTGACTGGCTCAGGGCCTCTGCTACAAGACAACCACAATGAAGCCCAGGAGACAGAAATGTGGACAAGGACATACCAAAGTTTCTGTGTGCAGTAACAGATTGTTAGTTTGTACCAGTAGTACAGAAAGAGGACCTCAGTAAGAGGAGCAGTTAGGTCTGCCTTATGGTGTTAGAAGAAGGAATACAGATTAAGAAAACCTTCATATTGTCTATGATGTTGAATATGAGATTGAAAGAAGGGTAAGATTTTGCCAGGAGGTGCAGCCCAGGCAAAGAATAGCGTGAGCAAAGCAAGGAAGAGTCAAAATGAGCTGTTCACAGAAGTCCAGTATGGCTGGATGTCAGGGAACAAGTAAGGAAATGGTAGGAGGTCAGGCTGGTCAGATCACCAGGAGCTGCCCTGTGTTGCCTTTACAAGTCTGGCCTTTACCCTTAACAATAAGGTACAAGTCCAGGTCCTATTTACCTTTGTATGATTAGCACCCAGCATAACATTGTAAAATATAGCCAGCTCGCCCTCCACGTATGTTTGTTGAATTTATTCCGTCTTTAAACACACACAAGAGATTCTCAGGCTCAGATTTGCGTTTTAGGATCTGGCTATGGAAAAGATGAAAGATATTGGTGAAAATAAGCTGGCAAGAGATTACTACAGAGACATGGGAAGCTTTGAAATATAGGAATTAAAAAAAAAAAAAAGGCCCACTTTAGAAACACTGTTGATGTGCTCAAGAGAAAGAGGAGAATGCCAAACTTTTAATTGCAGTAATGAATGCCATTGTCCAAGATGAGGAACGTGGCAGAGGACTTTCAATGCTGCTGGTGGTAAATATATTCCAGTCCTCCTGAATATGTCTCAAATAACTTGAATACTCATCATTGATATTAACAGCCCTGTATTCATAAGAAAATTAAGACCAAATAAATCATTAATGCCCTACTTGGCTAAAAGTCTCTGGACAGGCAATTCAGAACATTTCTAATTTGGTATGTTGAAAATTGGAAACTAGTCCTTCATGACACTATAATCAGGAGATCCTCATAGGCATTGAATAGTTTGCTCTGCTATATGTGGGAATTAAGTCCTTAAATAATGTTCTATTATCTAAAGGAACATTATAAAAAGAATGAGAAAACGATTGTTAGTGACATTCAAAGTACCGTTATTGTATTTTCTCCACATCTGCACCCTACATCTCAAAGAAAATCCAAAAAATCTATAATTAAATAGGAAATATCCTGAGCCCATAAGTAGAACAGTATATAGTTTACAGAAAAATATTTTAAAATCAGATCTAGAAAAAGAGCTACCATGATCCTACAGAGGAAAATCAATTATTCTTCTTAAACCAATTTATAGGCTTAATGGAATTCGAATAAAAAATCCCAGCAGATATTTTTGAAGCTTTACAAAACCATTCTAACATTAATTTGGAAGAAGCCAAGAAAATTTTGAAAACTTGGAATAATGAAGGGGCATTTATTGGATCTACCATATATTATCATGAAATTTGTAATGATTAAAACATTCAAGATTTAGTAAGGAGATCTATGGAATTAAATTTAAAATACTATATAAGAAGTTATTACATAAAAAGGAATTCAGTGTCTGAAAAATTGAAGCATTCTGAAATGTGCTATGTGATTTGTTGTCTATTTGGGAAAAAAATTAAAATCAGATCCTCACCTAATATTCTGTATAAGAAATCAAAATATTAAAATGTAGTTTAGTTTCATTATATTTAAAAAATTTCAGGCCAGGCACGGTGGCTCATGCTTGTAATCCCAGCACATTGGGAGGCTGAGGCAGGTGGATCACGAGGTCAGGAGATCGAGACCATCCTGGCCAACATGGTGAAACCCTGTCTCTACTAAAAATACAAAAAATTAGCTGGGTGTGGTGGCAGGCACCTGTAATCCCAGCTACTGGGAGGCTGAGGCAGGAGAATGGCATGAACCCGGGAGGTGGAGCTTGCAGAGAGCCAAGATCGCACTACTGCACTCCAGCCTGGGCGACAAAGTGAGACTCTGTCTCAAAAAAAAAAAAAAAAAATTCAATCACAATTTAATATTTGTAGACAAATTATATTATCTTTTTAACCTTAGTGGCATATTGAAGCAGTAGAAAAGTTGTTTTAACTAACTTTGAGGAAATACCATTATTAAGTATGTGTTCATGTAAAAATTGCTGTAAGCTACATTTTTTCCTTTTCCTTCTTAGCAAAACGATGAGATCAATTTCAACCATATGGAAGCATTTCTACACTTAGTTTGAGGAGGAAAAAAATCAAATTTGCAAATAATGTCAAACAAAATATGCATTTCCAAATCCTAGCAAGATTACCAAACACATCCTTATCTTTTTAGAAAGACCTCATCTAAAATAGGACAACTATTCTGTTTTCAGAAGTCTTCGAATAACATTTATATTTTTTAAAAACTAGAAAAGGAAAACCAACCACAGAAATAACACATAAAGAAAAATAATTAGATACAATTCCAAAGAACAGATATTACAGTCAATGAGTTTGGGGTATTCTCCCTGCCCCCATGAACCTTCCCTGAGCATTGGGCTTTCTATATCTTATATGCAGAAATCTATACCATTCCTATACTCCATTTTTATATCTGTATTGACACTGTGGAGGACAATTCCAAAAAGATCATTATTTTCTTTGTTCAAATCTAACATTGATAGATGCTTCTGCTCTCTAGTTCTGCCTGTTTCTCGGAAACTGGCCCAAACCACATAAATGAACAACTTCAACACAGCTGCAAAATGCTCAGCAACAGTAATATTAGAGGTGGAATAACATGCACACGGAATAGTGCTGTCAGGAGTGAAAGTCCACTGGGAGAGTGAAATTCTGTTTAGGGTCTGGTATTATCTAAGGACTTTCTACCATTCACTTCCATTCTAATCCCTAGATTTAGGTCTATGAAGGTACAAGTTAATGATGACTCAGGCTGTGAATACTGACAAGAGTGGAAGATCTTGGTTTTCCAGGGTTGGATGTTCCCATAGCTGAATTATGGTGACAGAAATCTGGACTATGATCTCAGAGGACAAGGGGCCTTTGCCCTCATGCTGATCTCCAGTCACACAAAGAAGCATAAGAGAGGGAAGAGGACAGTGCCTGTATCTAATGAAATTGACCAGTGCCAGGCAGACATTTCAATATTTGGGGGTCTTTCCATTAGGGCCATTCTGCTACTATAGAAAAGAACAAAATATCTCCTTTCATTGTGAGAGTTCCTTTCCCCCACACCGGGGACTCCAAATCTGGGAGAATTTCTTTCCTTTGTTATCCACCTGCACATATGACGTATCTGAAATATTGTTGAGCCTTCTCTCCCAGGGCATATCACAGCTCTCTATTATAATAAGGCCCATCTTTACTCATGGTCTTTGGGGTTTGATTTCTACTTCTGGATCACAGATTGCAACCCTAAAATCTGATTTCTGAATTTTGCTCCCAGGAAAGGGGATAAATCCTTCACCAGGAACTGGATGTCTAACTGAGTACATACTTTAATAAGAGCGTAGCAGCCTGATCTTTCCTATCCACAAAGAGAATCTTTGGTTATGTTAACTAACACAAATAAGATGTGACAGCCGTTCTACACAAAAGCCTAGGGAAAGTTTGTGAGAAAATAATTCATCCTGAGTTATAGTAAACCAGGCTGAACTCTAGATAAACAATATTTTGGGGCATCTTTCATTTGGTCCAAAGCCACTTACTTTTTCATGGTTAATAATATGTTGAGCTAGACTGGGTGCTACATAGAAGAAATGAAATACTGACCTCTTTCTTTCTCCCTTTCCCCTTCTCTCCCTCACCTTTAATCCTCCGTTTCTTTCTCCCTTACTCACTCCTTGCCTCTCCTCTCCTCATCCCTATTTATATATATTAATAATATCACATTGGCAGTAGACCAATAAATAGCATATAGTTATATGTTTGTTGACTTTAATGGCTAGTGCAGGTCTCTATTTAGGCTTCCCTTGGAGCTTATGTTTCCCTTAGGTTTATAGAGCCTTAAATATACACGAATTGAGATGGGTGAGACTCTTCAACCAATCTATCTTGTTGATAAAAGTCACTTCCTGGCAGTTTAATTTAAGGAGAATCCTGAATGAAGGAAAAAATAAGTTAATTACCATTTGCCGATTGACAGGCATGTGGTAAGCAGATTACCTACTTACAACCCTATAAGGTTGGCATTATTAGTCTCAGTTTATAGATAAGAAACTGTGCTCAAGATCACATAGGCAGTTAATTGCAGAGCTGGGATTCAAACTCAATTCTGATTCTAAAGCCCTTGTTATAACCATGCAGAGATGGCAAATTTGTACTACGTGTGTTGTTGTTCCTTTTTGCTGAGCCTATGGTAAGAGAGGTCAATAATCTCTCATTTATCTCACAACTGGCCTAAGAGTTTTTCTCAAGATAGCGTGCCAGGTCCTGTTTCCTAAAACTGGCTCCCAAGATGAAGCCTATTTGCTGCCAGCGAAGGTTTGAGAGACGGGAGGCTATAGGACAATGTCTGGAACAAGATAGAGGCAGATGTCAGAGAATAACACATATAGGAGGACCAGATAGATTTGCTTGATTGGAATGAAGAAAAAGACATGGAAATGGGGGATGATGAGAAGAGATGATGAAAAAGACTTGGAAGGCTCTGGCTGGAGTTGGAAGGTGCTGGTTAGAAGATCATGATACACATCCCTCGACGGTCCAAAATGCTGCTGAGGAAGTTGTAAAGACTTGGATTCAACAAAGAAGGCTCTAATAACCTGAAATGATTTGACCTGGCTGTAGAACCTGGTGAGAAGGAGGAAAAACGCATCAGGATTTTGTTATAGATTTCACATGAAAAAGCACACTTTTTTTTGGAGCTCCAGCCCTGCTATAAACCTGACTGTAAGCATGAACACTGAGGAACTGAGGTGGAGAAGAATTGTATTTTAATTTGTATGCTAGACTATTTAGCTTAATTGAAAGATGAAGATTCAGAAAAATAGCATCACTGAATAGCAAGAGAATGGGCCCCAGAGTCAGACACTTATCTGATTTGTGACCTGGCTCCACAGTTCACTAGCCATGGGATCTTAGGTAAGTTGTTTAACCTCCTTGATCCATGTCATATGGAAGGAACAGAAGCTATGTCCCAAAAGTGTTGTGAGAATTAACAAGAAAACAAATATGCAGAAACAAAGGTAGTGCCTGGTACACTGTTGGCACTCAATAAATGTCAGTTTCCTCTTCTTGGTTCTGGTTTTTGAGCTTTGTAAATTATTTAATATTTGTGCACCTATATTCTTTGATCTGTAAAATAAAGATAATAAAACTTGTTTTGCCTATATTACAGGGTAGTGTTTCTCATACATTAGTGTGTAAAGAATTCTTTGAGGTCTCTATTCAAAATGCCAATATCTGGCTCACATTCCCACACATCTGCTTCAGGAAGTCTGAGCTGGAGCCTAAGAATCATGCTGCATGCTTAGCAGTCCCTCTAGGTGCTTCCAATGCAAGAGGACCATGGACCACACTTCTGACAAATTCTGATCGTAGCAGCACCTATAAGGAGACAGCATTCTTGAAGGGGAAAGCAGGGTTGTGAGGGAAAGAAAAAGAGGGAAGAGAGGAAAAACTGGAAAATAAGAAAGTGAGGAAGAATATTTCTGAAGACCATCTGACTAGTAAAGTGTCAAATCGAAGTCTGTGTTTCAGGACTCCAGCCTCCATCTCCAATGTTCTAACACCCATCCCAGACAGACAGACTGACTTCTCTGGTTTTAGAGACAGAGATAAACATCCTCAATTATAATGACAGTAACTCAAAAGCTTGAGTTTGGGTAAAGAAGTAGTCTGTTTTCTCAATCAGCAAAGAAGGCCTTTTCAGGAACAAAATAAAAGTAAATGAAAGCAAGTTTAGAAGTAACTGGTCATTAACACAATTCTCAGCTAGGGAGTAGACCTTTGCAGCATAGAGTACTTCCCTGTTAATAAGCACTGAACAGCTTTGGTCTCTCTGGAGGCAGAGAGATGGAAATTTTCATCTTATAAACTAAGTGTAATATACTGTTCTCTTCTCTTCTCCTGTAATTTGGTCAAGTCATAAAACTGTTTCATAGCTGAAATAAAACAGAACAATTATTAGGAATAACATCGTGATAATTACTCTGTGCATCGAATTGTACCCAGCTGTGCATCTTCCTGCTCCAAACAAGAATGTGGGATAAGCAGGTTTTTAGACAGGAAGTGGAACTGTGATTACCCTCATTATACTGACACGTTATTGTAGCTAATCTTTCTAGTTCCTTTCCTCATTCAATTCTCTGAACTGCTTAGAAAGCTACATTGAGTCATATGCAAAAAATCTATTAGACTGAAACCTGCCTTTTCATCTTGCAAATATATCTGATCTTCTTAACAACTGAGGCTCCAGATGACTCAGAGACTTGAAGTATCATTCACACATGGCCAGGCATGGTGGCTTACACATGTAATTCTAGCAATTTGGAAGGCTGAGGCAGGAGGATGGCTTGAGCCCAGAAGTTAGAGGCTGCAGTGAGCTATGTGTGTACCACTGTACTCCAACCTGGGTGACAGGGTGAGACCCTGTGTCAAAACAACAATAAAAACAAAAACAATTCAGCTAATCGATAATCCAGGTCTCATCTAGTTCCAAAGCGCAGGCTCTTCACCACCCTGCTATATTGATTCACTATTAGAGAAAACAGAAGGTTATTGCTATGTATTAGAAAATAAATCAGGAACTTGTCTGTCATGTGCTAAACTATCTTAGAACTCATGAAAGTTAAACATGAAAGGGAGATCTTAAATAACTTATTACAATTCACCCATGAGGAGACTGATGTCTCGAGTGGGTATCATAGCAATTAAATATCCAAAATTACCTTTTGTCTCTATTTGAATTCTCTTCTTGGCAGGTACAGGCAGGACTGACTTGTCCATTAGGCACAGTAGGCACAGTGCCTGGGAACCACAACACGTTTATATACCACTTATTTTTTTTGATTAAAATTAGAAGAAACAAAAACAAGTTTAAGGTTGAAAAAAATTGTTATATGTCTTTATACCAATGGAGTGTAAATATAATTTTTAATATGTCTTTAAGGAAGGGACTCATGAAGTCAAAAGTGCCTTGGGCCCATAAAAGTCACAACGGAAGTCTGTGTACAGGAATACAGTAAAATTTCCATCCTTATCCACTTATACAGCCTTCATACCTACCCATGCTTTGAGGAAAACATGGAATTGATAAATCAGGATTAGACACTTACTAGAAGTGTTGGTGATTAGACACAACTAAAGACAGAAATTCTGGATACAAAACAGCAATTTTTCTATTTCTGCTTTATTGAACATATAGCATACATCATGTGGTCTGCCATGATGGTAAAGACCATTATTTGTTTCCTAGTTTTGTCCTGCTTCTGTCTCCTTTGCTCAAATTTAAATGCTTCCCATAGCTCTCTGGGCCACGATAGGAGCAGAAAACTCTGTCTAGCTTTCTATTCTAACATGGGTTCAGGTTAGAATATTCCACTAGCAACTCTGTAGAATGTTGGATTAACTTCCATTCTTCATTCTTCACTCATTCAACAAACTGGAGCACCTACTATGTACTAGGCTTGTTGCTAGCACTGCATATACCATAGTAAATACAACATACTTCTTGCCCTCATGGAATTTATAATCTATAAAGGACAAGCAAACAAACAACAAATATATAGTTACAAAGTATAACTATCTATATCCTGTTAGTTTAGATAGAGAATTACTTTGCTAGATGACTCAAGGAAGCACTCTGATGGATGAGAAGAAACCAGCCATGTGGAGAGGAGACTGCTCTAGCATAGTACTAGCTTAGCACATAACCAGGCCCATGAGGACTGAGTGAGGTAAGAAAAAGAGAATGTGGGAGAAGATAAAAATGAAGATCTGGATAGAGTCTAGCTCATTCACTGTAGAGCCCTACGGGCCATGGTAAAGAGATTACATTTTATTCTAACAGCAATGAAAAGTCATTAAAGCATCTTTAACAAGTGACTGACATCATATGAACTAGGTTTGTAAATGATTTTTCTGGCAACTGAGTGATCAGATAGGAGGGGGCAAGATGCACGCAAGTACAGTAGTAATGAGGGTACTAAGGCAATTCAGGTTCTCTGAATTCTCCAAATTGTAATTCTTTTTTAAAAGTTTCCTTTACTGCCATCACCCACCGAAACCAGAGTGCATATTCTAAGTCAATGTGATCCAAACATGTTAGTGGAACGTTAATCTCTCAAGATGGTCTCTGAAAGTAAGATTCTGTGGTCAAATAAATTCAGAAAATTCTGCATGCTAAATCCCCTTCTTGGAGATTCTGAATGTAAACTAATATATTAAAAGCACAGGTAAGTGTTTCAGTAAATGTGTGGATCCCAGCATTTCTCAAGCTTACTTGACCATGGAACGTTTTATTTTTTTTCCCTTCACATAATGTTAATATCCTGTAGAAGTGATATTCTCCAGAGCATATTTAAGAAAGTGCTGCCATAAGTCATTCTAACCAAGAGTCAAGCAAATTCCATGTGCTTGGTTTACTGGGTCCCCTCTCCTTTACCTCTCCATTTATTATTCTAATGGTTTAGGCAATATTTTCTGAATCACCATATATTTATAATATCACCCTTCACATATGGTATTTCTTCTCTCCATTTCTACCTTCTATTTCTATCAACTGTCCCTTTCCTTTTATATTGTCAAGGTTGGTAAAGTTTTCATTCTTTCTGTAACCATACTTCTCTTTCTTGTTTCGGGATCTGGCTCTCCTATAAGCCAGCTGTTGGATATCCTTAATTGATTCTCTATATCGGTAATATTTCTCTGTCTCTGTATAAAGCTCTGTGTATAGGAGCTTTATCTTTTATCTTCAAATATTTTATTAGACTCTTAAACCCTTTTTGGAAATATAATTTACATATCATACAACTCACTCAGAGAAGTGTTCAATAGTTTTTATTATATTTTAAGTGCTGTGCAACCATTAACATAATCTAATTCTAGAATATTTCATCATTCCAAAAAGAAACCCTGTATCCATTACAGACACTCCTCATTTCCCCACAATCTTCGCCAGCCCTAAGCAACTACTAAACTATGTTTTGTCTCTATTGATTTCTGACATTTAATATAAAAGGAATCACACAATGTATAGCCTTTTGTGACTCACTTCCTTCAGTGACCATAAGATTTTTAAGGTTTATCCATGTTGTAACACGTATTGGTGCTTCGTTTCTTTCCATTGTCTAATAATATTTAATTGTATCGATATACCACATTTTCCCTATCTATTAATCAAGTGATGAACATTTGGATTGTTTCTATTTTTTAGCTATTATGAATACTGCTGCTATGAATATTTGTGTACAAGTTTTTGTGTGGATATATGTTTTTATTTCTCTTAGGAAGTGCTTAGTCTTATGTTAACTATGTTTAACATTTTAAGTAATTGCCAGACTGTTTTTCAAAGCAGTTGAAGCATATTATATTCCCATTAGCATTGTATAAGGGTTCAAATTTTTCTACATCCTCTCCAATAGTTGTTATAGTGTGTCTTTTTGATTATAGCCATCTTAGTGGATGTGAGGTGGTATCTCGCTGTGGTTTTGATTTGCATTTCCCTAACTAACAATGTTAAGTATCTATTCACGTGCTTATTGGCCATTCGTATAACTTGGGAAATATGTCCACTTAAATCCCTTCTGTCCATATTTTAGTTAGGTAATTTGTCTTTTCATTGCTGAGTTGTAAGAATTCTTTATATATATTCTGGATACCATTCTCTTATCAGATATATGACTTGCAAATATTTTCTCCTATTCTGCATGTTATCTGTTCACATTCTTGATGGTGTCATTTGACTCACAAAAGTTCTTAGTTTTGATAAAGTCCAATTTATCATGGATATGTTTTATCACATTTGCCTTTAGTATTGTATCTAAGAAATCACTCTTTAAACTTTATTAGAAAATTTCGGCAATAATATAGTTTCAAAAATTATTTTTGTACTGATTTGTAGCTTTTTCATAGAAACGTGTTTTTACTCCATAAATACCGTTATCTTTCTATATCATTATAAGGATACCAATTGCAGATTTTTATTTTTAAAGCACTGGATCTTGAATTATAATTCTTCTTGGGGGAATTGTTTAATTAATTTATCTTGGTTTTTATCTTTCATGCTACTGATTTCTTTTTTGTGTCTTGTGATCTTTGGCTCTCTACAGGCATACCACAGAGGTATTGCAGGTTCAGTTCCAGACCACTGCAATAAAGTGAATATCACAATAAAGAGAGTCACACAAATTATTTGGTTTATCAGTACATATAAGGGTTATGTTTACACTATACCATAGTCTATTAAGTATGCAACAGCATTATGTCTAAAAGAACAATGTATATACCTTAATTCAAAATACTGTATTGCTAAAAATGCTAATGATCATCTGAGCCTTCAGTGAGTCATAATCATTTTGCTGACAGAGGGCCTTGCCTTGACATGGATGGCTGCTGACTGATCAAGGTGTTGATTACTGAAGGCTGGGATGGCTGTGGCAATTTCTTAAAATAAAACAACAGTGACGTTTGTCACACTAAGTGATTCTTCCTTTCATGGAAGACTTCTCTGTAGCATTCAATGCTGTTTGATGGCATTTTACCCACAGTAGAAACTCTTTCAAAATTGGAGTCAGTCCTGTCAAACCCTGCCACTGTTTTATCAACTAAGTTTATGTAATATTCTAAATCCTTTTGTATCATTTCAACACTGTTCAGAGAATCTTCATCAGGAGTAGGTTCCATCTCAAGAAACCATTTGCTCATTTATAAGCAATTCATCATCCATTCATATTCTATTATGAGACTGCAACAATTCTGTAACATTTTCAGGCTACACTTCAAATTCTAGTCTTCTTGCTATGCCCACCACATCTGCAGTTACTTCCTCCACTGAAGTCTTAAATCCCTCAAAGTCATCCACAAGGGCTAGAGTCCACTTCTTCCAAACTCCTGTTAATATTGCTATTTCAACCTTTTCCCATGAATCACAAATGTTCGTAATGGCATCTGGAATGGTGAGTCTTTTCCAGAAGGTTTTCAATTAACCTTGCCCAGATCCATCAGAGAAGAAATCACTATCTATGGTAGCTATGGCCTTATAAAATGTACTTCTCAAATAATGTATTTCTTAAATAATAAGACTTGAAAGTCAACAGTTCTCTTGATCTCTAGGCTGCAGAATGGAGGGTGAGTTAGCAGGCTTAAAAAAATTAATTTATCTGTATATTTCCATCAGAGCTCTTGGGTGAGCAGGCATATTGGCAATGAGCAGTAATATTTTGAAAGCAATTTTTTTTTTTTCCTGAGCAGTAGGTCTCAGTAGTGGGTGTAAACTATTTAGTAAACCATGCTATAAACAGATATGCTGTCACCCAGGTTGTATTGTTCCATTTATAGAGCACAGGTGGAGTAGATTTAACTTAATTCATAGGGACCCTAAGATTTTCAGAGTTTCAGATTTCCAAGAGAAGGATGTCTCATCTATACTGAAAATCTGTTGTTTAGTGTAGTCACTTTCATTAATTATCTTAGTTGTATCTTCTGGAGAGCTGCTTCCCCTTGCATTTTTCATGTTATGGAGATAGTTTATTTCCTTAAACCAACCTCTGCTAGCTTCCAACTTTCCTTCTGTAGCTTCCTCACCTCTCTCAGCCTTTATAGAATTGAAGAGAGTTAGGGTCTTGTCCTGGATTAGGCTTTCACTTAGGGAAATGTGGCTGGTTTGATCTTCTATCTAGATTGCTACAACCTTCTCCATAGCAGCAATAAGGCTGTTTCACTTTCTTATCATTCTTGTGTTCACCAAAGTAGCACTTTTAATTTCCTTCAACAACTTTCCCTTTACATTCACAAGTTGGCTAACTGTTTGGGACAAGAAGCCTAGCATTCAGCCTATCATGGCTTTCAACATGCCTTCCTCATTAAGCTTAATCATGTTGAGCTTCTGCCTTAAAGTAAGAGACATGCAAGTCTTTCACTTGAGCACTCAGAGACCATTGTAGTGTTATTTATTGGTGTAATTTTAATATTGTTGCGTCTCAGGGAATAGAAAAGCCTGAGAACAGGGAGAGAGATGGGAGAATGGCTGGTGGGTGGAACAGACAGAACACACATTTATTGATTAATTTTGCCATCTTATAGTTCATGGTGCCCCAAAATAATTACAATAGCAGCATCAAAGATCACTGATTACAGATCACCATAATAGATATAATAATAATGAAAAAGCTTGAAATGTTCCAAGAATTACCAAAATGTAACACAGAGACATGAAGTGAGGTACCATGAACCTTCAATTTATAAAAAATCCAATATATGTGAAGCACAATAAATATGAGATTTGCCTGTATTCACTTTTAAAAATTAGGGACTAAGTAGATTTGTCAAGGTAGAGGTATAGGTTTTTCTCTGTTATTGGGTATATAATTTTTTTTAGATAAATCTCCTTTTGAGTAGGATTTCTATTTTGTAGGTAGAGCTTGTTGAACAATATGAGACAAGAAAAATGATAATGAAAAGAAACTTCTAAAACAATAAAAATATCTTTTAGGACGCACACACAAAAAACACTAGATTAAGATAAAATTGTCATTACATAGATGATGCATAAAAGTTTACAAAAGAAAAACCAGAAACTGATATAACTCTAAATAGTAATTCTCATGTCTTTAGATAAAAACTGATGATTAAGAATAGCCATTTCCCAAATGAGGAAATGAAAACAATAAAATAAGCATTTTGTTAAGTAATTCCCATTTTCCAGACCACAGGCTAATCCCTGAAGATATTAAATATGAACATGAAGATTCTATCTCTGTCTTCATAGAGTTCATATCCTAACTGGAAAGACAGTCCTTTTTAGTTCTGCAACTACCTCAGTAAAAAAGCTTACCCAGCAATCCCACCTATGGGTATATAACCAAAATAAAGGAAGTCAGTATATCAAAAAGATTATGCACACTTCAATGTTTATTGCAGCAATATTCACAATAATCAAGATATGGAATCAACCTGTATTCATCAAGGGATGAATGGTTAAAGAAAATGTAGTATATATACACATGGAATACTATTCAACCATAAAAAGAGTGAAATTCTGTCATTTTCAGCAACATGGATGGAACTGGAAGACATTACATTAAGTGAAATAAGCCAGGCACAAAAAGACAAGTATTGTATGTTCTCACACACATGTAGGAGCAAATGAAAAAGTGGACCTCATGGAGGTAGAGAATTGGTGGTAACCACAGGCTAGGAAGGGAAGGAGAGAGGGAGGATGAAGAGAGGTTGGTTAATGGGTACAAAAACACAGTTAGAAGGAATAAGCTCTAGTGTTCAATAGCACAGTAGTGTGGCAATAGTTAACAGTAGCTTATTGTATATTCCAAGTAGCTAGAAGAGATTTGGAATGTTCCCAACATAAAGAAATAATTTAAAAATTGTCGTAAATATGTACAACAAATATGTACGATTTATATGTATCAATAAAATTTTTTAAAAACTTAAGACATTGGTATAGTTTCAAAAAACTGAAGTTATCATGATTTATAAAATCAACATAATCCATTTAAATGATTATTTATATTATGCTTTTCAATGCTTCATAATTACAATTATGCATACTGTTTTTTTTTTTTTGGATGACCTTAAAATCAGTTGTTGAATAAGACAGATACTACTCATTCAACAAGCATTTATAAGGCACTTACTATATTCCTAGGTTCTGAGGATACAGAACCTAGGAATATTTTGAGGATATGAATAAAACAAATGGGTTCCTGATCCTACTCTGTGGTTTATCATGGCTGGCAGATATATAAACAAATGTTATCATCAATTTGATAAGTGCGATAGCAGAAAAATACAGTGCCATGCAAGGACAGAGGAGGCCCTAAGAAATTCTGCCTGAACATGTCAGAGAAGATCTAGAGAAAGGAGAAAAACAAGAGGAGAGGCTGGTATTCTTAACAAAATGACACAAAATAAAAAGATGTAAAGGTATAAAAGAGTATGGCATCTTCCAGAATTTACATTAAACATTTTCTGTACTTTGATGTAGTTAGATGTAATTAGAGGGCAAGGGGGCATCACTGCTTATTAGCTGCAAATTTAGGCAGGCGCAGATACTAAAGGCCACGAGTGCATCTGAAAGGGTTTGGATTTCAAGCAAAAGTGACTTGACCAGATGTTACATTAAAAAAAAAAAATACTCTGTAATCCCAGCACTTTGGGAGGCCGAGATGGGTGGATTATCTGAGGTCAGGAGTTCAACACCAGCCTGACCAACATGGTGAAACCCTATCTCTACTAAAAATACAAAAATTATCTGGGCGTGGTGGCACATGCTTGTAATACCAGCTACTCGGGAGGCTGAGGCAGGAGAATTGCTTTAGCCCAGGAGACGGAGGTTGCAGTGAGCTGAGATCACGCCACTCCACTCCAGCCTGGCTGACAGAGCGAGACTCTGTGTTTAAAAAGCAACAACAACAACAACAACAACAACAACAAAAACTACTCAGGAATCTATATGGAAAAATTATTAGAGTTTGAGGCTAGCTAGATACCAATAAATCATTTAGGATTAAAAACAATAAGGTTTAAAATAAAAATGAAAAGAAAATGGGATATGAAGGATACTAAGAAAATTACAGTACTTAATAACTAATTGAATGTGTGAACGAAGGAGAAAACTGATCTAAAACGGCTTCCATGTCTGGGTCTCAGACAAAATGGTTATTGTCAAATTTGGTTAAGTTACTAATGGTTACTACAATGGTTACTAATCAAATTTGGGATAAGAGGAAACAAGACAATATAAGGATTTGAAAATTCTGAGTTCTTTTCATAATTAACAGAATTCAAGTTTAAACAACCATGCAACATGATCCTGCATTAATTAAAATACAGTAAAATAATAAAACTGACAACATTCATTGCTATAGGATATTGGAGAAAAAGATATACTAATACATTGCTGTCCTGCAACCTGATGAAATTGTTCTGAAAAAAACTTGGCAACAAATATAAAAGCCATAAGAATTATCACATACTTTGACCAAGAAACCCTACTTTTTGGAATTTAGCCCAAGGATGTAATTCAAAAGAAATAAATAACCGATTTGTATAAAAATGTTTATAGCTGTGCTATATATTACAAGCAAAATTTGGAAACAGTCCAATGCCCAATGGTGATGGAATGCTTAGGCAGACTTAGGTGCATTAATGCAATGGAATATTTTATTGCTATTAAGAATGACAATATGAGAACTATGTAGAAACAAGGAAAGGGTCATGTGAAGCAATGAGTAAAAAATGCAGCACTCAAAATGATGCATATACAAAGATCACAACTATGTAAAATTATATCTGTATAACCAGGAGGATTAGAAAGGAATACAGAGCTGGTAATTTAGAGTGCTGACATTTTTGTTATTGTTAGTTCAAGTTGCTGGGGATGTTTATGTGTTTCTAGTTATATTTCACTGTATATTTAGTACATATACATTAACAGAGATAAATCTCTATTTTTTTCTGACACATAAAAGAAAATCCTGATCAGTATCTTTCCTTGCCTTAGGTGATTTAAAAAAAAGATTGTCAGATTTAGTCAAAACTAAATAAGAAAAGTGGTAGCAATTCTCAAGAATATCTGCTAATAGGCCTATCAAGAGCTTTAATATTTCAGTATTTGTAGTGTTTTTCAACTTTTTAACCCAGTTTGCTGGCCAAGATTTTGTAAAGCTTCACTTTCTACAAGAGGACCCTGGTATAGAGTAATTTTTTTGTCTTAAAAAATATAAAATGATGCTATAAAATGCATCATATTAATTGTGCTTTTTCAAACAATGTTTCCTTTCCAACCCATCCTAGAGATTGTGATATACCTTCCCCATCCCATGTTCCCCTGTTGACTACGGAAGGCCTAGAATGATGAGAAAGATGGAGAATCTCTGACTTAGAGTGGGTGAAGCCACTATGGAAAGAGTCCCTCCTTTTTTTCTTAAGACCAAAATAAATAAATAAATAAATAAATAATCAGGAGAAATGCAAATACATTAATTCATTAAATGAACAATGTCATAAGAAAAGCTAAACAATCTGACCTACCCATCTAGGAGGGCGATGACATTCTTCCTCGGCCGCCCAATATTAGGGCCATATAAGCTGGCTCTGGAATAAATCCGGATGGGCTGCAACAGGCTCTTCAGCTGGATGTAATCCTTTCCCAACTGGCTGCCATTTACTGCCCGGCCATGCATGGTCCGATAGTTATTTGGCTCTAGATTAAAAGCAGACATGCAAGTCAGAATTGAGAAGGGTAAGGCTCTGCCAACACTTTCCTGTCCACAGATTTCTCTGCCTTTTTCTTAGTAGTATGAAAAAATAAAAATAAAAAAAATAAAAAAGTGGGTGTGAATTATTTTAACTTAAAGAACCACCCAAACAAAAAAAAGTCAAGTTAGCTTGCTGTTCTGTTCATTTTCAAACTAATTTTCACAAAAGGATAACCTAATCAACACCAGAGACCATACAGATTTTCAGGTGCTACTTCATAATGAATGGTATATTGGATTGAATAGTGTCCCCCAAAATTTATATCTACCAGAATCTCAGAATGTGAGCTCATTTGGAAACAGGATCTTTGAAATGTAACTAGTTATGATAAGGTCATACTAGATTACAGTGGGTCCTAAATCCAATGACTTCTGTCTTTATAAGAGAAAGGAGAAGGAAGTTCAGATACACAGACACGGAGAGAAGAATGCCATGTGACAAAGATTGGAGAGATGTTGCTAGGCTAAGCATTGCTGGCAGCCACCAGAAGCTAGGAAAGAGGCATGGAATAGATTCTCTCTCAAAACCCCCACAAGAAACCAATCCTGCTGATGCTCTGATTTCAGACTTCTGGCCTCCTAAACTATCAGAGAAGCAATTTTTGTTGTTTTAAGCCACGAAGCTTGTGATAATTTGTTATGGCAAGCCTAGAAAACTAATATACATGGTAAGAAGTGAAATCTTCATAAAGATGTTCACTGCCAAAAAGTCAGGAAAAAAATCATATTCAGTAATAACAAAGTAGCTAATTAAAGTAATTTTGAGCAAAGCCTCCTCTTCCAGCTTCCATTACCTTGGTAGCTCTAAAAGGGGAGAAAAATTCCCCAAAACCAGCAGCTCCACACCTGGAGGAGGCTAATTTGATTTGGAATGGTGTGCATACCCCAGGAAAGGCCAGCATCTCAGCTGCCTTGAGACTATGATACTGGCAGGTACAAGAAATAAACCCGTAGTCTTGCAAGAAATATAATAGGAAAATTTGGGGAATAAGGCAGCCACAGTGAACCTTGACAATCTCACACATACCCCCTGTAATCTACAAGGCTAAACAGGCTTAGGAGGGACTACAGGATAGTAGTGTGGATAGTAGGAGGATATCTAGCTATCCATACATTTCCAGATAAGTATGAAACCTAGGACACTTATAAAGGAAACATAAGAAGGCACGACTGAAAGTAAAATCCCAGTTAGACTTGTAACAGGCCTAAATTTTTAATGTGTTTCCCAACCAACACAGAGATCCACGGGCAAAAGGTGGAAGGCTTACTGGCTCAAGGGAATTAAGCAAAACCTCTGATCAATCCTCAGCTCACCATTAAGCTATGTTGACTCAAGTGCGACCTCCAGGAGACTTGTCTTAACAATTAAAAAATGATTAAGAAATAAGACAACTTAAGAGATATCAGTAGCTACATGACTCAAGGGAGACAGACTCTATAGAGTTAGCCCAGGACCTATGGTATGGAGATACAGAATTCAGAGTTGGTGCAGTATATTATCTAAAATGTGTGGTTTTCAACAAAAAACTTATTATACATGAAAAAAATGGAAAAGTTTGGCCCCTACCAGCAAAAAACATAGAAACGGTCTCTTAGGGGGCCTAAATATTAGACTTGGCAGACAAAGACTTACTATAAATATGTTCAAGAACTTAAGAGAGTCTGGGCACAGTGGCTCATGCCTGAAATCCCAGCACTTTGGGAGGCCGAGGCAGATGGATCACTTGAGGTCAGGATTTTAAGACCAGCCTGGCCAACAGAGTGAAACACCATCTCTACTAAAAATATGCAAATTAGTTCCAGCTACTTGGCTTGGGAAGCTGAGGCAGGAGAATTGCTTGAATCTGGGAGGCAGAGGTTGCAGTGAGCCAAGATTGCACCATTGCACTCCAGCCTAGGTGACAGAATGAGACACTATCTCAAAAAAACAGAAAACAAAAAACAAAACTAAAAATAATAAAGAGCTAAAGGAAAGTATAATGTTAATGATTCATCAAATAGAAATATACATAAGGAAAAGGATATTATAAAAAAGAGTCAAAGAAAAGTATTGAACTGAAATGACTAATCTCATACAGGAGCACACAATGAGATTAACAGCTGAGTTTTTATCAGAAAAAAATGGAGGCCAGAAGATGGTAGGATGATATATTCAAACTGCTGAAAGAAAACAAAACAAAACTGATAACCAAGAATTCCATATGCAGCAAACTATCCTTGAAAACTGCATGCAAAGTTAAACATTCTGAGAAAAACAGAGAGAAGAGATTTTGTTGTGAGCAAATATGCCTTATAAGAAATAAGAAAGGAAGTCATTCAGATTGGAATAAAATGATTCCAGATGGTAACTCAAAATCACACAAAGAAATAAAAGACATAAATAAAGGTAATTATATGAATAACTGTAAAAAATATTCATTCCTCTTTTCTTCTCTTAACTGATTTAAAAGACAGTTGCATAAAACAAAAATACACAACCATATTGTTGGGCTTATAAAACATAAAGATATAATATTTAGAATAATAATGGCACAAAGGACTGGGGAATGAAACTGTACTGAAGCAAGTTTCTGTATTAAAGTAGAATTAAGAGCCAGGCATGGTGGTTCACAGCTGTAATCCTCACAATTTGGGAGGCCAAGGTATGTGGATCACCTGAGGTCAGGAATTCGAGACCAGCCTGGCCAACATGGTGAAACCCTGTCTCTACTAAAAATACAAAAAGTACCCGTGTGTGGTGGTGGGTGCCTGTAATCCCAGCTACTCAGGAGGTTGAGGCAGGAGAATCACTTGAACCTGGGAGGTAGAGGTTGCAGTAAGCCAAGATCGCACCATTACACTCCAGCCTGAGTGACACAGTGAGACTCTGTCTCAAACAAACAAACAAACAAAAAAGCAAAAAAACACCTAGAATTAAGTTAGTATTACTTGAAAATAGATTGTGATGAGTTAAGATGTATTGTAATAAGAAACTACTAGGAAAATAACAAAACAAGGTGGATGTGGTGGCTCATGCCTATAATCCCAGCACTTTGCTAGGCTGAGGTGGGAGGACTGCTTGAGCCTAGGTGTTCAAGACCATCCTAGGCAACACAGTGAAACCCCATGTCTACAAAAAAGTTAAAAAATTAGCTGGGTGTGGTGGTGGGCACCTGTAGTCCCAGCTACTCAGGAGGCTGAGGTGGGAGAATCGCTTGAGCCCAAGAGATTGAGGCTACAGTGGGCTGTAGTCGTACCACTGCACTCTAGCCTGGGCAACAGAGCAAGGCCTTGTGTGAAACAAAAGAAAAGAAAAGAAAAGAAAAGAAAAGAAAAGAACAATGAAAACAGTACCTTAGACAATATTTCTTTTACACAAAAAGGCATGAAAAGTGAGAAAGAGGAACAAAAATGCCACGAGATAAATGGAAAACAGCAAGATGGCACATGTAAAGTCAATTATATCAACAATCTCAAATAATGGAAATGGATTAAATACTCCAATTAAAAGCAGAAATTATCAGACTGAATAAAAAATACATCCTAATAAGAGATACATTTCAGATTCAGAAACACAGATAGATTGAAGGAAAAAAATTTTTTAAAAGGTAGACGTTGTGGGCTGCGGCATGGTGGCTCATGCCTGTAATCCCAGAACTTTGGGAGGCCAAAGTGGGTGGACTACGAGGTCAGGAGATCAAGACCATCCTGACTAACATGGTGAAACCCCGTCTCTACTAAAAACACAAAAAATTAGCCAGGCGTGGTGGCAGGCACCTGTAGTCCCACCTACTTGGAAGGCAGAGGCAGGAGAATGGCATGAACCAGGGAGGCGGAACTTGCAGTAAGCTGAGATTGCGCTACTGTACTCCAGTCTGGGTGACAGGGTAAGACTCTGTCTCGAAAAATAAATAAATAAATAAATTTTAAAAGGTAGACTATATAAACAGTAACCATAAGAGAGCAGAAATAACTATACTAATACCAGAAAAAATAGATTTTAAGGTAAAAACATTACTAGAGATAATATGAGGCATTTTATAATGATAAAAGGCATTTTATAATGAGAAGAAGGGTCTCAATATCAGGAAGATGTAACAATTAGAAATATATATGTCCCTAACACCACCAAAATACATTAAACAAAATTGAAGAAAGAAATAGAAAATTCAAGAATAATGGAAGGAGACTTCAACACTACATTCTTAATAATAGATAAAATGACTGGATTAAAAAAATCAGCAAGAATATAGAAGGCTTGATTGGCACTATCAGCTAACTTTACCTAATTGCCATCTACAGAATACTCCACCCAACAACAGCAGGATACACATTCTTTTCTAGCACATAGAGAACATCCTTCAGGACAGACCATATTGTAAGACATAAAACAAATCTCATAAATTTAAAAGGATTAAAATCATACAATGGATGTGCTTCAATCACAATAGAATTAAACTAGAATTCAACAAAAATTGAGAAAATCCCTAAATATTTGAAAATTTAACAAATAATCCACTGGTCAAAGAAGAAATCACAAGGAAATAAAAAAAAATAGAATGGAATAAAAATGAAAATAAAATACATAAAAAGATATGGGATGCAGCTTAAGCAATGCTTCAGGGGGAAATTTATAGACTTAGGCTCCTATATTAGAAATGAACAAAGATCTCAAATTAATAACCTAAGCTTCCACATTAAAAAGGAAAAAAAGAAGAGAAAACCAAATCCAAGCAAAACAAAGGAATGAAATAATAAAAATTAGAGTAGGTATCAATGATATTTTTTAAAATACAGAAAATTCAGAGAAAGCAAAAGTTGGTTATTTGAAAAGACCACAAAACTGATATACCTTTAGTTAGACTGACCACCAAAAAAAGAGAGAGAAGTCACAGATTACCAAAAGGGAACACCAGTAAAGGATCTCACAGTAATTAAGTTGATAAGGAACTACTATGAACATCTTTGTGCCAATAATTTAGAAAACTTAAATAAAATGGTAAATTTCAAAAAAAGGCACAAATTATTAAAACTGACTAAACAAGACACAGAAAATCTATATAGACACATAACAACAATGAAAACTCATTGAGGTAGTAATTAAAAATCTTTCCACAAAGAAAGCCCAGACCTGGACGGTTTAGTTGGTGAATTCTATTAAATATTTAAATAAGAAACACCAATGCTTTACAAACTTCTTCAGAAAATGGAGGAAGAGGGAACACTTTTCAACTTATGTTATAAGGCCAATATTACCCTGACGCCAAAGCCAGTCAAAGACATCACAAGAGGCTAGGTGCAGTGACTCATGCTTGTAATCCCAACACTTTGGGAGGCCGAGGCAGGTGAATCATTTGAGGTCAGAAGCTCAAGACCCATCTGGCCAACATGGTGAAGCCCCATCTCTACTAAAAATACAAAAATTAGCCAGGCAGTAGAGGTGCACACCTGTAATTCCAGCTACTCAGGAGGCTGAAGCAGGAGAATCACTTGAGCCTGGGAGGTGGAGTTTGCAATGAGCTGAGATTGTGCCACTGCACTCCAGTCTGGGTGACAGAGTGAGACCCTTTCTCAAAAACAGTAACAACAACAACAAAACAAAGACATCACAAGAAAACTACAGACCAATATCCCTCATCATACAGATGTAAAATCCCCAACAAAATATTTACAAAGTGAGTCCAGCAACATATGAAAAGTTTTATACACTATGACCAGGTGGGATTTACGCGAGGAATGCAAGGTTGATTTAATGTTAAAGCCTTTTAACTAATGTAAAATACCATTGTAATAGAAAAAAGACCAAAACTAAATTATCATCTCAATAGCTGCAACACCACCACCAAAACTCATTTGACAAATGCAACACCCGTTTCTGATAAATATTCCCAACAAACTGAATAGAAGGGAGCTTCCTCAACTTGATAAAGAGTATCTAAGAAAAACCTAGACCTAACATCATACTTAATGGTGAAATATGGACTGTGTGCCCCTAAGACTAAGGAGAAGACAAGGATGTCTGTTCTGCCACTTAAGAGTCAACATTTGTACTAGAGATTCTAGCCAGTGCAGTCAGGCAAGGGAGAGAAATAAAAAGCATTCAAATTGGAAAGGAAGAAGTAAAACTGTTATTATTCTCAGACAATATGATCCTCCATACAGAAAATCCTAAGGAATCCACACATAGGAGGCGAAAAAGTACAAAATCTAAAAAACAAATTCAGCAAGGTTGGAGGGGATACAATATCAATTTATAAAATCAATTATATTTCTAAGTATTATTGATACACAATCCAAAAATGAAATTATAAAAATAATTTCATTCCCAATTGCATAAAAAAGAATAATATACTTAAGAACAAGTAATTAACAAAAGAAGTACAAAATGTATACACTGAAAACTACAAAACATTGCTGAGATAAATTAAAAATTAAATAAATGTAGAGATGATCTATGCTCATGATAGGAAGATTTTGTATTGCTAAGATGGCAATTCTTCCCAAATTGATCTATAGATTCAATGCTATCTCCATTAAAATTCCAGGAGGCTTTAATGAAGAAATTAACAAGCTAGTCCCAAATTTTACATGGAAATGCAAACACCAAGGATAGCCAAATTAATTTTGAAAAAAAAAGCAACAAAGTTGGAGGATTTACATTTCCACATTTTAGCACTCATAATAAAGCTATTGTAATTAAGACAGTGTAGTCCTAGCATAAGGAAAGACACACAGATCAGCGGAACAGAATTAAGAGTATAGAACTAAAACTATTTATGATCAATTGATTTTTTTACAAAGGTGCCAAGATAAGCAAATGGGGAAAAAATTGTCTTTTTAATAAACAGTACTGGGAATCTCTATATCCATATGCAAAAAGACTAATTTATAGCCTTACTTCACAAGGTTCACAAAAATTAACTCCCAATAGATTTAGGGCCAAATGTAAGAGCTAAAACAATGAAATTTTTAGAAGAAAATATAGGAAAAAACTCCTTGTGATCTTGGATTAAGCAAAGATCATTGCACCAAAAGCATAATTCATAAAATAAAAACTGATAAATTGAACTTTATCAAAATTCAAAGCCTTTGCACTTTAGAAGATGCTACCAAGTTACAAAAGATGAAGTAAAAAAATTATTTGCAAATCATATACTTGAATTTTTTAAAAAAACATGTATCCAGAATATATAAAGAACTCTTACAATTCAATAATAATATAAATAACCCACTTAAAAGAGCAAAAGCTTTGGGCTGATGTTTCACAAATGAAGTAGAAATGGCTAGTAAGTACATGAAAAGGTGCCCAACATCATTAGTTACTAGGGAAGTGGAACTGTTTTCAGGTCCTTCTATTTAACATCTATCTCTTCTATAAGGATGTAGGCAGCTATATTCATCTGTTATTTACTTTTTTTTTTTTCTTGTGACATAGGGTCTTGCTCTGTTACCCAGGCTGGAGTCCAGTGGTGCAACCTTGGCTCACTGCAACCTTGAGTTCCTGGGCTCAAGTGATCCTCCCACCTCAGCCATCTGAGTAGCTGAGACCACAGGTGCACGCCAGCACATTCTGCTTAATTTTTGTATTTTTTGTAGAGATGGGGTTTCATTATGTTTCCGAGGCTGGGCTTAAACTCCTGAGCTCAATCTGACCACCTTGGCCTCTCAAAGTGCTGGGATTACAGGCATTAGCCACCATGACCAGCCTGTTATTTACCATTGTATCTTTCTAACCTAGTGAAGAAAGCCAAGAAATCTAAATATAATTTAAAAAGTAATAACCATAAGGTAGTAGAAAAAGTACTTCACTTTCTATTAGATATCCCAAGTTCCTGACTTAGATTTGGTACTTACTGCTGCCTATAGCAATTCACGTCACCTCTTCAAATGTGTTTCTTCACTTATGTAATACTTTATCAGGCACTTTATTTAGCATTTTGAGGTCCAAATAGAAGAGTCTGTTTGGAAGTGCTATATAAACTAAACACTATGCAAATATAGGATCACAATATTGCTGATAATTACAAATATAAACCTCTAAGGGAGTAACACTAAGTCTTTGTAATCAACCAGTGGCAAGAAATAGGCATTTTATATCCTTTAAAATAAAAGATAAACACATGTTATTCTTTTTAAATAGTTTCATTGCAATACAAAACACATACAATTCACCAATTTAACGTGTATAATTCAATGGTTTTTAGTATTTTCACACAGTTGTGCAACCATCACAACACATTTTAGAACATTTTAATCATCCCAGAAAAAAACTCTGTGCCCTTTAGCAGTCACCCCTCACCCCTCATGGGCTCCCCAGCCCTAAAAAACCACTAATCTACTTTCTGTCTCTGTAGGTTTGTCTATTCTAGACATTTCATATAAGGGGAATTATACAATGTGTTGTCTTTTGTGACTAGATTCTTTCATTTAGCATAGTCTTCTCAAGGTTCATCCATGTTGTAGAATGTATCAGTACTTCATTCCATTTTGTAGCATGTAGTATTTCTTTGTATGTATTTGTCACGTGTCATTTATCAAGTCATCAATTGATAGGCATTTAGGTTGTTTCCACTTTTTTTTGCTATTAAAAGTAATTCTGTTATTAACATTCATGTAGAAGTTTTTGTATGGACGTATGTTTTCATTTCTCTTGGATATATATCTAGAAGTGGAATTGTTAGGTTACTTGGTAATTTTATGTTTAACTTTCTGAGGATCTACCAGACTGTTTTCCAAAGTGGCTATACCATTTGACATTCCCACCAGCAGTGTGTGAAGGTTTCAGTTTCTCCACAACCTTGTCAACATTTGTTACTTTACTTTGCCTTTTTAAAATTTGGCCATCCTAGTAAGAGTGAAGTGGTATTTAATTGCGGTTTTGATTTGCTTTTCCATGATGGCTAGTGATGTCGAGCATTTTTTCATGTACTTGCTTGTCATTTGTATATCCTCTTTGGAGACATGAAATATTTTGTCCAAAATACTCTTTTAACTGCTTCTTGTGTTGTCCTTAATATGAGTGAAACAGTCCTGCAAATGATATTCATATTTCCAAAAAGTAGGTCTTCATCATGACTCACAGTCTTTTTTCTTAATTAATAAACTTTATTTTTATTTTTAGAGCAATTTTAGGTTCACAGAAAATTGAGCAGAGAGTACCCGTATAGTTTGTCCCTTACACACACACACACACACACACACACACACAAAATTTACCTTTATTATCTTGCCTTGATCTGATACAGTTGTTACAAATAATAAACTACCATTGACACATACATCATTATTAACTGAAATCCATAGTCTACATTTGGGTTTACTCTTCCTGTTGTACAGTTGTGTGAGTTTTGAAAGGTGCAAAATGTCACATATACACCATTACAGTGCCATAGAGAATAAGTTCACCATCCTAAAAATCCCACATACTCTGTCCATTTATTCCTCCCTCCATTCATTACTCCTCCCTAACTACTGGCAACGACTGATCTATTTACTCTCTGTATACGGTTTTACCTTTTCCAGGATGTCATATAGTCATAATCACAGCTTACAGTTTTCTAAATGAGGTAAGGAGTTGGCCTCACATTGTGTGAACTGTCTCCTGGAGCATGTCTAGTACTCCAAGCCAAAAAATGACCATATCAGGTTTTCTGTCCCTTGTCAATCTCATTTGGATAGAGAAGTCAATGGTGTGTCAATGAGGTAAGCCTTGACAACAGATTCAGTCTTCACTTTTACAAGTTATTGGAAAGGTTTTAAAATATTTAAAAATAGGCAAGAATTCTATTGGACCATTTCAGTTAAGTGTGTTCTTGTTTATAGTATCCTGTTCTGAGAAAACAAAGGTGAGTATTTAAGAAATGAGTAGGCCAGGTACAGGGGCTCACACCTGTAATCCCAGCACTTTGGGAGGCTGAGGCGGGAGGATCACCCGAGGTCAGGAGTTCAAGACCAGCCTGACAAACACAGAAAAACCCCATCTCTACTGAAAATACAAAATTTGCCAGATGTGGTGGTGCATGCCTGTAATCCCAGCTACGAGGCAGGCTGAGGCAGGCTGAGGCAGGAGAATCACTTGAACCTGGGAGGCGGAGGTTGCGGTGAGGAGAGATCATGCCATTGCACTCCACCTGGGCAACAAGAGCAAAATTCCATCTCAAAAAACAAAAAACAAAAAACAAAAAAAAAAAAAAGAAAAAGAAAAAGAAAAAAAGAAATGAGTAGAAAGTGAGGATAATTATTTATTATGGTCCTTAAAGTGTCCATTTTCTCTGCAGTGGTGGCTCATATCAGTGAGAAAAACAAAACAAATGAAGACTTTGGTCATACCAATGATTCATTCAACCTTCACACACATAGCAGCTAATATGGTTTGGCTGTGTCCCCACCCAAATCTAATCTTGAATTGTAGCTCCCATAATTCCTAAGTGTTGTGGGAGGGACCCAGTGGGAGACAACTGAATCATAGGGGTAGTTCCCTTATACTGTTCTCGTGGTAGTGAATAAGTCTCACAAGATCTGATGATTTTATAAGGGGTTTCCTCTTTGGCATGGTTTTCCTTCTCTCTTGACTGCTGCCATATAAGATGTGCCTTTTGCCTTCCACCATGATTGTGAGGCCTCCCCATCCACGTGGAACTGTGAGTCCATTAAACCTCTTTTTCTTTATAAATTACCCAGTCTTGGATATATCTCTATCAGCAGCATGAATAGGGACTAATGCAGTAAATTGGTACTGGGTAGTGGGTTACTGCTGTAAAGATACCTGAAAATGTGGAAGCAACTTTGAAATTGGGTAACAGGCAGAGGTTGGAACAGTTTGAAGGGCTCAGAAGAAGACAGCAAAATGTGCGAAAGTTTGGAACTTCCTAGAGACTTGTTGAATGACTTTGACCAAAATGCTGATAATAATATGGACAATGAAATCCAAGCTGAGGACCAGGCACGGTGGCTCATGCCTGTAATCCCAACACTTTGGGAGGTTGAGACAGGTGAATCACTTGAGGTCAGAAGTTCAAAACCAGCCTGGCCAACATAGTGAAACCCCGTCACTACTAAGAATACAAAAAAATTATCTGGGCATGGTGGCACACACCTGTAATCCCAGGTACTTAGGAGGCTGAGGCAGGAGAATAGCTTTAATCCAGGAGGCAGAGGTTGCAGTGAGCCAAGATCATGCCACTGCACTCCAGCCTGGGTGACAAAGTGATACTCCACCTCAAAAAAAAAAAAAAGAAAGAAAGAAATCATCCAAGCTAAGATGGTCTCAGATGGAGATGAGGAACTTGTTGAGAACGGTAGTAAAGGTGACTCTTGCTATGTTTTAACAAAGAGGCTGGCAGTATTTTGCCCCTGCCCTAGAGATATGTGGAACTTTGAACTTGAGGGGGATGATTTAGGGTATCTGGCAGAAGAAATTTCCCTTTTTTTTTTTGAGATAGAATTTCGCTCTTATTGCCCATGCTAGAGTGCAATAGTACAATGGCACAATCCTGGCTCACTGCAACCTCTGCCTCCCAGGTTCAAGTGATTCTCCTGCCTCAGCTTTCCAAGTAGCTGGGATTACAGGCATGCATCGCCACGCCTGACTAATTGTGTATTTTTAGTACAGATGGGGTTTCACTATGTTGGTCAAGCTGGTCTCAAACTCCTGACCCCAAGTGATCCACCCATCTTGGCCTCCCAAAGTGCTGGAATTACAGGCCTGAGCCACCACACCCAGCTAAGAAATTTCTAAACAGCAAAGCATTCAAGAGACGACTTGGGCGCTGTTAAAAACATTCAGTCTTAAAAGGGAAACAGAGCATAAAAGTTTCAAAAATTTGCAGCCTGATTATGTGATAGAAAAGAAAAACCCATTTTCTGAGGAGAAATTCAAGCCTGCTGGAGAAATTTGCATAAGTAACAAGGAGCCAAACATTAATTGCCAAGACAAGGGGAAGAATGTCTCCAGGGCATGTCAGAGACATAAACAGCAGTCCCTCCCACCACTGGCCTGGAGGCCTAGGAGGAAAAAATGGTTTTGTGGGCTGGGCTTAAGGCCTCCCTTCTCTGTGCAGCCTGCGAGCTTGGTGCCCTTCATCCCAGTCACTCTAGCCATGGCTAAAAAGGGCAAAGGTACAGTTCAGGCCATGGCTTCAGAAGGTGCAAGCTCCAAGCCTTGGCAGCTTCCATGTGGTATTGAGCCTGCAGGTGCACAGAAGTCAAGAACTGAGGTTTGGGAACCTCTGCCTAGCTTTCAGAGGATGTATGAAAATGCCTGGATGTCCAGGAAGAAGTTTGCTACAGGGGTGAAGCCCTCATGGAGAACCTCTGCTAGGGCAGTGTGGAAGGGAGATATGGGGTTGACGCCCCCACAAAGAATCCCCACTGGGGCACTGCCTAGTGGAGCCGTGAGAAGAGGGCCAACATCCTCTAGACCTCAAAAAAGCTCCAGACACTCAATGGCAGCCCATGAAGGCAGCCAGGAGTGGGGCTGTACCCAGCAAAGCCACAGGGGCAGAACTGCCCAAGACCACGGGAACCCACCTTTTACATCAGTGTGACCTGGATGTGAGATATGGAGTCAAAGGAGATCATTCTGGAGCTTTATGATTTGACTGCCCTGCTCGATTTCAGACTTGCATGAGGCCATTAGCCTCTTTGTTTTGGCTAATTTCTCCCATTTGGAACAGCTGTATTTATCCAATACTTGTACTACCATTTATCTAGGAAGTAACTAACTTGCTTTTGATTTCACAGGCTAATAGGCAGAAGGGACTTGTCTTGTCTCAGATGAGACCTTGGACTGTGTACTTTTGAGTTAATGCTGAAATGAGTTAAGACGTTGGGGTACTGTTGGGAAGGCATGATTGGTTTTTAAATGTGAGGACATGAGATTTGGGAGAAGCCAGGGGTAGAATGATATGGTTTGGCTGTGTCCCCACTCAAATCTCATCTTGAATTGTAGCTCCCATAATTCCCATGTGTTGTGGGAGGGACCTGGTGGGAGATACTTGAATCATGGGGTCAGTTTCCCCCATACTGTTCTCGTGGTAGTGAATAAGTCTCACAAGTTCTGATGATTTTATAAGGGGTTTCCCCTTTTGCTTGTTTTTTTTATTCGATTCTGGCTACTGCCATGTAATACATGCCTTTCACCTTCTGCCATGATTGTGAGGCCTCCCCAGCCACATGGAACTCTGAGTCCATTAAACTCTTTTTCTTTATAAATTACCAGTCTTGGGTATGTCTTTATCAGCAGCATGAAAATGGAGTTTATACAGCAGCTGTCCCACAAATGTTTTCTGTAACTATCTAACTATGACAGTAACCAGAATCTTAGTGAGAGAACATGGTTCTCCACCATGATAATGAACTCCAAGAACCAATGTAATTCAAACTTCACTCACTTCCCTTAATAATCAAAAGACAATTAACTTAAGTGCTTAAAAATGTAAGCTATGAATTTATGAATACATTTGCAAATTAATTTATACTTTTATTCTATATTATTTGTTGGTTTAACAATTTTCCTGATTCAGTTCTTCACATCTTTCAAACTATAAGAGATTCCTCCAGTTCTAGCATATGAGAGTTAAATAGTTTAATGGTTTTAAATTTATCCTAACTTTACCTTTAGATAATAAACTCCTGGAGACTAGGATTTCTTTGTTCTGTATATTCACTCTGTATCATAGTATGTTATGCCAAGCTATAAAGTAGTGGGCAGAGAAGGAATTCAAGGATTCTTCCAACTCCCATTTCACATTTGGCATATTTGGCAGGTGCGGGCCGGGCGTGGTGGCTCACGCCTATAATCCTAGCACTTTGGGAGGCTAAGGCAGGTGAATCACTTGAGGTCAGGAGTTTAAGACCAGCCTGGCCAATATGGTGAAACCCCATCGCTACTAAAGATACAAAAATTAGTTGGGCGTGGTGGTGCATGCCTGTAATCCCATCCACTCAGGATGCAAGGCAGGAGAATCGCCTGAATCCAGGAGGTGGAGATTTCAATGGGCCGGGATCGCACCACTGCACTTGAACCTGGGTGACAGAGCAAAACTCTGTCTCCAAAAAAAAAAAAATAAATAAAAAAAATAAAAAAAGAAGAATAAAAAAGAAAAAGAAAAAAAAATAGTACTAGGCATATTTTGCAGGTGCTTCACATATAGTTAATGCAAGAATGACTAAACACCATGAGAGTATGTTTCTGAATAAGAGTGTGTGGGGAAAGAATTGAGAAGATGAAGGTTGAAGGAGAGAAGCAGACAGGAAGAGAAAACTGAGAAAAGAAAGCAGGTAAAGAGACTATATGGTTTCTTGTTTTTCTCCTTCCTCCTCCTCTTTTCCCCTGCTCTCCTTCCCTAACTATCAAAACTCTATCTTCTGAAAATACAGTTCAATAAAGCTCTTAGCTGTGACCTATCCTCATAAATAATTGACAATATGTAGACTGTGATTGAATTTTATGTTTGGCTTTCACATGTTATATACACATAAAATATAGGATCAAAATATATAAATGCACATTTATACATTATACATAAATGAACATAAAAATAATTCCCTGGCAAGATGGCCAAATAGGAACAGCTCCGGTCTGCAGCTCCCAGCAAGACCAACACAGAAGGCAGGTGATTTCTGCATTTCCAACTGAGGTACCCCATTCATCTCATTGGGACTGGTTAGACAAGTGGGTGCAGCCCCCGGAGGATAAGCAGAAGCAGGGTGGGGCATCACCTCATCCAGGAAGTGCAAGAGGTCAGGGAACTCTCTCCCCTAGCCAAGAGAAGCCATGAGGGACTATGTTGTGATGGACAGTGCTTGCTGGCCCAGATACGACGCCTTTCCCATGGTCTTCACAACCCACATACCAGGAGATTCCCTCAGGCGCCTACACCACCAGGGTCCCTGGTTTCAGGCACAAAACTGGGCAGCCATTTGAGCAGACACTGAGCTAGCTGCAGGAGTTTTTTTGTACCCCAGTGGCACCTGGAATGCCAGTGAGACAGAACTGTTCGCTCCCCTGAAAAGAGGGCTGAAGCCAGGGAGCCAAGTGGTCTTGCTCAGCAGATCCTGCACCCACAGAGAACAGCAAGCTAAGATTCACTGGTTTGAAATTCTCATTGCCAGCACAGCAGTCTGAAGTTGACCTGGGACGCTTGAGCTTGGTTGGGGGAGGGATGTCCACCATTACTGAGGCTTGAGTAGGTAGTTTTCCCCTCACAGTGTTAAGAAAGCTGCTGGGAAGTTCAGACGGGGTGGAGCCCACCGCAGCACAGCAAAGCCACTGTAGCCAGACAGCCTCTCTAGATTCCTCCTCTCTGCGCAGCGCATCTTTGAAAGAAAGGCAGCAGCCCTAGTCAGGGGCTTTTAGATCAAACTACCATCTCCCTGGGACAGAGCACCTGGGGGTAGGGGCAGCTGTGGGTGCAGCTTCAGCAGACTTAAACGTCCCTGCCTGCCAGCTCTGAAGAGAGCAGTGGATCTCCCAGAACAGCAATCAAGCTCTGCTAAGGGAGACTGCCTCCTCAAGTGGGTCCCTGACCCCAGTGCCTCCTGATGGGATGAAGCTTCCAGAAGAAGGAGTAGGCAGCAATCTTTGCTGTTCTGCAGGCTTCTCTGGTGATGCCCAGGCAAACAGGGTTTGGAGTGGACCTCCAGCAAACTCCAACAGACCTGGAGCCTGACTGTTAGAAGGAAAACTAACAAACAGAAAGCAATAGCATCAACATCAACAAAAAGGATGACCATGCAAAAGCTCCATCTGAAGGTCACTAACAGCAAAGACCATAAGTAGATAAATCCAAGAAGATGAGGAAAAACCAGCACAAAAGGCTGAAAATTCCAAAAACGAGAATGCCTCTTCTCCTCCAAAGGATCACAACTCCTTGCCAGCAAGGGAACAAAACTGGACAGAGAATGAGTTTGATGAATTGGCAGAAGTAGGCTTCAGAACGTGGGTAATAAAAAGCTCCTCTGAGCTAAAGGAACATGTTCTAACCCAATGCATGAAAGCTAAGAACCTTGATGAAAGACTAAAGGAATTGCTAATTAGAATAACCAGTTTAGAGAAGTATATAAATGACATGATGGAGTTGAAAAACACAGCACAAGAACTTTGTGAAGCATGCACAAGTGTCAACAGCTAAATCAATCAAGGGGAAGAAAGGATATCGGAGATTGATTATCAACTAATGAAATAAAGCATGAAGACAAGATTAAGGAAAAAGCATGAAAAGAAACAAACAAAGCCTGCAAGAAGTATGGGACTATGTAAAAAGACCAAACCTACATTTGATGGTGTACCTGAAAATGATGGGGAGAATGGAACCAAGTTGGAAAACACACTTCAGGATATTATCCAGGAGGACTTCTCCAACATAGCAAGACAGGTCAACATTCAAATTCAGGAAATACAGAGACCACCACAAAGATACTCTTCGAGAAGAGCAACCCCAAGACACATAATCATTAGATTCACCAAGGTTGAAATGAAGGAAAAAATGTTAAGGGCAGTCAGAGAGAAAGGTCAGGTTACCCACAAAGGGAAGCTCATCAGACTAACAGCAGATCTCTCTGCAGAAACCCTACAAGCCAGAAGAGAGTGGGGGCAAACATTCAACATTATTAAAGAAAATAATTTTCGACCCAGAATTTCATATCCAGCCAATCTAAGCATCATAAGTGAAGGAGAAATAAATCCTTTAGAGACAAGAAAACACTAGGGATTTTGTCACCACCAGGCCTGCCTTACAAGAGTCCTGAAGGAAGCATTTAATGTGGAAAGGAAAAACTGGTACCAGCCACTGCAAAAACATACCAAAATGTAAAGACCAATGACACTATGAAGAAACTGCATCAACTAATGGGCTAAACAACCAGCTAGCATCATAATGACAGGATCAAATTCACACATAACAATATTAACCTTAAATTTAAATGGGCTAAATGCCCCAATTAAAAGACACAGACTGGCAAACTGGATAGAGTCAAGACCTGTTGGTGTGCTGTGTTCAGGAGACCCATCTCAAGTGCAAAGACAGACATAGGCTCAAAATAAAGGGATGGAGGAATATTTACCAAGCAAATGGAAAGAAAGAAAAAAAAAAGCAGGGGTTGTAATCCTAGTCTCTGACAAAACAGAGTTTAAACAAACAAAGACAAAGAAGGGCATTACATACTGGTAAAGGGATCAATGCAACAAGAAGAGCTAACTATCTTAAACATATATGCACCCAATACAGGAGCACCCAGATTCATAAAGCAAGTTCTTAGAGACCTACAAAGAGACTTAGACTCCCACACAATAATAGTGGGAGACTTTAACACCCCACTGTCAATGCTAGACAGATCAACGAGACAGAAAATTAACAAGGATATTCAGGACTTGAACTCAGCTCTGGACCAAGCAGGCCCAATAGACATCTACAGAACTCTCCACTCCAAATCAACAGAATATACGTTCTTCTCAGCACCACATTGCACTTATTCCAAAATTGACCACACAATTGGAAGCAAAACACTCCTCAGCAAAAGAATGGAAATAATAATTAATAGATGCAGAAAAGTCCTTTGATAAAATTCAACACCCCTTCATTCTAGAAGCATTCAATAAACTAGGTATTAATGGACCATATCTCAAAATAGCTGTTTATGACAAATCCACTGCCAATATCATACTAATGGGCAAAAACTGGAAGCATGCCCTTTGAAAACTAGCACAAGACAAGGATGCCCTCTCTTACCACTCCTATTCAGCACAGTATTGGAATTTCTGGCCAGGGCAATTAGTCAAGAGAAAGAAATAAAGTGAATTCAAATAGGAAGAGAGGAAGTCAAATTATCTCCATATGCAGATGACATGACTGTATATTTAGAAAACCCCATCATCTCAGCCCCAAAACTCCTTAAGCTGATAAGCAACTTCACCAATGTCTCAGGATACAAAATCAGAGTACAAAAATCAGAAATATTCCTATACACCAATAATAGACAAACAGAGAGCCAAATCACGAGTAAATTCCCATTCACAATTGCTACAAAGAGAAAAAAGTACCTAGGAATCCAACTTACAAGGGATGTGAAGGACCTCTTCAAGGAGAACTACAAACCATTGCTCAAGAAAATAAGAGAGGACACAACAAACGAAAAAACCTTTCATACTCATGAATAGGAAGAATCAATATTGTGAAAATGGCCATACTGTCCAAAGTAATTTATAGATTCAATGTTATTCCTATCAAGCTACCATTGACTTTCTTCACAGAATTAGAAAAAAATACTTTAGATTTCATATTTCATATGGAGCTAAAAAAGAGCCCGTATAGTCAGGACAATCCTAAGCAAAAAGAACAAAGCTGGAGGCATGATGCTACCTGATTTCAAACTATACTATGAGGCTACAGTAACCAAAACAGCATGGTACTGGTACCAAAACAGATATATAGACCAATGGAACAGAACAGAGGTCTCAGAAATAACATCACACATCTACACATCTACAAATAACATCACACATCTACACACATCTAACATCACACATCACACATCTACAATTTGTCAGCTTTGATAAACCTGACAAAAACAAGCAATGGGGAAAGGATTCCCTGTTTAATAAATGGTGTTGGGAAAACTGGCTAGCCATATGCAGAAAACTGAAACTGGACCCCTGGCTTACATCTTAAACAAAAATTAACTCAAGATGGATTAAAGATTAAACATAAGACCTAAAACCATAAAATCCCTAGAAGAAAACCTAGGCAATACCATTCAGGACATAGGCATGGGCAAAGACCTCATGACTAAAACACCAAAAGCAATTGCAACAAAAGCCAAAATTGACAAATGGGATCTCATTAAACTAACGAGCTTCTGCACAGCAAAAGAAACTATCATCAGAGTGAACAGGCAACCTACAGAATGAGAGAAAATTTTGGCAATCTATCCATCTGACAAAGGGCTAATATTCAGAATCTACAAGGAACTTAAACAAATTTACAAGAGAAAAACAAATGACCCTATCAAAAAGTGGGTGAAGGATATGAACAGACACTTTTCAAAAGAAGACATTTATGCAGCCAACAAAGATATGAAAAAATGCTCATCATCAGTGGTCTTTAGACAAACGCAAATCAAAACCACAATGAGATACCATCTCATGCCAGTTAGAATTACGATCATTAAAAAGTCAGAAAACAACAGATGCTAGAGAAGATGTGGAGAAACAGGAATGTTTTTACACTGTTGGTGGGAGTGTAAATTAGTTTAACCATTGTGGAAGACAGTGTGGTGATTCCTCAAGGATCTAGAATAGAAATACCATTTGACCTAGCAATCTCATTACTGGAATATATACTCAAAGGATTATAAACCATTCTACTACAAAGACACACGCACACATATGTTTACTGTAGCACTATTCACAATAGCAAAGACTTGGAACCAACACAAATGCCCATCAATGATAGAGTGGATAAAGAGAATGTGGCACATATACACTATGGAATACTATGCAACCATAAAAAAGAATGAGTTCATGTCCTTTGCAGTGACATGGATGAAGCTGGAAGCCATCATTCTCAGCAAACTAATACAGGAAGAGAAAACCAAACACTGCATGTTCTCACTGCATGTTCTCTCTCATGAGTGAGAGGGAATGGGAGGGATATCATTAGGACAAATAACTAGTGTAGACGACAGGTTGATGGGTGCAGTAAACCACCATGGCCTGTGTACACCTATGTAAAAAACCTACCCATTCTGCACATGCTAAAAAAAAAGAAAAGAAAAAAATACATAAATACATCATACATTTATCCACCTAAACACAGACTAAAAGCTTAATAAATATTGAGGTAATGTATGAATCAAGCTGCTCTTCCAGAATCATAAGAATCATTATCTCCAACTTTCTAAGGTCAGAAACTTGATTTTACAAAATTACTTAGTAGACAGACTCCAGAGAACTAAGTCATATAACTAAGTATTATAAGAGAATAATGCACGAATGTATATAGGTCAGGTTATGGGTATGAGTATATAAGATTGATTCAGTAATTAATTATAGTAGCTTTTACTTGCTTATAGAAATGGGCAGATGTATTTGGGAAGCACGTTTATAGTTCATAATGTAGTTCAGTGTTCATTCAATTAGAGGTATTGCATTATCTTAAGGTAATTTTTGTGATTAAGTATAGCCCTCTAAAGAACAAACACCATTTCCCTGAAATGGAGTTGGACTAGAATTTATATACACTTCCAGAGTTTGAGTCCCAGCTTCAAAATTTCTCCAGTTCTTTCTTACTTTAAATTCACCAATGGTTAAAATAAATGTAAAACTCTGTAACATTATGTTAATCAGTTACAGAGTTTACAATTTATGGACATTTCGGGAAATATTTTATATCCAAAGAAAGTAATTGTAAAAAAGTATGGTGTCAAGAAAGTCATTTTTTTTGTTGTTTTGCTTTTGATTTTCTTTTCTTTTCTCTTTTTTTTGAGACAGGGTCTCACCATGTCACTCAGGCTCGAGTGCAGTGGCATGATCATGGCTCACTGCGGCCTTGACCTCCCAGGCTCAAGTGACCCTGTCTCCCAAGTAGCCAGGATCACAGGTGCATGCTACCATGCCCAGCTAACTTTCTAGTTTTTTGTAGAGATGGAGTCTTGCTATGTTGTGACTGGTGTCAAACTCCCGACCTCAAGCAATCCTCCCATCTTGGCCTCCCAAAGTGCTGGGATTACAGGTGTGAGCAACCATGCCTGGCCGAAGAAAGTCATTCTTTCATATACTTTAACATCCTAAACTTTCTCATCTTTGCCTCTTGATATTGGGTATATCTTGCTTTTGTGGTCTGTAGCCCACACTATTCACTGCTTTCAAAGAAGAGGAAAAGAAGTAGGTTAGTCACTTAAAGTTTAGCCACTCTAGAAAAAACAATCAAAGAAACTTATACTTTGTTTTTTTCCAATGCTAGATTTGCTCTAGAGATAAAATACTTGTTAACATGGTGTAGGTATATGGAAAGATGAGTGATAAGAAGACTGACCTGTTCTATTGTCCCTTCCTGAATGTGAATATAATGATTAAATGATTACCTCTGTCCAAAAAGATAAGGTTACAAAGCAGAAAATGGCTAGAAGATTAGAGAAACATGTCTACCATGAAGATATTTTGAGGGGGAAGAGGCTGAATATAGAACACAGAATAGTTTTGAGCAGAATACTGTACATTGGATATCTTAAGAGAGATGATTTTAGTAAAGAAGAACTATCAGTAGTTGTAAAATGAATTAAACAGCAAAATAAATCTTCAAACTCTAAAATGTATTCTTTAAACTCTAAAATGTAGCCTTAATAAATGATTATTTATTATTTATCATTAATAATCATGTATTATCTATTAATCATGTATATGGTTACATAAAAAATAGAAATGCACTTTAACGGGAAAACACTAACTCTAGACTTTCTGACTAGAGATTCAAAATGACCTATAGAAACACACATTTTTGGATATTTTTCACTTTATTGAATTATTTTGTTCTTTTCCTATCTATATTCCTATTTTTTATCAATGTTAGTGCCTTTTCTTCTCCTTATAAACAATTATTTGTTGTTGTTAAGCCCTGAGGAGGCGCTTTAAAAGATGATGATGGGAACCAAATGATGTGTGGCTAAAGTGTCTAAATAACATTTTTTAAAGTGTAATTAGCTCCCTTTCTGAACTATGTAGCATTGTCTGAAGGAAGGAGGTTGATGGGGAGGGGCAAGTTCTTACTTGTCTGGAATAGATGTATATGGAAAGATGTATATATTCTCTCCTCCAACCCACCCCCTCCACAAAATCACTCCAATTATGCCAATTGTAAATTTATTTAGTTTAACAAGCTCCTACACTCAGAGATGCCAAAAACCCTAGAATAATTATTCCCGTCAATCACGGGTAGGTAAGTTTTATTTAATCTGGGTGTATCTATTATTAGTTGAGATTTTTTACAAACCAGTTTTATGTAGGCAGAATAGTTTTACAAGAAAACCAAACAAAGCCTTTGGGCATGTATTCTCCAGTTCAACAAAAGACCTACCATTCTTTAGTGTCTGATACTTATCTCTTTTAACCATTATGCCCAATTGGTCTCTCACGGCAGGTGTCATGCCCTGTTTGAAGAATATTTTGCTCTGTTTGGAGAATAAAGCTAAGTTGGGCAGAGCCTGATATTTGAGGAGGGTAAGGTTAGGTGGGTGGTCATGAGTAGAAACATAAAATACCAAAAAATGTCAAAAAAATATAAATAGAAAATGGTATGGAAAGGGATCAGTGAAAGACTTTACTGACAATGTAATACTTTGGCCTACTCCAAAGCTGATCATATCATTCCTGCTTTGTTGTCAAATGTATGATACTCAGGCAAGTCTGGAATATGAAAACCCTCAGGCTATCCTAGCTGAGCCTCCTACAGTCATGGTATCCTCAGTTCAACTCAACAGGTCTCTATTTGGTCACTAACTATCCCCTAATTTCCACAGGTAAAGAAGAGAGAAAAGCAGAGAAAGAGGAAAGAAACGGAGAGCTACATTCCAGTTAGTGGCTACGGGTAGGAAAGTTGGACATTTATTCTTTTCTTCCCTTGCCATCTTATTTTGAGAAATCCAAATTCCAGGATGCAATAAATACACATGGGCACACACACACTCACACATATAGTACTCCAAACAAATATGGGTTAGCTAAAGACATATAAGACTGTTAATGAAAATGCTGGAATGAATTTGCATCAGTAATTTTAAGAGAATTCTTGGTTTGTTTTGTTCTAAAGTATTAATCTGAGAATCACACATTTTCATATCTATACTATCAATAATTTTAACTATAATCCATATTGACTCAATATTACAGTCATGAAATCTACAGAATAACATATATGTCACAAATAAATATATATCATTGGGAATATAGCATGATTTAGGAAATATTTCTCCAAATTGTGCTCCATGGAATATTGTTCCATGGAATGAATGATAACTTATGCTACACACACACACACACACACACACACACACACACACTTTAATGATTAAATAGGACTGGCTACATAATTTGTAGGGCCCCGTGAAAAATGAAAGTATGAGTCCCTTTGTTAAAAAAGCATTAAGAATTTCAAGACGGTGACTGCAGAGAATGAAAGCAATAATGGGTCTCTTCTCTTTTTTTCTTTTTTTTTTTCTTTTGAGACAGAGTCTTGCTGTTTCCTGGGCTGGAGTACAGTGGCATGATCTCAGCTCACTGCAACCTTCGCCTCCCGGGTTCAAGCGATTCTCCTGCCTCAGCCTCCCAAGGAGCTGGGATTATAGGGGGCTGCCACCATGACCAGCTAATTTTTGTATTTTTAATAGAGACGGGGTTTCATCATGTTGGCCAGGCTGGTCTCAAACTCCTGACCTCGTGATCCACCTACCTAGGCCTCCCAAAGTGCTGGCATTACAGGCCTGAGCCACCACGCCCAGCCAAAAATGGGTCTTTTCTAAGCATGGGTCCTACGTGACAGCACAGGCTGCACACCCTTGAAACTAGCCTTGGTGAAACTGTTTAAGAAATGCTGGGTTAAAAAATGTCAAACAGATTTCTTTGCAGCAAGACTTCTTATAGCCTTTTATATACTAATGTGTACTGTGATCCTTCAGGAGGTTCACATACTGTATAAAGGTCCTCAAATATATTTGACCAAAGCTCTTTTGAATTATTATTTTAGCAGGATCATCTTGTAGGACCAATGTTCCACAGAACACACATTGTAAAAGGTAGCTCAGGCTGTGCAAACAGGTTATAAAATCAATTTGTTAGTCATAAATCACTATATATTTCCCATTTTGTGGCATTTTCCCCATATTTGGAATGAGGTAACTAGAGATAATTATAGATGCAAATGGTGTGTATTCACTAAATCTACTGTCCTTCACTATTTGGTCTTTTACCATTTGGAGAGTCAACTCAGTGGCCAAACATCACAAATGTTTTCTGGGCCAGGGCACTAGAGATGGTCTGATTGAGACTGTATCACAAGCCAACTTATTTTTCCCCTTTATTTTGTCAATTCAGAGGAAGTAACATCCTTACTTACCATTACCCAGTTCCCAAGAAATGTTGTACTTTTTGCTGGCGCTGTACTTCAACAGACTCAGGGCACTAGAACTGTTCCAGGAGTTATTGGGATTACGACGCAGTGCATTTAGAGCAAATATCAGGTGGAGTCCAGAGCAATCAGCAAAGTTATAAAGTTTGTCTAGAGACCTGGCTGGGAAGAAGCAAAGAAAGGCTTGTAACTTTCAAATCAACATTCCAACAAAAGGAAAATAGTAGCTAATATAAAAAGCCTTTCTATGAGCTTCCCACTAATAAGGAATAACACAGACAGGCTTCTAAAAGGGACTATTACCTCTTGGTCTGAGTACATTTCAAGGTGACGTTTAGAAAGCAGCAGACAGGGCCGGGCGCGGTGGTTCACACCTGTAATCCCAGCACTTTGGGAGGCCAAGGTGGGTGAATCACCTAAGGTCGGGAGTTCAAGACCAGCCTGACCAACTTGGAGAAACCCCGTCTCTACTAAAAATACAAAATTAGCCAGGCGTGGTGGTGCACGCCTGTAATCCCAGCTATTCAGAAGGCTGATGCAGGAGAATTGCTTGAACCTGGGAGGCGAAGGTTGCGGTGAGCAGAGATTGCACAATTGCACTCCAGCCTGGGCAACAAGAGCAAAACTCCGTCTCACACACACACACACAAAAAAAAAAAGAAAAAAAAAAAAAAAAAAGCAGCAGCAGATAGATTTCCAGAGGTTGCAAATTGGCAACCAGATCTAGTCTGTCATATATTTTATTTAACAAAAAGTTGAATTGTTGATGTTTAAAAATGGGAAGATTTCACAAAGTAGCTGAATTTCTTAATTTTTCTAGAAAAGTCAGACAATATGGCACTGCTAGGTCCATATTCCTACAGGACATAGTAGGAATAATAGTCAGGGTACAAGGCCAGGAAGGATGACTGGCTGGTGAGTCTTGGAAAACAGCTCAGCCTAGTATGATTTCCAAAACTTTTCACTCAAGTCCAGATTTCTAATACTTCTGACAATGGAAATACTATGACCACTATTAGAAATATGTTCATTGCCAGGCGCGGTGGCTCACGCCTGTAATCTCAGCACTTTGGGAGGCCGAGATCGGGGGATCACGAGGTCAGGAGATCGAGACCATCCTGGCTAACATAGTGCAACCCCGTCTCTACCAAAAATTAGCTGGGCATGGTGGCAGGCGCCTGCAGTCCCAGCTACTCGGGAGGCTGAGGCAGGAGAATGGTGTGAACCCGGGAGGCAGAGCTTGCAGTGAGCCGAGATCATGCCACTGCACTCCAGCCTGGGCAACAGAACGAGACTCCATCTCAAAATAAATAAATAAATAAAATAAATTTAAAAAAAAGAAATATGTTCATTATCAGGTTGATCCCAGATACCATCAACTCTATCACCATGTGTCTCTTATTTATCCCATTCCTTCATTTCAATTGCCACCATTCTTTTTCTGGCTGTCATTTACACTTGGATAACTTACTACGATTTCTGTACTTGCCTGTCTACTTCCGGATTCTTCCCATTCAGCCAATTCATCTTCCCCTAGTAACTCTCAGCCAGTTTTACTCAATCCTCAAAACCCTAGTGGATTTTCAAGACCATTTCCTTCCTTAATTCAAGGCTTCTACAACTCACCCATAATTTCCCCCTCAACTTTAGGCCTCCCTATTTCTCTTAATGAACTCTTTGTTGATGTCAGCCAGTTTATTTGTTAGGGAACTCCTTGCCCCATTGACCTTTGTTCTAATATTCTCCGTATTTGTCATGCTCTTATTCCTTTTAAAAAAACATATCCATATTTTACTTGTCCTTTTACACAGTGTATCCCAAGGTATGGATAACATGACTTCAGGTAGTAAACAGTTTTAAAAAGCTTCTTAGATTAATAATTACATAGAAGAGTTTACATTAACCTGTATTCATTAAACGTAAAGCAGAGTTTCTCAAATAGGGTTCTGTGAAACACTAGGGTTCCACAAGAGGTCACCAGAGGTTCTGCAAGAGATGATGCAGAGTGTCCAAGTTGCCCGATTAGCAATTTTTTTTATAGATCTTTTAGTCCTTTAAAAAGGAATCATTATCATTGGGTTGAGTATTTTATCAGTTTTTGAAGCAGGATATGGGAGGACTGCCATGTTCATCTTCTTATGTATACAAGAAAGTATTTCTTAAGAAGCACCAAGAACAAGGACAGAAATTGTCTCATTTCAGTTGAAAATAAAATGGATGTAAACCTATATCATACTCTACCCAGAATTGAGTAACTGGGCAACAACAACAACAAAAGGAATAAATTTCACATTCAGGAAATACATTTAATTATTATTTTTAGTTCCAAAATAACAATTAAAATTGCAATGCATTTATAGCTTAGTAAAGTGATCATGAAACCAGTATATTATAATTTTATAATTATCTATATGCTATTAGGTAAAAAAATAATTTTTTTCAAAGTCTCATATAAAATTGTATCACAGGCCATAATTTTATTCATATTGCTTTGATATATAGTTTTACTTGCTTTACTATTCAACCTCATTAATACATTTTTATATTCAAAATAACATTAAAGTGAATTCATAACCTTTATTTAAATTAAACCTAATAAACCTACCTTTAGAAAAATTTGATCCCATTGTGGCTTAAACTAGTTACTTAACAAAAACAAATTATGTTTACCTTATAAGATTTTCAAATTTATGAAAAGGAAATAATGAAATTAATTTCAAGAAAGACAGTTAACTACTCTTTTTTTTATTTTCAATAACAGTTGTCTAAAAAGTCATTTTTAGTTTTAAATAGGACTTGCATTTACCATACCTCAGTAGTATTGATACAACAGAAATCTGTTTTAAGACTTTGAGGCCCACTTGTATAAGATACAATAAAAACCAGTAGGATTTTTTTGAAAAAGAAAAACTGAAGTTTCTTTTATCTATGCCATTAGAACTGGTATCCTTTGTGGAGAGAGGGAAACTATGCAAAAAATAGGTTAAGAAACTGGCCAAACTAAACAGCTTTTAAAGAAAATATAACTCTCTGTTTAACAGAGCATTTGCAATATTGGATAATTATATATTTACAACTAAATAGTCACTCTAATATACTATGAGCTTTAGATATAATACTTTTATCCAGAGGTTTCCCTGATTTTTGAGAATTATATTATAGATTACTAAAAAAATAATTTGAGTATTATAAGATCAACAGAGGTCCATTTTTAAGTCCTCTAATATTCATGTCATGAAAGTTATATTATTTTATCAGGAAAAAACTCAATATTCAATTAAATAACATTTTGTTCATCCATAGTTGCAACAACATCTTATAATCTATTAAGCATGCAATAAAATTACTTATTTTCATAATTTTTGGTTTCATTTATATATTAAAATCCAAATCAAATGTTTGCATCAAAATGTAATATGAATGACTGATATTCCTTTTGGATAGATTGATCCCATTTAAGTGGTCTTTTTCTAAAACTAATTATTTCCATATAATGAGTATTTACTGTATATGTTTCATATGTATTAGAAACACAAACACACATCAAACACAAAAGCATATCAAACCTGTGATTTCATGGATTTGATGGTTTAAGGCAAGGAAAAATGTATTTATGAAAAAAATGTGTCAACATGAAGAGCAGTATGGGAGAAACAGTATGGATAGTTTGTTCACATAGCAAAAATTGGGAACTAGAATGCTAAAAGTTTGGGAAATACTTCTTTAAGAATAAGTTTAAGTCCTGCCTCTTCCATGACGCCATTCCTGAACACACCAACTTCCTGAAAGTGATTTCAACTTTCTCTAAACTCCAGAGCTATACCATTTTTTGGCATCTCACTCCTCTGTGACATGATATTATCTTGGGATTTGCTTCTCGATTTATTCACTTCTCCAGAGTGAATGACTTGTTTTCCCAGTTAAACTGTGACATTTCTTAAGTCTGGTACCATATCTTATATCCTTCATAGCATCTACCACACAGCAATTTTCTGCCTTAATATTATGCCAAAGAGTTCTCAAGGCCCAAATCCTTTTTGTTGCATAAAAGTGGTCTATAAGAAGTAGAAAGGGACAAAAGAGACATTTGTCTAAAATAATTATTGCTAGGCTTGTCGCAGTGGCTCACGCCTGTAATCCCAGCACTTTGGGAGGCTGAGGTGGGTGAATCACCTGAGGTCAGGAATTCGAGAGCAGCCTGACCAATATGGTGAAACCTGTCTCTACTGATGATACAAAAAAATTAATTGGGCGTGCTGGCACACGCCTGTAATCCCAGCTACTCTACTCAGGAGGCTGAGGCAGGAGAATCGCTTGAATGTGGGAGGTGGAGATTGCAGTGAGCCAAGATCATGTCATTGCACTCCAGCCTGGGTAACAAGAATGAAAATAAGTCTCAAAAAGAATAATTATTGCTAATCTATGAAACATGTTATACAGTTTATTAGAAAAGTACTTATATTTGAATATAGAGAATTTAGTAGATACTCAAGACATGTAATCTCCCTTAGAACATTTGCTCAGGTTCCATCAAAGCAAGTAGATACCCAAAGATGACTTTCTACTCCCTCTACCAGAGGGGGCCAATACCTCTATGTTTTCTAGTCAGAGTGCATTAACATTTCACCAGCATATAATTCTACAAAGCATTGGGTAGTAGGCAGTTGAAGATGAGGAGCTGGGACTTGAGAAAGATGTAAAAGTATATAGGCTTGGGTGTCACTCAGTGCTGACAGTTGATGCTGTGAAAGTTCTTGAGATTTCTGAAGGGCAAGGTGGCTGAAGAGAAAACCTTAAGAAATGTCCACATATAAGGGTCATGGAGAACAACAATAACAACAACAAACAGAGAAGAAGAAGAACCCAGATATGCCGTCTTAAGGAACCCAAAAGAAGAGAGTTGAAGGAGGTGCTGTTTCATAATCGTAGGTGTTCATGACAAACTGAGGAGCAAAAGGACTGAGAAAAAAAAAAGAAATTAGATTTAGGGTGTGATGAGAACTTAAAGAATGAGTAGATGAACAAGGAATAGATTCTGATACATTCAACTCACTTATTGAAGTTCTGTGGTGATAAAAGGAAGAAAAGAAACAAAATAGTAATGAGAGAAATACCAGATTTTTTTTTAAAAAATTCAAGATCCAAGAAAAGCCACCTCTTTAATAAAGGTAATCTCAGTTTTCTATTAGGAAAATGTAGATAAGGGTCAATGAATTCACACTAAGATATGAATGACAGATTATTTCTCTTAGTTTCCCTAGGACTTGACACTTTAAAAACCAAACAGACAAGCAATTCAACAAACAAAAAATTGGGCATTCATTAACTTATTAATTTATTCAACAGATATTTATTAAGCACTTACTATGTGACAGGAACTATTATACACCATATATATCTGCATGTATACATATATACATGCATATATATATATGTATATATACATATATACAAGAAGATTATATAGTATATAATAGTGCCAGCTCTATGATGGTGCAAAACCAATGCACGTTCAGCAGAAATCGTACTTCAAGTACTCATACAACCATTTTGTTTTTCACTTTCAGTATAGTATTCAATAAATTACTTGAGATATTTTATACTTTATTGTAAGATAGGCTTTCAGTTAGATGATTTCGCCCAACAGTAGGCTGATGTAAGTGTTCTGAGAGCATTTAAGGTAAGCCAGGCTAAGCTATGATGCTAAGTAGGTTAAGGTGTATTAAATGCATTTTTGACCTACGATAGTTTCAACTTATGATGAGTTTATTGAGACATAACCCCATCATAAGTTGAGGAGCATCTGCATGTGGTATATATACACATACATGTATATATACATGTGTATATATATACACACATACATGTATATATACACACACATACATGTGTATTATATACATACACACACACACTTATACACACATTTATATTGCAATGAGCAAAACAGAAAACAGGCCCTACCCTCATGGAGGTAACATTTAATGTGGCCAGCGGGGGAAGTAAAGCAGGGTAGGAGATAGTATAGAACCAATAGTAGCTAGTATGCTATTTTAGATAAGCATCACAATTAAGGTATCATTTGATCAGAGACCCAGTGGAAGGAAGGGAGCAAGTCAAGTAGATAACTATGGAAAGAATTCCAGGCAGAGGGTCCCAGAGTAAGGGCAAAGGTCCAAGACAGGTGTGAGACTGATGAATGTGAAGAACACTGAGAGGCTGGTGTAGCTGCCCCAGAATGAATGAAAGGGAGAGCAGTAGGAGATGAGATCACAGTGGTAGCAGGGCTATGTCGTGTAGGGCCTTATTGGTCATTATAAGAACTTTGGCTTTTGCCATCATTGACATAGAAGCCATTAGATGGTTTTGAATATGACCCAACTCACATTTTAAAATCATCACTCTGGCTACTGAGCTGAAGAGACTGAAGGAGGTGGGAAGAGTAAGGGTGAAAGCAAGGAAATTAGGAATCTATAGCAATAATTGAAGCAAGGGATCATTGTGGCTTGGACCAGGGTGGTAGCAGCAGAGTGGTAGAAGTGGTTGGTTTCTGGGGATGTTTTAAAGGTTGAGCCAGTAAGATCTGCTGAATGATTGGAATATGGTGCGTGAGAAAAAAAGAGTCAAGAAACTCTGAAGTTTTTGGCTTAAGCAACAGAAAGATAAAGTTGCTATTTATGAAGGAAGTGTGAAAGATTGGGAGAAGAGAGAAGGAGAAGGCCAAGATGAGAATTTGGGTTTGGGGCATGTTGAGTTTGTAATGTCTTTAGATGTATAGGTAAAGAATTTGAGTGGGCAGAATATGCAAATCCAGAGTTAAGTGGTGAGATGTGGATGGAAAGTATAAAGCTGACTAAGCAACACATTTTCAAAGGTTGGGAGAGGTAGAGAACCTTTCACTGGAAAGAAGAGAGACAGGAGCTGTCACAGGGATCTTCCAGTTTACAGATGCCAATGTCATCAACGTGGCTTAGTTTCCCTCCCAGCTCTTCCCCTTCTTCCCTTTAATGCTGAGCATCTACTTGAGTCTCACCTTCCTTGATTCCCTATTCAGGATTAACTTCCCACCTTTTTATCCTACTTTTGTTACGTATTTCCCTCAAAGTCACAGCTATCCTACTTTTCCCTCCATTATTTGACAGAGACTATAAACATTTTCTTCATGTTTTATAAGCTACTATGCAAACAAAGCTTATAGACATGGCCCCAGCCCTCACTTTCCAAATTGATGGCCCCCTCTAAGCTCCTCTTCCATAGAAATGATGGAGCCATAGCTGTTACCTGGGAATTAAATTGGCACAAATTTTTACCAGACTAGTGTTTGAGACCAAGTATATGCAAGTATCACACAGAAAACATAGTTAATTTGTTTTAAGGACTCAGTTCAATACTGTTTTTTTCTTAATTGGCAAAAATAACTCTAATACCCCTTTGTGACTATTTTATTCTTTTGCAACCTTCACATGAAGAAAGAGTGTTTTTTCTGTGTGGTTAAGAACTTGGGCACATGATCCAGACCCTTAGCTCTTGGAAGACAGTGCTGTTGACTCCAGAAGGAAAAATGGGTGCCTATAGAACAGCGTCAACTTATTCTAATTGTGAGCATGTGAGAATATGTACAGATTATCAAGTCATATGAACAACAAAATGTAGAGACTGGACATACTTGAACAGAATACAATACCTTGATGTTAGGCCTCTGAGGACAGCTTCCCCATAATTCCCCAAGAGGAAAAAACATGCAATGGAAAGGGGCCTATTTGGAGTTGGACTAATACTAGGGATGACATCTTAAGTACTGAGTTATTAAGAAGCTTTAATGTGTTGTGATAGAACTCAAGAAGCAAAATCAGAAGCCAAAACTACTGAGAAGTTAAAATTTAAGGGTTTACTTCTGTGGAAAGATTTCTTTAAAAAATAAGACTTTAATGCTATTGCTTAACTCTTCTACATAAACTCTGTTCTTTTTTAAACACAATTCTCAATCTTTCTATGAGTCTATTCTATGTATCTTTTGGAGGGAACAGGCTCCCTTCTCACTGCTCTTAATACAACCTTGCATTTGGTTGTAGTGAGACAAAGAACATTTGAATTCTTCTTATCTAGGTTCATGAAAGGAATTTTCAGGCTCTGAAAAATAAACACTATTATGAAAAGGATAGAAAAATATGTGACTGTGACAAAGACACATTCTGTAAGGAAAAAAGTCATAAAAACTTGGAAACAAAAGAGCTGCATAAGAAAGTCAAGTCCAATATGAAATAAACTAAAATGTGATATAGTCTTAAGCAGTCAAAAGAGTACAAAGTAAAGAGAGATAATTTGACCTTGAGGATAGGAAGGTTCTTTGAGTAGTCTATGGGTTTTAATATTAGATATACAGTGGAAAATGTTAACCTAACACAGATCTTGTCCCAACAGTAAATGACATTTATATTGTCATAATTATATAAATACTTTTTATTGCTTTTTGATATGTTGCTACTTTCTGCAGAAAAGTATAAATAATTTAACTGGGATTACAGAACAAAATGTAATAACACCAATGATAAAGTAAAAATAAATGTGTTACTGAAAATTGCAAGAATCTTGAAAGGGGGTAGGGGAAATAGATAAAAGGGCATCAGTATTAATATTCTCATCTTACAGAGCTGTAAAAGCATCAAGAAATACTGTCAAAAGACCAAAAAGATATCTGCACTCCCATGTTTATCACAGCACTATTTACAGTAGCCATGACATGGAATCAGCCTAAGTGTCCATCAACAGATGAATGGATAAAGAATACGTAGCATACATACACAATGGAATAATACTCAGCCATAAAAAGAAAAAAATCCTGCCATTTGTGACAACATGGATGAACATGGAGGACAGTACGTGAAGTGAAATAAGCCAGGCACAGAAAGACAAATACTGCATGATTTTACTCATATGTGGAATCTAAAATAAGTTGATCTCAAAGAAGCAGAGAGTAGAATGGTGGATACCATATGCTGAGGACTTTAGTTGGGAGGTGGGGATGAGGAGGTGTTGATTAAAGGATACATAATTACAGTTACATAGGAGGAATAATTTCCAAGAGATCTATTGTAGAGCAAGGCAACTACAGTTAATACATTGTATTCTGTAAAAACGTAAAGAGAACAGATGTTATGTATTCTCACTACAAAAATGATAACTATGTGAGAAAAAAAGTCAGGTAATGACAAGCGCTGGTGTGGGTAAAAGAAATTGGAACCCTTTGCATTGCTGGTGGGAATGTAAAATGCTGCAGCCTCTGTGGAAAACAGGGGTGGTTTCTCAAAAAGCTAAATCTAAAATTACCATATGATTCAACAATTTCATTCCTAGGTATATATCCAAAAGAACTGACAGTGGGGACTCAAAAGGATACTTGTACTTCAATGTTAATAGCAGCATTATTCACAATAGTCAAAAAGATGGAAAAAGTCAAGTGTCCATTACTAATAAATATATAAACAAAATGTGGTATATCAATACATTGGAATATTATTCACCCATAAAAAGGAATGAAGCACTTTTGCTGGCACCTTCCATCAGAGTGTTGTGGCCAGCAGACTGGAAACATATTGGCCCCTCCAGAACAGCAAGTGCTTAACCTCAGGGGCCAGAGGACAAAGCCTTGGGCCTGGTACCAGCCCCCAGAGTTAGAGCATGCAGCCCAGAAATGCTTAGCTGAGCCTTAGCCCCTGAAATCCAGAAAGGAAACCAGTCAGCTGAATCCAGCTTATACCACAGTCAAACCTTCAAGGGCATCAAATAATATAAAAGCAAAAAAACCCTATCCAAATGACAGTGACTTCAAAATTAAAGGAACATCAGCACCCACAGATGAGAAAGAACCAGTAAAGGAACTCTGGCAACTCAAAAAGCCAGAGTGTCTTCTTACCTCCAAAGACCACACTAGCTTCCTAGCAACGGTTCTTAACCAGGCTGAAATGGCTGAAGTGAGATATAGAATTCAGAATCTGGATTGCAATGGAGATCATTGAGATTCAGGAGAAAGTCGAAACCTAATCCAAGAAATCTAAAGAATCCAATAAAATGATACAAGAGCTGGAAGATGAAATAGTCATTTTAAGAAAGAACCGAACTGATCTGATAGAGTTGAAAAACTCACTACAAGAATTTCATGATATAATCTGGAAGTATTAACAGCAGAATAGATCAAGCTGAGGAGAGAATCTCAGAGCTTGAAGGCTAGTTCTTTGAATCAAGTCAATCAGACAAACATAGGGAAAAAAGAATACAAAGTAATGAACAAAACCTCTGAGAAATATGAGATTATGAAAAAGACCAAATCTATGACTCACTGGCATTCCTGAAAGAAGGAGACAGAGAGAGAGCAAGCAACTTGAAAAACATATTTGAGGATTTTCCCCATGAAAACTTCCTCAACCTCGCTATAGAGGTTGACATTTAAATTTAGGAAATTCAGAGAACCCCTGTAAGATACTATCCAAGAAAACCATCTCCAAGGCACACAGTCATCAGATTCTTCAAGGTCAATGTGAAAAAAATATATATTAAAAGCAGCTACAGAGAAAGGGTGGGTCACCTACAGAGGGAACTTTATCAGGCAAACAGCAGACCTTTCAGCAGAAACTCTATGAGCCAGAAGAGATTGGGCACCTGTAGTCAGCATTCTTAAAGAAAAAAAATTCTAACCCTAAATTTCTTTTCTTTAAGATTGCTGACTACAGGTGCCCAATCCAGCCAAACTAAGATTCATAAGCAAAAGAGAAATAAAATCCTTTTCAGACAAGTAAAAGGTAAGGGAATTTGTTACCACCTGACCTTCCTTAAAAGAGGTTCTTAAGGGAGTACCAAACATGAAAATAAAAGACTGTTTTACTGGTCGTTACAAAAACACACTTGATTGACACTATAAAGCAACTACCCAATCAAGTCTGCATAAACATCAGCTAATAACAAGGTGACAGGATCAAATCTATACAAGTCAATGGTAACCATGAATGTAAATCAGCTAAATGCCCCACAAAAAAGGCACAAAGTGGCAAGTAGGATAAAGAAGCAAGACCCAACTGTATGCTGTATTCAAGAGACCCATCTCACATGCAATGACTCATAGGCTTAAAGTAAAGAGATGGGGAAAAATCTACCAAGCAAAGAGAAAACAAAAAAGAGTAAGGGTTGCTATTCCAATTCAAGACAAAATGGACTTGAAACCAACAATGATCAGAAAAGACAAAGAAAGGCATTACATAACGAAAAAAGGGTCATTCAACAAGAAGACTTAAATATCCTAAATATACATGCACTCAACACTGGAGCATCCAGATTCATAAAACAAGTTCTTAGAGAACTATGAGGAGATTTAGATACCCACACAATAATAATGGGGAACTTCAACACCCCACTGACAGTATTAGATCATCAAGGCAGAAAACTCCAAAGATATTTGGGAACTAAAACTCAGCCCTTGACCAAATGTACCTAACAGATATCTACAGAACACTCCACCCAACAACAACAGAATATACATTCTTCTCATTTGCACATGGCACATATTCTATAATAGACCACATGCTCTGTCATAAAACAATTTTCAAAAAATTAAAAAAAAAATCATATCACCCACCCTCTGAGACCACAGTGCAATATAAATAGCAATGAATACTAAAAAGATCTCTTGGCCGGATGTGGTGGCTCATGCCTGTAATCCCAGCACTTTGGGAATCTGAAGAGGGCGGATCACGATGTCAAGAGATCGAGACCATCCTGGCTAACATGGTGAAACCCCATCTCTACGAAAAATATAAAAATTAGCTGGGCATAGTGGTGCATGCCTGTAATCTGAGTTACTCAGGAGGCTGAGGTAGGAGAATTGCTTGAACCAGGCAGCTGGAGGTTGCAGTGAGCCAAGATGGTGCCACTGCACTCCAGTATGGCAACCGAGCGAGACTCTGTCTCAAAAAATAAAAAACAAAACAAACAAACATAAATATAAAACAAAATAAAAAACAAAACAAAAAAGATCTCTCGAAACCATATAATTACATGGAAATTAAACAACCTGCTCCTGAATGACTTTTAGGTAAGCAATGAAATTAAGGCAGAAATCAAGAAATTCTTTAAAACTAATGAAAACAAAAATACAACATACCAGAATCTCTGGGACACAGCTAAAGCAGTGTTAAGAAGAAAGTTTATAGCACTAAACACCCACATGAAAAAGGTAGAAATGTCTCAAATTAACAACCTAACATCACACCTAGAGGAATAAGGTAAACAAGAGTAAACCAATGCCAAAGCTAGCAGAAGAAAGTAAATAACCAAAATCAGAGCTGAACTGAATGAAATTGAGATGTGAAAAACCATACAAAATATCAATAAAACTAAAAGTTTGTTTTTTGAAAGAATAATATTGATAGACCACTAGCTAGACGAATAAAAAAATGAAAGAAAGAAGATTCAAATAGACACGATCAGAAATGACAAAGGGGACATTACCACTGAACCCACAGAAATAATAATTAAAAAAACCCTCAGAGACTATTATGAACACCTCTATGCACACAAACTAGAAAATCTAGAAGAACTGGATAAATTCCTGGAAACATACAACCTTTCATGATTGAACAAGGAATAAATTGAAACCCTGAACAGATCAATAACAAGTTCTAAAATTGAATCCGTAGTTAGAAGGATTTACAGCCAAATTCCACCAAACATATAAAGAAGAGCAGGTACCAATCATACTGAAACTATTCCAAAACATTCAGGAGAAGAACTTCTTCTCTGACTCATTCATGAGGCCAGAATCATTCTGGTACCAAAACCTGGCAGAGACAAAACAAAAAAAGGAAACTTCAGGCCAATGTCTGTAACGAACATAGATGCAAAAATCCTCAACAAAATACTAGCAAACTAATCTGGCAGCACATCAAAAAGTTAATCCACCACAATCAAGTAGGCTTTATTTCTGGGATGCAATGTTGCATATTAATACACAAATTAATAAATGTGATTCATCACATAAATAGAACAAAAAACAAAACCCACATAATCATCTCAATAGACACTGAAAAGGCTTTCCATAAAATTCAACATCATTCATGTTAAACACCCTCAACCAAGTAGGCATCAAGAAATATATCTCAAAATAATGAGAGCCATCTATGACAAACCCATGACCAGTAATATACTGAACAGACAAACACTAGAAGCATTTCCCTTGAGAACAAGAACAAGATAAGAATGGTCACTCTTAGCACCTCTATTCAACATAGTACTGGAAGTCCTAGTCAGAGCAATCAGATAAGAGAAAGAAACAAAATGCATCTAAATGAGAAGAGAGGAAGTTCAAATGATCTCTCTTCACAGACAATATGATTCTATACCTAGAAAACCCTAAAGACTCCACAAAAAGGCTCCCAGAATGGATAAACAACTTCAGTAAAGTTTCAGGATACAAAATCAATATAAAAAAATAGTAGGATTTCTATACACCAACAATGTCCAAGCTGAGAGCCAAATCAAAAATGCAATCCCATTCACAATAGCCACAAAAAAATTATAAAACGCCTAGGAAGACCGTTAACCAGGGATATGAAAGATCTCTACACCAAGAATTACAAAACCCTGCTGAGAGAAATTAGAGACAACACAAATATTAATAAATGGAAAAATATTTCATGCACATGGATAGTAAGAATCAATATTGTTAAAATAGCCATACTGCCCAAAGCAATTTACAGATCCAATGCTATTCCTATCAAACTATCAAGGACATTTTCCATAGAAGTAGAAAAAAAAATTTTTAAATTCATATGGAACAAGAAAGAGCCCAAATAGCCAAAGCAATCCTAAACAAAAAGAACAAAGCCAGAAGCATCACCTTACCTGACTTCAAATTATACTACAAAGCTACAAAAACCAAAACAGCTTAGTACTGGTACAAAAACTGACAAATAGGCCAAAGGAATGGTTACAATACTGAGAAATAAAGCTGCACATCTACAACCATCCAATTTTCAACAAATGTGACAAAAACAAGCAATGAAGAAAAGACTGCCTATTCAATAACTGGTGCTGGGATAACTGTCTAGCCATATGCAGAAAATTGAAACTGAACCCCTTCTTTCCACCATATAAAAAATCAACTCAAGATGGGTTAAAGATGTAAATGTAAAATGTAGAACTATAAAAACCCTAGAAAAAGACCTAGGATATAGCATTCTGGACATATGCCCTGGCACAGATTTCACGATGAAAACTCCAAAAGCAATTACAAAAAAAAAAAAAGAAAATTGACAAATGGGACCTAATTAAACTAAAGAGCTTCTGCACAGCCAAAGAAAACTATCAGCAAAGTAAACAGATAACCTACAGAATGGGAGAGAATATTTGCAATGAATGTATCCAAAAAAGGCCTAATATCCAGAATATATAAGGAACTTGAACAAATTAACAAGCAAAAACCAAACAATCCCACTAAAAATTGGGCAAAGGGCATGAGCAGACACTTCTCAAAAGAAGACATACACATGGCCCACAAGCATATAAAGAAATGCTCAACGCATCACTAATCATTAGAGAAATGCAAATCAAAACCACAATGAGACATCATGTCATACCAGTCAGAATGGCTATTATTAAAATGTCAAAAAAATAACAGATGCTGGTGAGGTTGTGGAGAAAAATGAATGCTTATACACTGTTGGTAGGAATGCAAATTAGTTCAGTCATTGTGGGAAGCAGTTTGGAGATTTCTCAGATAATTTAAAACAGAACTACCATTTGACACAGTAATACCTTTACTGGGTATACACCCAAAGGAATATAAATTATTCTACCATAAAGATACATGCATGCATATGTTCAATGCAGTGCCAGTCACAACAGTGAAGACCTGGAATCAACCTAAATGCCCATCAATGGTGGACTGGATAAAGAAAGTGTGGTACATATACAGCATGAAATACTATGCAGCCACAAAAAGAATGAGTTCATGTCCTTTGCAGCAATATGGATAGAGGTGGAGACCATTATCCTAAGTGAATTAATGCAGGAACAGAAAACCAAACGCTGCACATTCTCACTGACATGTGCAGTGAGTAGTATACATGGACACAAAGAAGGGAAAAATAGACACCAGGGCCTACTTGAGGGTAGAGTGTGGGAGGAGGGTGAGGATGGAAAAACTACCTATTGGGTGCTATGCTTATTACCCGAGTGATGAACTAATTGGTATGCCAAACACTCATGACACACAATTTACCCATGTAACAAACCTGCACATGTATCCTCTGAACCTAAAATAAAAGTTGGAAGAAAAAGTAATTGCCCAGACCAATGTCAATACACTTTTCCCCTGTGATATCTTCTAGTAGTTTTACAAGTTTTGGGTCTTATTGTTTTCATTTTTCATCCATTTTGAATTACATTTTGCATATGGTGTTAGATAAGGATCCAATTTCATTCTTCAGTGTGTGTATATCCAGTATCCCAACACCATATATTAAAGACATTATCTGTTCCCCATTGTGAGTTCTCAGCACCCTTGTTAAAGATCAGTTGACTAAAATGTGTGGGTTTATTGCTGGGTTCTCTGTTCTGTTACATTGGTCTATATGTCTATTTTTATGCCAGAACCATTCTCTTTGTATTAGTTTAGCTTTGTAATAATATTTTGAAATCAGAGAGTGTGATGTCTCCAACTTTGTTCTTCTTGCTCAAGATGGCTTAGACTATTCGGGGTCTTTTGTGGTTCCATGTGAATTTTAGAATAGTATTTACTATTTCTGTGAAAAATGCCATTGGAATTTTGATATGAATAGAATTGAATCTGTAGATGGCTTTTTGTAGTAGTGACATTTTAACAATATTAATTATTTGAATTCATAAACATGGGTATCTTCCCATTTATTTGTATCATATTCATTTCTTTCATCAATGTTTTATAGTTTTTAGTATGCAAATCTTTCACCTTTTTGGTTAATTTTATTCTTAAGTATTTTGGTCTGATGCTATTGCAAATGGGGTTTTAAAAAATATCATTTTCAGATAGTTTGTTGTTAATATATAGAAACATTACTGACAATTGTATGTTGATTTTATATCCTGTAATCTGTACTGAATTCATTTATTAGTTCTAACAGTTTTTTAGTGAAGTCTTCAGGGTTTTGCCTATATAAAATGATGTCATCTGTAAACAGACAATTTCACCTTTTCCTTTTTATTAATAATTTGTTTATGATTTAGTCTTGTTAGGTTTTATTTCTTTTTTGTTGTCCACTTGGTCTGGATAGGACCTCTACTACTATGTTGAATATAAGTGGTAACAATGGACATCCTTGTCTTGTTTGTAATCTGAGAAGAAAAGCTTTTGGCTTTTCACAGTTGAATATGATTTTGGCTGTGGGTATATCATATATGACTTTTATCATGTTGAGATACATTCTTTGTATATCAATTCATTTAGAGTTTTATCATAAAGAATGTTGAATTTTATCCAATAATTTTTTTCTGCATCTATTGAGATGATCACATGGTTTTTGACCTTTAGTCTGTTAATATGGTATATCACATTTAGTGATTTGTGTATACTGAACAACTTGCATCTTTGGAATAAATCCCACTTGATCATGATAAATTCGTCTCTAATTGTGCTGTTAAACTTGCTTTGCTAGTATTATTGAGAATTTTTGCATTTTTGTTCATCAGCGATACTTTCCTATAATTTTCTTTTCTTTTGGTGACCTTGTCCAGCTTTGGTATCAGGTCTTTGATATCAGCTTTGGTATCACTAAAGCTGGTCTCATAAAATGGCTTTGGAAGTGTTCCCTCCTCTTCAATTTTTTGGATGACTTTGAGAAGGTTTGGTATTCATTCTTTAAATGTTTGGTAGAGTTCCCTTGTGAATCCATCTGGTCCTGGGCTTTACTTTGTTGGAATGTTTTTGACAACTGACAGAATCTTACTTATTATTGGTCTGTTCAGATTTTCTATTTGTTTATGGTTTAATCTTCATAGATTGTATGCTTCCAGAAATTTCTCCATTTTGTCTAGGTTATCCAATTTGTGGTGTACAATTGCTCGTAGCAGTCTCTTATAATCCTTTATATTTCTTTTTATTTTTGAGACAGAGTCTTGCTCTGTTGCCCAGGCTGGAGTGCAGTGGTGTGATCTCGGCTCACTGCAAGCTCTGCCTCCCAGGTTCACACCATCCTCCTGCCTCAGCCTCCCGAGTAGCTGGGACTACAGGCGCCCACCACCACGCCCGGCTAATTTTTTGTATTTTTAGTAGAGACGGGGTTTCACCATGTTAGCCAGGATGGTCTCGATCTCCTGACCTCGTGATCCGCCCACCTCAGCCTCCCAGAGTGCTGGGATTACAGGCGTGAGCCACCACACCTGGCCAATCGTTTGTATTTCTATGGTATCAGTCATAACATCCCCTCTTTCATTTATAATTTTAAGTCTTCTCTTTCTTTTTTTTTTTTAGTCTAACATGGGAATAATAAAGATGAGAACAGAAATAAATGAAATAGAGATTAGAAAACCAGTAGAAAAGATCAAGGAAGCTAAGAGTTGGCTTTTTGAAAAGATGAACAAAATCAACAAAGCAACTCCTAGCTTTCTTGATCTTTTCTATTGGTTTCTTAATCTCTATTTCATTTACTTCTGTTCTTGTCTTTATTATTTCCTTCCTTCTGCTAACTTTCAGTTTCATTTGTTCATCTTTTTCTAATTCCTTGAGACAAAAAGTTTATTAAGATCTTTCTTTTTTCTTAATGTAGGCATTTATTACTATAAACTTCCTTCTTCATTTACAATTCTGACAGTGAAAATTTCAACATAAATTATTTACCCAGAAGAAAATAGCTCCCAAATAATGGGAGTTGACGTGACTGCTATTGTCAACCAATGTGGAGTAAGCCAACTACACTGTATATTTCATATTGACTACAATAAAATCTCTGGACAGAATACAAATGGCAACTACCTAAGAATTCTGAAAAGTAAACAGTAGCAAGCAGACTGGGGACTTAACTCACAGTCTGGACAATGATCTGTAATAAAGGTGAGTTTCATGGTCTTATGTTCTTTCTTTACCTCCGGTCTTTGACTAAGGGAAGGCCCAAGCGGCAGAACTGTGTGATAGGTGCTAAAAGTAGAAATTCTGAAAAACAAAGCATTATTTATAGCCATAGAATCAGAAAAAGATGCCCCCCCACATGCTAGACAGTTTGAGAATACTCATTTACCTTCCCTTCCCCTCCCCTTCCCTTTCCCTCCCTTCCCCTCCCCTCCCCGCCCCTCTCCTCTTCTCCTCTCCTTTCCTTTCCTTCCCTTTCCTTTCTTCTCATTTCTCTCCCAGCCCTGCCCATAGGACTAGCCACTTACAGAGTTTTATGGCTATGACATTGATGACAGAGGCACCTAAAATCCTAAGAAGGGACTTATCTCTGCACAGAATAATTGAAAAATGGGACTTTGTTGCTCAAATAATGTGGAAGAATTTCCTTGTTAAAAAATCCCTCTTTCTCACCAGTTTGCCTCTAAAGCAGCCCCAGTCTCACAGAACTGAAAACCTGGCGTGGGCGGGGGGAGGGGGGTGCTAAAACCCTGAGAAAAAAGATAATACATTTGGAGCAAAAGAAGTGAGGAAAAGTCTCTTAAATTCAGAGAGAGAGAGACAGAGAAAATGTTTGGGGTTGGAGGATTTCCAAGAAGAGAACACTGGAGAAGGGGACTCGTCTAATTCTGGGTATAAAACTCATCTAATTCTGGGTCTAAGAAATAGAAACCAAAAAATAGAACCAAATGAAAATTTTAGAGCTGAAATAAATAATATTTGAAATAAAACCTTTACTGGATGGGCCTAATACCAGAACGAAAATGACAAAAGAAAAAAAGTCAATAAACTTGAAGATAAAACAGGAGAAATACACAATTTAAAGACAGATTTTTTTTTTAAATGAACATAGTCTCAGTGAACCGTGAGACAATATCAAAAGGTTTAAGACTCACGTAATTGGCATCCCAGAATGAGAAAAGAAAGACATTACTGCAGGAAAAAAAAAATGTTTAAAGAAACAGTAGTTGAAAACTTCCCAAATTTGATTTAAAAAATAAACTTAACAAAATCAAGATTCTCAGTGACTCTCAAACAATGTAAACTAAAAACCAACACAAAACCCATACATACCCAGACACATAATCATAAAACTGATTAAATCCAAATATAAAGGAAAAAATCTTGAAAATAGCCAGAAGAAAGCAACATACTACATATAAGAGAAAAATGATTTAAATGATCGTGTAATTCTCATGTGTTCTCTTCTCTGTAATATTCCACCAGCTCTCAAACTTTCTCTCTCTCTCTCTGGATTTAGGAGACTCTTTTCCTCACTTCTTTTGTTCCAAATATATATTATTCTGATGAAGAGAGTTTTTTTCTTATATATTTCTCATAAGAAACTATGGAGATCAGAATAAAGTGAAATATATATTCAAAGTGCTGAAAAATAAAAGACTATATCTAGAGAATATATTTTTCAGGAATAAAGGTGTTACAAAGACATTTTCAGATGAAGAAAAACTAGTAGAATTCATTGTGAAGAAACTTGCTCTAAAAGAAATGCAAATGGAAGTTCTTTAGGCTAAACAGAAATGATGCCAAAGGGAAGTGAACAAAGGAGAAGCAACAGAAATAGTAAATTTGGGGGTAAAGGTAATCGGCTATTTTTCTCCTCTCAAATAATTTAAAAGATGTATGTCAGTTTAAAGCAAAAATCATAACATTGTCTGAAGGAACTTCAACATACATAGATGTAATATATTAAACAACTATCCTCTTGCCCCACCTATTTAATGTATTACATCTATATATGTTGAAATTCCTTCAGATAATATTATAATTTTGGTTATAATTATAATTTTTGTTGTAATTTAGTAAAAATGGTAGAAATGGTCAAATACTAATTCTAAGTACACTGAGAAGAGTTATGTATGCATTTTTTAATTCCTGAAGAGACCATTAGACTACTGCAAATGTAGTAAAAAATCAATAGATAAATTCAAATGGAACACTAAAAATATTCATTTAATCCAAACAATGGGAAAAATGGGGAATAGAGGTACCAAAGAAACATGAGGTGTATAAATAAATTTGTTAAAAGCAAATAAACAGAAAGCAAATAAAAACAAATTTAAACATTTATAGAACTATACCAATAATTAGATTAAATGTTAACATACCAAAAAGTATACATTTTGTTAGATTTGATTTTGAAAAATAAATCCAATTATATGCTATGACAAGAAATCCACTTAAAACATAATTACAAAAATAGAGTAAAAGGATAGATAAGCCAGGTGTGGTGGCTCACGCCTGTAATCCCAGCACCTTGGGAGGCTGAGGCAGGCAGATCACTTAAGGTCAGAAGTTCGAGATCAGCCAAGCCAACATGGTGAAACCCTATCTCTACTAAAAAACACAAAAATTAGCCAGGCGTGGTGGCGCGCGCCTGTAATCCCAGTTCCTCTGGAGGCTTAGGCAGGAGAATCGCTTGAACTGGGGAGGTGGAGGCTACAGTGAGCCGAGATCACGCCACTGCACTCCAGTCTGGGTGACAGAGAGCCAGAGAACCAGACTCTGTCTCAAAAAAAAAAAAACAAAACAAACAAAAACAAAAACAAAAAAACTGGAGTGTCTATATTTTCCTTGGAGAAAGGAAACTTAGGAATAAAAAGGGCCATAATATTATGATAAACAGGTCAATTCACAAAGAAAATACAACAATCCTAAAAGTACATGTACCTAATCAACTTCCAAAACATATGAAGCAAAAATTGATATAATTCAAAGAAGAAATAGCCAAATCTGCAATTACAAATGGAGACTTCAACACTTCTCTCTCAGTAATCAACAGAACAAGTAGATGGAGACCTGAACAATACTATCAACCCACTTAACCTAACAGAAACTTGAAGAACACTGAAGACAACTGTAGTAACCTACATTCTTTACCAGCGCTCATAACAGTCACCAAGACAGGCCACATTCTGGGCCATAACTTAAGCAAATATAAAAGAACTCAAATCATACAAAGTATGTTATATGACCATAATGGCGTTAACCTGGAAATTAGTAACAGAAAGGTAATATCTGGAAAATTCTCCCAAATATTAGGAAATTAAACTACTGTTATAAGTTACTTTTAGGTAAATGACAAATCAGAAACAAAATCATAAAATATAATCAATAGAATAAAAATGAAAATAGAACATATCAAAATTTGTGTGATGTAGCCAGAGCAGTGCTTACAGGAAAATTGATAGCAAAAAATACTTTTATTTAAAATGAAGAGGCCGGGTGCGGTGGCTCACGTCTGTAATCCCAGCACTTTGGGAGGCCGAGACGGGTGGATCATGAGGTCAGGAGTTCAAGACCAGCCTGGCCAAGATGCTGAAACCCTGTCTCTACTAAAAATACACAAATTAGCCAGGCATGGCATGGTGGCATGTGCCTGTAATCCCAGCTACTCAGGAGGCTGAGGCAGGAGAATCACTTGAACCCGGGTAGCAGAGGTTGCCGTGAGCCAAGATCGTACCACTGCACTCCAGCCTGGGCAACAGAGCAAGATCTTGCATAATAAATAAATAAAATAAAATGAAGAGAGGTTTCACATCATTAATCTAATCTTCTACCTTAAGAATCTATAAAAAGAAAAGCAAATAAAATCTAAAGCAAGCAGAAAGAAATAGAGTAGAAATAAATAAAATTGAAATAAATAAAAATCAATAAACTAAAAGCTGGCTCTTCAAAAAGATCAATAAAATTGATAAAACTCTAAGAAACTGACCAAAAATGAGCTGAGGGACATACAAATTACCAAATATCAAGAATGGAAGAGATGAATCAATATAAACTATATAAATATTAAAAGGAAAATAAAATATGATGAACTATCCACCATCCATAAATTCAAGAATAACGTCCATAAAACAGAACAATGCCTTAAAAGACACAAACTACCAAAATTCATTTAAGAAAAAACAGAAAATAGGAATAATCATATACCTACCAAGGAAACTGAATTCATAGTTTAAAACCTTTCAACAAAGAAAACCACAGAACATACACTAGTTGATTTCATTGCTGACACCAATTCTACATCAGTAAACATTTAAGGAAGAAATAATACCAATTCTAAACAATCTCTTCCTGAAAACAGAAGAAGAGAAAATAGTTCTTAATGCATTTTGAGGCCAGCATTGCTCTTGTAACAAAATGAAACAAAGACATTATAAGAAATAAAAGATACAAGCCAACATAAAATGAAATAAAATGCAATAAAAATCCTCAACAAAATATTAACAAATTAATTCACAAATATAAAGAAAAATAACACAAGCAAGTGGAGTTTATTCCAGCAATGAAAGGCTGATTCAACATTCAAAATTAAATCAATGGCAGGGTGTGGTGACTCACGCTTATAATCCCAGCACTTTGGGAGGCTGAGGCAGGCAGATTGCTTGAGCTCAGGAATTGGAGACCAGCCTGGGCAACATGGTGAAAGCCCATCTCTACTAAAAATACAAAAATTAGCTGGGCATGGTGGTGTGCACCTGTAGTCCCAGCTACTCAGGAGGCTGAGGTGGGAGGATCACCTGAGACTGGGAGGTCAAGGCTGCAGTGAGCCATGATCACACCACTGCACTCCAGCCTGGGTGACAGAGCAAGACCGCAAGACCGCAAGACCCTGTCTCAAAACAAAACAAAACAAAACCCACAAAATTAAGTCAATGTAATTCACCATATTAACAGACTACATAAGAAACAGCACAAGATAATTTCAATAGATGCTGAGGATATATATGACAAAATTCAACATTAATTCATGATTTTAAAAAATTCATAGCTAACTATGAACTTATTTAGTTTGATAAATGGCATCTACAAAATGTTCCAGCTAATGTCATATTTAACAGTGAAAAACTGAATGTTTTCTCTCTCCAGAGAAGTTTTTTCACTTGTGTACAAGGAGACAAGAACAAGAATTTTCACTGAAAGGCTGCTTGCGATAAGAGTAAATTAGAAACAGCCTAAATGTTCATCTATAAGAATTGATAAGCAATTTTTTAAAAACAAACCAGAGTTACATGTATTAACAGAAATAAATCTCAAAAACATAATTTACCGTGAAAAACAAGGGAGTTGTGTAATAATATATGCAGAATGATACTATTTATATGATGGTTAAAACATACAAAATAGTACTATACATTTATCATGGAAATACATTCTCTGTTTATATAATACATGATATATACATGCATATGCTATGCATATTGCACTATAGATACTATATATGTATATTATACTGTATATACATATATGTATATTACATAATGCTATATATAATATATAGTTATAGACAATACTATAACATCTGTATAGTATAGTATATGTTAATATGTAATATATATTAATATTTATTTTAATTATATTACTTATGTATATAAATTATATCAATATTTTATATACATATATAATAAATTCACATATAAACATACACGTATTTTTGATGTATCAATACTATATAGTTATATATTACTATATCATGTAAATATGTATAAATTTAATATACTATATACTTATTTAATATATATTACTATATAAACATTTATATGCCTTGAGAGACATATGTTCTATATAAACATCTATATAGAAATATATATTAAATAAGTATATATTAAATTTATACATATTTGTATATGACATAGTAATATATAACTATATAGTAGTGATACATTAAAAATAACTATCTGTTTATATAAGTAAAATAAAATAAAGGGAAATATAAATTAAAAATTCAGGATACTGTGCCTCCTCTGTGTTATGATGGAAGAAACTGGGATTGGAGAGAAATAATCAGGCAGGTTTAAATTATGTCTATACGTTTTTATTTCTTTTAAAAAATTGGAAGCAAATAGTCCCCATGTAGAGGTTTATCAGTCTTAACAAAGTTACTTACTGGCGGGTGATAGGTGTTTATCACATAATTCCCTACACTTTTTTGGAGAGTTTTATTTTTTCCTAATAAAAATACTACAAGGAAAAAAAGTTCAACGCACTCACTTGTTCTGATGAAAAAGTTTGTCTCTGGAGAGAAGGGCTGGGATAGGTGGTGGTGGCAGGAAAGCAGGCAGGAGACTCTTGCTTTTCACCATGAGCGCCTCTTTACTATTTGATTTGTTTTTGTCGGTTTATAATTCTCATAAAGCTATTTTTGTTTTAATAAAAATGAACTGATAGTAGAAAATGGTGAGGACAATTTCAGATTCTAAATTATTTGATGACTTGATCATATGTGATCTTGTAGTTTTCAAGTTTAGCATCAGTACCCAGCACAGAGTGGGTACTAAGTACATATTTATTGTTTATTTGATTTACTAAATATTATAGTCTACCATATATAAATATGATGTCTGTTTTCTAATCACTCGCCCCAAATGTATTCTGTTCCCTTGGACAAATCAGTTAACTCTATGGTATACTTCAGATTCCTTATTTTACAAAAGTCAATAACAATACTTTTCTCAGTCAGGCACGGTGGCCCACGCCTGCAATCTCAGTACTTTGGGATGTTGAGGCGGGCGGATACTTGAGATCAGAAGTTCAAGACCAGCCTGGCCAACATGGTGAAACCTCATCTCTGCTAAAAAATACAAAAATTAGCCAGGCATGGTGGCAAGCGCCTCTAATCCCAGCTACTCAGGCTGAAGCAGGAGAATTGCTTGAACCTGGGAGGCAGAGGTTGCAGTGAGGGGAGATCGTGCCACTGCACTCCAGCCTGCATGACAGAGCAAGACTCCATCTCAAATAATAGTAATAATCATAATAATAACTTGTCTATGTCCCAACGTTATTTTAAGTTTCAAATAAGAAAATGGATATCAATAAACTGTTCTTAAAAGGTATAAAGTATACGCAAATTGAAGAAATGTAGGAAACCACTAGAAGACTGGGAAGAATTCTCAAGAGATCATCACATAAATATCCACGGTCCATAGTTTTCCAGAATGTGTTAGTGACCATAAAAAACACCTTCTTTCCATATATGTGTCTTGAAAGTCTGAATATAGCTTGTTGTTTAGGTGGAGTGGAAGTGGGAGTTGGGGGGGTGATATTTTGTGTAGAAATATTATGGAAATGGGCATCTTTAGTCATAATTAAAGACATTTTATTAGGAAGAAATTTCTTAAGATGGCATGATGACACACTAATCAGTTTTTGGCAAAGCTTCCACTGAGCCCATGACAAAGCAATAACAAGTATAACACTTCTTACTTGACTTAAAACCATTTTGGCTCTAGGACAGACCCAGCTGTCCCATGAGTGCGGGGTGTGGGTGCTAAATAATCCAGGGAAGAGCAATGACTATATAGAGATATGGGGCTTCTCTCCAAATATTGTGATTCTAATGTGAAACTATAAAGAGCTAGCCTTGTAAGGAAGGAGATGGTTAAGAAAAGAGGTCACCAAATATTTGCTGGCATTGGATTAGTCACTTGGGTACTGAGTGTAATCAAAGATGAGACATGGTCCTTGCTTTCTTTTTTTTTTTTTTTTTTTTTTTTGAGACGGAGTCTCGCTCTGTCACCCAGGCTGGAGTGCAGTGGCCGGATCTCAGCTCACTGCAAGCTCCGCCTCCCGGGTTTACGCCATTCTCCGGCCTCAGCCTCCCGAGTAGCTGGGACTACAGGTGCCCGCCACCTCGCCCGGCTAGTTTTTTGTATTTCTTAATAGAGACGGGGTTTCACCGTGTTAGCCAGGATGGTCTCGATCTCCTGACCTCGTGATCCGCCCGTCTCGGCCTCCCAAAGTGCTGGGATTACAGGCTTGAGCCACCGCGCCCGGCCGGTCCTTGCTTTCAAGGAATTTATAGGCTGAGACATAGTAACTTGGACACAACCAGCAGACTATCAACATGGGATGGAATAATGAGTCAAAAACATATGCACTATTCATATTGATCACATACAAAAGCCACTTTTTTATATTACTAGTATATTATTTTTCTTTTGGATACAAAGATGGAATGTTATTGCTAAGTTTGAAGAGTCTATCTAAAAAGTACAAAGTCTATCTAGAAAGAGAAATCCCTTTGCCCAAACCACTGAAATAGTAATAGGGCACGCACTTGGTGATTTATATCTCAAAGTGCCCAGAAATAGTCCCAGTGGCCTCTCATGGCTAGAAAGTTCTCCACTTTTAATTTTGTTGTGTTCCAAAGACTTACTTGTGAGTCAGTTGTTGGAAACTTGGTATGTATTTTCACATTGAAAGAAAGTCACCTGTGGGGGTCATTTCTTTAGTCAGGCCAAAAAAAGGTTGTACAAATCCATTCTGAATAAGGAATTACAATACTAATGGAAAGGTGGAATCTGATCCCTAGGTGTAACTATCTGTGTGTCTGTGTATGTGTGTGCATGTGTATGTGTGCACCATGAAAATGCACCACTCACATCTGCCACAGGGAGCATAACTGATTAATGGTTCTAGCTACTGCTACTGCTTTTCTACATATATCACTGCATTTGTGCCACTTCCCGTGAGCTGCTTCTAGTCAATGACTGAACACAGTGGTCAAGGATACTAAGACAGGTTTATTCCAGCAAATTAGAGGACTCTTTATGCAGATAATTTTGGCTTGAGGACTCACCATGAGCCTGGCTGAACCATTTTTGGAAGTGCTGTAGTCTAAGATGCCCTCCCCTCCCCTCTGTCCTTCCCCTCCCCAACAGATATTAGGCTGGTCTGAAGGCTTTCTTCACCTTCACCAGTTCCTCCCTGCTTCCAATCAATCTCCAGAACATCTAATCATATCTTAGTGTCTGCTCCTTGGTAGACTCAAACTACTACAAGGAATAGTAAAAATGGTCCAAAAAAAACAGGGAATACAATGGAGATTTGTGACTGACTCACCAACCAAAAGGGAAAAAGTGGGCCATCCTGAATGGGGTAGTTGGGCATGAACAGCCCCTGACAAAAGGTGATGGCTCATTTACTAAAGATTTCATTAGTGGTTATCTGATAATTCCAGGTAGAGGGATGCAGCTGCAATAATTCTGGGATTTAAAAGACACGAGGAGAAAATATCTATCAAGACAGCAGAGTTGCAGGCTACCGCAAAATTATATTGAGGCCCTGAAAAAAAAAATGAGGAACCGAGGGAGTTAACAAGTAACTAATGGCTAAGTGGGAGAGCCCGAGGACTTCTCTGGTCATTAATAAAAGGGCTGTTACATCCTGTGGTGGAAAAACAGACACAGCTAAGCAGAAAACTGAAGATCTGATGGTTTGAAGATCTGAGGGATTCAGAGACGTTTGAATACTCAATCAAAGCTGGTCTGTTATGCTATCAGGGCTATATTGGAAAAACCCAGTACCCTGAAATATGAGATAGGCCCATTTAGATGGATTTCAGCTCCAAATATTGGAGCTGAAGAGCTCCCTGAACCCTCAGAGTTTAGTGACCACCCTTCTCTAATAAGAGGTAGCACCTGCCCTGAGTTGCAAAACCCGGCAGAAGCCTATCCCTGCAAGGCAAGAGTTGATCCCTTTGGAAGTCACTCCCACCTCCTCTCCTGGATACCAGGCTCATAACTAGGATTAAAGCCCAGGATAACCTAACTAAGAAAACAAATGAGACTATGTAGCCAGGAGTTATGAAAATTAGCTAAGATCTATCAATAGGAGCCAGAGATGTACTCCTAGGATTGGATTTTGAAAGAACTTGATCAAGAGGGCCAGGATGTACAACTGGATAACCAAGAATTCAGTGACTTCAGGCTACTCTCTTGAGATGGGGGATTTAATACCCTGGCAAGGATCCCAGTGGATGGGGCAAACTCCCTGCCAGGGTAACTTTTAGAAGTCTGAAAAAAGTAACAGCCATGTTGAGCAAAGTAGAAGTACCTGAGTTGCCCTGGCAGATGATGGTAAAGACAGGTATGTATGTATAAAAGAGACTGAAAGAAGTGGTTGGAATGGATATATTGATAAGGCCAGAAGATTCATCAGAGGATGTTCCAAGGGAGAACCCAAAGGACACCATTTGCTAAGGCCATTAGGAATGTGCTAGTGAGAGGCACACAGCATCACTAAGAAGTTCAGTGATCTTATTTGCAGGTCAGTTTTGGACTTGGCAATAACCATAAGGATGGTGGTTGGAGATGCAAAGCAATAGAGCCTTAAGTGTTGGTGCTTAACTTCCAGAAGCCAAAAAGTTGCAATTACCATAATGACTAGCAAGGTCAGAGGGGCAGCCAAGGGTGCTTGATTGGCAGAGAGTTACAGAAGTGGTTAACAGAGCATGACATCCCCAGGAGCAAATATAATAGACAGGCAGACTACATGAGTATTAGTAAACATCTGTAATCACAAAAAAGACAAAAATGGATGAGTGGGAAACTGAGGATGGTTGCCCCAATCAAGAGTCCTGATCCTTTGCTAGTTAGTTCCTGGTGCTGAGCCAATTTGCAGATCCAGAACCCTTTGACTGAAGACATGGCCAGGACCTTAGGAGGGGCGCTGTAGCATTATATATTATAATTCTCCTTCCCCAAAGGGACCTATGGTCATTTACTCAGGTGACTGTAAACTAAGGAAAAGGAGAAAACAAATAATTTGGGGGAATATTTAATACAGGGTCTAAGCAGACAGTGACACCTGGAAACCCAAAGGATTATCATGCCCTCTATATTCCAGAGGAATTTCTGGAGGCCAGGCAATAAGTGGAATCCTAGAATTGTGCTTAATGCAAATTAGATGCCTATTACTTAGTGACTGATTTGATTCACTACAAGAATGGTTATGAAAAATAAGGAGAAAGGTTTTATTCCTTGGACATGACTACAAAAAATAATCTTCCATGTTCAAATTCTACAAACAAAAACATAAATGTTGATATGAGAGTTTTTGCTAGTAGGTTGAAATTCTAAACAAGAATTTATTAGACACTAAAGGTTTCTAGGAAAGGCAAGACTTGCAAGGTCAGTTCTTCCATTAGGCTGAAATAAGCTCATGAGGCCAGCAAAGAATTATGATTGATTAGGAAGGACCTATTTCCTCTTCTTTTGGAGGCCTTTAACTTCTACTTCACTCCATTTAAAAGCTTTCTTCCTATGGTGATCTGTTTCAAGATCCTAGCCAGAGGCACTGGAGCCTCCACCCAGCAGTCAAGGGCATTCTGAGTATCAGCAGTATTTAATTCAGGAGGGACATATGCAAGAATCTATTCCTTTACAGTTTAACTACTTTTCTACATAACATTATATCCTTATATTCTCCTATAATTTTTTAAATGAGACTAGCTCTAGGATCCTGTGGGTTCATTTCTGTAATTAATACACCATCAATACAGAATCAAAGGTTCAGTTATCATATTGTCTGTCTTTCTCTAAGCCAGTCCAGAAGGCTGGATAGGACTTACTATTGCATAGTCTTCAATCATAACTACCCAATTAATTAAACTGGTCTAGATACTTTTAGGATATATAGCAATGATCTCCCTTATAATTTGTAATTCCCTGCTGTAAACTCCAATCTACATATGGAAATTTTAAGTTGGGTCATCCTCATAAGACTCCAAAAACTCCTCTGGAAAGGGACATTTTGGCAATATGTGTCAAAAGCTTTAAAAGTGCATATATGCTTTGACTAAAAATCTCCACTTCTAAAATTTTTTTTCTGAGGAAGTAATCAGAATGGGATGTACAAGTGCATAAGAATGTTCATCTCAGCTTTATTTTATGGCAAACAGAGATAATGACTAAAAAGAAGAATGAATAAATAAATCTATAGGATGAAATTCAATCAATAAAGGTACTATAGAAAATATATCTCTTGAGGCCAGGGACAGTGGCTCATGCCTTTGGGAGGCTGAGGTGAAAGGATTGCTTGAGCTCAGGAGTTTGAGATCAGCCTGGGCAACATAGTGAGACCTTATCTCTACAAAAAATTTTAAAAATTAGCCAGGCATTGTGGTACATGCCTGTAGTTCCAGCTACTGGGGGGCTGAGGTGGGAGGATCACTTGAGCCTAAGGAGGTCAAGGGTGCAGTGAGCCATGACTGTGTCACTGCACTCCAGTCTGGGTGACAGAGCGACATCCTGCAGCAAAAAAAAAAAAAGAAAAAAAAACTTGGATAAAAATCAACATTAGAAAATTTGGATCACCTTTTCGAGATATATATATATATATACACACACACACACACATAGATATACACATATATACTTAAAACATATTTTCGTATGTCTGTAAATACACATATACATTCCTATCTATATATACATACTCAGTGAAAGCAGAGAGACAGTAAGGACTAGCAAAAAAAAGAGCAAAATAATTGAATATTAGTGCTCTGATCATCTTTTACAGTTCTCCTTAGCAAGGCTAATATATTCAAGAGAAAAATTCCTATCTGCTCCATATATCAAGCAGAAAACAGAAGCTAGACATCCACAGCTATTAAGACAACAACCACCACCAAAACAAACAAAAAAAGTAGCATTCTGTTTAAATGACTGTGTCACCTCTCTCTTGCTTCTTGGGACTTGACTGTACTGTTAGTGTTACCCAAGTGGGAGAAACCTAAGTCAGCTGCACAATCAGATCAGAACTCTGGTAGAGGCTCTCAGGAGGTCCCTATTCATCCCAGCCCCCTTTCCCGCTAATTGTATCCTCCATTCCTTCAGTCTTCATGGATCTGGCGGGTGAGGCATGGGGCTGGTCAGGAAAAAGCAGCAGGGCAGATGCTGCAGTTTTAAGTGAAATCAGGTGTTGCCTTCCCTGAAGTAAGATCTGGAAAATGTCAGCCTTAAGTAACAGGTACTGGCAGCTGAACACATAGTCTTCCCCACTGGGCTCAGCGTTTCCTTTCCCTGCAAGAAGTACCTAGGCTTTTTCCTTTCCTGTTGCATTTCCCCATCTCCTTCATCCCAGGACTCTTTAAGAGTCCATTGAATAAAAATTTCCATTTTGTAGATATTTATCTGACATGATTCTAAACATGTTGGAAATGGAAAAGTGGCAATAGAATCCACAAGTGTCAAATAAAACACACTTTAGTGTTGTTGGTGACCTAGGCTTCAACCTGTGGAGGAAATACAAAAGATTTCTTGGAGGAATGGGGAGAAACAATTGAGTCCTGGCTCTTTTCTCCATATGCTGAGAGATACAGGCAGAAACACAGCACACAGATTTGATAAAGCCAAAGTATTAAATGGAGTTGAGAGAACATTGCTTAGATGTCCTTTCTTTTTCTTCTGCTAGGCCAGTCTGGAACTATTCCACTGCAGAATTGCAATCCAGATTGCAGAAACACACATATGCACATGCACAGCTGATGTATGATCATCTTTATTGTGTCTGGTTGATTTGCATATTGTGCCTCAGCACATTCTGGGATTGAACCAAGTAACAATGGAGGAGGTCTGGGACCCCATCTTAACTAGGGCACATCTCCTTTGGGAGAAACCAGTCTCACATTCATCGAAGGGTACCAGGATAAAACATAGATCACTATAAGTATGTGGTGACTGCCAGTTATTCTCTAGTCTAGTTGGGGTAAATGCAATCTGTGATGAAGCCCAACAATTATAAGTTTAGTTGAGGTCTAAAGAGCAAATCAGTGGAACAACCTTAGAACTTAAAATTCTGAAAAACTATGCAACAACTATAGGAAAAGAGCACTGTACTAGGAACTACTGCTAAATCTTCACAAAGAATGCTTTATCACCTATCTGTCTTCACCTAATACTGTGTCTAGGCAAACTCATCTATCCTTTATGGCTATACCCCCTACCTATATACTAATATTGTAGTCCCAAATTTAAATCTCCAGTCCAGGTTTCTTCTGAACTCCAGGCCAGTGGTATCAATCATTTCTATCTGAACAACTCACAGGCATTTCAACTGGTGCATGTGAAACAACAAATTAATCAGCTACCCCAATAAATCTGTTTCTTTTTTATATTCCCTGAATTGATGAATAACACAGTCATATTTCAGTAACCCAGAAATTGTCCTAGGTTCCTCTCTATTATCTAATCATAACCAAAACAGGTCATCAAGTTAATCTTTTAAACCCTTCCTAGATTTGTCCCTCCTGAGTCCCCACAACCATTACTCTAACTCAGGCCACTACATCATTCACTCAAATAGTTGCCACAGCCTTCCCATTTAGCACCCTTCAATCCCACAGAATCTGCATATTTCTTCCTGGGGAGCTTTCTAAACAGCATATCTGGCCAGGCACAGTGGCCCATGCCTGCAATCCCAGCACTTTGGGAGACTGAGGCAGGTGGATCATTACAGGTTAGGAGTTTGAGACCAGCCAGACCAACATGGTGAAATCCCATCTCTACTAAAAATACAAAAAAAAATTCAGCCAGGTGTGGTGGCACATGCCTGTAATCCCAGCTACTAGGGCAGCTGAGGCAGGAGAATCACTTGAACCCAGGAGGCAGAGGTTGCAGTGAGCCAACATCATGCCATTGCACTCCAGGCTAGGCAACAAGAGTGAAACTCCGTCTCAGAAAATAATAGTAATAATAATAAACAGCATATCCACATATCATCTATGTAGTATTCTTGCCAAACATATTTAAACAGAATCTAACAATAAGGAAGCAATCAGATAAATCCAGATTTAGGCGCATTTTATAAGAAAAGTTGCTTGCACTCTCAAAAAAATGTCAACGTCACACAAGACAAAATATAATTGGGGAAACTATTCTAGATTTTAAAAGACTAAAGAGACAAGAAAACTAAATATAAGTGTGATCCTTGTTTGGATCCAATATTAGTGGGGAATAGCTAGCATACACATTACTGGATAATTAGAAAAAATTGGTATATGAACTGTGTATTACATGATTATTGAATCAATGAATATTGGGTTTCTTAGGTGTAGTAATAGTATTGTGATTATTCAGAAGAATGTTCTTGTTATAGGAAATGCATGCTAAGCGCTAAAATGTCATGATGTTTGCAACTTACTCTCAAACAATTCAGCAAATATTACATAGGTAATAGAGAGAAAGCAAATTTGGTAAAATGTAAACAATTGATTAATTTAGTCTTTCAACTTTCCTTTATGTGTAAAAGTTTTCAAAATAAAAAGTTAAGAAGAGAAAATAAGAAGAAAGAAAAGATCTTAGCCAGTCACCACTGCTAAACTTTTCTCCCAGAAGACAGCTTTCATGTTACAAAAAACAACTTGAAGTTCTTGGAGATTAAAAAACAAATGGTAGGGAAGTCAGTAAGGTTGAATTACCAAAGCCATTTACTCTCATCCCTATCACCTTGGGCAGGCTTAATTAGAGAGTAAACACAATAACACAATTGACCCAAAACTTAAAAGCTATATATAGAAGTAGCTGGGTAGTTCAACAGACAAACTGAATTCAAACCAGTCATTTTTTTGACGTACACAAGAATATAAAAACAATTACATGCAAACTCTTATTGAATCTTCATAGTAGCCAAATGAGATACTTAGCTTCATTTTAGAAATGAGAAAAGTAAGGGAAAACCAAACTGAATTCCATACTAGAATTTTTATAACTGTCAAACCAATAATGTGCATTATTATATAATACTAGAGGTTTTCCAAGAGTAAACATGTTAACCTTTTAAAAACAGGATGGTTGAGTCTTGGTTTCTCTTCTATTAGCATTATTAATTTGTTGTTTTTCCTCTGTAATTTTCTTTTGCCTTGTAACAAAACAATTTTTTAAAAACCTCTCTGTTAAGCCCTGATAAAAATTCTTATTCCATTTAGACGAGCAACCCAGAGGTTGTTTATGGAGGAGTCCCTGCCTCCTTGTCCTTCTTCTCTTGTCACATCATGCTCTTTTATGCCCTACGCTACAGCCATATTTAACTACTCGTACTTACTTGCAGCAGAGGTTCTATCAGGCCACAGGATTTCTTGATGGTAGTTTAAATCAAGGGAAACATGATATGGACCTTCATGGCACAGGTATGCCTAATGCAAACATATTAGACACAGCAACATGCAAGAACAACTCTATGTAGAGGCAGTCAGGACACCATAATTCTGCTTGCTATGATTTCTTCTGGTTTGGCCTTGAGGTTTCTCTCGATAGTGGCCTTAATCCAGGATACCCACTTTCAGGGAGAGCCCTGAATGGGAGGTAAGTTAGGGTCAGGTATGTCAGTCATGTGGGACACAGAGGTGGGTGCATAACAAAACACATGAAATAACAGAAGAATTTTATTAAATATCCACAGGAGAAGCACATGCCCATGAGGACCAACAAGAAATCTGGAGACGGCAGGATGCTCAGTCAGAGACAGAGAGAAAGACCTGTTGGCCAAAGCCTTTATTGGGATTCAGGGCATTACCCAACTAGGTTTCCCTTAGGAAGCTCTAATTGGTGGGTTTAGATCAAGAAGGCATGAGTTCTGGAGGGGGCACACTGTGACTGAGATGTGGTCTCTGTGGCATATCTACACAGTCAGTGCGGGATGTGTGGGTCAATGGGGCAAGTCAAGTAAGTTGTATCTAGCTGTGCCATAGGGAAGTAGTCAGGAGGTGGTTATATCTGGATCAATCACATTGAGAAACTGGGAGGAGGTGTAAATGGAAACTGTCAAGGATGACTGAGCCCTGCTTCTGGTATAAAAAAGTAAAATTTATATTCAAAACGGATGCCGAGGCAATGCACACTTACAAGAATTCACTACATTGCTTCCATATTGGCTACTTAGGCAAATCCCTTATCCTCAATGAGCCTCAGTTTGTTCATCTATAAAGGAGATGATTAAATCAGAATATCTCCAATGTTCATTTGCTCTGTGCTCTCAATGTCCATGAATCTATGAACTTGCTATGAATAAATTACAAAGGAGATTAAATTTTAGCAAATAAGAGATTTTCTTCTCTTAGGAGAAATTATCTTAAAGAAGTTGTGAAAGTCAAATAAAGGATAAAGTTCCAAATCACAGTCAGGTTTAATGGACTTAACTGATGATATAAAAGAAATCCAAAACATGCCATATTTGAGATTTATATCAAATTGCAAATGAATATCTAAATAACATGTTGAAAAAGACATTAAGAGAGAGATTAATTTTAAACTGCAGTGTGAAATTCAGCTCCTCTTTTGGTTCCTGGGCAGAAGACAGGCTCAGAGTCTGTGAGTCTATGTAAATGTAGCACAGGAAGGAGAAAAATTAGTTTCTTAGTGTCTCATTTTCCGTCACCTGTTAGATTCAGAGATAAATTATTTAAAGCTCTGGGGAAGACTAGTGCCCAATATAACTAATAAAAGAATACCTTGAAATAATTCAATCTCTCACTCTCTTTTCTTCCAAAAGACTCAAAGCTCTTTCCACGCACTGAAATGGACACTTGGATGGGGTGGAATCAAGTGTCGTAAAACTAGAGAAAGAATCCCTTCCACATTATTCAACTCACTCAATGTGAGCAGTGGAAGAACAAATGAGGAAAGGTACCACTTTCCACAATTTCACCTCTGGGACAGCTCAGGCAAATAGTGATACCAGAAAAAGCAGATGTATTGACACACACCATGGGTTCTCCTCTATCCACATAAGCCCTAACAGAGAGTTATCTTGAGAATTCAAATATTAATATGCATTGTTGTTCATAAATTTTTATTTTAAAATGTTCTTAGATCTTCAGAAGCAAAACTAATAAGGATATTTTAAGAGGACTCTAGCATTCATTCATTAATTTATTCAACATTTATTGAATATTTAGCCATAGCATGAACTGAGTGAGGTAAAAGGAATATAAAACGATTAAGACAGTCCTGAATTTCTAAAAGCTCACAAACTAGAAACCAGTCCTAATACTGCCAGTGTTTTTGAGAGTAATTATATTCAAGTTCAAACCATTAGAAGTAACTTGGAAGGTTTTTACCAAGAGGCTTATATCAAAGGGTAGGGAATTGCCTGATTTCTAAGAGACTTGCTAGAGAGCCTCATATTAGTTACAAGCATGGGGGTCTCCCATAATATATATTTTTTCTCCTTCAAGCTCAGATTTATCTGAGAAAATTTTTAAAAATTCCATGAACTTAAAATTGTTTTCTCTATGACAATAAAAGGGAGGAAGGAAGAGAGAGGGAAAGGGGAAGAAATGGTATATGTAAGAAGGCAGAATTAGAAAGGAGGTTCTGAGACCTGTTTACAAAGTGCTCAGAAAGCAGCTGATGTCTTCTTTCTGTTAAATTATGGGCAGAAAGTTTAAGAGCTGAGGGAAGCTTGCAAAGTGCTGATATAAAAATGAAACCATAATCAAACACAAAAGACACAAAATCTCCAATTCTTATAGAAAATTTAGTTTATAGTGTTGGCAATGATTAATAAATAGCTAAATTTTTATTAGTAAGGTATTTCATTTGTACTTAAATGTTTATATTTTCTCCAAACTTGCTCTTTGTTATAACTTTTAAGTCATGTATAAATAATAGTATGGGAAAATCACAGATGCCTACTTAGAATTGAGTTTGTTATATCAATAAAACATTTTTTAAGGACAATTAAAAATCAGTAGCAGTTTTGCTTAAGAACTTTCATTCCAACTACAGCAGGGAAGATGGCCGGGGTGCTGAATAGTGGAGACTGAGAAAGAAAGAGAATCTAGGAGATTATTGCAATACCATAGCCACAAAATAGGCTTTTGATTGCTTGGCTAGGGAAGATGAAAAAAATGCGAGATGTCTGCAAGTTTTCAATAGGAAAGAAGTTGTGAATTATAATATATTTGAAATAAATGGATCTTAAAACAGAGCAAAACTTCTGGGAAAATTTCTCAGGACTTGACTCAAATGTCACTTTTTCAGTGAAGTCTTGTGTGGCAGAAAACAAAAATGGAGTGATCAGTGCACCATTTCCTCTTCCTGGGCAGAGAGAAGAACATTTCCTGGATTCCCTTGTAGTCAGAGTGGGAGCATATCACTTAGTTTTGGCAAATGGGATGTATGTATGAGTGATGTGCCACTTCCAGGCCAAGACACTTACTGAATACTGATCTACCTTTATCTCTCTCTGCCCCTAGAAACAATGTCTCTGTGGCAACATCACAATATGTAGGAAGCCTGGAATCATCAGTCACTAGATGACATGATGAGCCACCTATATCAGACTTACTATGAACAAAAGCTAAACTTTTGTTGGGCTAAACCACTAACATCTAGATTTAGTGCTACAGCATAGCATAGCTTATTTTGATTAATACATCTTACTTGGCTACCATATCCAACATTTCCACAAGCCTCCACCCCTATAAAACAAAAACACCCATATACCCACTTCTTATCCTTCTCACTTGTTGTTTTTTTTCTTTTTCTCTTTAGTACCGTCACTCTATAACTTACAGTAAATTTTACCTATTCATCTTGTTTATTATCTCTCTGCCCCAGTAGAATGTAAGCTCCATGAGGACAGAAATTTGTGTCTGTTTGGTTTGTTATAGCCCCAGTGATACAGGGCTTGGAACATGGCAGGCATTCAATAGATATTTATTGGATAAATGAATATAAATATGGTAACTTTAGCTGTGTGTAAAAAATGGTCAGACCTTAAGAGGAGAAGTATTATGGGCAGCTGTGAATGCTGGTATGAGAGCTCCAGAGACACATGCTTGGGACACATGAACATAGTTGGAGCGGTCATTGTTGAAATCATAAGAATGAGTTCCTTGAGAGGATGAATGTTGCAGGTTGGGTTCTTCAAGAGCAAAGCCTGAGTAAGAGTCTGGGTGTTCATTAAGGATCAACAACTTTGAAAGGAAGCAGACTGGTTAGAGAAAGAAGTCAAACTGCAAGGCAGGCTGGAAATACCTCAGCCAACGTGGTAGAAAACTGTAAAGTAAATGCTGCCTGTTAGAGTTGTCCTGAAATAGACCCAAATAGTTGGATCTTTATAGCCCCATCTCATTCAGTCACTGATGTGGATTGTCTTGAGTAGGGCTGACCTTGGATGAAGCTACTCTCTGCAGATGAGGCAGATCCTAAAGGAGCTGACAGCTGGAAGCTGTCTACTGACCTCATTCCCTATAGCTGGATGGCAAGTACTTTTTTGAAGGGAAATATGAGCAGTACATCTCCACATCTACCACAAATGGGGAAAAGAAGGCTAATGGCTAGAGTTGCCAGATTTAGCAAGTATAAATATAAGACACCTAGTCAAATTTAAATTTCAGGTAAATAGCAAAATAAGTTATTAATATAAATATTCCCACGTAATAGTTGAATCACAATTATGCTAACAAATTATTTGCTGTTTATTTAAAATTCAAATTTAACTGAGTGTCTGGTGTTTATTTGTCAGCTCTACTAAAGGCTGAGTCAGGATAGAGCCACAGTGGTCAGGAGAGAAGTAAGTGGAATCGTCAAGAAGAGATGAAAGAAAGTCAAAGAATGAGCCAAGAACCAAGATGAAGTAATAGCATTGAGATACAAAGAAGGAGGTGGCTTTCAAAATAATGAGGTGACTGACAGAATTTTCTATTTTTTAAAGACTGAATAATATTCCATTGTGTATATGTGCCACATTTTATTTATTCATCCCTTGATAGACAAATAAGTTGATTCCATACTTTGGCTATTGTAAATAATGCTGCAAGGAATATAGGAATGCAGATATCTCTTCAATATGCCAATTTCAATTCCTTTGGATATAAACTCAGAAGGTGGAACTGGAGGGCATTATGCTAAGTGAAATAAGCCAGACACAAAGAGACAAATCTGTATGATCTCACTTATATGTGGAATCTAAAAAAGTCGATCTCATAGAAACAACTTAGAAAGCAGGTTACCAGAGGCTGGGAGGGAGAAGGAGGGATGAGGAAAGGGGATATGTTGATCAAAGAGTACAAAGTCTCAGAGTGGAGGATTAAGCTTTTGTGATCCATTGTACTGCATGGTGACCACAATTGATAATAATGTATATTTCAAAATCACTAAAAGAATAGATTAATGTTCTCACCACAAAAAAAATCATAAGTTGATGAGGTAATGGATATGTTAGTCAGTTTGACTGAATATTTCTACAATGTGTACATAGATCAAAATATCACATTGTACTGGAGTGTGGTCAGTATGTATGTATATTTATCATACATAATTATAATTTGTCAATAAAAATAAAAATGTTATATAATATTGAAATTTGAAAAAAGAAAAAGATGTGTAAAAGACGATGACTGAGGATTACTGTAGTGACTAAAATATTAGAGATAAGAAAAGGCTTTAAAAAAGAGTGGCCTTCAGTGTCAAATGATACAGAGACAGGCAAAACAGCCAAAATATTTGCAGGGGTGATGAGGTATGTCAAAGCAGATGTGATAGGGCATGCTTTGCCACAAGATGGCACTCATAGTTCCTTCTTTTTCTGAGTTTCTATCAATAAATATTCTGCAAATTTTTTATTGTTATAGAAAAAACAGACTATCTTATGTTTCACAACTTATAGCATTGTATTTTGTGTTATATCATTTTCCCACAACTTATCATTGTTTTTCCTTTTAGAACATGAAGATATAATGAATGCTGGAATTGACTGAGGGGGAGGCAGACTGGCATTAGAACTTGGAGGAGGGAGCCAATGCAATGCTATTGTAGATACAAAGTACAAAGCCTTAACAAATGGCTGTTAGATTTAACAATCAGATGATGACTGATGAGTTTCAAGAAAATGAAGAATAGTGATGGAAGTGGTAGCCAGACTGCCTGATGTTGAGGAATGAGAATGCACTGAGAAAGTAGAAGTAGTGAATACAGACTATATGTTTAGCACATCTGCTATAAAAGAAAAAAAAGGAAAAATAGGTGGACTTTTTCCTTATAAGGAATTATTTTCCAAATAAGGGTTTGTTTACCTTATATGTAAGTTTCAAATATTTGACCAAAATACCTCTTAAATGGCAATTGCCTCACATAAAAATATCTCTATAAAACAAATGCAGTTGTGTTGCAGAGACACTTCTACTTAACTGAACAACTCCTTTAGTCCCTCTATATTATAGCACTTATTTCTTTTCAAAATAATTTCATGCCTTTTTATCATATTATATTGTTTATTGAGTGAATGTTTGAATCAAGGTCTACAGAGTACACAAGATTTGCCTAACATTCCACAGCTAGAGAGAAACAGAGCCATGAGTCAAAGTTTTCTGATGTATAATTCCATACTCCTTTTATTGAATTCCTTTTTCTGTTACTTGATTTCTAATTCAAGTTTTCCGCTTATTATCAACGTTATTTTTTCAATATGTATAAAGTGACAATGGCTATATGAAATTACCCTGTTCTGAATATTTTCCATGCTGTCTCAGATATGTAACAGGTAAAAGTTACCTGTCTCCAGAACAGCATGGGACAATATGCGCATTATTGTCTCTGCTTTGTGTAAAACTGAGTACAATATTGAGCTGAACCAAAAATAATTTATAAATCACCACACTGTTGCACAGGTAAAATCCTATGCTTATTGTTTCAGGTGGATAGGTACTTCTCCTAGAATACAAACAGTCTCACCACACAATCAAAAGGTTTTCTTTTTTCAGCCAATAAATCTAATCTGTAAACACTCATTTTTCTTTTACTTTGATCATCAAGGTGAAAATCAGTTTCTATATTTGTATAAATCTAAGTAAAATCTAATCCCTTTGAACATAAGAAAGAGTGAAAGGAAGACAACTTTAGCTTGTTCTTCCCATTACATTTCCTCACCCCAAATATATAGAAAAGGGTGGAGGGGCTTCTATAGCTAGTTCACCGATAACTCCACATAAGTCAAACAAAAGAAAACTTCAAACTTGCTTTGTGGCTAGGCCTCCATGGGGAACAGCCTTCTTACTGAATTGGAAAGAATAAAGGATATTTTTGAACTTACAGTGCCTGAAAACATCATGTCTGCAAAGCGTGGTTGGCATTTTTGTGCATTTAAAAGAGTCTAATGAAGCCCAGCTCCATACAAATTCCTATAAAAAAACACGAAGAATGGAAAATGGTTCCTGCCACCCAGGGGTCAGAGTGGTGGTTGTTTCTCCAACCAATTGTACAGAGGAGACCTGTCATTTATAGATAGTTCCAAAGTCTTGCATTAGCAAGAACACCATGAAGACTGGCCCTTACCCAAAGAATTTACTCAGAGAGACATTTAATATGGGATAAATACAACCTCAAAGAGAACAGCTTTGAAGGATGTCTTTGAAAAGGTCAGAAGAAGATGAAATGAGGAATGTTGTTACTTAGGGCCTTTATTAAACAAATGCTTGCCTTAGTTCATCTCCAGTATGTCTCAAATGTGGCAAAGTAATAATGACATACCCACTTCACAGACAAAAAACAAATTGGAATGTGAAATTTTTCATCAGTATAGGCCCTCAGGCCAATGGGTTGTTCTAAAAGTATGTGAATGGCCTCTTTCCACCAGTCTGGAGACTGCTCCTATCTCAGGGACACATCTATTGCTCCATTAAACAGTCAAGGACTGTTTGTATTTCAGATGTTCTCCCTCAACTGTCATACAAGTTAAGTTTGAAAACTCTGTTCTCCCTAAGCCTTATACATGTCCTATCCCTTCAGGTTCTTGGCTTTAGGTAGAAATAACCAGTTACTGCTACCATTACAACAGACAGCACTTTAGGTGTTAACTTTTTTGGGGTCATAGGCACTTTTTTATCATAAAATAAACTGGCTATTGAATTAAATAAATTTTTTGGTTATCCATAACATCACTTCCAACAACTGATTTCTTTTCTGCTGCTATTCATCTCTAGTTCTTTGTACATATAAATGTATCCATCCATTCAACGGATATTACTGAGCACCTGCTATGTGCCAGGTATTGTTCTAGACAAAGGGATAATGGAAGTCATCAAAACAGACAAGGTCTATCTATACGGACCTACATTCCAGATAGGTAGGAACAGAAGAGTGTAGGATGAAGGAAGTAACAGGCAATAGTTAAACAATATACATTAAGATAGTGATAAGTCACATGAAGACAAGAAAACAGGTTAATGTCATCGATAACTGTATGGAGAACTACTTTTGTCTGAATAATAAAAAACTGCTGCTGTGAGATGAGGTGTTAAAGTGTCACCTTTGAGTTAGGGACCAATGATGACAAGAAGCCAGCAGGTACAGGTCTGGGAGGAGAATGCCGTAAGCAGAGAAAATAGCAAGTACAAAGGTTTGAAAATAGAACAAGCTTGGAATGTTTGAGGAGCAAAAAGAAAGCCAAGGTTGTTGAATACTAATAAAAGGAAGTGGCAGGTAGGACATGAGTTCTGAGAAATCCAAGAGGCAAGTTGGAACTGCTAGATCACGAAGGAGTTATACATGAAGGATCTCAAAAACTGTAAAGTTTTTTTTTAACTCCTAAATATTTTAGTGTATTTTCCCTAAGATCAAGGACTGTTATGAAAGTACAGTTACCAAAATGAGGAAATTTTCATTGTTATAACCATAGTACAGTTATTGAAATCAGAAAATAATGTGAATATATTTTATCTAATTTACAAACCCTTCTTAAACTTTGCTAATGGTCCCCAAAATGTCTTTTATAGAAATGTTATTGAGAGCCCAGCATCATACATTGTATTAATTTTTTTTTTTTTTTTTTTTTGAGACAGAGTCTCACTCTGTCACTGAGGCTATAGTGCAGTGGTGCGATCTGAGCTCACTGCAACCTCTGCCTCCCAGGTTCAAGAGATTCTCATGCCTCAGCCTCCTAAGTAGCTGGGATTACAGGTGTGCACCACCATGCCCAGCTATTTGTGTGTGTGTGTGTGTGTTTTTAGTAGAGATGGAGTTTCACTACGTTAGGCTGGTCTTGAACTCCTGGCCTTAAGTGATCCACCTGCCTTGGCCTCCCAAAGTGCTGGGATTACAGGCGTGAGCCACTGCACCCGGCTGCATTGCATTTAATTTTCATGCCTCTTTAGTTCCTAATATTTTCGTGTCTTTCATGAACTTGAAATTTTTTTAAAGAACTTGCCATTTATTTTGTAGTATGTCCTTCGATTTAGGTTTGTTTGATGTTTCCTTGCGATTCGACTCAAGTGACACAGGTTATGAAAATGTTATCCTTTTCAACATAGCATATCAGGAGAGGTAAAGAGCTTCACTTTGTTCCATTACTAATATGCTGGGAAGGTGGGATTTAAGAATTGTATGCTTTGCTAGGAGGAGATCAATGTACGTTTATGCTTTAAAAAATTGCAAAAAAGTAATGTTAATTGTAAAACCAGAAATATAATTAGGCAAATGCCTGTGAATTAAAAGCAAATGCAAGAAGGCTTTCTTTCCTTGTTCAAAACTGTAACTATAGCCAAGAGAGGGGAGGAGAGGGGAGGGAGGAAGGAGAGAGAGAGAGAAGAAAGGAAGGAAGGAAGGAAGGAAGGAAGGAAGGAAGGAAGGAAGGAAGGAAGGAAGGAAGGAGCAAGATGGAAGAATAGAAGTCTATAGCATGTGTCTCCCTGCACCACCCCCCACCCCAAGAACATCAAATATTAACAACTGTTTGCACACAGAAAATCACTGTCACAAGAACCAAAAATCAGGTGAAAACAGAACCTGGTTTTAATTTCATATAACTGAAAAGAGACATTAAAGAGTGTAGGAGAGACAGTCTTGAGTCACCAACACCACCCCTCCCGCATCCCCTGGCAGCAGCCTTGCAGCACAGAAAGCCTGTGCACTTGAGGGAGAGAGAGCACAGCAGCTCGAGGACTTTACATTGAACTCAGTGCTGCCTTGTCACAGACAGCAAAGCTGTGCTGGGCTCAGCCAGTACCTGTGCGTGGAGGGAGCATTTGGACCAGACTAGCCAGAGGGGAATTACCTATCCTAGCAGTCAAAGCTTGAGTTTCTTAGAAAGTCTCACCGCCACAGGTCAAAGTGCTCTGGGGTCCCAGGTAAACTTGAAAGCAGTCTAGGCCACAGGGACTGCAATTCCTAGGCAAATCCTAGAGCTAGACTAGGCTCAGAGCTAGTAGACTCAGGTGACATGTTACCTAGGAAGATACCAGCCAGGGTGGCTAAGGGAGTGCTTGCGCCACCCCTCCTCCAGCCCTCATCAGTGCAGCTAGAAGCAATGAAAGTGACTCCTTCCTTCTACTTATACAGAGGAGAGCTAAGAATAAAGAGGACTTTATCTTGGATACCAGCTCAATCACAGTAGGAGAGAGCACTGGACAGAATGTTGTGGACCTCATTCTAGGCCCTAGCTCACTGACAACATTTCTAGACACACGCCAATCCAAAAGGGAACCAGCTGCCTTGATGAGAAGGTCCTAGTCCTGGCAGGATTCATTATTGCTGACTGAAGAGCCCTTGGGCCCTGAATAAGCACCAGTGATACCCGAGTAGTATGCCGTTGGCTTTGGGCTCTGAGATGTGCTCAGTTTATGGTGTGACCCAAGACATTCTCAGTTGTCGTGGCTATGGTGAAAGACTCCTTGTATTTGAGAAACGGGGAAAAGTAAAGAGGACTTTGTCTTGCACTTTGCCTTAGGTATCAGCTCAGCCACAGTGAGGTAAAGTGACAAGCAGGTTCTGGGGGTCCCTGAGTCCAGGCCTAGGCTCTTGGACAGCATTTCTAGACTTTCCCTGGGTTAGAGAGGAGCTCACTCCCCTGAAGAGTTAGTCCCAGGCCTGGCAGCATTCACCACAAGCTAACAAAAGAGCCCTTGGGCTTTAAGTGAACATCAGCAGTGGCCTGGCAGAACCTCCTATGGACCGCTGCTGGTGGTGGCCACACAGAAAGGCTCCTCTGCCTGTGAAAAGGGGAGAGAATAGTGGGAAGGACTTTATATTGTGGTTGAGTGCAAGCTTAACCACAGTAGAATGGAACATCAGGTAGATTTCTAAAGTTTTTGACTCCAATCCCCGGCTCCAAGATAGCATCTCTGAACCTGCCTGGGGTCTGGGGGAACTTGCTGCCTTGAAGGGAAGAACACAAAGCTTGTTAGCTTCACCACCGGTTGATCACAGAGACACTGAGCTTTGAGTGAACACAGATGGTAGCCTGGTAAGTGGTTACAACAGGCCTTGGGCAAGACCCAGTGCTGGGATGGCATCAGATCTAAGCCAGTGCAGTCCCAGTGTTAGCGACCACAGGGGTGCTTGCATCACCACGTCCCAGTTGCAGCACCTCAGTACAGACACAGAGAGACTACATTTGTTTAGGAGAAAGTGAGGAAAAAGAACAAGAGTCTTTGCTTGGTAATCCAGATAACTCTTCAAAATCTTATCCAAGACCACCAAGGTGGTAGCTCTATGAGTCTGCAAAAACCACAGTGTTAGGCTTAGGGTCCAAGTTCCTTTGAATACCTGGAAAGCCTTCCCAAGAAGGACAGGCACAAATAAGTCCAGACTGTGAAGACTACAATAAACACCCAATTCTTTAATGCTCAGACACTGAAGAACATCTACGAGTATCAACACCATCCAGGAAAACCTTACTTCACCAAGTGAACTAAATAACGCACCAGAGATCAATCCTGGAGAAACTGAGATATATGATCTTCCAGACAGAGTATTCAAAACAGCTGTTTTAAGGAAACTCAAAAGAAATTCAAGGTAACACAGAGAAAGAATTCAGAATTCTATCAGATAAATTTAACAAACAGCTAGAAATAATGAAAAAGAAGCAGAAATTCTATAACTGAAAAAGGCAATTGATATGCTGAAAACTGTATCAGGGTCTCTTAATGGCAAAATTGATCAAGAAACAATTAGTAAACTTGAAGACAGGCTACTTGAAAATATACAGTCAGAGGATACAAAAGAAAAAAAGAATAAAATAGAATGAAGCATGCCTACAGGATCTACGAAATAACCTCAAAAGGGTAATCTAAGAGACATTGGCCTTAAAGAGGATGCAGATAAAGAGATAGGGGTAGGCCGGGCATGGTGGCTCATGCCTGTAATCCCAGCACTTTGGGAGGCTGAGGTGGGCAGATCACAAGGTCAGGATATCGAGACCATCCTAACACAGTGAAACCCTGTCTCTACTAAAAAATACAAAAAAATTAGTCGGGCGTGGTGGTGGGTGTCTGTAGTCCCAGTTACTCGGGAGGCTGAGGCAGGAGAATGGTGTGAACCTGGGAGGTGGAGGTTGCAGTGAGCTGAGATCACGCCACTGCACTCCAGCCTGGATGACAGAGCAAGACTCCACCTCAAAAAAAAAAAAAAAAAAAAAGAGAGAGAGCAATAGGGGTAGAAAGTTTATTCAAAGGGATGATATCAGAGAATTTCTCAAACCTGTAGAAGATACAAACATTCAAGTACAAGAAGGTTATTGAACACCAAGCAGGTTTATCTCAAAGAAGATTAACTCAAGGTATTTAATAATCAAACTCTCAAAGGTCAAGAATAAAGAAAGGACCCTAAAAGCAGGAAGAGAAAAGGATGGAATAACATACAATGGAGCTGCAATAGGTCTGGCAGCAGACTTTTCAGTGGAAACTTCACACTCCAGGAGAAGAAGAACATAACAAATTTAAAATGCTAAATTAAAAAAAAGAACTTTTACCCTAGAGTGATATATCTGGTAAAATACCCTTCAAGCATGAAGGAGAAATAAAGACCTTCCGAGACAAACTAAGGGTGAAGAATTTCATCAACACCACACCTGTCTTACAAGAAATGCTAACGGGAGTTCTTCAGTCTGAAAGAAAAAGATGTTAATAAGCAAGAAGAAATCACTGAAAGGTACAAAACTCAATGGTAACAGTAAGTACACATGAAAACATAGCATATTGTAACACTGTAATTATAGGTTTTGGTATGTTGTTTTTCCATTATCATTTTTTTCAAGAAATTTTTCAATTTTCTTAATTCCTTCATTGACTTACTTGTTAGGCAGGAGCATATTCTTAAATAGGAAGAATAAATAGGAAGAGCCTATTCTTAAATAGGAAGAATAAATGATGAATCAATCAAAAGCAATAACTACAACAAATTTTCAAGACAGAGGCAGTACAATAAGACATAAAGAGAAACAACGAAAGTTAAAAAATTGAGGGGATGAAGTTAAAGTATAGACTTTTAATTAGTTTTCTTTTTGTCTGTTTGCTTATATAATCAGTATTAAGTTGTCATCAGTTTTAAATAACAAGTTGTAGGATAATATTTGCAACCCTCATGGTAACCTCAAATCAAGAAACTTAGAACAAACACACGAAAAATATAAAGTGAGCTATTAAATCATATCACCAGAGAAAATGACCTTCACGAGGCCGGGCGCGGTGGCTCAAGCCTGTAATCCCAGCACTTTGGGAGGCCGAGACGGGCGGATCACGAGGTCAGGAGATCAAGACCATCCTGGCTATCCCGGTAAAACCCCGTCTCTACTAAAAAATACAAAAAACTAGCTGGGCGAGGTGGCGGGCGCCTGTATTCCCAGCTACTCGGGAGGCTGAGGGAGGAGAATGGCGTACACCCAAGAGGCGGAGCTTGCAGTGAGCTGAGATCTGGCCACTGCACTCCAGCCTGGGTAACAGAGCAAGACTCCGTCTCAGGAAAAAAAAAAAAAAAAAAGAAAATGACCTTCGCTAAAAGAAATAGAAGAAGGAAGGAAAGAAGGAAGAGAAGACCATAAAACCACCAGAAAATACATTTAAAAATGGCAGGAGTAAGTCTCTACTTATCAATGATAACATTGAATGGAAAATGGACTAAACTCCACAATCAAAAGACATAAAGTGACTGAATGGATGTAAAAATAAGACCAAATTATTTGTTGTCTACAAGAAACACACTTCACCTATAAAGATACATATAGACTGAAAATAAAGGGATGGAAAAACATATTCCACGCCAATGAAAACCAAAAAACAGCAGGAGTAGTCATATTTATATCAGAAAAAAATAGATTTCAAGATAAAAGCCAGAAAAAGAGACAAAGAAGGTCATTATAAAATGATAAAGGGGTCAATTCCACAAGAAGATATAACAATTGTAAATATATATGTACCCTATACTGGAGTGCCCAGATATGTAAAACAAATATTAGAGCTAAAGAGAGAAATAGACCCCAATACAATAATAGCTGAAGACTTCAACACCCCACTTTCAGCATTGGACAGATCTCTCAGATGGAAAATCAAGAAGGAAACGTCGGACTTTATCTGCACTATAGAACAAATGGACCTAATAGTTATTTACAGAACATTCCATCCACTGGCTGCATAATATACATAGTTCTGCTTAGTACATGGATCATTCTCAAGGATAAACTTATATTAGGTCACAAAAGAAGTCTTAAAATATTCAAAAAACTGAAATAATATACAGCATTTTTTACCACAGTGGAATAAAACTATAAATGAATAACAAGAGGAATTTTGGAAACTATACAAACACATGGAAATTAAACAATATGCTCCTGCCTGACAAGTAAGTCAATGAAGGAATTAAGAAAATTGCAAAATTTCTTGAGAAAAATGATAATGAAAAAACAACATACCAAAACCTATGGGATATAGCAGAAGCAATACTAAGAGGAAAATATAAAGCTGTAAGTGCCTACGTCAAAAAAGGACAAAAACTTCAATCAAAAAAACTAATGATGCATCTTAAAGAATTAGAAATGCAAGAGCAAACTGAACTCAAAATTAGTAGAAGAAATAATAAAGATCAGAGCAGAAATAAATAAATTTGAAATGAAGAAAATGACACAAAAGATCAATTAAAAAGTTGTTTTTCTGAAAAGATAAACAAAATTGAAAAACCTCTTGTCCAACTAACAAAGAGAAAAAAAGGGAGAAGACCCTAATAAATAAAACCAGGTTGGGAGTGATGGCTGACGCCTGTAATTCAGGCACTTTAGGAGGCTGAGGTGGGCAAATTGCTTGAGCCCAGGAGTTCAAGACTAGTCTAGGTAACATGGCAAGACTTCATCTCTACTAAAAATGGAAAATATTAGCTAGGCATGGTGGCACATGCCTGAAGTCCCAGCTACTCAGGGGCTTGAGCTGAGAGGATCTGTTGATTCCAGATGGTCAAGGCTGCAGTGAGCTATGATTGCACTGCCGCACTCTACCTGGATGACAGAGTGAGACCCTATCTCAAAAAATATATATATATAAAATATATACATAAATACATATTTATATAAATATAATATACATAAAATATATAATTTTATATAACATATATTATTTTATATAAAATATATATTTATAGAATATATAAATATATATTATAACATATATAATAAAATCAGGCATAAAAAAGGAGACATTACAACTGATATTGCAAAAATTCAAAGGATAATTAGTGGCTATCATGAGGAACTATATGCCAATAAATGAGAAAATCTAGCAGAAATAGATACATTCCTAGACACATACAACCTACCAAGATTGAACCATGAAGAAATCCAATATCTGAACAGACAAATAACAAGTAATGAAACAGAAGTCTTGGGGGGGCGGAGCAAGATGGCCAAATAGGAACAGCTCCAGTCTCCAACTCCCAGCGCGAGCGACACAGAAGACCGGTGATTTCTGCATTTTCAACTGAGGTACTGGGTTCATCTCACTGGGGAGTGCCAGACGATCCGTGCTGGTCAGCTGCTGCAGCCCGACCAGCGAGAGCTGAAGCAGGGAGAGGCATTGCCTCACCTGGGAAGCGCAAGGGGGAAGGGAATCCCTTTTCCTAGCCAGGGGAACTGAGACACACAACACCTGGAAAATCGGGTAACTCCCACCCCAATACTGCGCTTTAAGCAAACAGGCACACCAGGAGATCATATCCCACACCTGGCCGGGAGGGTCCCACACCCACGGAGCCTCCCTCATTGCTAGCACAGCAGTCTGTGATCTACCCGCAAGGCAGCAGCGAGGCTGGGGGAGGGGCGCCCGCCATTGCTGAGGCTTAAGTAGGTAAACAAAGCTGCTGGGAAGCTCGAACTGGGTGGAGCTCACAGCAGCTCAAGGAAACCTGCCTGTCTCTGTAGACTCCACCTCTGGGGACAGGGCAATAGCAAACGCAGCCGAAACCTCTGCAGACGCAAACGACTCTGTCTGACAGCTTTGAAGAGAGCAGTGGATCTCCCAACACGGAGGTTGAGATCTGAGAAGGGACAGACTCCCTGCTCAAGTGGGTCCCTGACCCCTGAGTAGCCTAACTGGGAGACATCCCCCACTAGGGGCAGTCTGACAGCCCACACCTCACAGGGTGGAGTACACCCCTGAGAGGAAGCTTCCAAAGCAAGAATCAGACAGGTACACTCGCTGTTCAGAAATATTCTATCTTCTGCAGCCTCTGCTGCTGATACCCAGGCAAACAGGGTCTGGAGTGGACCTCAAGCAATCTCCAACAGACCTACAGCTGAGGGTCCTGACTGTTAGAAGGAAAACTATCAAACAGGAAGGACACCTACACCAAAACCCCATCAGTACATCACCATCATCAAAGACCAGAGGCAGATAAAACCACAAAGATGGGGAAAAAGCAGGGCAGAAAAGCTGGAAATTCAAAAACTAAGAGCGCATCTCCCCCGGCAAAGGAGCGCAGCTCATCGCCAGCAACGGATCAAAGCTGGACGGAGAATGACTTTGACGAGATGAGAGAAGAAGGCTTCAGTCCATCAAATTTCTCAGAGCTAAAGGAGGAATTACGTACCCAGCGCAAAGAAACTAAAAATCTTGAAAAAAAAGTGGAAGAATTGATGGCTAGAGTAATTAATGCAGAGAAGGTCCTAAACGAAATGAAACAGATGAAAACCATGACACGAGAAATACGTGACAAATGCACAAGCTTCAGTAACCGACTCGATCAACTGGAAGAAAGAGTATCTGCGATTGAGGATCAAATGAATGAAATGAAGCGAGAAGAGAAACCAAAAGAAAAAAGAAGAAAAAGAAATGAACAAAGCCTGCAAGAAGTATGGGATTATGTAAAAAGACCAAATCTACGTCTGATTGGGGTGCCTGAAAGTGAGGGGGAAAATGGAACCAAGTTGGAAAACACTCTTCAGGATATCATCCAGGAGAACTTCCCCAACCTACTAGGGCAGGCCAACATTCAAATCCAGGAAATACAGAGAACGCCACAAAGATACTCCTCGAGAAGAGCAACTCCAAGACACATAATTGCCAGATTCACCAAAGTTGAAATGAAGGAAAAAATCTTAAGGGCAGCCAGAGAGAAAGGTCGGGTTACCCACAAAGGGAAGCCCATCAGACTAACAGCAGATCTCTCGGCAGAAACTCTCCAAGCCAGAAGAGAGTGGGGGCCAATATTCAACATTCTTAAAGAAAATAATTTTAAACCCAGAATTTCATATCCAGCCAAACTAAGTTTCATAAGTGAAGGAGAAATAAAATCCTTTACAGATAAGCAAATGCTGAGAGATTTTGTCACCACAAGGCCTGCCTTACAAGAGACCCTGAAGGAAGCACTAAACATGGAAAGGAACAACCGGTACCAGCCATTGCAAAAACATGCCAAAATGTAAAGACCATCGAGGCTAGGAAGAAACTGCATCAACTAACGAGCAAAATAACCAGTTAATATCATAATGGCAGGATCAAGTTCACACATAACAATCTTAACCTTAAATGTAAATGGACTAAATGCTCCAATTAAAAGACACAGACTGGCAAACTGGATAAAGAGTCAAGACCCATCAGTCTGCTGTATTCAGGAGACCCATCTCACACGCAGAGACATACATAGGCTCAAAATAAAGGGATGGAGGAAGATTTACCAAGCAAATGGAGAACAAAAAAAAGCGGGGGTTGCAATACTAGTCTCTGAAAAAACAGACTTTAAACCATCAAAGATCAAAAGAGACAAAGAAGGCCATTACATAATGGTAAAGGGATCAATTCCACAGGAAGAGCTAACTATCCTAAATATATATGCACCCAATACAGGAGCACCCAGATTCATAAAGCAAGTCCTTAGAGACTTACAAAGAGACTTAGACTCCCATACAATAATAATGGGAGACTTCAACACTCCACTGTCAACATTAGACAGATCAACGAGACAGAAAGTTAACAAGGATATCCAGGAATTGAACTCATCTCTGCAGCAAGCAGACCTAATAGACATCTATAGAACTCTCCACCCCAAATCAACAGAATATACATTCTTCTCAGCACCACATCGTACTTACTCCAAAATCGACCACGTAATTGGAAGTAAAGCACTCCTCAGCAAATGTACAAGAACAGAAATTATAACAAACTGTCTCTCAGACCACAGTGCAATCAAACTAGAACTCAGGACTAAGAAACTCAATCAAAACCGCTCAACTACATGGAAACTGAACAACCTGCTCCTGAATGACTACTGGGTACATAATGAAATGAAGGCAGAAATAAAGATGTTCTTTGAAACCAATGAGAACAAAGATACAACATACCAGAATCTCCGGGACACATTTAAAGCAGTGTGTAGAGGGAAATTTATAGCACTAAATGCCCACAAGAGAAAGCAGGAGAGATCTAAAATTGACACTCTAACATCGCAATTAAAAGAACTAGAGAAGCAAGAGCAAACACATTCGAAAGGTAGCAGAAGGCAAGAAATAACTAAGATCAGAGCAGAACTGAAGGAGATAGAGACACAAAAAACTCTCCAAAAAATCAATGAATCCAAGAGTTGGTTTTTTGAAAAGATCAACAAAATTGACAGACCACTAGCAAGACTAATAAAGAAGAAAAGAGAGAGGAATCAAATCGACGCAATTAAAAATGATAAAGGGGATATCACCATCGACCCCACAGAAATGCAAACTACCATCAGAGAATACTATAAACACTTCTACGCAAATAAACTGAAAAATCTAGAAGAAATGGATAATTTCCTGGACACTTACACTCTTCCAAGACTAAACCAGGAAGAAGTTGAATCCCTGAATAGACCAATAGCAGGCTCTGAAATTGAGGCAATAATTAATAGCCTACCAACCAAAAAAAGTCCAGGACCAGATGGATTCACAGCTGAATTCTACCAGAGGTACAAGGAGGAGTTGGTACCATTCCTTCTGAAACTATTCCAATCAATAGAAAAAGAGGGAATCCTCCCTAACTCATTTTATGAGGCCAACATCATCCTCATACCAAAGCCTGGCAGAGACACAACTAAAAAAGAGAATTTTAGACCAATATCCCTGATGAACATCGATGCAAAAATCCTCAATAAAATACTGGCAAACCGGATTCAGCAACACATCAAAAAGCTTATCCACCATGATCAAGTGGGCTTCATCCCTGGGATGCAAGGCTGGTTCAACATTCGCAAATCAATAAACATAATCCAGCATATAAACAGAACCAAAGACAAGAACCACATGATTATCTCAATAGATGCAGAAAAGGCTTTTGACAAAATTCAACAGCCCTTCATGCTAAAAACGCTCAATAAATTCGGTATTGATGGAACGTACCTCAAAATAATAAGAGCTATTTATGACAAACCCACAGCCAATATCATACTGAATGGGCAAAAACTGGAAAAATTCCCTTTGAAAACTGGCACAAGACAGGGATGCCCTCTCTCACCACTCCTATTCAACATAGTGTTGGAAGTTCTGGCTAGGGCAATTAGGCAAGAGAAAGAAATCAAGGGTATTCAGTTAGGAAAAGAAGAGTCAAATTGTCCCTGTTTGCAGATGACATGATTGTATATTTAGAAAACCCCATTGTCTCAGCCCAAAATCTCCTTAAGCTGATAAGCAACTTCAGCAAAGTCTCAGGATACAAAATTAATGTGCAAAAATCACAAGCATTCTTATACACCAGTAACAGACAAACAGAGAGCCAAATCAGGAAGGAACTTCCATTCACAATTGCTTCAAAGAGAATAAAATACCTAGGAATCCAACTTACAAGGGATGTAAAGGACCTCTTCAAGGAGAACTACAAACCACTGCTCAGTGAAATCAAAGAGGACACAAACAAATGGAAGAACATACCATGCTCATGGATAGGAAGAATCAATATCGTGAAAATGGCCATACTGCCCAAGGTAATTTATAGATTCAATGCCATCCCCATCAAGCTACCAATGAGTTTCTTCACAGAATTGGAAAAAACTGCTTTAAAGTTCATATGGAACCAAAAAAGAGCCCGCATCTCCAAGAAAATCCTAAGTCAAAAGAACAAAGCTGGAGGCATCACGCTACCTGACTGCAAACTATACTACAAGGCTACAGTAACCAAAACAGCATGGTACTGGTACCAAAACAGAGATATAGACCAATGGAACAGAACAGAGTCCTCAGAAATAATACCACACATCTACAGCCATCTGATCTTTGACAAACCTGAGAGAAACAAGAAATGGGGAAAGGATTCCCTATTTAATAAATGGTGCTGGGAAAATTGGCTAGCCATAAGTAGAAAGCTGAAACTGGATCCTTTCCTTACTCCTTATACGAAAATTAATTCAAGATGGATTAGAGACTTAAATGTTAGACCTAATACCATAAAAATCCTAGAGGAAAACCTAGGTAGTACCATTCAGGACATAGGCATGGGCAAAGACTTCATGTCTAAAACACCAAAAGCAACGGCAGCAAAAGCCAAAATTGACAAATGGGATCTCATTAAACTAAAGAGCTTCTGCACAGCAAAAGAAACTACCATCAGAGTGAACAGGCAACCTACAGAATGGGAGAAAATTTTTGCAATCTACTCATCTGACAAAGGGCTAATATCCAGAACCTACAAAGAACTCAAACAAATTTACAAGAAAAAAACAAACAACCCCATCAAAAAGTGGGCAAAGGATATGAACAGACATTTCTCAAAAGAAGACATTCAGACAGCCAACAGACACATGAAAAAATGCTCATCATCACTGGCCATCAGAGAAATGCAAATCAAAACCACAATGAGATACCATCTCACACCAGTTAGAATGGCGATCATTAAAAAGTCAGGAAACAACAGGTGCTGGAGAGGATGTGGAGAAATAGGAACACTTTTACACTGTTGGTGGGACTGTAAACTAGTTCAACCATTATGGAAAACAGTATGGCGATTCCTCAAGGATCTAGAACTAGATGTACCATATGACCCAGCCATCCCATTACTGGGTATATACCCAAAGGATTATAAATTATGCTGCTATAAAGACACATGCACACGTATGTTTATTGCAGCACTATTCACAATAGCAAAGACTTGGAATCAACCCAAATGTCCATCAGTGACAGACTGGATTAAGAAAATGTGGCACATATACACCATGGAATACTATGCAGCCATCAAAAAGGATGAGTTTGTGTCCTTTGTAGGGACATGGATGCAGCTGGAGTCCATCATTCTGAGCAAACTATCACAAGAACAGAAAGCCAAACACTGCATGTTCTCACTCATAGGTGGGAACTGAACAATGAGATCACTTGGACTCAGGAAGGGGAACATCACACACAGGGGCCTGTCATGGGGAGGGGGGAGGGGGGAGGGATTGCACTGGTAGTTATACCTGATGTGAATGACGAGTTGATGGGTGCAGCACACCAACATGGCACAGGTATACATATGTAACAAACCTGCACGTTATGCACATGTACCCTACAACTTAAAGTATAATAATAATAAATAAATTAAAAAAAAAATACATCCTGAGAACCTGGCATAGAAAAAAAAAAAAAAAAAAAAGAAACAGAAGTCTTATAAAAAGTCTCCCAGTAAAGGAAAGCGTAGGACCCGATATGATAGCTTCACAGCTGAATTCTACCATACATTTAAAGAACACCTAATACCAATCCTACTCAAACTATTCTGAAAAATAGAGGAGGTCGGAATACTTCCAAAATCCTTCTGTGAGACTAGTGATACCTTGAGTGCTAAACCAGATAAAGACACATCAAAAACAGAAAACTAATATCTCTGATGACTATTCATGCAAAAATCCTCAACAAAATACTAGCAACCTACATTCAACAATACACTAAAAGACCATTCATTAACCAAGTGAGATTTATCCCAGGTATGCAAGGATAATTCAACATATGCAAATCAATCAATGTGACACATCATATCAACAAAATGAAGGACAAAAACCATATGATCATTTCAATTAATGCTGAAAAAGCATTTGATAACATTTAACATCCCTTCATGATAAAACCCTCAAATAACTAGGTACTGAAGGAACATAACTCAACACATGAAAGATATATACAACAGACCCACAGCCAGTATCATACTGTACAGGGACAAACTGAAAGTCTTTCCTCTAATATCTGGAACACAACAAAAATGTCCACTTTTACTACTGTTATTTAACATAGTACTGGAAGTCCTAGCTAGAGAAATCAGACAAGAAAAAGAAATAGGCCGGGCGCGGTGGCTCAAACCTGTAATCCCAGCACTTTGGGAGGCCGAGACGGGCGGATCACGAGGTCAGGAGTTCGAGACCATCCTGGCTAACATGGTGAAACCCCGTCTCTACTAAAAAATACAAAAAAAAAAAACTAGCCGGGCGAGGTGGCGGGCGCCTGTAGTCCCGGCTACTCGGGAGGCTGAGGCAGGAGAATGGCGTAAAAACCCGGGAGGCAGAGCTTGCAGTGAGCTGAGATCCGGCCACTGCACTCCAGCCTGGGCGACACAGTGAGACTCCGTCTCAAAAAAAAAAAAAAAAAAAAAAAAAAAAGAAAAAGAAATAAAGGGCATCCAAATTGGAAAGGAAGAAGTCAAGTTTCCTTGTTTGCAAATTATATGATCTTATGTTTAGAAAAACCTGAAGACCCCATCAAAAAACTATTTAAATAAACTCAGTAAGTTGCACGGTACAAAATCAACATGAAAAAATCAGTAGTATTTCTATATGTCAACAGTGAACAATATGAAAAAGAAATCAAACAAGTAATCCCATGTATATGAGCCTCAAATAAAATTGAATACCTAGGAATTTAAAATAAGTGAAATATCTCTACAATAAAAACTATGAAACACTGATGAAAATAATTGCAGAGGACACAAAAAATGAAAAGATATTCCATGTTCATGGATTGGAAGCATCAATACTATTAAAGTGTTCATACTACACAGAGCAATCTACAGATTCAATGCAATCCCTATCAAAATACCAATGACATTCTTCCTAGAAATAGAAAAAACAATCCTAAAATTTATATGGAACACAGAAGATCCAGAATAGCCAAAGCTATCCTGGGCAAAAAGAACAAAACTGAAATAATCACATTACCTGACTTCAAATTATACTACAGAGCTTATAGTAGCCAATATAGCATGGTACTGGCTGAAAAACATAGACCAACAGAACAAAATCAAGAACACCAGAAACAAATCCACACGTCTATAGTAAACTTACCTTTGACAAAGTTTCCAAGAACTTATGTTGGAGAAAAGACTGTCACTTCAATAAATAGTGCTAGAAAAATTAGATATGCATATACAGAGAAATAAAACTAGATTTCTATCTCTCACCATACACAAAAATCAAATCAGAATGGATTAAAGCCTTAAACATTAGACCTCAAACTATAAAACTACCAAGAGAAAACATTGGGAAAACTCTCCAGGACAATGGACTGGGCAAAAATTTCTTAAGCAATACCCCACAAGCACTGGCAACCAAAGCAAAAATGGACAAATGGGATCACACCAAGTTAAAACACTTTTGCACAGCAAAGGAGTCAATCAACAAAATGAAGAGATAACCCACAGAATAAGAGAAAATGTTTGCAAACTCCCCATGTGACAAGGGATTAATAACCAAACTATATAAGGAGCTCAAACAACTCTACAGGAAAACATCTAAAAATTCAATTTTAAAATAAGCAAAAGATTTAAATAGGCATTTCTGAAAATAATACATATAAATGGCATACAAGCACATGAAAAGGTGCTCAACATCACTGATCATCAAAGAAATGCAAATGAAAACTACAATGAGATACCATCTCACCCCAGTTAAAATGCCGTTCATCCAAAGACAGGCAATAACAAATGCTGGAGAGGATGTGGACAGTAAGGGAATGCTTCTATGCTGTTGGTGGAAATGTAAATTAGTACAACTACTATGGAAAAAAGTTTGGCGGTTCCTCAGAAAACTAAAAACAGAGCTACTATAGGATTCAGCAACCCCATTGCTGCGTATATACCCCAAAGAAAGGAAATTAGTGTATCGAAGAGATACCTGCATTCCTATCTTTGTTGCAGCACTGTTCACAAAAGCCAAGATTTGCAAGCAACCCAAGTGTCCATAACATATAAATAAATAAATAAAATGTGATACTTATACACAATAGAGTACTATTCAGCCATAAAAAAGAATCAGATCCCATCATTTGCAACAACATGGATGGATCTGGCAGTCATTACGCTACATGAAATAAGCCAGGCAAGGGAAGACAAACATCGCATGTTCTCACTTACCTGAAGGATCTAAAAATCAAAACAATTGAACTCATGGAGATAAGAGAGTAGAAGGATGGTTGCCAGAGGCCAGGAAAAGTAGTGGAGAGCTGGGTGGGGAGGAGGTGGGGATGATTAACCCATTTATGCCTAGTGTTCTATTATTGGAATGCTAAGCTGTGGGAGTTATTTATATCTTACTGCTCAAGGTTATCGCCACAGTCTGATTTTTCACACACAAAAAATTGTAACCTTTGGCATAAATGGGTTAATGGGTTCAAAAAAGTTAGAAAGAATGAATAAGATGTGGTACATTTAAAACAGCTAAAAGAGTATAATTGGACTGTTTGTAACACAAAGGATAAAAACCTAAGGGGATAGATACTCCATTTTCCATAATGTGATTAGTATGTGTTGCATGCCTGTTGCAAAGCAAGTGTATGTATTTATGGGGTACACAGGGCATATCTTGTGAATCCCATAAATATATACACACACACCTACTATGTACCCACAAAAATAAAAAAATTAAAAATTAAAAAAAGAAAGAGATGGAAAATAGAATGTGCATTGTTAATGATAAGAAATAAGACATGTTTACAAACTTTCAACAAATAAAAATAACTGACTTTAAATATAAATTTATATAGTTAAATAAAATAGACTAGATATTTAGGTAAATAAATAAGTTACTTTTACATCACAGACAATGTGAAAAGAAATTGTTGATCACTTATGAATTGTAATTAATTTAGACACCCAGTGGCAAATGCAAGATTTCCAAAATTTTTTTCTTCCAAGTATAGTGTAATTTATTTTGCCATTAATACTAGCTAAAAGTAAACAAACAAGGGAAAAGTGTGGTTATAAATTTTATCACTGGGGATAATGGAGAAGGAAAAGATCAGAAAATCCAAAATCTATATAGAGAATATAAGAAATTAAAGGAGATAGGGAATGAGCAAGAAGCTCTGTAACGTGAATTTAAATAGTCGACTGAATCATAAAGGCTTTCAGTGCATGGACTATGTTCTCTAGTATAGTTTTCTTTATCAGTCTCCCTTAAGATACAGTATGCAAAAATAAAAGCTAAAGTCTGTATATGACCTGGCGCATACAACAGGACAATTGTTTCCCTTTTGATCACCAGAACTCTATTAGCACTTAAGTTACTTTCAAATCTAATATGCAGAATTTTAGAAATGAAAAACTGAGACTCTCATCAGGTCCAGTTCCCTCAGTTTTCAAATGAGGAAAATGAAGTGCATTAAAGTTAACTGACTTGCCCAAAGTCACCCAACAGTGACACTACTGATGAGCAAACAGTTTGGGCTTAGAGCCCCAGAATGCTAATAGAGACATCATAAATATGTCACTATCAAAATACCACTACCCAGGGAGCTCATGGAACACAGCATTGGACTTAGAGTCAGCAAACTTGTATTTGAATCCCAGCTCTGCCTCTTACTTCCTATGAGACCATGGGCAAGTCACTTCAGCTCTCTGAAAAACGGGAATGATTAAGACCTACTTCATACACATGTTACATATATTCACTGTGAAAGTGCTTTGTGAAAAACAACACATAGTAAAACTATTAGAATATATGATAGTGATGATGATCTCATAGTCACTACTTAGTTAAATGGATATAATATTTTTCAAGTAACTAGACTGTTATGCGAATGTTTTATGTAACATATTTTATGTCTCTAATTCTCATGATTCAGAAAAGATGTTGCATATGTTTAAATTTGCCCTTAAAGATTTTTTTAAACTTTTAATTATGAAAAATCTCAAACATTTACAATGTGATTAGAATATAATGAATTCCAGCTGGGTGCGGTGGCTCATGCCTGTAATCCCAGCACTTTGGAAGGCCGAGGCAGGCGGATCACGAGGTCAGGAGTTCGAGACCAGCCTGGCCAACATGGTGAAACCCTGTCTCAACTAAAAATACAAAAGATTAGCTGTGCGTGGTGGCAGGCACCTGTAATCCCAGCTATTCACGAGGCCGAGGCAGGAGAATCACTTGAACCCGGGAGGTGGAGGTTGCAGTGAGCCGAGACCATGCCACTGCACTCCAGCCTGGGCAACAGAGTGAGACTCTGTCTCAATAATAATAATAATAATAATAATAATAAATCCTAAATATGCATCACTCAGCTTTGATATTTTCAAAATTCTGCCATTCTTTTTTATATGTGGTAAAATATACATAAATTTACCATTTTAACCATTTTAAGAGCACAGTTCAATGACATTAACTACATTCACATTGCTGTGTCTGCTAGTCTTAAACTTCCATCCACTTCCCACTTATCCAGTGGATAATTATGAAGATCTTACTTTTTAAATCAGACATCTAGCACTTCAATTTTCATCCAAATTGGTATGAAACTTTTTTGCTCTAAGCCTCAGTTTCCTCTTCAGCAAAATGAGTGTCATAGCATCCATCTCTCAAAGTTGTTGTGAATTTTAAAGGATGTTCTGTAACATCATATAGTTAGTACTCAATAAATGTTAGCTCACTTGCTCCCACCATTCACAGGTATGACTGTTCCCAGAGAGTTGTGCTGATAACATGATGGATTCCATTTCACTGATGTGATGGCTTTCAAGTTTTATTTGGAGTATTTTACTGACATTTCTTCATTGTTCCTTTGTACCTTATCAAGGTGGTACATATAAACCAAATTAAGTTTCCTAAATGATAATAATCTTTGTATAAATGTAATGAAGAGTTCTTTATATCTTTTTGGTGATAGTATTTACTTTTAAAATAATTATAAAAGAAGTAGAATAAGCTCTATAGCCCAAGTGAGAAGTTCCTGAGGTTATTGCAGCCATTTATCAAAGCGTATTTGTAGGCAAACAGAAAACACCTTTGACTTTCCTTTAATGATGGAGTCACTGTGAAGGACACAGGAAAATGCTGACTTCTTATAGGTCACTGCTCAAACTATGTCTTTCCTCTCTGATAAGTTCATCTCAGCTTCACTTTATCCTTCTGCATACTAAATGGGGACATATTCTAAGATCTACTCCTCTTCTTTGAGATTTTTTACAAGCTCCTGTGGGTAAGTTACTTATATTGCTTCAGCCCGCATCTCTATATGAATAACTCTAAAATAAACATCTCCAGCCAACAATTATTTGTCTGACTCTAAGAAACTTCTGAACCTCAAAAGAAGCATATTCAAACCTAAACTCATCATCATCCCCTCAAACTCTTTTGCCCTCTCAGAAACACTCTGTTTCTGTTGATGATACCATCACTCCTGTGTCAGACTGTCTTAAACTAGAGACTCATCCTTCCATTTTTACATCCAAGTCAAAGAGTGTTAGAAATGTTTCTTTCATTTGCTCTGCTCTTATCCCAGCTCCACTAATAAGGGCATTACAGCTTCACCCAGCCTAATTAATGCAATAGCTCATGAAGTCAATAAAATATACTTTCTAGCATATAACGTTTAATCAAGAAACCAGAATTCTAAACACTTTTAGGAATTAAGTGAGAGTCATGCCTGAGCAGCCCTTCAACTAACACTTAGGAGAGTTTAAAAATACATAAATCCTTTTTCTGAGCCAGAAAAAAACAAAGTTCTCTTTATTGGTAAAGCATGTTATTTTATAACTAGGTCTGAATAATGCAAACATCTGATAATCTTTAAAGAAATCACACCAACAAAATCTGAGTGCAATCTGGGCCTTCTCAAATACAGCTCACATTTCCCTAATTTTTACAGTCTCTATATAAAGACTTATATTCCCATTATTTCATTTAGAGAGCCCTTCAAAGGTGCCATAAAGTTCCAGTCTTGATAGTCTCCAATTAGTGTCCTAGCTACATAGCTCTGAAGTTGCAGTTTACTAGCTTAACGTACAAGCTAGAGCTTATCTTAACTGAGAACACTTCTCTCTAGTGACTGGCTTCTATTAAAACCAATCCCCCAGCAATACAAAACAGCTAATTTACAGATTTTAACTTTCTGCTTAGCTTTTCTCTTGCAATGTATTATAGTATCGTCCAGATATTTACCTTCCCAGGTGACTCTTTCTTCAGAGAATACCCCAATTGACATTGACTCACTCCAGTACTCTGGGACTCAGTTTTGATAATAAACATATAAAGGTTCATTTGCAAATATATTCACTATAGTTGCATTTGTCTAGCAGAATTTCAGTCATAACAATGTCTATTCATAAGTGGGTAGAATAATGGGTAAGCATATTGATGAAACAAAATTGTCATGAGTTGGTAATTGCTGAAATTGAGTGATGTGTTCATTATATAATTCTCTCTACTTTTTTGCATATATTTAAAATTTCTTCCATAATACAACCTTTTAAAATTAGGGTACTATTAATATAATGTAACTACTAGAAACAATTAAGATTGATCAATCTGTACTCACAGAAATAGGGCTATGATATATTATTAAGTGAGATAGCAACTTGATAAACAATAATGTTCCATTTTGGGTTTTACAAATTCTGTGTGTATGTGCTTATGTGTATATATATTTGTATATCCACAGATAAAAATCTGGTTACTTTGGACCCACCAAACTAACAACTAACCCTGGTAATTAAGAAGGATTACAGAGGATGATCATAGCTTACTCTTTTTGCTGCAATAATTTTTACAACCAACATCTGAAAATTTTAAAAATAAAGAAAATAATATTAACAACTGAAATATTTAGTACAAGGTGAACCTTGAGGATTATATTCTTGGGAGCATTAAATACTAAAGAATAATAAAAGTATACATCTATGCTTCAAAACATGCTACATATTGAAGGCAAAATAAGTTTATTTGATGTATTCTCTCAAGGCATTGACTTTAATTAAGTGCTTTTTCTACCAACCTTATCTGGGACTGCCTTCTGTTACTTTCTGGCAAGGTTTTACTTAATTCTTTGATCTTTCCCATTACGGGCAAAACAGATGAAGGAAAACCAGAAAAGATTTTCTTGCCCCTCAGTTTAGTCCAAATTCATAATTTTTTGTAAAATCATGATCAAAGTCAATTTGTATATTTCTGCTTTGTCCAAAGATGCTCCTACCACTCCCCTAAGGAGAATTTGCAGTTATCCTTGCTTTTGTATTTCTGATTTTTGTAGTCTTCATGTCCAAGTTTCCCTGCCTTTCACTATCTCTCCACCCAAATCTGGATCAGGTGTCTTCCTCTATCATAACACTTGTCATACTCTACTGAAAGTGTTTACTTATCTGCTTCCCCTGTAAGACTGTAAGTGGGCTGCGACCAGGGGTGGATCCAAGTTTTATGGGGCTTGAAACTAGTACAATTTAGGGAGCCTTCTTTAAAAAAATATATAAAATTACAAATATCAAATTATGTATAAACATGTATATTTAGTTACAATGAGAAAAGAAATCACAACACATTCTTGAAGCTTTAGAGATTAAGATCCTTCTCTTCTGAGACTTCTTTAGATAATTTACCAGAAATGTTTACATAGAAATGTATTTCAATTACAACCTGGCTTTCCCTTCCCATTACTGGCATTTACAAGAGCCTAGGAAAGTGGTACATACTGATGTATGAGCTTCATTAGCTTCACGGTAAATCCATGTGTGACTTCTTTATTGCTGTATTCTTGGCACTCAGCACAGTGCCTTAAATGTATTAGACCAGGGGTATCCAATCTTTTGGCTTCCCTGGGCCACGCTGGAAGAAGAAGAACTGTCTTGGGCCACACATAAAATATGCTAACAATAATGACAGCTGGTGAACTAAAAAAACAAACAAAAAAATCACACACACAAAAATCTCATGTTTTAAGAAACTATAAATTTGTGTTGTGTCAAATTCAAAGCCATCCTGGGCCACATGCAGCCTGTGGGCCATGATTTGGACAAGTTTTTATTAGATCCTCAAAAATAAAGCTGTGAACAGGAAGGCAGGGATGGGTGGATTCATACTCTTTTTTTTTTTTTTTTTTAACCAAATATATGCTTACAAACCCTTCAATGGCTTCCCACCACTCTTAAGATAAAAAACTACTGTATAACCCAGCCTTTGCTTTCCTCTCCAACTGCATCTTGACCTCTTCTTTACCTTCTATACTCCAACTACATTGGCCTTCTCTTACTGCCTTAGGACCTGTCCATAGGTAGTTTCCTTTGCCCAGACTCCTCTTCCCATCCCAACTCCACCATTTACAGCTCAGTTCAAGTGCTACTTTGTCAAGAAAGACTTGAAGCTAGTTTAAATCTCCCAGTAATCTCATTCACGATATTCCCTACTTCTTCAAAAACACTCTTCACAATTGTAATTACAGAGTTTTGTAAAAAGTTGTTTAATACCTATTTGCTACTGGGATGAAAACTCCATGAAAGTAGCGGTGACAGTGTGTTTGTTTATTCATTGTTTCCCCAGTTTACCACAATGCTGTATACAGAGTAGGTGCTCAATTAATATTTGTAGAATTAATGAAGAAATAAATGAATAAAGACTAATGTTCAAGAGGATAGAACTCTCAGTATGTATTACAGAAAAGACAGTATCTAAGATTAAAATATTCACTGGTCAAAGAGAACAATAAAAGATTTCTTAATAATAGTTAATATTTATTGCTTGCTGAATCTTAGGCTTTGTAGTATGCAATTATCTTTATATGCAATTATCTCATTCAATCCTCAAAAGAACCCTATAAGCAAGTAGATATTAGAATAAACTTGTTGATTTTGACCAAAAAAATCCTTCTGGATTTTGACTGAGATTGTGTTCACTCTACAGATCACTCTAAAGATCAGATTGACACCTTAACAATGTGTATTATAAACCATAAACATAACATATCTCCATTTATTCAGGTATTCTTTTATCAGTGTTTTATAGTTTTCAGCATCCAGATCTTACACAAATTTTGTTAGAGTTATACCTAGTCATTTCACGGTTTACTGTTCTATTGTGAATACTACTATATTTTAAAGTTTCAAATTCTGATTAATTGTTAGGATATAGAAATACAATTCTTTATCTTGATCTTGTACCCTTCACCTTATTAATCTCAGTTAGTTCCAGCGACATTTTTGTAGGTTCTCTGAAGTTTCCTAGACAATCCAGCTTTCATTTGATTTGTGTGGTTCTTTATCCTAAATCTATTTAGCACTAGCCAGGGAAAATGCTATATTAACGTCAGACGGTTTCAACCACAGGACAATCTTCTTAACTCCGATAATTTGGAAAGGGAAAGACAGGAATAAAGGGATACTCCAGGAATTCTCAAAATTTATATACATAGGAATCCCCTGTGAACACCTCTTAAAAATACAGATTTCTGAGACGTCAACCATTTTAGCAAGACACCTCAGGTGAGTCTGATGCAGATGGTCCATGAACCATACTTGAGGAATAGTAGTCTATATTCTATGCTCTGTAAAGCAGCACTGCCCAGAAAAGCAAGGCACATAGGTAATTTAAAAATTTTGGGGACCCCTATTTTTAAAAAAGATAAATTTAATTTTAACAATATATTTTTGTTGGCCCAATATATCCAAAATATTATCATTTTGACATGTGGCACTGGCCACATTTCAAGCATTCAGTAGCCACGTGTGGCTAGTGGCTATTCATATGAAACAGCACTTTCATATGAATATTTGATTTTAAGCAATATTGCTCAGCTTCTTTGATAATAAAAGTCACCTCAAACTTTGTCTCTTTTTTCTTAAGAGCTTTTTATACAAATAAATTAATAAGCTTCTCCCCAGAAAGTTCTAAATCTGTAGGTTTGGACAGAAAACCCTAAGAATATGTGCCACTGTAGATGATTCCTATTTTCAGGGAAGTTTGGGAGTCACAGCAGCAGGGCATGAACCAAAGCTCATGTAGGCTCTTAGGCAAATAGTTGCTATGGGCTGGATAAGGCTGAACTCTTGATAAAGAGATCACAGAACATGAAAGAATTATTGGTCTTAGCTTTCTCCAGCCTCCCAATTCTGTTTACTTCTTCCTCAAGGATATTTCTTTGAACTTGCCTTCTTCCTCCCAGGAAAACTGCTTTCTGATCTAGCATTCTTACCAAGCGTTAAACAATTAATACGAATTATCACTCATAGCAAGATCTGGGCCACTTAACCTCAAACTTGAACCAAAGACTTGTGACCAGAACTTCATATTTTTCTTCCTATACATCAAAAATTCCAGAAATTCTAGTATTGTGAGTCTCTAAACTAAATCCCCTAGGTAAGAAGGAGGATGTCTCTTGTATAGGCAGAATCTCAGTCATTAACTTGAACATGCTCACCTTAATAAGAAGCTTCAGTTCATAGTCTACAAAATATTGTGAAGTTGAAGAAGAATTGCTGATCTTAGAATTCCTAAAGTCACTGCCTTCTCCATCTATGCACAAAAGTGGCCCTGCCCACAAAGGTCAGATAGAACCAGATCAATTAAAGGGATGTTACTCAAGAGTAGAATGTAAAATTTAAGGACGGAGATTCTGGAATCAATCAGATTGGGACCCATTTTATCCCATGGTTTCCAAATTACTATTTCTCCATAACTGATCTTATTTGATACTATCAGCACTTAAAGCAATATTTTCCAGTATGACAGCTCCCTGAACTTTTTATTTTGAATTAACAAATGTTATGTTCATTATATCTTTAAATTGTACTCTTTCTCTCAATATGTTTTTGCTTTAGTGAACCAATCAGTATCTTGAAAATGTTAAGATAGCCACATTTGCAATAAAACATTTTAAATTCAGAGGTACAAGATGGTCCTTATGTTGTTATACGAAGAGGAAAGAGACAACTAATATGTATTAAACACTTGCCATATATGTTAAATCATTTCAACCCCTTGAGGTAATTTCTATTATTCTCATTTCAAAAAAGGGGAAACTGAAGTCTAGAGAGTCTAAGTACCTTGTTATAGGTTACCCTGCTAGTAAGTAGTGGAGCAAGAGTTTGAATTTGTTTTACCCATAAGGCGTTGGTCTTTTCACTGTACCCTTATAAATGTTAATAAAATCATTTGATGTAAATTTTCACAGATCAAATTTATCGAATTTGATACTGAGTTTTTTAATGTTTTTAATACAATTGAAAAAAATTAAATATTTTATTTTCCAGTTATTTGTGACTAGTATATTGAAATACAATAGATTTTTGTGTATTGACTTTACAGTCTATACTCTAGCTAAATTCACTTATTAGTCCTGCCAGTATTTTTGTAGATTATATAGAGCCAATCTATATAAATTGTCTATTTCTGTGTTCCATGTCAAGTAAAAATGACTACATAAATTTTTATCAAATTTGGAAAATATAATGTGATGAGGCTAATAATAGTCTATCAGGAGATGACCCTCAGGACCGGTTTAAAGAGGTAGACAATCATCATCACAAGCAGCTGAAAGCGAAGCACAATTGCAGACCCACATGACTGCCCAACCAAAGGAAAAGGCAAGGTTGATTACAATACCAGAGACAGGGAAAACAATCAATTAAGAAACACATTAAGGGCAGACATATCAAACTGCAATTTATGACATGTTTGTTATTTGGGCAACTTCAAGTATTACGATGCTCCAGGGTAAGAAGCAGCAGGGTTTTATTTATTTAACTATGGCAGACAATTCTCTTCAGCAATAGGGAGGTCAGCCAATAAAACAGCCATTATTTATTGTTTCTTAATGCTATCTTTGTCCCTTCCTCTTTATTATCCAGTATAATTTGTTATTACGTTATACATTGTGGCCAATTAATTTAAAAACACTCAAGAGACTTCCACTCTTGGTTAGGAAGAGTCAGGCTGTATCAGACCAATCTTCCTGCTGAGAATAACTAGAAAAAAATTATTTTAAAAATCAGTTTGGCCAGGCAGTTGCCCAAGCCTGTCCAGCACTTTGGGAGGCCAAGGCAGGAGGATTGCTTGAGGCAAGGAGTTCTAGACCAGCCCAGGCAACAAAGGGAGAAACCCATCTCCACAAAAGTAAAACAATAATAAAAATAAAATTAGCCTGGTGTGGTGGCATGCACTTGTGGTCCCAGTACCTAGGAGGCTGAGGCAGGAGGATCACTGGAGCCTAAGAGGTTGAGGCTGCAGTGAGCCATGATGGCAGCTCTGCACTCCAGCCTGGGCAACAGAGCAAGACACTATCTCGAAAAAAAAATCAGTCTGAAGGCATCATATAGCTGTCAAGACAGGCAGGATATAACAGGTAGATCTATGAAAGAAAAATCCCTAATTGAGGTTAGCTGTCTTTCATGGCTTTCCTTTCAAAGCAGTTGTTGATTCACATACAAAACAGAGCCAAGAAGCTGAATAAGAAGAAAGCAGCAGCTAAGAGGCTAAGATGCTGAGCACAGTTTCCGGCAGTCTTACAGTGCTGGGATACAAGTATAGTACTTGCAGTTTAGGAGCATATGCCCTGGTAAATTTCCTATGCTTCCTGTTGGGAACCTGAAAGGATGCAACCTAAGAGTAAGAATGAACCAGAAATAAAATGGTCCTTACAAAGACAGAAACAAGCTTCAAGTCGGCTTGGTTCCAACTAGGATTGAGATAACTGGCCCCTAATCTGTCTGCCAGTAAATATTTTACTGCCAGTAAATATTTTCTGGAAGAAAATGATGTGATGGTTTGTGCTGTGCTAACTTGGTTAAGCTGGAAACTACATTTCTCCACATCCTCTTCTCCTTATCGTTCTGGGTTAGAGTTGACCAACAAGGAATATATGTAAGATTTAAAATGCAAAAGATAAGAAGCAGCCATTAGAATTTAAAGGTTTTGTTTGTTTGCTTGTTTTTTTTTTTTTTTTTTTGTTTTTGTTTTTTTACAGTCAAAGGTGTTTCTTAACAGATGCCTGGGGGCTTAGCTTCCAGTTCTGGGAGTGTGGGCTGCAAAATATACAGAGTAATAAGGCAAATGACAACAGCAGCATAAACGATGGGGAGTGGATAAATAGATTTAAAGTATTTTATGGCCCTTGTGTTGTCGAGTAAATTATAAAATTACTAATTTACATTGTGAAAGAAAATGAGGTAACTAAGGCTAAGGCTTTCTAAAGTAGAGGGAGGAGATTTTGAGAGGGCTGCACTCACACCTGCTAAAGGTGGAATGTTCCAATAGACTTAGAAAAACAACTGAGGTTAGTATCTGCCAACCTTCAACATCTCTCCAGCTGGGAGTACCCCAGTTAACTAACCAATTAAAAGAGGTTTACAATTTAGGATTTTTGCCCAGCCAATGAACTGCCTCCATAAACAACTTTTTGTGAAAATCCCTAATTAAACACACTCGCCTATACTTGCCTTATGGGACACTATTCAGGGCTGTCCTGAGGTAGTGTACCTGCATTGCAATTCTCTATTTACCAAGTAAATGTTATTTCTTTTGACCTCCATGTCAATCTTTTTTTTTTTTTTTTTTTTTTTTTTTAGATAACATAGTTGATGTCAGAAGCAGGACCTGAAGTAATTTTACCTTCTAGTGGACTGACTTCTCTGGAATCGGATGAGGTACCTACAACAAAGAGCCCCTTGTGCTCTCCTTCTCTTCTTCCTTGGACTGCTGGCCCCCTCAACTGTAAGTCTTCTTGAGCTCCTCCCTCCCTCCCTTTGGTTGAGGTCAATGCCTTTATTTGGGAATTTGGGGGTGTTGTTCCATTTGTGCCCACAAAGGCTTTTAGCCTGTGTGGGATTTCTTCTAGGTATGTTAGTTTTCCTATTATTTGGAAATTTTCCTATTGTTCAGTATTATTATTCTTATTATAAGTTTCGGATTCTTTAATTCTAAACCTTGCAGTGATTGTCCCCTTTCTGAGACTACAGCTGGTTATTTGTTCAAAAATTATGGGCCTTCCATCTGTAGTAGCCTTCCAAACCTAGTTTCTCCAAATTAAATTGGAAGACCATGATTCTAAAACAAAACAACCTGAATGAAGTACATATTTTAGTTAGCATTTAGAGGCATCCAAACACATTCAGGACTCTAAAATTGCTTCTCCCTAGAACAGTCTTTAAACTCACAGAGGCTAACAAAAAACCAAATGAGAAAGAAAAAACCCTTGAGACTCTAGTTTCTTCTACTAACTCTCACTCTCCTACTCCTGCTCTCCAACCTCTATGTCCTACACTTGCTGAACTTCCGTTCTACTCTTCTGACCCTAAAGCTTCCCTTGATTCCCCTGTTTCTATTAAACCTGTTCAAATTTACCCTTTCAAGCTCCATCCGAATAATGAGGGCACTCTACTAAATGTTTCCTATACACACTTTGGACAAAAGCTGAACTTAGGGATATAGCTAAAGCATTCACCAAGATTACTGAGGACCCTCATAAACTTGTTGAAGAATTTAAAATTGTTACCCAAACTGATAAATCTGATTTATATTTTATCCATTAATACAGTCATCTCTCAGTATACACAAGGGATTGGTTTCTGGACCCATGCTATACCCAAATCCGTTCATACTCCAGTCCCTCAGTTGGCCCCACCAATCAGCATATATGAAAAGTTGGCCCTCCATATATGCAGGTTTTGCATCCTGTGAATACCATATTTTCAATCCACTTTTGGTTGAAAAAATCCACATATAAGTGGACCCATGCACTTCAAATCTGTGTTATTCGGTGTTTAGCTGTACGTGTATGCCCATCAGAGAACATCAGCACAACATCAGATGGCAAGGCAGGTTAGAACAATCCTCTAATGCAGCAGTCTCCAAGCTTTTTGACACCAGGGACCAGTTTCTTGGAAGACAATTTTTTCCACAGGCCAGAGAGGGGGGATGATGAAATTGTTCCACCTCAAATCAGTAGGCATTAGATTCTCATAAGGACTACGGAACCTATATCCCTCACTTGTGCAGTTCATAGTAGGGTTCGTGCTCCTATGAGAATCTAATGCCACTGCTGATCTGATAGGAGGCAGAGTGCAGGTGGTCAGCGCTCAGCTTGCTCGCCTGCTGCTCACCTCCTGCTATGTGGCCCTGTTCCTAGCAGGCCATGGACCAGTACCCATCTGTGGCTCAGGTGGTGCGGACCCCTGCTCTAACAGGCCTCCAATGCAACATTGCCTTCCAAGAGGGAGAAAGTCCAAGGAAGAGTCAAAACTTTATATACACCTATTCCTTTAACATTCCCTAAACCAGTAGACTAAAACAAGATCCACGCCTGTACCCAAAAGAAAACTGAGGCAGTGTATAATTATTATATAGACATGAAATAGTTACCAAGGAAAACTCTAGATTCCCCTCAGTCACCAAATCTATCCAAGTGGCTTTTAATTCTATGTTCGTAAATAGTTTAGACAACGACCTTACAATTCTAAATAGGCTCACCTTGAATGGGAAACAACGCGATGTCTACCTCTGATTCAGTTAACCTGGCCAGCCAATTAGCCTGAACAATTTGTAAGATGGATAAATTGAGGGCAAAGAAAATAATGAACCTACAGCTTCACTATCTTTCTATCCCTCATAATAAAACATGGTACTTTAACACTATAAAACTAAATCTTAAAGGAGTCTGCTACTACTACAAAAAGTCTGGACATGGAGTAGGGGGAGATTGCATACAATTAAAACAAGCTAAATGACCCCCTTTAGTAGGCCACCCTCTATGTTCTTTATAGACTGAGGGTGTTCCAAAACAGCGGGGTAATCTTTCAATCTTGCCTCTTAATCAGTTGGGTACAACCCCTGTCATGATCAGAAAGGAGATTCTCATTGTCCTTATCAACACTGGGGCAATCCTCTGTATTTGATACTCATCAATCAGCCTCAACCAGTTCCTTCCCGGAAGTACTGAAAAAAAATGCAAATGGTGGGAGTTTCTAATATACCTTTAACATTTTAGAAATCTTTCCCCTTGCTTTGTCAATTAGGTTCTAAAATCATTCTTTTTTTTTTTTTTTTTTTTTTTTTTTTTACCAGTTCTCTTGGCCCCAGTTCACTTACTTGGAAGGAACTTCTTAGAAAAAGATCATGTGGCCATTACCTTTTCCCATAAGGGTAAGATAATTCTTAAAACTGATTTACATCCCCATCACCTTTAACTGACAACAGTGAAAATTCTTCAACACTCTTGCCTACTTTTGTCTTTAACCTAAATAACAAAAATGCTGAGAGTTTAGTTCTTTTTAAAAGAGCTTTTTGAGGAAGTTTTGGATAAATCTACAATAGAAATTGGACAAATCCACTGGGCTCTTCTGATAAAGATTCAAATTGACCCAAACAAGCCCCTTCCTAATATCAGACAATACTCCTTAAATCCTGAAGCTTCTGCAGAAATTAAGCCAATTACAGAAGAATATAAAGCTAAGAATCTTGTGGTGCCTAGTACTAGCCCCTGTAGTACTCCTATCATTCCTATAAAGACATCTCATGGACATGGATGGAGATTTGTACAAGACCTATGAACCATTAATAATACTGTCATTCTTTGACACCGTGTCATTCCAAATCTCCATACTCTCATGACTTCCATTCTCACAGAATGTAAATTTTACAGTGACATACTTTCATAGTGCTTTTTTTAAAAAAAGCATTCATGTGGATGCTGGGAGTCAGATTTTATTTGTCTTCACATAGGAAAGTCAACAATCTACCTAAATAGTAATGCCTTGAGGGTATACAAAAAGCCCTATCTACTTTTCAGATACTGAAGACATATTTAACAAACATGTCTTTCACCCAAGGATTGATTCTCTTGCAGTATGTTGATGACCTCCTTCTTTGTTCCTTGTGAACATGATTATGTTCATCTCCTTAAACTTCTAGCAGACAAAAACCACAAAGTTTCCAGGGAAAGACTATAATTTACCCGGGACCACATCAAACATTTGGGACACATGACATATAACCAAGGACTTCTCTTGGCTCCTGACAGACTTAAGGGTATTTAAACTTTTCTCAATCTCAGACTGAGACTATTACAAAGGTGATAGGGGCTGGCAGGTTCTGTAAAAACTGAATACCTAATTTTCCTTTGATAGCGTAATCCTTATATGCCCTTCAGAAATTTGACAAACCAGATCCCCTGGACTAAAAAGAGAACACCTATATGGCTTTCTATCAAAAGAAGGATTTCTAAGTCTTCCTGCCTTAAGGTACCCCAATCATCAGCTCTCTTTCTTCATTTTTGTGTATGAAAAAGAAATAAATGTGTTGGGGGGTTCTTTACCCCAAAACATTGAGTTCAACACAGACCCATTGGCTATTATAGCCAGCAATTAGGTTCAATAGCTGACTCCCTCTCTGCATGACAGCTATATCAGCCACTACAACTTTAATTAACTCTACAGAAGAGATAATCATGAACTCTACTCCCACTGTCTATGTTCCTCATGCTGTAGAAGCTTTGTAGAAACCGTAGAGAACTCTCATTATACTCAGTATCATTCTGCAAGCAGACTAACTTCTTATGAGATCTTGCTGTTGATTTATCATATTCTTTCTCACTGTAATACTCTTAATCCAGTAACCCTCCTTCCCCTACCTGTTGATGAGACACATCATGACTGTTCAAATCTAACTGGTCAGCTAAAACCTAAAGTTGATTTACATGAAATTCCTAGACCAAATGCAGAACTTTCATGGTTTACTGATGCATCATAAATGGCAGATAATATAGGAAAATGTTGTGCTAGATATACTGTAACTCTTCTTGAAGTACACACATGCATCTCTTAATGACAGGAATACATTCTGAGAAGTGCATTGTTGGGTAATTTCATCATTGTATGAACAGAATATCATAGAGTGTACTTAAACCTAGGCTTCTACATACCTAGTTATATGATATTGCCTACTGCTCCTAGGCTAAAAACCTGTACAGCATATTACTGTACTAAATACTGTAGGTAATTGTAGCATGATGCTAAGTATTTGTGTATCTAAACATATCTCAACATAGAAAAGGTACAGTAAAAATAAGGTATTACAATTATGGGACCACTGTCATATACGTGGTCAGTTGACAAAAATGTGCAGCACCTGACTACATGCAGCAATGACTGTAATTGAAGAAGCTGCACTGCTGATGGCGACTTCAGCCCAACAAGCAGAACTTTATGCCTTAATCAGGGCTTATATTCTGGTGAAAATAAAACTGCAAACTTTTATACCAATAGCCGTTATGGCTTTGGGGTTGTTCATGATTTTGGCGTGCTTTGGAAACAAAAAGGATTTTTAACTTCCAGAGGGAACTAAATTAAAAATGGAACTTTTGCCAATTTATTAAATTCAATTCAACTTCCCTCTGCCTTGGCTATAATCAAAATTTCTGGGCACTCTAAATTAGAAAGGCTAAGAAAAATGACTTGGTTGATCATGCAGCAAAAGCAACTACCTTGAGTTCCACTAAGACTAAAACCTTATAGCTAATATGTATTGTTTTCCAAAAAAAAATTTAAATGATGTTGAGAAAGTTGCTCAGTCTTGGGCATCACATAAAAAAAATTATATTGGGCTGATAACAATTGCATTTTTTGCCCAACAACAAATTTATGGTATGGCCCCAATAATAAACTGCTATTACCAGAATCTATATGTCTTTTAAAAACCTTACCCAAAATGACACATCAGATGACTAATTGGGCAACTGATAAATTTTATAAAGCAGTATTATTAGTGGGGAAATATTTCAAGGGCTGCCAAAGAGTTACAACTGTCTTGTACTGTTTGTCCAGAATTCAGCCCAGGAAAGACAATTCAGATAGTTCCAGGTCATTTTAACCTACCTAATGGACATTCTGAGGTTTGGCAAATGGATTTCATTCAGCCACCTCCATATCAAGATTATAAATATGTTATAGTTATAATTTGTACGATATTTCCTTTGACCTTCATGTCAAAGGGTTTTTTAACTTAATAATATCATACTATATAAGAATGTATAATTTCAAGAATAATCACTAAAAATTATAATGTTTAATAAACTGCTTATAGAGAAAATGAAATACTAAGCATGAATTTTAAAATTCAATACAAGAAATGGACATAAAAATGTAGAATGATTAGAAAATAAATAAGGTATAGATGTAAATCCAAATATATCAGTGACAACATTCAGTGGAAATGGATTAAGAATTCCAATTAAAAGACAAAGATGGTCAGCTAAACAGAAAACAAAACCCATAATGTTACTGAAAAAGAGGCCAACTTTAAGGATACAAAAATGATAAAAGTAACAAGATGAGAAATAATGCTATGCAAACACTTACCAAAAGGAAGTTGTATGTACCTATATATTTCTATCAGACAACGAAAAGTTAAAGATGTTGTGGTAGGCTGAATGATGGCTGCCTTCTCCCAACCAAAATGTTTACATCCTAATCCCTGGAACCTATGAATGTTACTTTATGTGGCAAAAGAGATTTTGAAGATGTGATCAAATTGAGAATCTTTAGATGGGGAGATTATCCTAAATTATCCAAGTGAGCCTGATATAATTACAAGTCTTCTTGTAAAAGAGATACAGGTGGAGTCAAAGTTAGATAGGAGGCAATGTGACAAAAGCAGCAGAGGGACAGAGGGAAAGAGATTTGAACATATTATGCTTCTGGCTTTGAAGACGGAAGAAAAGAGCCAGGAGCCAAAGAATGTAGGCAGCCTCCTGAATCTGAAAAGGTCAAGGAAACAGATTCTCTTGGAACGTCTAGAGGGAACACAGTTGTGGAGAATAAATTTTAGACTTCTGATCTCCCAAAGTGTAAGATGATAAATTTGCATTATTTAAAGCCGCTTTGTGGTGATTTGTTACAGCAGCAGTCAAAATGAATATAGACAGATTACTATAAATAAAGATAAATAATGCACCAGTCACAGTGGCTCACACCTGTAATCCCAGCGCTTTGAGAGGCCAAGGCAGGAGGACTGCTTGAGGCCAGGAGTTCAAGACCAGCCTGGGCAATATAGCAAGATCCAATCTCTACAAAAAATAGAAAATAAAAAAATTATCTGGGCACGGTGGTACATGCCTGTAGTCCCAGCTACTCGGGAGGCGGAGGTGAGAGGATTGCTTGATCCCGGGAGTTCGAGGATGCAGTGAGCTATGATCATGCCACTGCACTGCAGCCTGGGTAACAGAGCAAGACCCCATCTCAAAAAAATAAATAAATAGATACATAGAGATAGATAGTTATTAAAAGTATTAATCTACCAAGAAGATATAATTCTAAATTTTCATGTCCATAAAAATATAGCCTCAAAAATGCATTAAAAAAGAAAACAGCATATATAAACAAATACACAAGTCACAGTGGGACATTTTAACATACCTCTAACAATAACATTTAGAAGCAGATAGAAACTATTGATAAGAATATATAAAATTTAAAGGACATAATCAACAAACATCACCTAATATTTATAGAACTCCAAACAGAAAAAAATGCATGCTTTTCAATGAACATTTACCATAACAGAATATATGCTGGGTTACAAACAGGTCCTAACAAATTTTAAAGGATTGATGAGTATGTTCTTTACAGTAGAGTTAAATGAAGAAGATTAAAAGATAACTAGAAATTAAGCAACATTCTTTAAAATAACCCACAGGTCAAAGAATAGCTCAAAAGGGAAACTGGAAAATATCTTGAATTTAACAATAAAAATAAAAGACATGAAAACTCAAGGGATGCAGCTAAAGCAGTATACAGAGGGAAATGGGAGATTTTTAGCCTTAAATACACATATTAGAAAAATCTAAAGAAATAATCTAACCTTCCATCTAAAGAAGTTGGAAAAAGAATAGCAAATTAGAATGAAGTACAATGAAAAAAATAAATGTCAGAGCAGAAATCAATGAATAAAAGACAGATATGAAATAGAGAAAAAACTCAACAATGCCAAAAGTTAGTTCTTTAAGAAGATTGAACTCTTGGCAAGACTGAACAAAAAAGAAAAAAAAGGGAGGCGGAGCAAGATGGCCGAATAGGAACAGCTCCAGTCTCCAACTCCCAGCGCGAGCGACACAGAAGACCGGTGATTTCTGCATTTTCAACTGAGGTACTGGGTTCATCTCACTGGGGAGTGCCAGACGATCTGTGCTGGTCAGCTGCTGCAGCCCGACCAGCTAGAGCTGAAGCAAGGAGAGGCATTGCCTCACCTGGGAAGCGCAAGGGGGAAGGGAATCCCTTTTCCTAGCCAGGGGAACTGAGACACACAACACCTGGAAAATCGGGTAACTCCCACCCCAATACTGCGCTTTAAGCAAACAGGCACACCAGGAGATCATATCCCACACCTGGCCGGGAGGGTCCCACACCCACGGAGCCTCCTTCATTGCTAGCACAGCAGTCTGTGATCTACCCGCAAGGCAGCAGCGAGGCTGGGGGAGGGGCGCCCGCCATTGCTGAGGCTTAAGTAGGTAAACAAAGCTGCTGGGAAGCTCGAACTGGGTGGAGCTCACAGCAGCTCAAGGAAACCTGCCTGTCTCTGTAGACTCCACCTCTGGGGACAGGGCAATAGCAAACGCAGCCGAAACCTCTGCAGACGCAAACGACTCTGTCTGACAGCTTTGAAGAGAGCAGTGGATCTCCCAACACGGAGGTTGAGATCTGAGAAGGGACAGACTCCCTGCTCAAGTGGGTCCCTGACCCCTGAGTAGCCTAACTGGGAGACACCCCAACTAGGGGCAGTCTGACACCCCACACCTCACAGGGTGGAGTACAACCCTGAGAGGAAGCTTCCAAAGCAAGAATCAGACAGGTACACTCGCTGTTCAGAAATATTCTATCTTCTGCAGCCTCTGCTGCTGATACCCAGGCAAACAGGGTCTGGAGTGGACCTCAAGCAATCTCCAACAGACCTACAGCTGAGGGTCCTGACTGTTAGAAGGAAAACTATCAAACAGGAAGGACACCTACACCAAAACCCCATCAGTACATCACCATCATCAAAGACCAGAGGCAGATAAAACCACAAAGATGGGGAAAAAGCAGGGCAGAAAAGCTGGAAATTCAAAAACTAAGAGCGCATCTCCCCCGGCAAAGGAGCGCAGCTCATCGCCAGCAACGGATCAAAGCTGGACGGAGAATGACTTTGACGAGATGAGAGAAGAAGGCTTCAGTCCATCAAATTTCTCAGAGCTAAAGGAGGAATTACGTACCCAGCGCAAAGAAACTAAAAATCTTGAAAAAAAAGTGGAAGAATTGATGGCTAGAGTAATTAATGCAGAGAAGGTCCTAAACGAAATGAAACAGATGAAAACCATGACACGAGAAATACGTGACAAATGCACAAGCTTCAGTAACCGACTCGATCAACTGGAAGAAAGAGTATCGGCGATTGAGGATCAAATGAATGAAATGAAGCGAGAAGAGAAACCAAAAGAAAAAAGAAGAAAAAGAAATGAACAAAGCCTGCAAGAAGTATGGGATTATGTAAAAAGACCAAATCTACGTCTGATTGGGGTGCCTGAAAGTGAGGGGGAAAATGGAACCAAGTTGGAAAACACTCTTCAGGATATCATCCAGGAGAACTTCCCCAACCTACTAGGGCAGGCCAACATTCAAATCCAGGAAATACAGAGAACGCCACAAAGATACTCCTCGAGAAGAGCAACTCCAAGACACATAATTGCCAGATTCACCAAAGTTGAAATGAAGGAAAAAATCTTAAGGGCAGCCAGAGAGAAAGGTCGGGTTACCCACAAAGGGAAGCCCATCAGACTAACAGCAGATCTCTCAGCAGAAACTCTCCAAGCCAGAAGAGAGTGGGGGCCAATATTCAACATTCTTAAAGAAAAGAATTTTAAACCCAAATTTCATATCCAGCCAAACTAAGTTTCATAAGTGAAGGAGAAATAAAATCCTTTACAGATAAGCAAATGCTTAGAGATTTTGTCACCACTAGGCCTGCCTTACAAGAGACCCTGAAGGAAGCACTAAACATGGAAAGGAACAACCGGTACCAGCCATTGCAAAAACATGCCAAAATGTAAAGACCATCGAGGCTAGGAAGAAACTGCATCAACTAACGAGCAAAATAACCAGTTAATATCATAATGGCAGGATCAAGTTCACACATAACAATCTTAACCTTAAATGTAAATGGACTAAATGCTCCAATTAAAAGACACAGACTGGCAAACTGGATAAAGAGTCAAGACCCATCAGTCTGCTGTATTCAGGAGACCCATCTCACACGCAGAGACATACATAGGCTCAAAATAAAGGGATGGAGGAAGATTTACCAAGCAAATGGAGAACAAAAAAAAGCAGGGGTTGCAATACTAGTCTCTGATAAAACAGACTTTAAACCATCAAAGATCAAAAGAGACAAAGAAGGCCATTACATAATGGTAAAGGGATCAATTCAACAGGAAGAGCTAACTATCCTAAATATATATGCACCCAATACAGGAGCACCCAGATTCATAAAGCAAGTCCTTAGAGACTTACAAAGAGACTTAGACTCCCATACAATAATAATGGGAGACTTCAACACTCCACTGTCAACATTAGACAGATCAACGAGACAGAAAGTTAACAAGGATATCCAGGAATTGAACCCATCTCTGCAGCAAGCAGACCTAATAGACATCTATAGAACTCTCCACCCCAAATCAACAGAATATACATTCTTCTCAGCACCACATCGTACTTACTCCAAAATCGACCACGTAATTGGAAGTAAAGCACTCCTCAGCAAATGTACAAGAACAGAAATTATAACAAACTGTCTCTCAGACCACAGTGCAATCAAACTAGAACTCAGGACTAAGAAACTCAATCAAAACCGCTCAACTACATGGAAACTGAACAACCTGCTCCTGAATGACTACTGGGTACATAACGAAATGAAGGCAGAAATAAAGATGTTCTTTGAAACCAATGAGAACAAAGATACAACATACCAGAATCTCTGGGACACATTTAAAGCAGTGTGTAGAGGGAAATTTAGGGCACTAAATGCCCACAAGAGAAAGCAGGAAAGATCTAAAATTGACACTCTAACATCGCAATTAAAAGAACTACAGAAGCAAGAGCAAACACATTCGAAAGCTAGCAGAAGGCAAGAAATAACTAAGATCAGAGCAGAACTGAAGGAAATAGAGACACAAAAAACTCTCCAAAAAATCAATGAATCCAGGAGTTGGTTTTTTGAAAAGATCAACAAAATTGACAGACCACTAGCAAGACTAATAAAGAAGAAAAGAGAGAGGAATCAAATCGACGCAATTAAAAATGATAAAGGGGATATCACCACCGACCCCACAGAAATGCAAACTACCATCAGAGAATACTGTAAACACTTCTATGCAAATAAACTGGAAAATCTAGAAGAAATGGATAATTTCCTGGACACTTACACTCTTCCAAGACTAAACCAGGAAGAAGTTGAATCCCTGAATAGACCAATAGCAGGCTCTGAAATTGAGGCAATAATTAATAGCCTACCAACCAAAAAAAGTCCAGGACCAGATGGATTCACAGCTGAATTCTACCAGAGGTACAAGGAGGAGTTGGTACCATTCCTTCTGAAACTATTCCAATCAATAGAAAAAGAGGGAATCCTCCCTAACTCATTTTATGAGGCCAACATCATCCTCATACCAAAGCCTGGCAGAGACACAACTAAAAAAGAGAATTTTAGACCAATATCCCTGATGAACATCGATGCAAAAATCCTCAATAAAATACTGGCAAACCGGATTCAGCAACACATCAAAAAGCTTATCCACCATGATCAAGTGGGCTTCATCCCTGGGATGCAAGGCTGGTTCAACATTCGCAAATCAATAAACATAATCCAGCATATAAACAGAACCAAAGACAAGAACCACATGATTATCTCAATAGATGCAGAAAAGGCTTTTGACAAAATTCAACAGCCCTTCATGCTAAAAACGCTCAATAAATTCGGTATTGATGGAACATACCTCAAAATAATAAGAGCTATTTATGACAAACCCACAGCCAATATCATACTGAATGGGCAAAAACTGGAAAAATTCCCTTTGAAAACTGGCACAAGACAGGGATGCCCTCTCTCACCACTCCTATTCAACATAGTGTTGGAAGTTCTGGCTAGGGCAATCAGGCAAGAGAAAGAAATCAAGGGTATTCAGTTAGGAAAAGAAGAAGTCAAACTGTCCCTGTTTGCAGATGACATGATTGTATATTTAGAAAACCCCATTGTCTCAGCCCAAAATCTCCTTAAGCTGATAAGCAACTTCAGCAAAGTCTCAGGATACAAAATTAATGTGCAAAAATCACAAGCATTCATATACACCAGTAACAGACAAACAGAGAGCCAAATCAGGAATGAACTTCCATTCACAATTGCTTCAAAGAGAATGAAATACCTAGGAATCCAACTTACAAAGGATGTAAAGGACCTCTTCAAGGAGAACTACAAACCACTGCTCAGTGAAATCAAAGAGGACACAAACAAATGGAAGAACATACCATGCTCATGGATAGGAAGAATCAATATCGTGAAAATGGCCATACTGCCCAAGGTAATTTATAGATTCAATGCCATCCCCATCAAGCTACCAATGAGTTTCTTCACAGAATTGGAAAAAACTGCTTTAAAGTTCATATGGAACCAAAAAAGAGCCCGCATCTCCAAGAAAATCCTAAGTCAAAAGAACAAAGCTGGAGGCATCACGCTACCTGACTGCAAACTATACTACAAGGCTACAGTAACCAAAACAGCATGGTACTGGTACCAAAACAGAGATATAGACCAATGGAACAGAACAGAGTCCTCAGAAATAATACCACACATCTACAGCCATCTGATCTTTGACAAACCTGAGAGAAACAAGAAATGGGGAAAGGATTCCCTATTTAATAAATGGTGCTGGGAAAATTGGCTAGCCATAAGTAGAAAGCTGAAACTGGATCCTTTCCTTACTCCTTATACGAAAATTAATTCAAGATGGATTAGAGACTTAAATGTTAGACCTAATACCATAAAAATCCTAGAGGAAAACCTAGGTAGTACCATTCAGGACATAGGCATGGGCAAAGACTTCATGTCTAAAACACCAAAAGCAACGGCAGCAAAAGCCAAAATTGACAAATGGGATCTCATTAAACTAAAGAGCTTCTGCACAGCAAAAGAAACTACCATCAGAGTGAACAGGCAACCTACAGAATGGGAGAACATTTTTGCAATCTACTCATCTGACAAAGGGCTAATATCCAGAACCTACAAAGAACTCAAACAAATTTACAAGAAAAAAACAAACAACCCCATCAAAAAGTGGGCAAAGGATATGAACAGACATTTCTCAAAAGAAGACATTCAGACAGCCAACAGACACATGAAAAAATGCTCATCATCACTGGCCATCAGAGAAATGCAAATCAAAACCACAATGAGATACCATCTCACACCAGTTAGAATGGCGATCATTAAAAAGTCAGGAAACAACAGGTGCTGGAGAGGATGTGGAGAAATAGGAACACTTTTACACTGTTGGTGGGATTGTAAACTAGTTCAACCATTATGGAAAACAGTATGGCGATTCCTCAAGGATCTAGAACTAGATGTACCATATGACCCAGCCATCCCATTACTGGGTATATACCCAAAGGATTATAAATTATGCTGCTATAAAGACACATGCACACGTATGTTTATTGCAGCACTATTCACAATAGCAAAGACTTGGAATCAACCCAAATGTCCATCAGTGACAGACTGGATTAAGAAAATGTGGCACATATACACCATGGAATACTATGCAGCCATCAAAAAGGATGAGTTTGTGTCCTTTGTAGGGACATGGATGCAGCTGGAAACCATCATTCTTAGCAAACTATCACAAGAACAGAAAGCCAAACACCGCATGTTCTCACTCATAGGTGGGAACTGAACAATGAGATCACTTGGACGCAGGAAGGGGAACATCACACACCAGGGCCTATCATGGGGAGGGGGCCGGGGGGAGGGATTGCATTGGGAGTTATACCTGATGTAAATGACGAGTTGATGGGTGCAGCACACCAACATGGCACAAGTATACATATGTAACAAACCTGCACGTTATGCACATGTACCCTACAACTTAAAGTATAATAATAATAAATAAATAAAAAAAAAGAAGGCACAAATAATAATACATGTATGAGGAATTAAAACTGGCACATCACTATGGATCCAACACACATTAATAATATAATGAAGGTAAAATGACAATTCCAATAGATTTAAAACTACATATGAAATGGACAAATTCCTATAAAAATCAGTTTACCAAATTTAACATAAAAAATACAAAATATGATTGGTCTTAATATCTTATTAAGTTTTTGACACTTGCTTTTTTAATCCATAAAATTACATTCACAAACTTCACAGGTGTCCTAATTCTAATTTTATACATGAAAAGGACCATTTTCCAATAAGTTTTTCATACTTACACATTTACATTCATGCATCACTTAATGACAGGGATAAGTCCTGGGAAATATGTTGCTGAGTGATTTTGTCATTGTGCAAACATCATAGAATGTATTTATACAAACCTACATACTACAGCCTACTACATACCTAGCCTATATGGTATAGCCTATGGCTCCTATGCTATAAATCTGTATAGCATGTTACTGTACTGAACATTGTAAGCAACTGTAACACAATGCTAAGTATTTGTGTATCTAAACATGGAAAAGTTACAGTAAAAACACAGTATTATAAACTTATGACAGCAATGTCATATATCTGATCCATTGTTGACCAAAACACCATTATGCACTGCATGACTATATATGTTTAATCTATAATCGAAAACATTCTCACAAATAATCTCTACATCTAGATGGCTTCACTGATAAATTCTTCCATTAATTTAAGAAATAATACCAATATTAAATCAACTCTTTCAGAAAATTAAAATGAAATGGGAACTCTTCCCAATTCATTTTATTAGATCAGCATAACCCTGATACAAAAACCTGACAATGGTCTTACCAGAAATAAAACATAGCAGTCAGGCATTCCCAGGAGCATAGATGTAAAAATCCTACATAAAATCTTAGTAAAGAAAATAGAGAAATATATAAAAACGATAATACATCAAAACTAAACTGAGTTATTCCAGGATGTAAAGTTAGCTTAACATTCAAAAATTAATCAATGTAATTCACCATAAAGAAAAATTGTATGATCATCTTAATGGATATAGCAAAAGCATTAGATAAAACTCAACACTCATTTATGATAAAAATTCTGAACAAACTAGGATTGAAGGAAACATCCTTATGATAATAAAGGGTATCTACAAATATCTACAGCAAACCTCATATTAATGATAGAAAAGCAAAAGATTTCTGCCTGAGATTGATAATGAAGATGCCCACTAGCACCATTTCCTTTTGACATTGCACTGGAGGTCTTCCTCAACTAATCAGCTAAGAATTTAAAATAAAGGTATAAGAAATGGAAAGGGATTAATAAAACTGTCAATATTCACAGGTAACATGATTTTATACATATTAATCCAAAAAATCTGCAGATAAATGTTTAGAATGAATAGGGAATTAAGTAGGGTAACCAGATATAAAATCAATATATTAAAAATCAAGTATATTTTTATATTCCATCAAAAACAAATAGAAAATAAAATTATAAAAACATGCCCAATAGCAAAATGTATATAAAAATAAACATATTTGAATACATTTGAAGACGTTAAAGACATCTACACAGAAAATTATGAAATATTGCTGAAAACAAAAGACAAATGAATGTATGTATCATGTTCATGGTCTGGAAAGCTCAATATTAATTCTCTCCAAGTTATTTATAGATTGAATATATGTCCAATCAAATCATAAGCAGACTTTACATAGAAATAGATTGGCTAATGCTAACATTTATATAGTTACATGAAGGGCCAAGAATTGCCAAGGCAACCATGAAGAAGGAAAACAAAGCTGGAGAATTTATTCTACCAGATATCAAGACTTATAGATCTATAGTAATTAAGAGTGTGTGATACTGATATAAAGATAGGCAAATAGGCCAATGGAACAGAAGATGGAGTTCAGAAACATATCAACATATATCTGGACAGTTGCCTTATGATAAAGGCTTTGCTACAAACAATTAGGGAAAAAAAAAAGATCTTTTCACAAAAATGATGCTTGGTCAAGTGGATACGCAAATAGAAAAAAATTTAACCCACCCTCCATTCCCACCTCATATTCAAAAAAATCAATTCCATGTATATTGTAGTTCTAAATGTAAAAGGTAAAATAATAAATATTCTCACATATAACACAGGAGAATATATTAGTCTTTTGTGGTTGGCAATAACTTGCTGAACAGGATACAAAAAGCACTATTAGAAAGAGAAAGATTGATAAATTTAACTATAATAAAATTAAGAACTTCTTTTCATTAAAAGACACCACTAAGTTAGTTGACAGGCAATCCAAAAAGTGGGTGAAGATATTTGTAATCAATAAAGGGACTATATCCAGAACACCTAATCAATAAGAAAAAGACAGATAATAATAATAAAAAAAAAACAGGTAGGTTTGAGTAGGCATTTCAGAAAGGAAATGCAATAAGATACCACTACATATCGACCAGAATGGCTACAATAAGAAGACCATCAATACCAACTCTTGGTGAGGATGTAGAAAAAAACTGAAAGAGCTAATGGGTATGTAAATTAGATAACTACTTTGGAAAACTATTGGGAAATATCTAAAACCCATTTATCCTATGAGCTGGCAATTCATTCCAAGGCATATACCCAACAGAAATGTGAACATGTTTACCAAAAGCAAAATGTCTCTAGATATTCTTATGTAAAATTACTATTTTCAATAGTCTCAAACTGGAAATAACCCAAATGTTCATCAACAACAGACAGAATAAATGAACTTAATATACTCAAGTAACAGAATACAATATAGCAATAATAATGGACAAACTACAGCTATATGAAATAACACGTATGAATCTCACAAAAATAATGTTGTGAAAGAAGCCAAATATAAAAGAGTGCATACTGTATGATTCCATATATACAAAGTTCAAAACCAGGCAAAACTAATTTCATGGTTTTTCAAGTCAATAAGAAGATAAACAATGGTTATCTTCAAAGAGGAGATGTTAGTGAGCAGGGGTGGTCATGGAAGGACCATCTTAATGCTGGTAATGATCTATTTTCTGATCTGAGTCGTTGTGTTCACTGTGTGTTCACTGTGAAAATGCATCTAGCTATTCACTAATACTGTGTGCACTTTTCTGCATGTATGTTTTAATTCGCTAAAACGTTATTAACATAACTCAGAAAAACTTTTCTTCATTTTTATTTCCTGTGGTGCTTGAAGATTTTTTGTGTGCTAATGTCTCTTACTATCATACGAAGCTATCTAGGTTAAGAAAGTGTCACTTAATTTACCTTATCTTTAAAATGATGGAGCTAATTTTTAGGTGACTTCAGAAATGCATCTCATTTCTAATCTTTTACGGTTCTATTACCTGGGGAAAGATTTAGTCACATTCTGCATATCCTACTAAAATTATTTTATTCCCTTGAACTATATTCAGATTGTCCATCTGAGGACAGAATTAAAAAATGTGAGTTTTCTAAAATATCAAAACCATTTCATGAGTCTGCATTGTTTTCAAGAAAACCCCTGAAGTCAGAGGTAGCTGTTGTTGCTTCTGCTCTTAAAATCTTTTCAAATGTCTTCCTTGTGGTATAGCACTTTAGCAGGCTTCATTGCAGTTATTTGCTTATTTCTCCATCTTCCTCAGTAGCCTGTATGTTTCATAAGGGTAAAGGTTTCCTTCCTCCCTCCTTCTCTTTCATTCACTCAACAGACATTTATCAATAATCTACTGTGTGTCAGGCACTGTGATAGTCATTAGGGGTACAAAGAAAAAAATGGATATGATCTGTATTCTTGCAACCAACAGTATAGTAGGAGCTGCACACTACTTAAGTATACCCAAAAACCCTGCTGTAATACTTACAACAAAAGAGAGGTACATACTTCTTCAGAGTTTATCAATCCAAGAAGGTTTATTGTTGTTTTTGGATGTGTGTGAGGTGCGGAGAGGGAAAAATGGTATTCCTGAAGAAGTAATATTTGAGCTGAGCTTTCCTAAATGAAAAATAGGTATTACTATGATGAAAGAAAAGAAAAAAGAGTGTACAGCCAAAAATGTCATAAACCAAGGCTGGGATGGATATGTGGATAATTATTTGAGAAAAGGCTGGAGAACTAGGTAAGATGCCAATTATTTAAGTCTTTAAGTGCTTGCTTTTCCTTGAGCAAGGATAGCTCTTTCCTGTCATTCAGATTTCAGCTTAAATAACAACTGTTCAAGGGAGGCCTTCCCTAACATCCGAACCTAGTCACTGAAGCTGAAGCCAATTCCTTTTCCTCCTTTGCTAACAAGAATTAAATCATCCTTCTTTGAGCACACTGGTGCTTATAGGGATACAGGTTCCAGCCCCAGTGGGGGGGCGGTGAAACCTAATTGGTGTAAATTGATTACAGTGGTCTCACTACCATTGCTAGGATTGGCTCAAGCATGGGCATGTGACACAGTTCTACCCAATGAGACATGAGAGAAAGCTACTTTGAGAAAATTTCTCTCACTCATGCAAAAGGAAAAGAGAGAAGATTTATATACATACACTCCTTTTTCCCCTTCTTTGTCATTGGACATGGTCATGAATGCATGTGGTGCCAGACAGCTGCAGTCATTTTATGACTATGAGAGGAGAAAGATGGACAGCACCTGGATTCTTGATGTCTCTGACCACTAAATTAACCAGCCAGAACCACCCTACTTCCAGACTCATCATTTAAACTACTCTTAATTAAATTCAGCTGTTACTTGCAGCTGAAAGCATTCATTTTCAGTCATTTAACACATCATTGTAGTTTAATTCTCTGCACTGTATCTGTCATCATTTGTTTTTTATGTGTTTATTTCCCCACTAAAATATATGCTCCAAAGAATGCAAAGACTTTGTCTGTCTTGTTCACCACTGTATTCCAAGTATTTAGAATGGTGCCAAGTACATAGCAGATGCTCAAATATTTATTGAATGAATACATGAGAAAACTCTGAAAGGATTTTGTGTCTGTATCATGTAGGGTCAACAAAAAAAGACTCTATTTCTAATGTTTTTTTACGTTCATTTTACTACACTGTATAAAATTTTAACTTCAAATAGCAACACTGAAAAGAGGGCATCAACAAGATTAAATATTGGGGTTTGTGGAAGTACCTTTGTGGCAGATTTAAAACATTGTCCCAAATTCTTTGACACTATTTTCATAGAAAGGTTGGGGTATATATCTCCTGTCCTTGAATTCAGACTCTGTGACTACTCGAGCAACAGAATATTCCAGGAATGACAGTGTGCCGGTTTCTAGGACCAGGCCTCTTACAAAACTGGCAGCTTCCTCTTCTTATCTCTTATAATGCTTACTCTTGGTACCTAGCCATCATGCCATGAGGAAAACAAATATCCCAAAAAGAGACCCGGTAAAGAGGAAATTAGGCCCCTAGCCTTCAGCTTCAGTAGACATTGTGCTAGCCCCAATTTACCAGCCATGTGAGTCAGCCATATTGGGAGTAAATCCACCAGCTCAAGCTGCCCAGTTGGATGATACTACATAGAAGAGAAGTGAGCCTTCTTTCACAAGCACTGCACAAATTGAAAACTTATGAGGCAAGGCATGGTGGCTCACACTTATAATCCCAGCACTTTGGGAGATCAGGGCAGGAGGATTGCTCGAGACCAGGAGTTTGGGACCAGTCTGGGCAACATAGGAAGACCCCATCACTACCAAAATTTTTTTAAAAATTAGCTGGGTGTGGTGGTATGTGCCTGAATTCTCAGCTACTCTGGAGGCTGAGGTGGGAGAATTGCTTAAGCCCAGGAGTTAGAGGCTGCAATGAGCTAGGATTGTGTCACTGCACTCAGGCCCAGGCAACAGAGCAAGACCCCATCTCTAAAAAATTTTCTTTTTAAAAAAAACCTAAGCTAAATAATTATTGTTTTACACCACTAGGTTTTCAACAGTGGTTTGTTATGCAGCAACAGAAAACTGAAACACCCTTCAACAGAAAAGGGCAGAAAGATGCTTAGAGAAGGACCGCTTAAATTTGATTACAAAGGGGAAATAGTAATGGTAGTTATGAAGTAAGGTAGTCAAAGGACTGGAGAAATAGAAGTGTGGATGAATTACATGTTTTGTCATGGGGTAAAAATTAGTAGTTAAAAACTGCTTTAAGGTTGCTGAAGTGGTGGTGCCACCAAGGCATATATCTGACCACTATTTTTACCATGTGATAGCTAATTTTATGTAGCAAATTGGTTAGACCACAATACCTAGATATTGGGTGAAACATTATTCTAGATGTTTCTATGAAGGCTTTTTTTTTTTTTTTTTTGTAAGATTAACATTTAAATCAGTAGACCTTGAGTAAAGCAGATTACTCTCCATAATGTGAGTAAACCTCATCCAATCAGTTGAAAGTTTCAATTTGAAAAGACTGGCCTCCCCAGGTAAATACAAAAGTCTGCCAGCAGACTGCCTTTGAACTCAAACTGCAACTCTTCTCTGGGTGTCCTGCCTACCAGCCTACCCTGCAGATTTAGAGCTGCCAAACTTTATAATCATGTGAGCCAATTCCTTAAAATAAATCTCTGTCTTTCTCTGTCTCTCAGACATACTCTGTTGGTTCTGTTTCTCTGTAGAACCCTAACTAATACACACCACTTCTTTTTGAATAATGCTTTGTAGTTTTCAAAGAATGTTCATGTATATCGTCTTATTATATGCCCACAACCTTGAAAGGTAAGCAGAATGAAAATTTCAAGGATGGTGAAGTTGGGAAAGAATAAATAATTCTTCCAAAGTTACAAGGCTAAGTAAGTGGGAGAGCCTGGCTGGAACTCATAATCATCTGATTCCTGGTACCAATTATTTGTACTATATCATCCTGCCTTCTGTATTAACTTTGATACATTCTCATGAACAAAATCTCATGCATCCCTAAAACTCAACAGCAAAAACAAAACCAATTATAAATGGGCATAGGACTTAAATAGACATTTCTCCAAAGGTATACAAATGGCCAATAAGTATATAAAAATATGTTCAACATCACTAATCATTAAGGAAATGCAAATCAAAATCACAATGAGATGTCAGTTCACATCCATTCGAATGACTATTATAATAAACAAACAAAAACCCCAGAAGGTAAGTGTCAGCTGGTAGGAGTGTAGAGAAATTTGAATCCTTATGTGCTGCTAGTGGGAATGTAAAATGGTGTATAAAACTGTATAGTAGTCCTTCACAAAATTAGAATTACCACATGATCCAGCAATTCCATTTCTGACTATATAACCAAAAGAACTGAAAGCAGGAACATGAACAGATATTTGTACATTCATTTATAGCAGCGTTATTCATAATAGCTAAAAGGTAGAAGAAACCCAAGTGTCATAGGCAGATGAGTGAATTACAAAATATGGTGTATACAAGCAATGGAATATTATTTGGCCTTAAAAAAGAAAGAAATTCTGACATGTGCTACAACATAGGTAAACCTCAAAGACATTACGTTAAGTGAAATAAGCTGCTCGGAAAAGGGCAAGTACTGATGATTCCATTCATATGAGGTACTTAGAATAGTCAAATTCATAGAGTTAGAAGAATGGTGGTTGCCAGGGGATAACAGGAAGAGAGAATGGGGCCTTATTGTTTAAGGAATAAAGAGTTTCAGTTTTACAAGATGAAGAAAGTTGGGCTGGGCGCAGTGGCTCACACCTGTAATCCCAGCACTTTGGGAGGCCAAGGCGGGTGGATCATGAGGTCAGGAGTTCGAGACTAACCTGGCCAATATGACGAAACCCCATCTTTACTAAAAATATAAAAATTAGCCGGATGTGGTGGCGTGCACCTGTAGTCCCAGCTACTCAGGAGGCTGAGGCTGAAGAATTGCTTGAACCTGGGAGGTGGAGGTTGCAGTGAGCTGAGATCATGCCACTGCACTCCAGGCTGGGCAACAGAGTGAGACTCCATCTCAAAAAAAAAAAAAAAAAAAAAATGAAGAAAGTTCTGGAGATAGATGATGGTAATGGTTGCACAATAATGTGAATCTATTTAATGGCCCTGAATAGTACATTTAAAATGATTAAAATGGTAAATTTTATGTTATGTATATTTTACCACAATTAAAAATAAAATTTAAACTTCCCCCAAAAACAAAAACAAACAAACAAAAGACCAAAATCTTTATCTAGCCTTTAATATATGGGCTGGATTGCATTTTCAAAGTGATTTTTCAACACTACTTGTATGAAATTTTTAACCTCTCACTTTTGTCTGATACCACTGGGGATTTTTATTTTTATTTTTATTTATTTTCTTTCTTTTTAAAATTTTATTTCTTCTTAAAAAAAAAACGGGATACATGTGCAGAACATGCAGGTGTATTACATAGGTATATGTGTGCCATGATGGTTTGCTGCACCTATTGACCCATCCTATAAGTTCCCTCCCCTCAACTCCCACCAACCAACAGGCCCTGGTGTTTGCTGTTCACTAATGGGGATTTTTAAAGTTACTTGTTTCTTTTCTGGCTATTCTCATTCACTCATTCATTCATTCATTCACTCACTCACTCATTCATTTATTTAATCAGACAGTCAGGTAGTTAGTTCATAAATACTATTGCCTACTATGGTCCAAGCACTAAGGAAACTGCAGTGAATGAGGCATATGCAGTCCCTGTGCTAACGGAGATTACATTCTATTGGGGAAGACAGAAAACAATAAATGCAATAGAGAGAAGGAGGCGGAAGATAATAAATGTGATGAAGAAGAGGGGTAGGGAGAGGAGGAAGAAGAGGAAAAGATGAAGAAAAGAACAAAGCAAGATAAGGAACAGGACTTAACCGGAAGAAGGGGACTATTTTAGATGCCCTATGTATCATGCCTTCCTCTACCTAATGGGCAAAAGACACCTATGATTCACAAATAAAAGGCTTCAATCTGAAAACAGAAAATTCAATAACAGAACACTGGGCCTCAGAGCTTATACTGTCCTGGGAAAAGGGTGAAGAATTTACAAAAATTATGCTTGATAGCTACTAAGTCTAATTCTATAGAAAATGTGCCTGTGTAGACATAAGCAAGGCTTACTAACAAGACTCCCAACATTATGAGAATTTTAGCTTTGCTTTAACCAAGAGATTTAAAAAGTAAATAGCCATCTCGTTAGTAGGAAAAAGACTTTATGATTTAAAATATTCTTTAACTTAGTATCCCTTGGTCAAAAGCAAAGGCACCCATTTCAGCCCTAGAGAGTATGATTCTCCCCATAATCAATGAGGAAGCAAGGCCATGCATTTTTAATGGTGGAGATGAAATTCAAAATAGTCCATGCAGATTTTTCCCTCAAGGTTTTTTTTTGTTTTGTTTTGTTTTGTTTTTTGAGACAAGAGTCTTGCTCTGTTGCCCAGGCCGGAGTGCAGTGGCGAGATCTCGGCTCACTGCAAGCTCCGCCTCCCGGGTTCATGCCATTCTCCTGCCTCAGCCTCCCGAGTGGCTGGGACTGCAGGCGCCTGCCACCACACCTGGCTAATTTTTGCATTTTTAGTAGAGATGGGGTTTCATTGTGTTAGCCAGGATGGTCTCGATCTCCTGACCTCATGATCCGCCCGCCTTGGCCTCCCAAAGTGCTGGGATTACAGGTGTGAGCCACTGCGTCCAGCCCCTCCAAGTTATTTTTATATGAAAGCATGCTTGAAAAATTTCAGCCCAGATTTAGGTTTAAGTTTCCCAGACTTAGTAAGTAATTGCTGCAGTAATGAGTTCTATGTCTTAATTTAGTCTACTCCAGATGTTAACATCTAGATTGTTTTTCATTCTCCACCCCTCTGCATTTCCTTATAAAACAGCACATTTGGAAATATTCTGAATTTTTGAATGTGAGAGGGGGGTACAAGAGAGCAGGAAGAAATAGGGTGAGCAAGAAATCTAGGGTCTCATCTGCTATGCCAATCAGACCAACTTTTTTGCTAGAGTAAGCTGGGGGAAGACCGGTTTTCACCTTCATAGAAGCCATATTAGCCCTCCTATATTTGCAGAAGGGTGTAGTCCTGAAGAAGAATATGCATTCAGGGCTGATAGTTTGCTTCCTCCAAGGCAAGGTACTATATTGGTGGTCCTCTCTGAGTGAGAAATAAAAACTCTGTGGCAGAGTTGGCTATGCTGTACTACAAATCAACTAACTCCCTTCCCCCCAATATTTATTGAAACAAGGTAATGAACCCCATCCTATAAACTAGCACAACTGAGTAACAGGAAAAACCTGGCTTATACATCCAAGCTAATAAAGTAATGCACTGATAGTGTATATTAATAAGAACCTGCATTTTAGACCCAGCTGGTGACCAGCTGCATAGCAGCTGGAAATTTGGGATTGTTCTCCAACAGATAAGAGAGACCTTGCTCAAGGGCAGTGGTTCTCAAATTTTAGTGTGCATGGGAATCAGCTAGAGGGCTTGCTAAAAATGCAAATTCCAGAGCCACAAGTCTAACAATTATGAGCCAGATCTGGGTAGACCCCAGAAGTCTGCTTTTTAATAGGCAGCCTCAGGTGATTCTGATGCGGGTGATAGAAAACCATATTTTGAGAAGTACTGCTCCTCAGAGCTACTAAGATCATCATTCAAGATCTTTACAGCTAAAAAAATAAAATAAATAAATAAATAAATAGGCTTTCAACCGATCTTTCTGCTTAGTTTTTGACAGGCGAGTCCAGTCCACAGCTGGTAAAGAGGTTGGATAATGACCGCAGATAGGTTTGATCCCTTGGGATAGAATACTTAAAGGGGTTTGGGGACCTCTGTTTCTCCCCCATCAATAAAGGGGTTGGAAGGCAGCCACAGTCTGGGCTAGAAATCCAGCTGGCACAATACTTGGAAGACAATCCTCAATGAGGTCTGGGTTCAATATCTAACTGCTAAAGAGCTTGGCTGTCCGCCTTGTGGTGTTCGGTCAATCTCCAATTGATATAACGCTTTGATAACATGTGAGCAGCATGGGTTAAATCCAGAAACTGTAAAGGACTTAGATAAAAGTCCTAAGACCTAAAGTTTGGTCTCCAAATGGCATGAAGTTTGGATGATATTTGGGAATGAGTTTAATCCTCAAATGGTAAGAGTTTTGGATGTCAGGAATGAGGTCTGGGTTCAATCTCTTGTCATTAAAATGCTTGGAAGACGCTTGGGGTCTGGTTTCAATCGTCAGATGGTAAAGAGTTCAAATGACAACAATGGTTTCTAGGTTCAAGTGAAAGCTGACAAACAGCTTGAAATAAACTGCAAGATCTGGGTTCAATCTTGAAATGTTAAGAGTTTAGATAATTGTCATGAGAAAAGAGTTCAGTTTGGAGGATTCTAAAAGTCTAGGTGAGGTAGCTAAGAATCTGCACCAGATGATTAGAGAAAACTTGTGGTCAGGATCCACATGGGAAAGGATTTAGATCATGACTACTCTTTTCAGATTAGGAGATAGAGAAGGTGACCAGATACCACTGATCTAGTGCAATGTATTTAGATGATGTAAAAAGGAGCTTGAATTCCAGCCGTGGGGGTAAGCAAATGTGTATATTAGGTGGTAAGAAAATGTGTACACTATGTCATGAGCTAATTTTGCAAGAGAATATTATGTGACTTCTCCATATCCGTAACAGTGAAGAGGGATACAGGCAGCAAGCCTGGGAATGTGATTCCTGAAATAATGGAGCTCTTTTGCCAGGAGTTTTGCTGACAGAACGGCTGTTTTATATGGCTAAGCGAGCAGATGTCTGAAAAGCACTGAAATCTATGATGTGTTTTCCTAAGTGGGATGACAGCTGGCACCACTGCATAAAATCTTGTTCTTACTTTTACAGTTTCACTAATACTCTTCTTTCTGATTATTCTGATTTATCAACAAACAGCATTTCTGGAACCTTTTAAAAGCATTCTCAAATAGTCAAGTAGTAGACAGCTCTCCAAACACCTAACAATCCACAAGAATTTTAGAGACAAAAATGGAACTGGATTCCTTGGGGAAGAAGCAAAAACCAAACCATGACTACCAACTACTTTTCTTCCTGGATATCTTATTCTTTGACCTGACAATCCAAGGTGAATTCAAAAAAGATGGGCTCACTAAGGGATTGGTTTAGAGTATAGATATATGTGCCAAAGTCTTCTGTGCTTCTTGAATCTGAGCATGTTCTGAGGAATACCTTTTAAGGAATAACCATGCTTCAGACTTCTGGACTATATTAGGGATTTGTTATAAAACATTACTATCAAAATGATATTGTTATTAATAGGTAACATTTATTGAGCACTTATGTCAGATATACTACACTAGTTCATTTAATACTTAACATAACCCTATAAAGTATGTCTTGTTATTATCTTTATTTTACCAATGAGGAAACTGAGACGCAGATGTTACGCAAGTTATTAATGTTGTAGAGACACTGCTATGTTCATCACACAACCTTTTTCTAGGCATAGAGACTACATTTCCCAGCATCCATTGCACAAGTTGTAATCATGTGATTAAATTCATCCAATGGGAAGCATGCTTAGAAGTGATAGAAACCACTTTTGAGCCTAGACCTTTAAAACATCTGGTACAATCCTCAGGTTTTTTGCAACCCCGCCAAAAATAAGCTTAGAGACCAATGTTTCAGATGATATAACAAAATGAAGGAGGTATGCCTAACATGCCTCAATCAGACTTTAAGCAAGAAATAAATCTCAGCTGTGTTAAGGTATTTTACCAAATACCTTAAAATTTTAAAGGTACCAAATACCTTTAAAATGCTACTGATTGCATATGCACTGTTATTTTACATATCACTAAGAAAGAAAAAAATGTTGCCAAATAAACAATAACATCCAACTGATTGTAAAACACACCTTTATTTCAGAGATACAAATTGTGAAGAAATGACAAGGCTTATAGCTTCCTTACTATCAGGACTCAGAAGACAATTTCAAGAAGTTCTGACTCATTAAAGATGGGACAAAATAAGCTTCAAAATGATAACTGCAATTGATTGAGACCCATGAAATATACTAATTCCATTAATCCATTAGTGATACTTTACAAACTAATTGGTGACATATGGAAGATGATAGAGAACCAATTCATTATCTTGAAAATATGGTAAATAAGGGAAAAGAATCGATGATTTATTCTAGTTTTCCTATACTAACTGCACCACTGACTAGCCAGTAAATGAGGGGAAGCAGGTTTGCATAAAAGTATTATGACCATTTAAAAGAACTGATAGAATATCACCATTTTGCAACATCCAATGAATTAATGCAATTGTACACTCAGCATCAATAGCTGCTAACACCATAAAAAAAGAAAAGCAAGTAGAAATAATGTCCCTCATGGTGAAAAATCTCAAAACCACATATAGAGTTACCCAGAGGTTCTCAAAGTTAGTCTCAGGATCCTGGATCCCTTTAGGAGATCTGTGAGGTCCTTACATTTCCAGCTACATATCTGTATGAGGCCAGGTTTTCTTCACATACTTCAAATGACAGAACACAATGCAACAGATTGAATGTAAAAGCAGATATGATAATCCAGCTGTCTTCTATTAGGCCAGGCTTTAAAAAGATTTGCAAAAAATGTAAAACAATGTCATTCTTCTCACCAGGCTTTTTTTTTGTTTTGCAAAATATAGTTACTTATGATTTAAAAAATTTATATTAACATGTAATTAGTTTATAATGTTATTTTAAAATGAATTACTACAGAAATATTTTTAAATTTCTCTATCTTAATTTCTAATATGGCAAATATTGATAAATATGACCCACATAAACAAAAGCTTTTGGGGGGGGTCTTAAATAAATAAAGGAGGATTATTTCTCAAACTAAAATGTTTGAGAATTGTTGGTCTTGCCAAAGAGATGGAACCTATGTCCCTGAATCCAGTTGCCAATTTTTAGGAAATACAGAGGACAGATGACCATATTGATCTGCAACATATTAGTAAGTACCTAATGAGCAAAATTCAGACTGTGAAACACTCTACAGGTCAAATGCCCTGAATTCTTCCACAAGCAAACTGTAAGAAACAGAAAAGGATAGAAAAATATCTTAGATTAAAAGATACTTCAAAAACATGAAATTTATACACACACACACAAATGGGCAAGATCAAAACTATAGTATCTAGGAATGCACCCTTGGTTACTAAAAAGTATTTAAAGATACAAGAAAGTGATTGCTCTCATGGTTACTTTTGAGGTAGGGAGAGGGTTCACTGGGGCAATGCACAGAGGGGACTCAGGGTGATTTAAAAAATTCTCTTGACCTAAGTGGTGGTTATAGAGGTGTTTACCTTATAATAACTTATCAAGCCATAGAGAGTTCTTAGTTCTCAATAAAATATGGCAAGTTACGGAGTTACTTAATCCTGCCAAGTACAGGAATGAATCCAAAGCCTGTATGCTTAACCATTATACAATATTATTGGATGTGTTACAACCTGAAGAGACCATTCTTCAGTCACATATTTTAAAAAGATGATACTAGCTATATGCCTCTCAAGTTCTTGTAACTCTCTAACCATGGGTCATGGGTCCTCACACCTTTTCTTTGGAATTGTCAAATGAAATTTATGGGAGGCCATTGTTTTGGACTGAGCTCCTGCACTAGACCCCCAACAACTCAAACCAAACCAGAATGGAGTCATTCATGCTAGGTGCCATATAATCAAACTGAACTTGAAAACAGGACAGTATTTCTAAAAACAGGAGATTTACAGCAGTCAATCAAAAGGGGCCTAGTCAACCTGAGCCAGCACGATAAGAAACTCCTCTCTGCTTCAGTCCATACAAGGAAAGTAATTTTGAAATGAGAAATATGCTTTTTGCTTCTGATTCCTACTTTATTCAGCCTTCCCTACATAAAAAGCTCACTCCCTCTGCTTAGCTCTGAAGAACAACTTTCTGTTTCATAGATGAGGTGTTGTCTCATTCATGAATTGCTAATAAAAGCCAATTAGACCTTTAAAACTCAATTCGTTGAAATTTTGCTCTTAGAGTCTAAACCACCTTTGAAAATAAAGTGTGTCACATGGTTAGTTAGTAACCTGAGTTATAAAGTAATTTCCTGCCTCCTTCAGATCCTTCAGATAACCCATGCAAATCTCTAGCACAGACCCTAGAATGCTTTATTGTCTTTATCTATTTACATATCTACCTCCTTGAAGCAGATTGGCAAAAAGTAGGTTCTCAGGAAAGCAATTACATCATGAATCTAACAAGCTTTAATGTGACTTCTGATAAAAATTTGTTACAAGGTTTATGCAGTTATCATATCTGGCTAGCAAGTCTGAAATCTGTAGAACAGGTCATGAGTAAGGACAGGCTGGAATTCATGAGGATGAACTGAAGCTGCTGACCATAAGAATGTATTCTCTGGGGAAGCCTCAACCTTGCTTTAAAGCGCTTTTGACTGATTAAATTAGGCCTACCTAAATTATGTAGGATAATCTTCCATAAATAAACTGACTATGGGCCGGGCGCGGTGGCACATGCCTGTAATCCCAGCACTTTGGGAGGCCAAGGCAGGTGGATCATGAGGTCAGGAGTTCAAGACCAGCCTGACCAACATGGAGAAACCCAGTCTCTACTAAAAATACAAAAATTAGGTGGGCATGGTGGCATGTGCCTGTAATCCCAGCTACTCGGGAGACTGAGGAGGGTGAATTGCTTGAACTGGGACCCGGGAGGCAGAGGTAGCAGTGAGCTGAGATGGTGCCACTGCACTCTAGCCTGGGCAACAGAGCGAGACTCTGTCTCAAAAATAAACAAACAAACAAACAAATAAACTGATTATAAACTTTAATCACATGTACAAAACATCTTCATAGCAATACCTAGATTGGATTGTGACTAAATAGTTCAGGACTTTAACCTATTCAAGTTGACACATCAGAAATACCATCATAGTGTAAGACAGAATAATCATTAATACTCATAGTTTGAAACAGCAACATCAAGAAATGTATGCATTACTTTTAGTTAGTGGTGACCCAAAAGATTTTGTGTTGGAGAGACTTAGAGGCAGTAAACTAATTAGAATGGGAGTTTAAACAGTATTTACATTGTACTTTATATAAGGTAGAAAAATGACAATTGTCTATTTCAAAGAATGGGGCAGGCATCAAAAAAATGTGGAGGGTGCTAAAGTTGCCATCTAATTTCACCCCTTGGAACTATTACTGTTTTCTATTTTCTATGTATAGGCAACAAAGATCAAATTTATGACAAATACCAAAATCAGGATTGTGGTTACCTCAGGGGAGAGAAGAAAAGGGATCTAAGCAGAATACAAAGAAACCTCCAAGTATATCTGTGCGGTTTTGCTTAAATTTTTTTTAAAACAAACTTGATAAAATACTAATGTATGAGAAACAAGAGTAGTAGATACATGAATATTCATTATACTATTTTCTACATTATTCTGTACGCTTGAAATATTTAGAAAAGTATATGACATATTTCAGACAAATTCCTATCAAATGCATTTGAAACTGTTCCTAACATAGCAAGTTGGGAGTATTTCCTCTCTCTCTAATCTCCTATAGTGGTTTGTTTCTCTCACCTATGGCTCAAATCCTCTTGTGACTTGTGAATCAGGCAGACCTGCATTTAAACCCCAACTCCACAGCTTACTGGTTGTATAACCATAGACAAATTACTTTATCTCTTTGAACCTCAGTCACCTATTCTGTAAAATGTAGATAATAGTATGTATCTCACCCTCTTATTGTAAAGATTGACTATATTAAATATAATAATAATGTACATAGAGACTGGCACATAGCTGAATGCATTGTATTATTTCTATCTGTGACATAATTATCTTTTCACATTTTAATCTTCTCTTTCAGAGAAGAATCCAGGCCTGATTCTTCTTTTTTTGTTTTTTTGTTTTTTTTTTTGAGATGGGGTCTCATTATATTGCTCAAGCTGGTCTCAAACTCCTGGGCTCAACTGGTACTCCTGCATCAGTCCCCCGGGTACTGTGATTACAGGCATGCACTACCATGCCTGGCTAATTTTTTAACTTTTCTGTTTTTTAGAGATGGAGTCTCACTATGCTGCCCAGGGTGGTCCTGAACTCCTGGCTTCAAGTAATCCTCCTGCTTTGGCTTCCCAATGTGCTGGGATTACAGGCGTGAGCCACTACACCTGGCCTGATTCCTTTTTATATTCCTCACATCACCGAGCACAGTGCTAGGTGTTCAAATGATTACAAAGGAATGTGCAAAGATGTCCATTTTCCCCATCTCATCCATGCTACTGGCCTCCTGTGCTCTCAGCTGACCTCTATCCCAACAATGCACATATATATAGGCTCATCTGTAGATCCCGTGAACAGTCTTCACAGGGTTATGGGAGGTTAGAAAGTTATGATCTAGTTTAAATTTAAAATTCATAAACCATCTAGAGAAGTTAATATAAAACTGTAATAGATCAGTTCTAGAAATAGCCCAGCAAAGAATATGTGATTCACATTTTACTACAGTATGTCTTTACTAATGTAGGTAATGAGCCATATAAAGAAAATTTACTTCATTCATCTAGACATAATTAAAATACGGAAACTTTATAAATTAAAGTCCAAACCTACAGCCATGCAACATTAAGGCTGAAAATTTAAATGCAGAAGTTAGGAGAGATAATTTTTTCATATTATTAGCGACCAGTAACCAAACCCACATAGCATTGCTGTTGCATATGATATTGGCTACGAGGCTCTGAACTCCTATCAGATTCAAATCCTTACCAAAACCTCCCCAATATTCTGTTTTTGAAATGTAAGATGGAGATTAGGCAAAGAAATATATTGTAGAAAGGTAAATAATACTTTTGTAATCATAAATTTAAATTCATAACTCATTCACTAAGTACAAGAGAACATCCACAATGTTTAAGACAACATATTAAATTAAAGAAAGGGGACACAAATATAAAATGATCAGGGAACCAGTCCTCCAAATCCTCACAATTTAGTAAGAGAAATAGAAGATACACACAAATAGTTAGAATAAAAGGTACATAGGTTAACTGACCAAGCCTGATTCATTTTTATATTCTTCACAGGAACACAGTGCTAGGTGTTCAAATGATTATAAAGGAATGTGGGAAGATGTTTTTTCCCTATGTTATCCATGCTATTGACCTACTGAGCTCTCAGATGACCTCTATAAGGTAGAGCTCTCCTGACAATGCACATATGGGCACATCTGTGGATCCTACAGACAGTAAAGCATAGGGAAAGTGCTACCAGGATTCACAATAGGAAAGGTTTAGATTCAAATAGAGGAGGGAGTGATGATGATAAATAAAAATTTCCAAGAGTGGCATTTAAGATAATCTTTGAGAAGCATAAATGGGAGAAACATTGCATGTAACAATATTTTACAAAATATTTATAAATATACATTCTTATTTAAGCCGTATGACCACCATTTAGTTGGATTTTTTTTTTTTTTTTTTTTTGCAAATATGGACATTAGGACTTAGAGAAATTCAGTAACTTGTCCAAGGCCTTATAATTAGTGATTCTGAACTGAAGATGTCTTGTTTCATGTTCATTGTTCATTTCAGTAAATGAACTATTTTTTAATTAAGAAATCCTCATGAGTATCAGCATGGGGCAGATAATTACAGGATCTTTTGAGGAAAAGTGAATTAATAGTTCAGCTGGGCTGGATTATATGGTAGATAAAGAAGAAGAGTATAAAAATTGCTGGAAATAGGCAAGGGTAGATGGCAGAAGGTCTAGAAGAGCAAGCTATTAAATTTGGACTCCATCCGTAGATATTAGAAAGTTTTGAACAGAGGAATGCCTTGAAGTCTGAAAGTATGAAGAAAGAATAAATCTGACAGCACAGTACAAAACTGATAGGAGAGATGATAGTCTAGAAGCAGAGACAGCAGTTGGGAGCTATTTCAATATTGTAGATGAGATGTAATAAGGGCTTGGACTAGGGTGATGACAGTGGGAACAGAGAAGACAGGAGCAAAGCGGGAAAAGCAGAGATAGACTCCACAGGGCTTGAAAACTGATTGGACTGGGAAGAGACAAAAAATGAGGAGGGATTCAGAGATTATTCCAAATTCTCATGCCTGAGTGGCTCAGAGGAGTACAGTGTCATCAGCTGAAACATGAAATGGAGAAGAAAAGAATGGGAAGAAAATAAGTCAAGTTTTAGTCATACCAAGATACATGAAAATGATATAAAGAAATCAGTATTTTTAGCCTGGAACCAAAAAAGTAAAAGCAAGTCATGTTAGCAAGAGTTAACTATTTAAAGGATTGTCACATTTAAGAGAGAAAAAAGTTTTAATTTACCATACATAGCATTGGATTATTCACAATTCTTGGTTCATGACATACTGTAATTATTGTTTGGTTAACTAGTTAACGCTTATGAACTTAAAACTGAACAGAAGAACTGCAATAGGGACAGCTGGGCTCAGTGGTTCACATGGGAGGCCAAGTGGGGCGAATCACTTGAGGCCAGGAGTTGGAGACTGGCCTGGCCAACATGGAGAAACCCCATCTCTACTAAAAGTACAAAAATTAGCTGAGTCTGGTAGCGCAGGTCTATAATCATGGCTACTTGGGAGGCTGAGGCATGAGAATCGCTTGAACCCTCAAGGCGGAGGTTGCAGTGAGCCGAGATCGCCCCACTGCATCCAGCCTGGGCGACAGAGCGAGAGATGTTGTCTTAACAACAAAAACAACTATAACACTTACAATAGCACACATCTGCCTATATGCTTCTTCCATATTCCTTCACGCCACCTCTCTGATAGTTGTTATTCTGAGGCCACTATTATCCCAATCCTTTAGGATTCCTGTGGTGTTTTTTAAAATACAGTTTGATCATACCTGTGTTCCTAAAAGGAATATTTTAAAGCTTTATTTGTATTTAGCTTTATTAAAAAAAAAAAAGATATCTTGACTTTTTAAATTTCACGCTGTAAGTAATCTTCTGGAACTTAACTTTTTCACTCAATAGTATTGCTAAAATTCATCCTTACTTCTACGTAGCTAAAGTGCATCTTTGAAATCCTATTAGTCTTGTCCCCAGAAATGTGGTTGTGAGTGAAAAGGGGCAGCAATCACTTCATCTGAGCATATTCTCCAAGAAGATGACTTTGCAATAATTTTACTATGTATGCTAACATGAGAGCTGTTAAGGATGTAACAAAAAGTACATTATCTTCCCCCAGTGGAATACAAATTCCATGACTTTCTGCAGAGATTACTCTTCCTTGTAAATTTTTTTTTTTTTTTTTTTTTTTTTTGAGATGAAGTCTCGCTCTCTCACCCAGGCTGGAGTGCAGTGGCACAATCTCAACTCACTGCAACCTCTGCCTCCCAGGTTCAAGCAATTCTCCTGCCTCAGCCTCCTGAGTAGCTGGAAGTACAGGCGTATGCCACCATGCCTGGCTAAGTTTTTGTATTTTTCAGTAGAGATGGGGTTTCACTGTGTTAGTCAGGATGGTCTCGATTTCCTGACCTCGTGATCTGCCCAACTCGGCCTCCCAAAGTGATGGGATTACAGGCATGAGCCACCCCGCCTGGCCCAGACACTCAAGAAATTTATTGAGTGAATACAATACATTCTATAAGTTTGGACAATTGTATAATAACATGCATCCACTATTATAATTTCTTGAGTATTTGTTATGAGCCAGACAAGGAGATACACCAGTATATGTTGAAGCAATGAAAACTGATATACGGAAACATCAGTGGTCTAAAGACAGAGTAGCTCTTCAGAAGATACTATCTTTTTATGTGTGTGCTTTACCTAGGAGCAACAACACACTGCAGCCTCCAAGCTTGTCATGGCTACATGGTCTCTGCCACAAGCCTACTATTACAAGGGGACAGTGTCCAGTTGGTTGAACTGGAACTGGTTTTGGTAGAGTTTGCCAATCTGTCATGTCAATGATGTAAAGTTGGATCCATTGAGCTTTAATATAACTTCTTTTGATTTTTTTTACTAGTTCTTCTTTTTTGCTTTTAAATGCCTTTTTTTTTTTAAAGCAGTTTTAGATTCACAGCAAAATTGAGAGGAAGTTCCAGAGATTTCCTATATATCCCCTGTCCCTGCACATGCATAGTCTCCTCTATTACCAGCATCTCCCACCAGAGTGGTACATTTCTTCTGATGAACCTACATTGACTCATCGTTATCATCCAAAGTCCATGGTTTACCTTGGACTTTGGGTTCACTCTTCGTGTAGTACCTTCTGTAAGTTTGGACAATTTTATAATGACATGCATCTACTATTATAATATACAGAATATTTCCTCTTCCCCAAAAATTCTCTGTTCTCCACCCACTTGTCACTCCCTTCCACCCTAATCCTTGGCAACCACTGTCTTATTGTCTCCACAGTTTTGCCTTTTCCAGAATGCCATATTTGGAATCATATGGTATGCAGGCTTTTCACACAGGCTTCTTTCACTCAGTAGTATACATTTATGTTTCCTCCATTCTTTTTTTTTTTTTTTTTTTTTTTTGAGACGGAATCTCGCTCTGTCGCCCAGGCTGAAGTGCAGTGGCCGGATCTCAGCTCACTGCAAGCTCCGCCTCCCGGGTTTACGCCATTCTCCTGCCTCAGCCTCCCAAGTAGCTGGGACTATAGGCGCCCCGCCACCTCACCCGGCTAGTTTTTTTTTGTATTTTTTTAAATAGAGATGGGGTTTCACCGTGTTAGCCAGGCTGGTCTCGATCTCCTGACCTCGTGATCCGTCCGTCTCGGCCTCCCAAAGTGCTGGGATTACAGGCTTGAGCCACTGCGCCTGGCCTCCTCCATTCTTTTCATGGCTTGATAGCTCACTTCTTATTTTTTTAATTTAACTTCTAACTTCAGGGGTACATATTCAAGTATGTTATACAGGTAAACTTGTGTCATGGGGGTTTGTGATACAGATTATTTCATCACCTGGGTATTAAGTCGAGTACCCATTAGTTATTTTTCCTGATACTCTTCCTCCTACCACTCTCCACCCTCCAATAGGCCCCAGTGTCTGTTGTTTCCCTCTATGTGTCCATGTGTTCTCATTGTTTAGCTCCCACTTATAAGTGAAAACATGCAGTATTTGGTTCTCTGTTCCTGTGTTAGTTTGCTAAAGTTAATATCCCTTCTAACTTAAAATTCTAGATTGGGGTATACAGGAAACGGTTGGTATTAAGATAATCCAATATAGAACACAATATATTATTGCAAAATTGGAGGGAAACGATATACTTAATTCAAAAGACATTTGTATTTTGCTTTAGAATTTGGGCACTTAAGTTTGAAAACAGAGATGTTTGGAAACTATATAAAATTCAATAATTAAGCTACAACATAAAGACTAATGGAAAAATAAATGAAAAGTTCTTCAAATTCCCTGACCTACTTCCTGCTAAAATCTATTCCCACTCCTACACTCACTGTTGAAAGTAGACATAACATCACCTCTCATGAAAAACCAGCATTTTACAACAAATCTACAAACAATAAATCTTCCTTTCTCTCTAAATGGCTATATTTGTACATTACTCCTTCTCCAGGTTGGGGAAAGGTTATTGAAATATTTTGGTTCCAAAGCTTACAAGTGATGAGTTTACTGCCTGGTGAACAAAAGCAATAAAATTCTGAGTCTTCTGACTTAATTTTAGATACCATTTAAAAAAAAACTTTTAAGAAACTGTTAATATGTTACTTCAATTCTAATTCTGGTTAAAGACTGATTCTCTTTCATTCCTAGGATGGTAGTTTCATTGGAAAACAGGAATTCCCTGATGCTTCTGGAGAGTTACCCAGTGGCAGGGGCTCATTTATATCAAGCAGTATTGAACATGGTTCTACTTCTAAGCTATGTGGCCTTGGGCAAGTCACTTACCCTCTGTGGGCCTCAATCAGCCATATGGCCTTAGGAAAGTCACTTAGCCTCTCTAAACTTCAGCATGTACTTTTAATGATAGCTCTCACATATTAAATATACACTATGTTCTAGGCATTATGTTGGTTTATATTACATACACATTTCTAATATTTAATCTTTACAACACATCCTGAGACATAGGTATCAGTATTCCCATTTTACAGATAAGAAATCTGAAGCTCAAAGTGGTGACATTAATTGAGAACACCAAAATTCTAACCTTGGTCTTCTGATTGAAAACCCCAACCTCCTTCAACTGTGCTCTTCTGTTAGCAAATTATACCAAATCAAGAATATTTATTTCTATTATGTGTAGGATAAGGCAGCTGTTAAATGCCATTAAGATGTTGATTTCCTGGATGAAGACATTGCCAAATGTGACATAAATAAAATGAAGGTAACTCCTAAAGTTGTAACTTGGAGGAGAAAGGAGGTTAAGCATTGGCTAGGAACAAGAAAGGGCAGATAATTCTAGGCAAATTGCCTCTGTCTGGGAGCTAGACAGGAATGAGAGAGTTGGTGAAAGAAATAAAAGCAATTTGTGAAACTAAGTTAGGAACATGGGTAAGAGCAGGAGAGCCTATTCCTTGACTCCTCTCACCCCACTCAAATCGAGGCTGTAGTGCTGGAGGATAGGTGAGCACCCAAAAAGATGTCTTCCAACATTAGTTTCTCAACTAGTTTATACTGTTTGTTACAGGTGGTTGGTAGCAATGATGACATCCTTGATGGTGTCTGTCTCTCCTATGCAGACCTTTCTTTTGAGCATTGGATCTATATAGCAAATCACAAAGTTTTTGGTTAAAAGACCAACATGTGAGTAGAAAGTAATGGGCAAATTTTCATGAAAGAATCATAACCTCTTCAAGCCATTGGAAGGAGTCATTCTAAAAATGTTATGAGCAATGGCAGCATTTTATATTTTCCATGGTGACCACTTTGTGGAACAATCCTCAATTGGATGCATAAATCCTGTTCTCAGTTCAGTTGTCTTGTTTTGTTTGTAAGTGAGCCTCATTACTTTCCAGTCACACCTGGTGTGCGTCTCTGATGTGGCTGCGAGCAGGCTGGACAGGGGACTTCCCGTCTACTCTCCAGTGTGTCCTGACCAGTGCACAGGTGTGTCATGGACTAAAATAAGGTTGGGAACTGGGTCATTTGCAGGCTGAAGGCAGCTGGAGTCTTTAGAGCACAAGCTCCTAACTGATTGTCTTGGGACTGCTCAGTAAATGAATGAGAGCTTTTAATTACCAGTAGTTGTGTTTCCCAACCAATAGGGATTCTTTTCCATTTCTAGTATTTTCCCCTTGAACAGATGCAGAATAAGGGGCCTTGGGCCTGGCATGTGGTGTGGGATTTCTGTTTCCTATCAAGCAAGATAACTTTACAGATTCTCTTTATAAGAGTTTATTCACCATCAGATGAGTTTTTGTCATGGCTGATTCTGCAGGGGAATATGATATTATTATAAAGTTACTGATTTTGTCTTTATACAACTTAACAAGAAAATAAGCTGGATCAAAAGGCTATACCAGCTTTTGAGAGTTTTTTTAAAAGATAGAAGTCAAAGTTGAAATTTTTGATAACTATGTCATGCCCTGCTTGCCTACCTCCTGAGATTATTATTCAGACCTATTTATATGAAAGTGCTTTGAAAAGCAAAATACTCTATTTGGATCCAACATACAATTACTTGACTGTGAAGAAAATTAAACCTGGGTTTTGAAGTTTGTGATCAGATGAAAAAGAACTTAAAACAATACAGCACAAGGCTGTAGGGGGTATGCTGAGCATGGGGACATGCTTTGCTACGTATCTCCTCTGCACACATTTTTTTCCTTGTTGTTGAGGCAACCCACGAGTAGGGTAGCATCTGCTGGAGCTCTCTCTGGAACAGATGATGCACAATTCAAACAACTTCATCATTAATGAAAAAGCTTTCAATAAAACCTAAAAAACCAAAAGTTATTGAGACTCAAGCCAACAAACAAAGAAGCATATTAAAACAAACAAATAAACAAATGCTTCTTTTAAATGAGCTTTAGTAAGACAGCTGCCAAAATGCTATCATGACACATTGTTTGCTTTGCTTTTTTAGAGACAGGTTCTTAATATGTTGCCCAAGTTAGTTTCAAACTCCTGGGCTCAAGGAATATTCTGGCCTCAGCCTCCCAAGTAACTGGGACAACAGGTACACACCACTAGTGCCCAGCTCTGACACATTGTTTCCAATGACAGAGTTCACACTTATAAGTCCAGGAGACAAATTCCACAATATTATTCTGTGCAAGTCAGAGGGTGTGTATATGCAGAGGCAAAATGACGTCATGATCTCAGAGAAGTTTCAAGCAAACATCAACTATAGAGGAAGAGTACTGATGGGTGAAGTTAGCCCAAGCTATCCTGGCATTGTCTGGCACAGTCATCTCTTCAGTTCACCATTTACCTTCAGATTCAATAACAACATTTGACAGAAGATACAAACTCAGAATTATTAAGAGGTTTGCCAGAGCTATATGAGTGCTGCATAAAGAGTAGAGTCTATGTCCCCTTGCCTTTCCATCAGAGATGGCTCATAGTGCCTCTCAAAAATACATTTGGTAACTTATTTAATTCTAATTGTAATAACAGCTACCATTTATTGAACATCTGTTATGCATCAGGAATTTGCTGAGTACTTCATATGATCGCATTTAATGTCTATAACAACCCTAAAAGAATTATTATCCTCATTTGATAGAGAAGGGAATTAAGGCTGGAGAGGTTACACAGGTAATAAGTGGTTGAGCTGGAATTGAACTCAAATTTGCCTAACACTGAAGCCTATGGTTTTGACCACTACCCCAGGCATGGCTATTGTATTTTACTTTATATGCCAATTTGCCTGGATTCGAGATACATTAGAGATACATTTCTCTATTCTTAAGCAAAGTGTAAGTTCAGTGGGAAAAAGAATCATGATAGCTTATTGATGTCCGCTATGGCAAGGGATGGAAAAATGGTAGTGGTGATATATGCAGCAGTTATTTGCCACCTCTGCCTTAGATTAAACTTGCTTTCTCTATGTATGATATGTGATCTACTCTGCAGACCAGCTTATAACATGTCTATGTGACCATATTTTATCAGATTAATCTCAGAACAAATGGTCTGTCAATGAAATTTCCCTAAATGGTACTTTATTAGAATACCCAGACTGTATAGTCCCTGTACTATTTGTGGAAAACAGGGACCAGACTTAAGTTTCCCACAAGAAATGTGTGGCTCAACTGGGATGGGAGAACAAGAAGAACCAGCATATCAATTAAAAAGTGTTAACAAAAATTTATGCACTAGCTAGATGTTCTCTGTGCATATAATTCATAAAATAATTCAGGTAAAAATAGTTTTTAAAAGATTAAAACTCAGATTAAGCAGATTTATTCACAGCCAAGGGAGTTAATTCAGGGTATAAGAGTATCTGAACAAAAGGATTCAAAATTAAGAAAGAGGCAGGTGTGGTGGCTCACGCCTGTAATCCCAACACTTTGGGAGACCAAGGCGGGCAGATCACCTGAGGTCAGGAGTTCCAGACCAGCCTGGCCAACATGGTGAAACCCTGTCTCTACTGAAAATACCAAAATTAGCCAGGCTTGGTGGCATGCGCCTGTAATCCCAGCTACTCAGGAAGCTGAAGCAGGAGAATCGGTTGAACCTGAAAGGCAGAGGTTGCAATAAGTCTAGATTGCACCACTGTACTCCAGCCTGGGTGACAGATTGAGACTCTGTCAAAAAAAAAATTAAAAAAATAAGAAAGGTTCAAGAGCAGCAAGGTTAGAGAAAAAGAGGAAATTAGATCAAAGCAGGAAACTCATAAACAACATCTCCTTCTCTTAAGAAACAATTATTTGCTTACTGTTTATATTCTGGGAATTTTTATTGCTGCACCAAAACAGATGAGTCAGAGTTAGTCTTGTGGACACAAGAAACATGTACTATTCCTTATTGCTCTATTCCTTATTTCTGAGGCCAGGGAAATGAGTGAAATGAGTGAGAGCGCCCAGGACCTGAGACAACAACAGGAAAGTCAGGCTGTTAGCTTTCCTTTCGTTGCAATGCATTCCTTTAGCTTCAACAGACTCACCCGCTAAACTCGACCATGATGAAAAAGTACCACATGCAGGGAAGAATTTTCCTACACCTTCTCTTTTTCCTCTTAACTTCTGTGCTCCCTTTTGTCCTTACCCTTGGTGCTTTCCCCTCCTTTCTTTACTCTTCTCACTTTTTCATCTCATAAGACATTGTTGAGGGCCAGCTATAATGAAAATACTTTAGGTTTACACAAGTGAATTAGATTTACATTTGCAATTCCAAGGCCCACAGTCCAGTGGGGAAGACAAAAAAATAAACCATTATAATTTCATAGCACTTTACAAAGCAGTTGTTCACACAGGGCAGTGAGTTACTATGTCCTTTTTAAAAATGAAGAAACTGAAGCCCAAAGAGGTTAAGCAATTGTCCAAAATCAACCATCTAATGTAGAATATGGGTAATAAAGAGATGAAATAGAATTAGTGATGCGAAAGTTAATGATACCTTTCTTCCCTGCCAGTTACATAATTTTCACCACAGTCTGCATAATTGACAGAGATATACTTCTTCATGTGCATGCACACATACATATACACACACACATAAGCATGTGTGTGAAGGATAACACTATATATGAAAGTACTCTGTATCTTGCAAAACGTTAAGCAAATATAATTTAGCACCGTCATTAAACAGAATCAGAGTAAATAAGCCAAAGAGTAAGCTAAGATCGGAAATATCTGACAACCATCCTTCTGCTTACAAAAGACAATATATTTCAAGGTTCAGGATAAACTATGCAAGAAATCTATCTGGATTCATCACCAAGAAATTAAGGAATGGCTTCACCAAAGGCTTTGGAAGTAAAGTCAAGGCTTTACTATGGCCATAACCTCTCCTAAAGGGAAAGGAAAGATGAGAACTGGAGAATTAGGAAGACCCATTCTTCTTTCTTAATAAATAAATAAATAGAAATAATTTGTAATTAGCTATAAAATATTTTAAGTTTGAAGGTGGCCCTATTTAAGCTGATCGATTTTTTTTTTTTTTTCCGAGACAGAGTCTTGCTCTGCCGCCAGGCCGGAGTGCAGTGGCACAGTCTCGGCTCACCACAACCTCCGCCTCCCGGGTTCAAGCGATTCTCTTGCCTCAGTCTCCCAAGTAGCTGGGATTACAGGCATGCACCACTACACCCAGCTAATTTTGTATTTTTAGTAGAGACGGGGTTTCTCCTTGTTTGTCAGGCTGGCCTCGAACTCCTGACCTCAGGTGATCCGCCTGCCCCAGCCTCCCAAAGTGCTGGGATTACAGGTGTGAGCCACCATTCCTGGCCAATCTTTTTTTAAAAAGTAAAAATAAGAAAATCAAATTCAAAAATATTTATTCTTATTTGGCTTATGAAAAAGGTAAATTCAATACACCAATGGCATCACTTTGGTAAAAAGTGCTAGTCTTACACATGCTAATGGTAGAGAAGTTTCCTGATTAAAAAAAGGCCTCTCTGTAGCACACAAATCATCTCATATAGAGTGAGCTATACATTCCATATTTCTATTTCACATTGCTCAACAAATATTCAAAGCTCTTACATAAGTGAGAAGTACAGCCTAGAAGTGACAAGGAAAGAATAGGAACATTTCTAGCAACTTTAGAAAAAATAGCTTTTCTGCAGCCAACTGGTAAACTCCAGTGCTCAAACTGGGATCCAGGTATTATAGTGAGTTAAAAATATTAGTTTGGGCCAGGCATGACGGCTTAAACCTGTAATCCCAGCACTTTGGGAGGCCGACGCGGGCAGATCACGAGGTTAGGAGATCGAGACCATCCTGGCTAACATGATGAAACCCCGTCTCTACTAAAAATACAAAAAAATTAGCCAGGCGTGTTGGTGGGTACCTGTAGTCCCAGCTACTCGGGAGACTGAGGCAGGAGAATGGTGTGAACCCGGGAGGCAGAGCTTGCAGTGAGCTGAGATCGCGCCACTGCACTCCAGCCTGTGCAATAGAGCGAGACTCCATCTCAAAAAAAAAAAAAGAAAAAAAGAAATATTAGTTTAACCTTGCTAATACCCCTGCAAAGTGGATACTGCTACAGTTTAATGCAATAGCTGCAAACTTCAATTTTATAAATGAGAAATATCACAGACATTGAATAACTTGCCTAGGCAAAATCAAGTAGACACTATTTCTCCCTTACTTTGTCTTCTAAGAGAATTGGAAGAAATAGATGTGTAATTAGCAGATGAACAAGAACAGGGGATTAAAAATTACTCTAAAACTTAGGATTTATTGTGAATTAATGTCAAACCAAGTTGGCAATGCGAGTGAAACTAAACATCTGAAAACTAACAGTTTGTATTTTTGAGATTATTCCACAGAGTGATAGCATGGCTTAAACAGCTAATCATACATGTTGGGTAGAGATAAATTTGAAAAGAAAAAAGTACCTCAGGAGAGACAGCCATGTGTTCTGGACCTTATAGAATATTTGAAGTGAATCTCCAAAAGGTGTTGATGACATAGGCAGGAAGTTACCTAAGACACAGGGAGGCTAGCTGAGCAGAGAGAGGGGCCTCTGAATTTTAGTGATGCTATGGTTGCTGCTATTTCTCTCTGGAATACCTCAACAGTCTCCCTTCTCACTTATCCTTAACCTCTTGCTGTCCAGGTTTTCACGAAGTGAAAAGATTTCACATTTTTGTTTAGCACAAACCAGAAAGGCATTCCTCAAGAAAATATGTTCCATAACCAACACCTGCTTTTCCTATAGCCACTTCCTGGATTCTTCTGCTTTTCCTCTTTCTACAAAGAGCAAATGTCTCTCATATAGAACAATCCCTTCTTTATAGTCCCTCCCTGTCTTTTCACCACTGTGGCTTCTTTCCCAGATTCCTGTGCATTTTGAGGGGATCTTCCTTAAAATATTCCCTAATCCTAACATATACTTCTCTTAAAATCTAGCTAGAATGTTGACTTCTTGAGTCATTACGACAAAAAGTAAACCAGTATTTACTTTAACTGTGATACAAATAAGCTCACTTCCAACTCTAAGAAAGTTTCAGTATGGGGTCATACCAATTACATCTGGAATTCTTTACACTACAACCAAGTATCCTAAGTAATAAAAATCACTTATTACCTAGACAAAGCCAGGTTGGTAATTCTTCCTTAGTTGTCTTCTAACAGAGCTGGGAGAAACAGATATTGTAATTAGGAGGTAAACCAGGAAGGGAGATTAAAAATGACTTTCAAATTTAAGATTTATCATGAAATTCATATCAGACTAAATTTGCAGACAACAGTACCGGTGTCCAGCTACAGCAGCTCACACATTCATTTACTTTAAAAAACTAATCCTCTTTAGAGGAAGGTTTTGTAAACCTGGTATGATATTTTGAGAGATATATATAGGTTTGGTCTTTATCCATCCTTCCTGGCTAATAACTCCCATAACCCTTGTTACAATGTTGGGGCACTTTAGGTCTCAGAAACAGAATCTCTCTCACTCTGACCTTATCCAGCCCTCCTTTCACCTGCTACCTTTTCTGCCCAAGGCAGAAATCTTCCCCCAGCTTTTTGTCTTGGAGCTGGCCATAAAGAATTCTCTGACCTACCTTATCTGATTATAGGTCATAAGACAGGGGCTCACTATGTTGCCCACGCTTCTCTTTAACTCCTGGGCTCAAGTGGTCCTCTGGCCTCAGCCTCCCGGGTAGCCAGGTGAGCATCACTGTACCTGGCTTAAGACTCCCAATTCAAAATGGACCCTGCCCCATACTCAAGAGAAAAGAATGCTATACAGAGGCCAAGAAGAATTTGAACAGACAGGACCTGCCGGGTTTTCCCATTCAGTCTATTAGTATTAGATCGTACTCTTTTTGTCCAATCACATTTCCACAGGGCTGATCATGCTTCAATCACGTCTATTCAACGGAGTCTCCCATATGTAACAGAAGTCTTCTTGTATTGACTGTTGTGGTGTGAGAATAGAAGGAAACTAGTTTGTTTTTTTCTACACACCTTGTAACCCTGTATTTTTTCTAAAAACAGCCTATAAACTAAAGGAAGAAACTGAAAAAATAAATTGTGAAAAGTAAGATGAGCTCTTATATACAACTACCACTAGAGGCCTGCTGACACAGGCTAAGAAGTCGCCTATATGCATATAACCTACACTGCATCATTTATTTATTTGTTTACACAGTTTTTAAGGCCCTCTGTGGGGCCTTATGTTGTCTGACGGAGCTCCAAAACAAAAGTTTTAAAATGTAAATTAAATACAAATGGTAAAAGCCACATATCTGAATAGTTGCAAATGTAAGTCACAGAGACATTTTCATAAACATCTTTGTCATTAATCTTCTTTGAAAACTTCTTATGCAATAGGCAATTTATGGAAGGCTGAGCCATTCTATTTTCACAGCTAAATGAGGAGGAACAGCAAAACTTCCACTAAAAATTTCCAGCATTTGTGAGGGGCTTTAAAAGAAAACACAAAGAGATGTTTTCCCTCTTGTTTGCCATAAAGTCAAATAAGGCATTGAGACAATATGTTTCATTCCTTTCCAGAGAAGGAAGGTGCTTCAGCAAAGAAAACTCCCTGAGATTTCAGCTCTAACCTCAGTTCTCCCAGTCAACATTATTGCCTTTGATATTGACAGTGGACAGCAAGAAAAAGAGTACCTTATCTATATTTTTTTCTCATTCTCTGTTTTCTCTCCTTTTTTATCTTGTCTCCTTATCACCTCCCCTGTCTTTTCATCTCCTCCCTTTTCTGCACATATCATTAGGAAAAATGTTTTGCCATAGTGAGGTGGCATGATTTAGAATAAAATGGCCAAGAAAATGTATAAGTTGTATCTCTCCCATGAATCCCACCTGCCCACAGTACTATTCCATATATTGAAACATACATATATGAAACCTAACTACAAAAAGGCAGTTATAAAGAGGAAATATATGATGCTAAGCCGCAAACGATAACCCAAACCCCACTTCTTACTAACTGTGTGGCTTCGAGTCAGTCATGACTCTGCTCTGGGCTTCAGTCACTTATCTGTTAAATGGAACTAAGGGTCCCAACTATCTCACGCATGAGATATGTGAAATTGTTTTGTAAACTGTAAAGTGTAAGACAAGTGAAAGGAACAGTATTATCTTCTTCATCGTCCCTCTGGTCTTTTTCTAAGTAGGCTGATCAGAAATATCAAGAAAATAAGTAATACTTGTATGTCTCAATAATTTAAAAAATATTAAGAAACGTGATCTGGAATAATACAACAAAAAAGTTGCCTCTTTTCCATTACTCTGGGAAAAGAAGATCTAAGAATGAGAGTTTAAAAGTGAAGATTTCTTAAATGGTCTCTGCTCTTTTTCTTAATTTCCTCTAGGCTACTTTACTTATATTGCATGTTTCACTCACACTTTGCCTCATAATGACTATTTTATGAGTTGATGATTCTTTTATGAGAAATGGCTTACTGTGTAATCAAGCAGAGAGAATTATCTCAAGGGTCACTTACAAGAGATTTAATTATGAATTGCTAAAAGTGCTGGTCACACAGAGAAGACTGAAACCTGTTTTGTTTTTGTTTTGTTTTTCTTTTTAATGTATCATTAGTTGTAACATCATTAGCTGGAACAAGTCAGCATTTCTTTGCTTGTCAAGGCCAACTCGTAACTTTTCAACTTCTCATTTAGGAAATCAAATGACACACTAAAGACCTAGTAGTGTAGTGATTTATAATTGAGGATAAATTTCTTTAATTGGCATTCACCAAACATGGATTTACTTACTGCTACACATAAACACCTAGGGGGACTTGGGGAAGGACAAATATGAATAATAGATAAAACTGCTACCCTCAAGGAGTTGAAATTCTGGTAGAGAGAAAAGAAAAGGACATATAACATGTAAGTAACATACTGAGAAACATGAAAATCAAGATCCATGGGCACTAAGAGAGAGGGCACTCACTACTAGCTGATGGGCAAGAAAAACCAAGTCTCTGTACTTGTAGATTTAGTTTTATAGGAAGGTATTTTAAACCACTGAGGATTCTTATACATCATATTTACCTATAATAACAAATAAAGCTTAAAAAGGGAAAGAAATTAATCATTTAACATCTTTTTTTTTTATTATTATGCTTTAAGTTCTAGGGTACATGTGCCTAACGTGCAGGTTTGTTACATATGTGTACTTGTGCCATGTTGGCATGCTGCACCCATCAACTCGTCAGCACCCATCAACTCGTCATTTACATCAGGTATAACTCCCAGTGCAATCCCTCCCCCCTCCCCCTTCCCCATGATAGGCCTTGGTGTGTGATGTTCCCCTTCCCGAGTCCAAGTGATCTCATTGTTCAGTTCCCACCTATAAGTGAGAACATGCGGTGTTTGGTTTTCTGTTCTTGCAATAGTTTACTGAGAATGATGGTTTCCAGCTGCATCCATGTCCCTACAAAGGACACAAACTCATCCTTTTTGATGGCTGCATAGTATTCCATGGTGTGTATGTGCCACATTTTCTTAATCCAGTCTGTCACTGATGGACATTTGGGTTGATTCCAAGTCTTTGCTATTGTGAATAGTGCCACAATAAACATACATGTGCATGTGTCTTTATAGCAGCATGACTTATAATCCTTTGGGTATATACCCAGTAATGGGATGGCTGGGTCATATGGTACATCTAGTTCTAGATCCTTGAGGAATCGCCATACTGTTTTCCATAATGGTTGAACTAGTTTACAATCCCACCAACAGTGTAAAAGTGTTCCTATTTCTCCACATCCTCTCCAGTACCTGTTGTTTCCTGACTTTTTCATGATTGCCATTCTAACTGGTGTGAGATGGTATCTCATTGTGGTTTTGATTTGCATTTCTCTGATGGCCATTGATGTCGAGCATTTTTTCATGTGTCTGTTGGCTGTATGAATGTCTTCTTTTGAGAAATGTCTGTTCATATCCTTTGCCCATTTTTGGTGGGGTTGTTTGTTTTTTTCTTGTAAATTTGTTTGAGTTCTTTGTAGGTTCTGGATATTAGCCCTTTGTCAGATGAGTAGATTGCAAAAATTTTCTCCCATTCTGTAGGGTTGCCTGTTCACTCTGATGGTAGTATCTTTTGCTGTGCAGAAGCTCTTTAGTTTAATTAGACCCCATTTGTCAATTTTGGCTTTTGCTGCCATTGCTTTTGGTGTTTTAGACATGAAGTCCTTGCCCATGCCTGTGTCCTGAATGATATTACCTAGGTTTTCTTCTAGGGTTTTTATGGTATTAGGTCTAACATTTAAGTCTCTAATCCATCTTGAATTAATTTTCGTATAAGGAGTAAGGAAAGGATCCACTTTCAGCTTTCTACTTATGGCTAGCCAATTTTCTCAGCATCATTTTTTAAATAGGGAATCCTTTCCCCATTTCTTGTTTTCTGAGGTTTGTCAAAGATCAGATGGCTGTAGATGTGTGGTATTATTTCTGAGGACTCTGTTCTGTTCCATTGGTCTATATCTCTGTTTTGGTACCAGTACCATGCTGTTTTGGTTACTGTAGCCTTGTAGTATAGTTTGAAGTCAGGTAGCGTGATGCCTCCAGCTTTGTTCTTTCGACTTAGGATTGTCTTGGCAATGTGGGCTCTTTTTTGGTTCCATATGAACTTTAAAGCAGTTTTTTCTATTTCTGTGAAGAAACTCATTGGTAGCTTGATGGGGATGGCATTGAATCTATAAATTACCTTGGGCAGTATGGCCATTTTCACGATATTGATTCTTCCTATCCATGAGCATGGTCTGTTCTTCCATTTGTTTGTGTCCTCTTTGATTTCACTGAGCAGTGGTTTGTAGTTCTCCTTGAAGAGGTCCTTTACATCCCTTGTAAGTTGGATTCCTAGGTATTTTATTCTCTTTGAAGCAATTGTGAATGGAAGTTCATTCATGATTTGGCTCTCTGTTTGTCTGTTACTGGTGTATAAGAATGCTTGTGATTTTTGCACATTAATTTTGTATCCTGAGACTTTGCTGAAGTTTCTTATCAGCTTAAGGAGATTTTGGGCTGAGACAATGGGGTTTTCTAAATATACAATCATGTCATCTTTAACATCTTTAAAAGTTCAAATGTTAACTCACTGGAGTTTTGACCTTTACTTAGGATACGGGAAGCTATAAAGAATTTCACTCTCACCCTAATGACAAGAAAATTTACAAGATAATTTAGAAGATCTAGATCCCATTAGAGAAAGTTTAGAGATCTCAGGGCAACTAACTAGCATGAATTCTACAGATAGGCACCTCCAAAAAGAGAAGAAATACCTGCATTTGTTTACCTGGGGAAGAGCATGGGAGCAGGTGATGCCAAGCACCATACAAGCTGGTCAGAACTCAACTAAGAGGTCGAACATATTGCAAAAGGTGGAGTATGGACTAGTATAAGTGTATAGAACACCTGGGAGTCTCACACACAAAGAGAGTTTTGCATTTACTCACAGGTTATTGTTCCTAAATCTCACTGGGCATGCTTTAAAATGATTGGGTGTGTGGGGATTGCGGATAGAGAGGAAGGAGACAAAGCAGAAGACCAAGGAGAGCTGCCCTTGGTGGCTCAGGCCTGGAAATGGGGGTGGGAGGGTGGTAATAACCACTCTGGGAAAGGCACAAAGTCCAGCTCAGATCCCTTTCTCCTCTCTTTTTTAATCTACAAAAGCTCCACACTACTAGGGGATAGGAAATATACCCTATGACTGTCAGGGAACAGTTGAAAACCCATTGCAACTGTGAAAAGGAAACAGAAAATACCCACTTCTCTGTGGGTGAGGCAGGGAGCAGTCCTGGGCTCAGACCATTAAGGATTCCCAGTCACCAGAATGAAACAAAAATGACTGACGAGAAAGCCCCACCTCTGAGACCCAGAGACACAATGCCAATCTAAGACTAAGGCTAAACCCGAACAACATAGGCTGAACCCAAACAGCATGGGCTGAACCCCTGCCCCTTGCCTTTCCCAACTAAGCTAGCAAGCAATGAGTAACAAATAGTGGCAATCTACCATTGAGGAGTCAAAAGTGTGAAGAAAGACCCTCTTTTCAGGTATAGACTCACAAGGAATGCCTGAAGCTGAGGATGTTACAGGAACATTGAGAAAAATCCTCTGGCAATGCAGCCCTTACCTAAGCACAAGGTAATGATAGAGGAATTTGACACTGGTATTGCAATGAGGTAACCATAGCAACAATAAAATCCAAACCCAGCTTCCAATAAAATCCAAACCATAAAATCCAAACTCCTGAGGTTGACTGAGACATCACCGATATATACTAAAGGCCTAGCAGAAAGAGAGGTACACCCATCTGCAGACATAAATACTATTCACCAGTCTCTACTGTCCTACACATAATTGTTGGGCTTTCAACCAAAAATTATAAGACAAACAAAGAAGCAAGAAAAACAATCCCCTAACAAGAATCAAAACAATCAATAAAATAAGTCTTAGATATAATCTAGATGTGAGAACCATCAGATAGGGATTTAAAAACAATTATAATTAACATGTTAAGAGTTGCTGAGGCAAAAAGTAGGTGAATAAGCAGATTCAGAAAGTTCATAGAACATTAAACAAGATTAAAACAAACAAGCAAACAAAAATACATAGACATATATTCAAACTTACGTCCTGAAAACCAAAGAAATAAAAATTCTTAAAGGCAGCTAGAGGAAAACAATGCATTACATAGCAAGAAACAAAGGTAAGAATTACAGTAGACTTATTAGGTACCCTGCACACCAGAAGATAAGTGCTGGAAGAAGGAATTGTTAACCTGCAATTTCATAAGCAACAAAAACATCTTTCTGAATATGAATAAGATGGATGGTTGTGATGGCTGTACAACAATCTGAATGTACTTAATGCCACTGGACTGTAAAATGTTTTATATGGTAAATGTTATGTATGTTTTATCACTACAAATATTATTTTTAAAAATATGAAGGAGAAATAATGATTTTTTCAACTGTTTCCTAGTCACCCCACATGTAGTCATTCATTATTTTAAATAAAAAATCAGAAACATTGTGTTAGGAACTATTTTTATATTACTCCCACATAAGAATCCCTGTTGTTCAAGACAGCCAATAATTAGCTGCAATCTGGCCAACACTCAGTGACCCAATGGGCAATCTAGTTTTTCCACAATATGGATAATATCTTCTTTCTCCTTTATCACTTCCTCACATTTAACTTCTCCTCAGCTGATTCTTCTCTCCAGGTCCATGTCCATCAAGTCTTAATTGCAAAATGTTAGAATTAGTAGGGTCACTCAGAGGCATCATCTCTAAAGAGAGAGCAGACTAAATCTGTAAAGTCACATCCATTTTGGGGTCTTTGGGCTAATTCATCATCTTAGTCTTGGATCTTCTGTCTACCTTAAGAAGATTAGCCCTTCCTATTTATTCTAGGATCATTAACTTTACTCTACAGTCCTCTGTGGGTACCTTACTTGCACAGATAGACAGGAGTTCTTATCTGTACTTTGCAGCGAGACCTATACATAATAAAAGAAAGAAAACACCTTAATGTCCAACTGTGAGTTGGAATAGAAACAGTATGATCTTCTACAGCCAGAAATATTTCTTTATTGGTTGAGAACATTAAACACCACAAATTTAAATCATTCCCCAGTGTAGATTAGTATGAGTGCAATATTTACAACATAAAAATGAGGTTTTAAAATACAGAATAGTAAACACATACACACCAAAAATCAAGGCATAAAATGACATTTTAAAAAATTGTCATGGATCTCAATGGAGTTGTGTCTCATAATAGAAAAATAATTATACTAATAATCAGAAGCAAAGATGAGAGTTAAATGTATGTGACTTTTAACAAAGAAGTACTAATAATGGAGGGAACTAAGGACCTGATTGAAGACAGTTTAATTTGGCATATTTATCCATTATCTGAAACAGGGAATACAGAATAGGATATTTACATTTGTAGGGCATAGAGTCTTTTCTAGATTATAAAATGTCCAAGTGATAAGCATAAAACATAATGTGATCTCACAAAATATTTTGAGTATGAAAAAATGTGAGGACTGTATTTTTATTTGAGAAAAATATAATTTTATAAAGGAAAACCACTGGTCTTAGAAGCAAATAATAATGGCTATCAAATAATATTCATGGCTATCAATAACTATCAAGTATCATACATTATCTCATTCAATCTTTAACAATCTTTCAAACGAGCTATTCTTCCTATCTTATAGACAAGCTAACTGAGGCTCAGAAAGTTTAAGTAGCTTGTCCAGTGCTACAACAATGCTTGTTGAATGTCTACGTGAATGAACTTGTCTCAATTATTCACATCCCAATCTTCGGAAGATGAAATTTGGTTTTCCAACTATCAAGACAAAGGATGACCCAGAAATTGTAAATTCTGCCACTCTTGACCTTGATAGTTTGAAACAGAATAAATGTTGGCAATTAGCAGCCTGTTAAACAAAAACAAAACCCCTGTGAAGCATGATTATTAAGCTTTGATTCCTTGGCAACTTTACAGATCTGTAATATGTTTAGGGAAACTAATAGAAAACCAAATTCGGCAATAGGAAATTCATTCCTGTATTTGGTAGGTTGACTTCCATAGTTTTAATGCCACAATTTTCATTAATACTTCCCCAGGGCATTAGAGTAAAGCAGATTTGAAGAAGGAACAGTGGGCCTGTATATGAGGCTAAAAGCTAGAGATTAAAAGTTGCTGAAAAAGCCTCTGTGGAATTGTGGGAAGGGTCCCAAACTCAGTGTTACTAATAAATGGCAGTTGGTATTACGAATCATTTGTAAGGGGAATCATTTCCAAGAAATCTAAGTTCACAACAATGTGGTTGTGGATAAGACCAACCAGCAGAGGGGGCTGCTAGAAGAAATAGGGGCTACACAGTCCCTACCTCCCTTACCAACAGGTTGTATTTTAAGTCTATTTCAAAGTTAATTATTTAGAATGCAGAATACGTTGCACCTTGGAATCAATGTTACAAATCAGAAATCAGCACTATAGTCCACATGCTAGCTCCAGCCTATCATCTGTTTTTTTGTTTTTAGAGTGGAGATCTCACTTTGTTGCCAGGGCTGGAGTGCAGTGACACAGTCATAGCTCACTGCAGCCTCCAACTCCTGGGCTCAAGCAATCCTCCCACCTCAGCCTCCTGAGTAGCTAGGACCATAGGTGCATGCCACTGTGCCCAGTTAATATTTTTAAATTTTGTTTTTCATAGAGAAAATTCAATTTTTCTGTGTCCATTGATAAGGTTTTATTGAAATGCTGCCATGCTTATTTGTTTATGTATTGCCTACAGCTACTTTCACATACCACAGCAAAGCTGGGTAGTTTTGACCATATGACTGACAAATCATGTATACAATACATATACATGTACATACATATACACTATCTGGCCCTTTATATTAAACATTTCCTGGTTGTGATGGTTAATATTATGTGTCAACTTGTCTGGGCTAAGGGATGCTCAAATAGCTGGTAAAATATTGTATCTTGGTGTATCTGTGAGGGTATTTCTGGAAGAGATTAGCATTTAAATTAGAAAAGTGAGTGCAGAAAGTCCACTTTCACCTATGTGGTCAGGTATCATCTAATTCTTTGAGAGCCCAAATAGTACAAAAAGGTGGAGAAGTAGAAATTCTCTCCCTCCTTGAGGCGAGACATCCATCTTCTCCTGCCCTTGGACAATGGAGTTCCTGGTTCTCAGGCCTTTGTACCTCAGGACTTAGACCAACCCTCTTCTCCCTTCCCAGGTTGTCAGGCCTTCAGCATTAGACTGGGAGTTAATCATAGCCACCCCTGGTTCTCAGTTCTTCAGATTTGAACTGAATCATACCATCAGCTTACATAAAGCATATTGTGGGACTTCTCAGCCTCCATAATCACATGAGTCAATTCCCATAATAAATTTCTGGTATGTAAACAGTGGTCTTCCCTTATCTGAGGTTTCACTTTCTGAGGTTTCAGTTACCCTCAGTCAATTACAGTCCAAAATTACTATGTCCAGTAAGATATTTTGAGAGAGAGAGATCACATTCATATACCTGTTGTTATAACATATTGTTATAATTGTTCTATTTTATTAATTGTTGACAATCTCTTACTGTACCTAATTTATAAATTAAACTTTATAATAGGTATATAAATATAAGAGAAAAATATAGTGTCTTTAGGGTTTGGTACTATCCACGGTTTCAGGCATCCTTTGGGGGTGCTGGAATATATTCCCCATGGATAAGGGGGTACTACTATGTATCTATATATTCCCTATTTATTCTGTTTCCCTGGAGAACTCTAATACAATGATCCTTGTTATAAAAGATTATTACATTCCCAGGTTGGCTGGCAAAAGTCAATTTCATTTAAAATGTGGTTGTGCTGTGGTGTTAATAGAATTCCAAAGTCTATGCCTTGAATTCTTTTGAGAATTCTGGTGGCATTTCCAGCTGTGGAAGCTTTGAATATCAGAACATACTTTTCAAAGTCATATTTTCTACCTTTGCTCATGCTGTTCAGTCAGTTTGGAATACCTCTCCCCAACGAGAAAAACCATAAAAATGGTTAATATTTATGAGTTAAGAAAATTGAGCATTTTCTACATGTTTTAAGCATTTTACATGTATTACTTTATTTAATCCACACAGCAGAATGAGATAATTACTATTGATATGCCCATTTACAGATGGGGAAGCTGAAACGCAGACTTGCTCCAAGTCACACTTCTGGTAAGTGCTAGAGCTAGGACATAAACCCTAGAAATCTAACACAATCTCAGATATTATGCTATTAACTACTAACCACAAGGCTATAACCCTTTTTGCAACTTTTGAAAGCCCTTTCAACTTTTAAGTCCTAATTAAAATGCCAAGTTTTTCATAAAGCCTTTTTCCAAGATTCCCCATGCCCACAAGTTCAAAATAATTGTATTTATGGTTTTATGAGCCCTCTATTTGTCTATAAAAGTACTCAGTTCATTTTACTCTGTGTTCTAATTTACATGTTGCACTCCAAACCTTAGGCACACACATAAACAAAATGTGAATTTTAAGCTTATTCAGGGCAAGAAACATACAATCCGTTACATCATACACAGCAGGTGCTTCACGAATGCATCTACTGCAAATAACTGAGTGAATGAATGCAAAGGCAGTTGGTTCGTGATATTATACAAAACATTCTAATGGAGATAACTCCTCAGGTGGTAAAGATATTAACATGTTTGACAGTGAGCTTGGTTTCATTTGCTACTCGAAGTGAGTCATAATCAAGACATTCTTTTCAAATCTATATAACTACCTGAAGAAAGCCTTAAGTATAGCCAAACAGGGATCTTGAGGAAATTCTCTTGTTTATACAAGATCTAGCCAGAGAAACAGAAGCCCCCAACATTCATCTCTCTTTGGGGTTAAGGCAGTGGTATTCCAATCTTTCTTATTTGCTGACATTTTATTTAACAAAATCCTATATGGAAGTCCAAACTATAATATAAAATCAATGAAACGAAGTATCTTGTAATTGAGGCAGTAGAGGGTAGAGAGGCAAGGAAAGATGAAGGTCTAGAATCCTTCCACCTCCAAGGGACCCCTAGGGCACCACCACAGGACTTCTAGAACACAGCACAATTTGGCTTGAAAACTATACTGAAATGCATGTTAATTCAGTAACACATTTTTGTTCATTATTACTTATTATTTTCTACATCATCAATTATCCCTAAAACAAGAAAGGGCCTTGGCAGCATTCAATATTTGCCTTTTGACATAAGGTGAAGTAAATTTTGATAGATATGAAGTCAAGAAAAGATCTACAGGGATGCAGGAGAGTACAGATATGAGAGGGCAGCCATACCAGAGGGTCACCGGACAATCAAAAGATAATGACGCTGGGTGCTACCAAAAAGGGAGGCAGGAAAAAGGACTCTGAGGGCCACATCTCAACATTGCACCAGGCTTGTATCACCAATGGTAAAGAATGTGGCAATTGTTAGTTATTACTCCAAGATGTCTCATGATTTAAAAATCACTGGTGGGAGTGGATCTTTGAAATACAGGTATTCCAGCATTTGCAGGAATAGTGAGTTGTCCAGTATAATATCAAGGTGAAAAATCCATGCTTGGACTGAAGAAAAGTATATGCTCTTAGTTAAATATTGGTTAACAGACACAACAAGAAATCATTCTGTTTTAATCCATAACAGTGGTACTGGCTGCGTTGAAACCAAAGCTCAGATAGATATATCATTGTGTGGAGATAGGTTGAGCCATCTCTGGCTCTAATGCAATCTTGAGCCTCAAGGGCACTGGAATCAGGCACACATCATGAGAGTCCAAGAAAAAAAGGCAGCTTTTCCAGAGAGAGAAAATAAAGAGAGAATTAAAGAGCTTTATCCATGATCTTCAAATTGGTAAGAACTTGGGGGTCTCATATATTCCAAATATCAGTCCTTAGAAACAGAAAAATCTCTAGTTTTGGATTCAGAAAATTTTATTTGAAGTCCTGACACTTCCACTTATTAGATTTAAACTTGATATTTAATCTCTCTGATATGTACAGTGGCACTTATAATACTTGTCCTATCTCATGGTATTGTTAATCTCATACTGAAAGGCGGATGATGAACTCAAAATAGTCATCCTTTTAAGGCTACCATTAGATTACTAATTTAGAACCTACAGTTCTTTTATTTTATGCTTATGGGAGAGTGATCATGGAAGGATATACTAGGCTTAGCAGAGAAGAATCCCTGTAGAAGTTTTTGGGATAAAACATCGGAATTGTACATGAAGCCCCAAAAGAGTAGAGTAGGCAAGAGATAACTATTAAGGAGGGGTGATTAGGACTCTTGGGACCAGAGGTGAAAACAATGCTGCGGTTGCTGTTTCTTTTTGTAAAGATAGGGTCTTGTTCCGTCACCCAGGCTGGGGGACATGGTGTCATCAGAGCTCTCCATAACCTTGAACTTCTGGGCTCAAGCAATTCTCCTGCCTCAGCCTCCCAAGTAGCTGGGACTGTGGGCAGGTACCACTGTGCCAGGCTAATTTTTTAAAACATTTTAGTAGAGACGAGGTCTTGTTATTTTACCCAGGCTTGTCTCAAACTCCTTGCCTCATGCAATCCTCTCGGCTTGGCCTCTCAAAGTGCTGGCATTATAGACGTGAGCCACTGTGCAAGGCCAACAATGTTGTTTTAAGTGGAAAGGAAAATCCTTGGTTTCCCCAGGAATGAAACATGTCACTAGTTGAAAAGAGAAGAAAAGGGGTGAATTTTTGTTGACCATTGGTTCCCAGAAAAAATCATAGGCAATGAGACCCAAGCCTTCGAAAAAATTGGAAAAGAAAATTACAAAGCAGTTAATACAATCTAGGGAATTCCAATGAGCCAAATAATTGACATTATTTCTGAGAGATCTTGTCAGTAATTCCAGTGGCTAGGAAACAGGAGTAGACCAAGCAAAAAAAAACTGTGTGTGTGTTTATCTGTGTGTCTGTGTCTGTGTCTGTGTCTGTGTGAGAGAGTGGAATTGGGAAGCAGTTATAGATAGCTTGATAGATAAAAAGATAGATAGAAAACTTGCCCTGTGAACTACCCACATGTACACACACTGTGATTTCTTGGCTCCTCCTACCCACCCTGCCCAATGCCACTGAGGGTTAATCAGTAGAAGAAACCTACAGGCAGCCTCTACTTCTTCTGTAGCCTTCTGTTTCAAGTTTAGAAGGGGATCGTCTCAGGGATGCTCAAGCCTACCTGCAATTGGTAAGACAGATTAGCTACCCTATGGGTTAAATATTCCTTCAATGACTGGCGTAAAACCCCTAAATGTCATTTGTAAGTGTGTTTACAAACCTTTTATGAAGTATAATGAGCCTTTGCTAATAGAAAAATATCTTATATTTAAGCTCTCAAATGATGGTAGTTGGATTTTTTAGAATCTATTAATTGAGAAACTACAAAATGAAGACAGCTGCTGTGAACCCAAAAACTTTTAAGTGAATTTCATTATTATTCACCAACATCATAAATATACTCAAGAAGTTGTACATATTATAAAATATGTACTATATATGTATGTGAATATATATATACATGTACTATGCAAAACAAAATTTACTCAGCCTATAGCTGATGATTTGTGTGTAAATGAATTTTAAAAATCTCTTCTAATTCTGCGATTCCCAGAAACCTCTAGTACACATGTTGGGAATCATTAATTCACATCACTAATCTTATATAGAAAATGCATTCTGGGTTCTAAGTGACCAACCCAGAACTAGAAAACTTAAGATGACTAATCAACTAATAAGCTAATAATAAGCAATGGCTAAACATTAGACTAAGGCAGTCCTTCTCAACGTTTTTAAATTATCGTTTCCCCAAGGATCCCTTATAGATATTTATTTTTCTTAATTGTCCTCCTTGAAATTTTAATACTACCCATATACTGTATATCTATTTTATACTGTTCATACTGTAACCTTTGGAGGAGAACAAACCATTGTAATATCTAAGTTTTCTCACACACACTCCACCAAGTACCAATTTTTTACCAACTTGAAGGCTATATTGCTTCTATTCAGAATACATGGGCTAAGGAATTTTATATTCATTATCTTATATAATCCTTAAATTGAGTATTATTCCCATTTCATTAGATGACACTGAGGCTGAGAGAGGCTAAATAAAGTTATCCAGTTCATTACACTCACTAAGTCCACACAAGGACTGAATGGAAACACTATACATGGTAAATTTCCTAGAGCAGCTAATAGGACACTCACAAACACAAATTGCCCTTAAAGAATGACAGTGTCAAAGCCTTGCATTATGCATTAAAAGCTGCTACATGTATGACCAGGTTTTTTTTCTTTGACATTCATTGTCTGATTAAGCCTGGAAAGTCTTTGCTGGCTTGGTATAGAATAATTTTTCAGTATTATTGATCAAACATATATTATTTAACATTTTAAAATGTTTTAACATTTTCATTTTCTAAAGTCCAAGTAATTTAAAGAAATATGGCTTGCAGACCATTTGCTTCTTCAATAACTTAGAGGTTATGTGAAAGCAAGTTTTACTCTTGGGTAATTTTAGCAGGCAGCAATGATATGTAATTATGTCAAGTTAAGTTTTTTGTTCAGTGTTTTTATCAATGTTGTCACAAGAGACAGATACATCAAATGTTGGCACTAAAAAGATTCTTAAGAGATAATCTTAATTGAAGCTCAACAGTCATACTCATGGTTAGGAGAGGAACTAAGACTTAAATTAAATTATAGTTGATAACCTTTCTTCCCAACCAGAGGAATTTATTCTAGGTGCCATAGAAAAAAATAAAATTACAGATTTTTAAGTTAGAAGGTACGTTAACTGATTCCTAAGATACTTCCAAATTGGTAAAGTCACTAAATGTAGTTTAAAGCAAAAGGATATGAGAGAATTCTGCTTCTGGCCAAGATAAAGTAACAATGACCAGATTCAATATATGAAATAATGGTTTCCAAAACACTGAACATCAGACAACAAAGGACAGTGAACTCTGAGACATGACAACCAAACAACTGAGCACTGTAATTTTTTCAGTTTTCTGCATTAAGAGAGTTACAAGTTATGACACAGAAGAGATGAAAAGATGCTTAGTAAGCTCCTTGATTTGAGGAGATAGAGGTAAGAGTCTGGGGAGACCAAAGCACTTCATTCAGACTAACGGCAAATAAAGAGATGCATGGAGACGTAACTCTAGATCTACAGAAAGTTCTCAAATATTCAGCAGAATACAAATAAGCACATGAGTATGAAGAAACTACCAGAGGTAGGGAATCATCTGAAAGTTAGAAGGAATAGCGTGTTCTACAAGACTGAGAATAGTACTTATTCCTGCCAGTGAGCCTGAAAAAAATCATAATTCATAGGGCATTAGATGGAGTACTTAAAGAGGTCTTGCCTCAGTTATGGAGAATATTAGCTCTAGACTGAACATTGCTCCAGCCCTTCCTAACAAATTGTATAAGCAAGACAGGAAAGGATCAAACTGTTTCCAAATAACTTAATTCTCCATAAACATAGCTCAGAACAATGCAAAAATATACACTTTTTAACAAGGCAAAATGTACAATATCTCTCATTCAATCCAGGATTATTTAGTATGCAAAGAGTCAAGAAAACATGACTCATGATATGAAAAATAATCAATTGAAAACGACTCAGAACTGACAGATATGTCAGAATTATCAAAGCATGACATACTGTACTTGAATTCCATATGTTCTAAGCGAGACAAGAAAAATATTTTAAAATATCCAAACTGAATTTCTAGAGATAAAATCTACAATGTGTGAGACGAAAAATACACAAAGGTTTAACAGTGGATTAGACAATGCAGGACAAAATATCAGTGAACTTGAAGGAGTAATATTATAAACAATCCAAGATGAAATCCACTGAGAAAGAAGAATCCAAAAAAATGAAAAGAGCATCAGTCAGCTCTGGGACAATTTCAAGTGGCCTAATATAGATATAATTGGAGTCTTAGAATAGAGAGAAGAAAGGTCAGAAAAATATATTTGAAGAAATTACAGCAGACAACTTTGCAAATTTCATGAAAATAGTAAAACACAAATTCAAAGAGCTTAAAGAATCCTAAGCATAAGAAATATAAAGAAAACTATACCAAGGAACCAAATTGCTCAAAACCAGTGATAAACAGAAAACATTAAATGTAGTCGGAGAAGAAAAATACACTACCTACAGAGGAGCAAAGATAAGTAAGACTTCAGATTCCTCATTGGAAACAATGCAAGTGAGACAACAGGAGCAACATCTTTAAAGTACTTAAAGAATAAAACAAACAAACAACAAAAAAAAAAACTGTCCACCTAGAATGCTACAGCCAGTAAAAATAACTTTCAAAAAATGAAGGTGAAATAAAAACATTTTCAAAATGACAAAAGGACAAATAATTCATTGCCAGAAAAACTGAACCATAAGAAATGTTAAAGATTGTCCTTAAGGCAGAATGAAAATAATAACAAATAGAAATCTGTATCTACACAAAATAATATAGAGTACTGGAAATGGTAACTACAGACAGTCCCTGACTTACAATGGTTTGAACAACCAGACAACAAAGGACAGTGAACTCAGAGAAACGACAACCAAATAAGGGGAGCACTGTAATTTTTGAGCTTTCTGCATTAACGGAGTTTATAGGTCATGACACAGGGAAGATGAAGTGAAACGAGCTTAGTAAGTTCCTTAATTTGAGGAGATAGAGATAACAGTCTGGGGAGACCAAAACACTTCATTCCGACTAACAGGGAATAAAGAAATTTTGGGGAGAAAATATTTGCAAACTACTCATCTGACAAGGGATTATACCAGAATATATAAGGAACTCAAACAACTCTATAGGGAAAAAAATCTAATAATCCAATTAAAAATGGGCAAAAGATTTGAAAAGACATTTCTGAAAAGAAGACATACAAATGGCAAAAGGCATATGAAAAAGTGCACAACAACATTGATCATCAGAGAAATGGGAATCAAAACCACAATGAGATATCAATTCATTCCAGTCAAAATGGCTTTTATCCAAAAGTCAGGCAATAACAAATCCTGACGAGCATGTAGAGAAAAGGGAACACTTGTACACTATTGGTGGAAACCTAAGTTAGTACAACCACTATGGAGAACAGTTTGGAGTTTCCGCAAAAAACTAAAAATAGGCTACCATATGATCTAGCAATCCCACTGCTGGATATATACCCCCAAAGAAAGGAAATCAGTATATCAAAGAGTTATCTGCACTCCCATGTTTGTTGCAGCACTATTCACAATAGCCAAGATTTGGAAGCAAGCTAAGTGTTCAACAGATGAATGGATAAAGAAACTGTGGGCTGGGTGCAGTGGCTCATGCCTGTAATCCCAGCACTTTGGGAGGCTAAGGCAGGTTGACCACCTGAGGTCAGGAGTTCAAGACCAGCCTGGCCAACATGGTGAAACCTGTCTATACTAAAAACACAAAAAATTAGCCAGGGGTGGTGGCGGATGCCTGTAATCCCAGCTACTCTGGAGGCTGAGGCAGGTGAATCACTTGAACCCAGGAGGTGGAGGTTGCAGTGAGCCAAGATCGTACCGCTGCACTCCAGCCTGTGTGACAGAGACTCCATCTCCAAGAAAAAAAAAAAAAAAAAAGAAATTGTGGTACTTATACACAGTGGAGTACTATTCAGCTATAAAAATAATGAGATTGTTATTTGCAACAACATGGATGAAACTGGAAGTTATGTTAAATGAAATAAGCTAGACATAGTCAATAGTAATTAAATTGTACATTTAAAAATAACTAAAAGAGTATAATCGGAATGTTTGTAACACAAAGGGTAAATGCTTGAGGGGATGGATACCCAATTTTCCATGATGTGATTATTATGGATTGCATGCCTGCACCAAAATATCTCATGTACCCCATAAATATGTACACCTACTACATATCTACAAAAGTTTAAAAATTCTAAAAAATGTAATATGAATGCTCAGCACATTAACTTCTAGTCTTCTTGATTTTCTAATATATACATTTAGCATGATAAATCTCTCTCCAAAGTACTACTTTAGCAGTGTCATAGAAATTTTGATTGTTGTATTTTTATTACAAAGTTCACAAATGTCCTAATTTTCATGATTAATACTTCTCTCTTTGACTAATGTTTACTAGAGGATTTTTTGAATTTCCAAATGTGGATTTTTCTAGTTAAAATCTTTTAAAATTATTTTGTGGTCAGAAACTACATTCTAAATTATTTCAGTCCTCTAGAATGTATTTAGACTTGCTTTTTATGGTGCCCAATTGCATGTGTGCATGTCTGTGTGTGTGTGGTGTGTATGTGTGCATGTGAGCATGTGTATACCTGCGCGCGCGTGTGTTTTCAAGTAATCTATTTATTTCAAAAACAATGTGTTTTCCATTTTGAGGTTCAACTTTCTATATCCTTAGCGATTTTTTTGTCAGATTGTTTGGTCAGTTTTTAAGAAAGTATCTTAAAGTATACCACTATGATTATGTGTTTGCTTGTTTCTCCTTGTAGTTTGTCATGATTTTCTTTATATATTTTGAAGCTATGTTTTTAGTTAAATAGAATTTATAATATTTTTTTCTGGTGACTTGAAACTCTTCTCTAGTTCTTTTATTGTGATGTTAGGGACTAGGACTAAATACTAATCAAGAAAGAGATATGCAGCCTCGATGAAAAGGAAGGACCGTTTTCTGCAGAGGCTTTTTCCCCCTCACTAAGAAATGGAATATAATATAGTATTCCATGGTGTATATGTGCCATTTTCTTAATCCAGTCTGTCACTGATGGACATTTGGGTTGATTCCAAGTCTTTGCTATTGTGAATAGTACCGCAATGAACATACGTGTACATGTGTCTTTATAGCAGCGTGATTTATAATCCTTTGGGTATATATCCAATAATGGGATGGCTGGGTCATATGGTACTTCTAGTTCTAGATCCTTGAGGAATCGCTATACTATGCAGCCATAAAAATGGATGAGTTTGTGTCCTTTGTAGGGACATGGATGCAGCTGGAAACCATCATTCTCAGCAAACTATCACAAGAACAGAAAACCAAATACCGCATGTTCTCACTCATAGGTGGAAACTGAACAATGAGATCACTTGGACTCGGGAAGGGGAACGTCACACACCGGGGCCTATTATGGGGAGGGGGGAGGGGGAGGGATTGCATTGGGAGTTATACCTGATGTAAATGATAAGTTGATGGGTGCTGACGAGTTGATGGGTGCAGCACATCAACATGGCACAAGTATACATATGTAACAAACCTGCATGTTATGCACACGTACCCTAGAACTTAAAGTATAATAATAAAAATAAAGAAATATAAAAAGGTTATTTAAACTTTAAATCACTGGAAGAAATAAAGTAAATTATTTTGATTATTGTAAAAAAAAAAAGAAATGGAATATAATCGAATTCCTCTAAAAGGAATGGAATACAAGGACATCCTGCTCTACTCTGTCTCCAGCCCTGTTGAGAGAATGAATATCTCCCTTCCTTCCTGTGCTGGAGAGATTATGAGGTCAAATTCTGGTGTTCAACATGAGATATATAAAACCCAGCATTAGCCTGAGGCAGAGGTTCTCAACTTTAGTCAATTTTTGAAATTTAGTCAATTTTTGATTATCTTTATATTTGCCATATCCACTTAGGGTCTGTTCTATTGTCAACTTAATTTTTTCTTTGGAGTAACTTAAAGTGTTAAAAAAAAAAGCACCTCACTTTTTAATGTAAATACTTATATTTACTTTACCTAAGGTAAACACATCTGTAAAATCTCAGGTCTGATGTGCTAGTTATATTTTTTAATCCATAGGAAATTAAATTTGCCCCCTATCACTCAGAGCAACCAGTGGTACCTAGACAATATTTTGAGCAATGATAATTTCAATTTACCTGTGTTTTGCCATAGCTGACTAAAATATCTAAGAAAATATCTGGAAAATGCTAAGAAAACTACAGCAAGTTCTAGATATTATTTCTTATCAATTCAGAGGACAAAGCTGTCATGTTCATCATTAACTCTCAGTAACTAGAACAGTTTCTGGTAAGTGGTAACTTCTCAGTAAACTTGTATGAATAAACTTATGAATAATTGAAGACCCAAAGATTTCTTTACTTCCTATCTTTTTACTCAGCAAATTTCAGAATGTGGCTTCTGTTGAAGGGACACTAAGCAGCATCTGCTTGTTCTGTTTAGAAGGTGAATAAGGGAAGGCTAAACTTGACCACACTTGGTCATCATGGTTACAAGAGCCCCTATTTAACTTTACTTAATGCTGGAGTTTTGTTTCTCAAAGCATAGGACGTACAATTTTATGCGGTATATGAATTGATTTCACATGATTCGTGAATATAGTATTAAATAACACTTGAATCACATAGAGGAAGTTATTCCAGTTTCTTTTTTAAATTTTTATTTACTTATTTATTTATTTTAATTTTACTTTAAATTCCTGGATACATGAGCAGAACATGCAGGTTTGCTACATAGGTATACACACGTGCCATAGGGTTTGCTGTACCTACTGACCAGTCCTCTAAGATCCCTTCCCTCACCCTCCACCCCGCAACAGGCCCTGGCGTGTGTCGTTTATCTCCCTGTGTCCATGTGTTCTCATTGTTCAATTCCCACCTATGAGTGAGAATATGTGTTGTTTGGTTTTCTGTTCCTGTGTTAGTTTGCTGAGGATGATGGCTTCCAGCTTCATCCATGTCCCTGCAAAGGACATGATCTTATTCCTTTTTATGGCTGTATAGTATTCAATGGTATTTATGTACCACATTTTCCTTATCCAGTCTGTCATTGATGAGCATTTCGGTTGGTTCCATGTCTTTGCTATTGTAAATAGTGTTGCAATAAACATACATGTGTCTTTACAGTAGAATGATTTGTATTCTTTTGGGTATATACCAGTAATGGGATTGCTGGGTCAAATGGTATTTCTGGTTCTAGATCCTTGAGGAATCGCCACACTGTCTTACACAGTGGTTAAACTAATTTACATTCCCACCAACAGTGTAAAAGCACTCATTTCTTCACAGCCTTGCCAGCATCTATTGTTTCTTGACTTTTTAATAATCTTCATTCTGACTGGCATGAGATGGTATCTCATTGTAGTTTTGATTTGCATAATGATCAGTGATTTTGAGCCCTTTTTCATATGTTTGTTGGCCACATAAATGTCTTCTTTTGAGAGTGTCTGTTCACATCCTTTGCCCACTTTTTGATGGGGTTGCTTTTTTCTTGTATTTTTTTTATGTTCCTTGTAAATTCCGCATATTAGACCTTTGTCAGATGGGTAGATTGCAAAAATTTTCTCCCATTCTGTAGGTTGCCTGTTCACTCTGATGATAGTGTTTTTTTGTTTTTGTTTTTGTTTTTTGCTGTGCAGAAGTTCTTTAGTTTAATTAGATCTCATTTGTCAGTTTTGGCTTTTGTTGCCATTGCTTTTGGTGTTTTCATCATGAAGTCTTTGCCCATGCCTATGTGCTGAATGGTATTGCCTCGGTTTTCTTATAGGGTTTTTATGGCTTTGGGTTTTACATTTAAGTCTTTCATTCATCTTGAGTTAATTGTGAATGGGAGTTCATTCATGATTTGGCTCTCTGCTTCTCTGGGGTGTAAAGGAATGCTTGTGGTTTTTGCACATTGATTTTGTATCCTGAAATTTTGCTGAAGTTGCTTATCAGCTTAAGGAGTCTTTGGACTGAGATGATGGGGTTTTCTAAATATAGAATCATGTTGTCTGCAAACAGAGACAATTTGACTTCCTCTCTTCCTATCTGAATATGCTTTATTTCTTTCTTTTGCCTGATTGCCCTGGCCAGAACTTCCAATACTATGTTGAATAGGAGTGGTAAGAGAGGGCATCCTTGTCTTGTGCCGGTTTTCAAAAGCAATGCTTCCAACTTTTGTCCTTTCAGTGTGATGTTGGCTGTGGGTTCGTCAAAAATAGTTATTATTATTTTGAGGTATGTTCCATCAATATCAGTTTATTGAGAGTTTTTAACATGAAGGGATGTTGAATTTTATCATAGGCCTTTACTGGATCTATTGAGATAATCATGTGGTTTTTGTCTTTGGTTCTGTTTATGTGATGGATTACGTTTACTGATTTGCATATGTTGAACTAGCCTTGCATCCCAGGGATAAAGCTGAATTGATCATGGTGGATAAGTTTTTTGATGTGCTGCTGGATTTGGTTTGCCAGTATTTTATTGAGGATTTTTCCACTGATGTTCATCAGGGATATTGGCACACATCAGAAAGTTAGAAAGATCTCAAATTGACACCCTAACATCACAATAAAAGAACTAGAGAAGCAAGAGCAAAGTCATCCAAAAGCTATCAGAAGACAAGAAATAACTAAGATCAGAGCAGAACTGAAGGAGACAGAGACACAAAAACCCTCCAAAAAAAATCAATGAATCCTGAACCTTTTTGAAAAGATTAACAAAATATATAGACCACTAGCTAGACTAATAAAGAAGAAAAGAGAGAAGAATCAAATAGTCATGATAAAAAAATGATAAAGGAGATATCACCACTGACCCCACAGAAATACAAACTACCATCAGAGAATACTATAAATAACTCTACGCAAATAAACTAGAAAATCTAGAGAAATTCATAAATTCCTGGACACATACATCCTCCCAAGACTAAACCAGGAAGAAGTCGAACCCCTGAATAGACCAATAACAAGTTCTGAAATTGAGGCAGTAATTAATAGCCTACCAACCAAAACAAACAAACAAACAAACAAACACCAGGACCAAATGGATTCACAGCTGAATTCTACCAGAGGTACAAAGAAGAGCTGGTACCCTTCTTTCTGAAACTCTTCCAAACAATTGAAAAGGAGGGACTCCTCCCTAACTCATTTTATGAAGCCAACATCATCCTGATGCTAAAACCTGGCAGAGACACAACAAAAAAAAGAAAACTTCAGGAAGTTATTCTAGTTTCAATCCTCCATGAATTCTATTTGCATCAAACTCTTGGTTTGGCACTAGGTGATTATCTCTCAAAAACTTCCAAAAGCAGGCAACAATACATAATTATATTTAAATAGTATTGTTTTGTTTGTCATTTGTATCTACATTTACAGAGTAATATACTACAGTAGTTAGGCATTACAGGCTTTAAAGTTACTCAGCTTGAATTAAAAAAAATACAGGTTTGCTAACTATTGACTGATTTCTTGGGTAGGTTGCTTCTGTGTCTCTCTGCTATCATTTGTATATGGGTCTAATAATGGTACCTACTTAATGGAGTTCATGTGAAGATCAAAGACCTAATTTATGAAAAACAATATAGTATGAAGCACTAGGAAATATTCAATAAATGTCAGCTATTGTACTTACTTTTAGGAGGTGATAATGGTTTTCCATTATAGCAAGGAGTTAACTTTATAACCTAAATATACATATAGCTAAATGATCTCAAACAAAATTTGAGAAGTAAAAACAAGTGGTCAGTGTAGAGAAAAATATTATAGAATAGCTAGTAGAAGACTATAAAAACTTTGGAAAGTGTTATGCTAGGTTGTTAAGTTATAAATGAGTTAACCAATTCTGATAGGGCCACCAAGAGGCAGTGCCTTCCAAATCAAATGTTCCATGGAAATATTCTAAAATTCCTTAGTGACCAGTGAACTTAGCACATAACTTGGCACATGGCATGCACCATAAATATTTGTTGAATGACGAATTAATGCATTTAACTGGTATACAGACCAACAGAATTTTCTTGGCTAAAACCTACCTTTTCTATTTTATTTTTTAAAGAAAATATTGAGCCTATTTTCAGCCATCCCATAGCCTAACTCTGTGCAGACTGAGGGTGGATTTTTTTAGTCATAATAAATGGCAACTTTGCCAACTGTACATTAATATTCAAAGCATATAGATTTTCTTGCAAGCAGCAGCATCAACAGAATATCTTCATGTCCGACTCACTAGAGAGCTCTGTCCCAAAATGTTACTTGTGGAATTGTTGCTACAATCTTAGCTGAGACTATTAATAGTTGAAGAAATTGAAGACATATTACCTCTCTACTTTTCTATGAATTCCAAGTTCTATTCTCAGACAAGATAAAACCAATAGATGACTATTTACCTGAATCTCATTACTTAATATCCTGTACATATGTCTTACTGAGCTTTTTTGTTACACTTCTGAAGTTTATTAATAGTATTAGACATGACCTTTTTATAGGGCATGCCATTGAATATTTTGTAAAAAAAAATCCATGTTCAAAAACATTGTTTGTTGTGAAATATCTCTTACATAAGAACCTGCTGTACAATTCTTTTTAGAAAATGAATGAACATCCTTCGTTTTATTACAAAACAAAATTTATTTGACTGACTGAATTTCCTTTTTACTCCTGAGTGATGGAAAGCTTGAAACTGAAGTTAACGTCCTTTTCCAGTAGCACATATTAGCTTGGGTTCTTAAGGGAATATATGCTTCCTATTACTATGACTTTTATTTTAAATTTCTATTTTAATAATATGTTTTCTAGATTTTTTTTTATTGTATCTATAACCTTACTTGGAAGCAAGAAGTACTAGAAAGCAGTTTAGGTAGTTTAGAAAAAGTGCACACTCAAACTCACTGTGTTCAAATCCTAGCTCCATTGCTTCCCAGCTGCTATCTTGACATTTTGTTTAATCTTTCTGTGCCTCATTTTCTTATCAATAAAGTGGGAACAAAAACAGGCCCCATCTCATAAGTTTACTGGCAGGATTACATCAGTTAATGTTTAGTACACTGCTTGGCAAATCATAACTGAAAATAAATATTAGGTATATTTCAAAACTAAGGAATGTGACAAATAATACATAGGATATAATCATTATAAAGAATAAACTGATAAAGCATCTATGTAGCTAAAAATTAAATGTGCAGTTTTCTCACTTCCAAAACTAACACACCAATTTTTCGTAGATTGTGATTTGCCCAGGCCTATGTTCTAGTAGCAGATATTCAATGAGGGAGGGTATGTTCAGGGCAGGTTTCATTCAACTTTTAATTTATTCAATGTCTATTATGGTCTTCACATGATGCTGTGGGCTGTGGGGATACAGAAATAAACAAAACAAAATCTTAGCCCAATGGATAACTTTCTAGGTTTAAGATGTTCTAAGAGAAGGTTAACTTCAGGCGGAAATAAAATCCAAACCTCAGAGAATGCTAACATAGAGTAATTCCAAAAGAAATTATGTGACCTGGAACTTCCACTTCCAGCTGAGATAGAATTACAAGAAACAGAATTACCCTCTTGACTTAAACAACTGAAAACCTGGACAAAATATACAAGACAGGTTTCAAATCTCTGACAACAGCCAGCACAGTCCTGTGATTACTGAGAAAAGAAAAACAAATTTCTCCAATGTATTGCCTAGAAGTCGTTCCTAGGTCATAGCCAATGTACAGAATGCTGTAGGAGGATATAATAAAGAGATCTACTTTTTTTTTCCTGGGAGTCATGAAAGGCCTCCTTGAGGAAATGATGTTTATGCTGAGACTTGAAAGATTTAGTTATTCACTCAGCAAGTACTGTTGAGCATCTGTCCATTGATTGTTCTAAGTGCTAGGTGGCAGAGTTAAACAAGAGAGACAAGGTAGGTACTTGCTCTCACTGAGTTTATTTTCTGGTGGATGAATAAGAGATAAGCAAGACAAAGTGGCTAAGGGTAAAAGAATGTTCCACACTGAAGAAAGAGAAGGTTCAATGTCCCAGAAGTTGAAGAGATCCTAGTGTATCCTAGTGATTAGATATTTAGTTTGATTAGAATGAAAATCAGAGTTTGTGGTTGAGGAGCTATAACTAAACTGGTGAATGATGCAGGGATCACAGCATGCAGAAGGTTGTAGGTCATGTTAAGAATGTGATGCTTTGTCATAATAATAATGGGAAGCCACTGATGTTTTTTAACAAACAAGGGATCGAGTCAATTTTGTATAATTGAAACATTACTCTGGCTCCAACTCAAGAATGAGTTGGAATGGGCTAGAAGCAAGGAGATCATTTAGGAAGATAATGCAAATACCCCAATAAATGATTATAGAGACTGGATTACAGTATGAAGATGAGTGAGACAGATTGGAGGATAGATTAAATATCTGGCGAGAGAGGAAACGGAAAGAGGGAAGTCAAGAATGACTAGTCTAGCAACTGGGAGAAGAATGATGTCCTTTATCAAAGAGATAATTATGAAGAAGGAGCATACTGGGAGGAAGACAAAATAAATCCAATTTTGATTCTATTACACTTGAGATGCCTGTGAAATATACTAGTGGAGCTGTCAATGTGGTGAATACACAGGTCTAGAGCTCAGGAGGAGAGTGCCAGCAAGATATGGGAGTTTTTACCATGGAAATGGTATAGAAGTCATGGATGCAGGTAAAATAAGCCCTGTCACACCATGGTACATCTAAGTATACTGTATACTGTATACTTGTCTGTATGCTCAGTAGTTTGTTTTAAGGTGTTTCACACATATCTGTATGCTGTAAGAGGTGCTCCTAGTCTTTGATTTCCTATATACTACTTCTGTTTCTTTCTAGCTTCTAGAATAAGGCTCTATACATAATACACACACTATAAACATTTTCAACAGAGAAACCAGAAAACCACTTGTTCCAACTGGTGTCTGGTGAGGATGCACTTTTTCTCCCTTACAGGTATAGCGTTCCACATTTGAGGCAATGAATTTCTTAGGAATTACAGGAATTTTGAAGGACTTTTTTCCTACCATGATGTGTATCCTGACAAAATAAATATGCATTCTCTTATTGGAGCAGGCAGCCAGGAATGTAGTGCTCTGGGAAATCCCTGAAGTAATGAGCTCTGCAGTGTAAAGACCCATGTGAATCATTTTCAGGCACAAGTTGATTGAGCTTTTCCCTAAATTAGAAATGGTTTTATGGAGCAAACATCTGTGGCCTTGGTGGACCTCAAGAAAGACTTACAGTTGATGGTTTTTTAGTTAATACTGGGAAACAACTGTTGGGGTGTGTGTGTGTGTGTGTGTGTGTGTGTGTGTGTGTGTGTGTGTGTGATGTGTTTCCGCAGAATCCTACTCCACCAGGGAACATGAGTTTTACATTACAGTTGTTTGCCTTTCTGTACATAACTGTGCCTTCAGTCTTTCACTTGCTGAAGCTGCAGTGCTGCTCTGTTCTGATGTTACTTCAGTGCAGCTGGAGGCATGTCTTTTGGCAAGGTTCTGTGTTTATTATAATCTCTGTGATGTAAATTTCTTCTTTAACTTTCTCTTTAAATACTTAGAATTATGAATGTGATTTTAATTAAGGATTTCAAATAGAAACATTTCCTTTTTCTTAAGACAGTTTTCAGTTAGAATATTTTAGGGTTTTGAGAAATACCAGATCCCCAACTCAAAGTGCACAAAATAATCATCAGTTACTCCTTTAGGCTGCCACGGTGTGGCTGAGGTTGCAGGGCATGGATTTAAGTTATAGTCACAATTAAGTATCCTGCAACTCTTTTTTGCCCCCTTCAAATGTCTACAACCTATTTGCAGATTTGGAAAACCTTTCCTACATCACATCGTGGGTATTTTTCCTTTATGTAAACTCATGCCTGTTAGGGGTAGGTCTTGCTCCAGGCCTGGCATTTCAGATCAGATACTGTTTTTGCCTCTTTTAGACTGGTGGCTTTGTCACTTAGCCTCTACGAACCTCAGGAGCTTCATATGTGTAACTCAGATGTCCTGCTCTTACCAGGTGCAAAATGAATATTCAAAATTAAATGATTCCACATGCTCTGCTTCCTTTTGATTATCAAATATATAATATGCTTATTTTTACATGGAAATGGCTCTTCAGAGCCATTACAGAACCCAAGTAACAAATGTTGTCCCCAGAGGTGAACTGAAGGTAAGAAGGAGACTTATATTTTTCACTACATATCCTTTTCCATTGGAGGTTTCTTCCATGTTTAAATATAACTTTGTTAAAAACAAAGAAGCAAAGTCAATATGACTAAAAGCCCCCATCTTGTGAACTGTGAGAAGTTTTTTTTTTTTTTTCTTAGTTTGTTTGGTCAGGTATTCCTAAGATTGCTTTCCCAGTCCTAATTGGTTAATCCTCTCTACTATCAACAGGAAGTCTGCCATGCCAGTAAAGGATATAAACCCTGCTGCTCTTGCTGCTCTCTCTATCCCATAGTGTTATTCCTCTATTTGAGGACAGCTCTCAGGACCCAATAATCCCTGCCCAGAAGCATAGCTTTGTTTGCTTCCAGATCTGGGCCTTCACCCTCCTTTCTCTGTAGTCTCTGGCCTCAGCACAGGCTGCAAGCAGCTGTGCAGGAAGAACATAGAAAGAATGATGAACTCATCGAACTGCCAGGGTTTCTGGGAGGTTTATTCTTGCTGGAAGCAGTTGGCTCTGCTCTTATGGATAGGGATTCCATGGCTTCCCTTGGTAGATCAAGTCCAGTCAAGTCATTCCTTCCTACACTGGCAATATACATTTCAGTCAATGACATGGATGAAGGCAGATATTGCATATATGACAGGAAGTTGGGAGGGATGTGCTAAGTAATAAAGTCAGGATCCAAAACTATCTGAACAGGCTGCAACCAAATTAAATATAGCAAGATGAGCCTAAATATATATATAGCTAAATGATCTGTTACTTGATGGGAAGAGATGTTCACATATTAGTGTGGATGAAAAATAAACTAGGATTTTAGGTGACAGTGAAGGTACTAACAAAACATTAATGCTTAGGATGTTTTCGAATAACAATATAGAATGAGAACTGTGATAACGCCATCCAATTAGACCATATATAACTATTGCTTTCTATATCAACATATTACTTTTGAGCGAGAGAGTAATAAACTGCACTTATAGGAGAACAATCAAAATGGAGAAGAACCTGAATCATTGTGAGGATGTTTAGTTATGATAGCTAGCCTTTGTTTACCAGTTTCTATGTACCGAACATTCTCTTCAGTGCTTATGCTAGTTATTGTTGCATAACAGTGTAGAATACATTATTTTTTAGTAAACATTCACTCCCTTTCCTGCATCCATTGGAAGTGTATACTTTTCTACCCCATTTGATGTGGAATGTGGCTATGTGACTTGCTTTGGGCTCATGATTGGCCAAGTTTACTTCCCCTCCTCTGGAATTTAGACTTCAGCACAGAACTTTCTGTGACCAATGGTAAGCTAGCAGAGGTGACAAGCAAAAGCTCAGCTTTTTGTGTGTCTTGTTAGTTGGCTTTTCCCTTCTACACTCCTGCCTTTCACCATTAGATAAGCATGCCTTTGGTAGCTACTAGTCTGAGTAAGAAGGGGCTTATTTGGAGCAGACCCAGACCTGATCAGCAGCCTTTGGAGTGAATTCCAGCCAAAACCAGCCTAGATCAGTTGAACCTCAGCCAATCTGTAGACAAGGGAGCTAGGAAGAACTGTTTATTGTTGTACACTATTGAGTTTGGGGGAGTTTGCTATGCAGCACTATTGTGGCAATAACTGATTAATATACTAACAGACAACCTCAAAGTCTTGATGATTTACAACAATATTTTTTTTCTCCAAAGTCACAAGTCAGTTGTAGCTCTGCTGGATATGGCTAAAATAGGCTAGGCTTGGCTTCAGACTGTAGACTGGGTTTGAATCAGCTTTGTGTGCTTTCTTATTTTCCTTGTACTAGTGACTCTCTGGGGCATGTTCTTATAGATCACTAGAGTATAAGAGACTAGAAAACCATGCAAGTATGTTTAAAGTTTCTCATTATATCACTTCTGCTAACATTCCATTGGCTAGAGCAAGTCATTTGGCTAAACCCAACATCATTGAGACAGGAAAGTATGTTCTACTCACAGTGACAGGCCCTGCATAGTGGCAAAGAGGATAAATGTAAAATATTTTAACACAGAGAGTTTAGGGAAAGTTCAGAACAATGACTGTCCAATCTAGCCCAGTGCTCTACACAAATTATTTATTTTTTTCTTTACAACAATACTATGGAATAAACACAATTTCTCTATTACAGTTTGGGGAAACTGAGATACAGAGAGGCTAATAACTATGCAAATATCACACTGTTAGCAGGTTGTTATAAGATTTGAACCTTCAGAGTATGATGCCAAAGACTGTATACTTTATCAGTCTGATTCACCTCCTTCCAAACATGTCCTGTGATCAATGTTTAAAGCAATAAGAGCAGTTTTGCATGGAGAGGAAAAGCCATGTGTTGACCATCTTCCTAGCTCTGAAGGGCTATCATATGGAAGAGAGAGATAAGGTTTGTTTTATGTGTTGTAAAAATGTGGTACCCTTGGTAGAGGTGATGGGTTGAGAGATCAAAGGAATATACATTTTGGCACAATTTAAAGAAAACTTTTTTAACAGTAAAAACTTCTCAATGATGGCTTGTATCCAAGTAAATACCTAGGTGATCACAAGGCATGGGTGTTATAGAAAAGATTCCAAAATCATATGGAAAATATGGTGAGCCTGAAAGATACTTAAAACTTAAAATTCTTTCAGCCAAGAAACTTTATAATTCTATGAAAATTATTCTAAAAACATAGGCATTCACTCTCAGTTAATAAAAGCTTTTGTTATAGTAGTAATAAAGCAGTTTTTCAATGTCCAAAATGGCTAGAAACTTTTAGAGCTAGCTAATAATTAAGAATCTTGGCTGGGTGTGGTGGTTCACACCTGTAATCTCAGCACTTTGGGAGGTCGAGGCAGGAGGATCACTTGAGACCAGGAGTTCAAACCCAGCCTGGGCAACGTAGCATGACCCATCTTTACAAAATACAAATAAATTAGCCAGGCATGATGATATGTGTTTGTAGTGCCAGCTACTCGGGAGGCTGAGGCTGGAGGATTGCTTGAGCCCAGAAGTTCAAGCCTGTAGTGAACTATGATTGCACCACTGCACTCCAGCCTGGGAGACACAGCAAGACACCAACTCTAAAAAGTAAAATAAATAAAATAATAACCCTACAATGGCCTCTAAGTGTTTAAGTAAAAGAGTCACATGTTTCTCATTTTAAATCAAAAGCTCAAAACAATTAAGCTTAGTGAGAAAGACATGTCTAAAGCTAAAGCCCAAAGCTAGGCCTCTTACACCAAACAGCTAGCCAACTTGTTAAGGTAAAGAAAAAAGTTATTGAAGAAAATAGAAATTACTACTCCAGTGAACATAGAAGTTATAAGAAAGCTAAACAACCTTATTACTGATATGGAGAAAGATTTAGTGGTCTAGATAGATCAAACCAGTTACAGAATTCCCTTAAGCAAAAGCCTAATCCAGAGCAAGGCCTTACCTCTCTTCAATTCTCTGAAGGCTGAGAGAGGTGAGGAAGCTGCTGAAGAAAAGTTGGTTCCTGAGGTTTAAGGAAAGAAGTTGTCTCCAGAACATAAAACTACCAGATGAAGCAACAAGTGCCAATGTAGAAGCTAAAGCAAGTTCTCCAGAAGATCTAGCCAAGGTAATTGTTGAAGGTGGTTATATTGAACAACAGATTTTCGATGTAGTTGAAACAGCCCTCTATTGGAAGAAAATGCCCTCTAGGACTTTCATAACTAGAGAGAAAAAGTCAATGCTTGGCTTCAAAGCTTCGAAGGACAGGCTGATTCTCTTGTTAGGGATTAATGCAGCTGGACTTTAAGTTGAAGCCAGTGCTCATTTACCATTTCAAAAATCTTAGGTTCCCTAAGATTTATGCCAAATCTACTCCATCTGTGCTCTATAAATGGAATGACAAAACCTGGACGGCAGCACATCTGTTTACAGCATGGTTTACTCCAGCAGTCCCCAACATTTTCGGCACCAGGGACTGGTTTTGTGGAAGACAATTTTTTCATGGATGGTGGAGGTAGCGGGGTGTGGGGGAGGAGGATGGTTTCAGGATGAAACTGTTCCACCTCAGATCATCAGGCATTAATTAGATTCTCAAAAGGAGCATGCAACCTAGATCCCTTGCATAGATCCCTCTGACAGAGATGTACAAAGAGACTTGTACTGTTTTTATGCCTGCTAACCCAACATCCATTCTGAAGCCCATGGATCAAGGAGTAATTTGGACTTTCAAGTATTATTATTTAAGAAATATATTTTGTAAGGCCAGAACTTCATAGGCAGTGATTCCTCTGATGGATCTCAGCAAAGCAAATTGAAAACCTCTGGAAAGGTTTCACCATTCTAGATGCCATTAAGAATATTCGTGATTCATGGGAGGAGGTCAAAATAGCAACATTAACAGGAGTTTAGAAGAAATTGATTCCAACCCTTACTGATAGCTGATAGCTTTGAGGGGTTCAAGACTTCAATGGAGGAAGTAACTTCAGATGTGGTAGAAATAACAAGAGAGCTGGAATTAGAAGTGGAGCCTGAAGATGTGACTGAATTGCAACAATCTCATGATGAAACTTTAATGGATGAAGAATTGGTTCTCATGAGTGAGCAGAGGGAGTGGTCTCTTGAGATGGAAACTATTCCTGGTGAAGATGCTCTGAACACTGTTGAAGTGACAACAAAATATTTAGAATATTACATAAGCTTAATAAAACAACTGTAGAGTTTGACTTTAATTTTGAAAGAAGTCCTACTGTGGGTAAAATGCTATCAAGCAGCATCATGTGCTATTTCATGAAAGAAATCTTTCATGAAAGGAAGAGTTGACCAATATGGCAAACTTCACTGCTGCCTTATTTTAAGAAATTGCCACAGCCACTTCAACCTACAACAACCACCACCTTGATTAGTCAGCATTTGTCAACATAGAGGCAAGGCCCTCCACTAGTACAGAGATTACAACTCACTGAAGGTTCAGGTGATTGTCAGCATTTTTTGGCACTAAAGTTTTTTTAAATTAATGTATGTACTTTTTAAAGACATAATGCTATTTCATACTTAATACACTATAGTATAGTATAAACAGAATGTTTGTATGCACTGGGAGACCAAAAACCTCGTATGACTTGCTTTATTGAGATACTCACTTTATTGTGGTGGTCTAGAACTAAACCTGTGTGTCTCTGAGGCATGTCTCCATCCAGATTACTTTCATCTCTGTTACTATGGTGAAACCTGGAGACAGAGGATAAAATCTGAAAGCTGTTGAAAGTTTAGATGAAGGGTCAGCTATTGAAAAATAAACACCCTCTTAGTATCCATATTATCTGCCAAAAAATTCACAGTCAATTTATGAGCATGTTTTTAAACCTTTAGGATGAAACAAAACTAAAAATTTCCTTTGAGGTATCAATATTAAGATACACAAAAATAAGAATTTTATAAAGATGTTTATATGTGAGGTCTTAGTTTCCCTCCCCTAAGACTATTTTTGCCATAAATTCTCATATATTTCAGTTACAAATCACCTGCCACATGGTTTTTCAAAAACAAGTGTGCAGAGGAAATACTGTAATATTCATATATTGTACCTATATTCCAGATACATCCAAGAGACATAAGGTAAAAACACTTTTGTTGGGATTAAATAAAAGGCATGCCAATCTAATCTAATAGAACATATTTAAAAAATATAATTATGCTACGTTCACATATGCCTAAGTTCACATAAATTTACAGTGCATCTGTTATGTATAATGCCTTAACACTACAGCAACACGTAATTTCTAGCCAGGAATTAAAGTGTTATGAAGAGATAGAGGAGATACATGCTAATAACTCATACCAAGAGCATAGTAAGGAAAGAGTGCCATAGAGAAGGCTCATGCCAAACATTAGGAAGATTCAAAGGAGAGAGAGAAAAGAACTCATTAGGAGGAGTTTTGAGATTCATCGATTCAACAAAGAATCATGGAGTTCCTACCACGTTAAAGGCTTAGTGCAAAATACTGGAATGGCCTGACTGGTAAGCTAATCAGTAGTGGAGATAAAAATTGAGAGAATCAGAAAAGCATGAGACAAGAACTGAATAAATGTTTTTAGAGTAGGGCTGGTAGAGCTCTAGGAGAGCTTCCTTAATTCAACAGGGAACTGGAAGTCAGAACATTTATTAAACAGGGAGTGATAGCATGAATCATGGGTCTGGCAGATAGTATATATAACTATTTAAAAAAATAGTTTCTAAATTTCAATGGTATCATTTGCAATTAGTTATATGCATATGAAGATTAAACAGTGTGGTAAGATCTTTCTCAATCTTTTGATTTCTGAAGAAGGCAAAGTGGACTTAATGGTTTTAGATCCTCTGTAAATTTATAGAAATAGTACAAAGGAATGCCTCAGAAACTGACTGTCACAAAAAGTCACAAAGTTGAAATGATTAATATAACGAACAATGAGTTTTCCTATATCACAAAATCTACATCATCACCGCTGATCAATGGTCTTATAGAACACAAACATGCAGTATAAGTTAATTTTTTCAGGTCAAGACTAAGAATCATAATATCAGCTTTAATACTGACTAAATTCCACTACTGGATCTCAGTTTATCTCAATTTCCTCAGGTCATTAACCTCCTTTATTTTTGCAGTGGGGAAAAAGATAATATGGCCTACTAGCTCCACTATTGTGTGAAAGAACTAAATAACACTAATGAAGAGGTCTAAGACATGGGAAGTGCTAAATTTAATTATTTACTATTAGCATCTCCTCTCCATGCAGATGTTTCTGGTTTTAAAAATGTGAACCATGTGGACAACACAGGATCAGTGAATCTAGTAAATGAGGAAGCAAGAAGGGTATACAGAGAAGCATTATGAAGGCCATGGGGCCAGAAAAGACAGAACATCCGAGGTGTAGGGGAGTTCAAAAGTAAAGTAGGATTAACCCAAGAAATACTCTCAGGGATGTGATTTGAAGAAAAACAATCTGGCAGACCAGACACTAACATAAAAGGCAAAAAGGGAGGAGGGACAGAAATAATGCAATATTAAAGACATAAAGGGAGAGCCTACCAAAGGAAAAATAAAAGAAGTTGCATAGGTGAGAGATGAAAAATGCATTTGAAAAAATTAGTTCAAATGTTTCCTTTGGAAAACAGGAAATGTAAGCCTTGGTGAAAACAATATGACACAGGAAAATAGAATTAAAGTAATTTAAAATGAAGATGTGAATGCACACCCCCAATAAGGTACAGTTTTATACATTTATTAAAAAATAGAAAGAATAAGACCTACTATTAATATTTGATAGCACAATAATGTGACTATAGTCAATAATAACTTAATTGTATACCTTTAAATAACATAAAGAATGTAACTAGAGGCCGGGCGTGGTGGCTCAAGCCTGTAATCCCAGCACTTTGGGAGGCCGAGACGGGTGGATCACGAGGTCAGGAGATCGAGACCATCCTAGCTAACACGGTGAAACCCCGTCTCTACTAAAAAATACAAAAAACTAGCCGGGCGAGGTGGCGGGTGCCTGTAGTCCCAGCTACTTGGGAGGCTGAGGCAGGAGAATGGTGTAAACCCAGGAGGCGGAGCTTGCAGTGAGCTGAGATCACGCCACTGCACTCCAGCCTGGGCAACAGAGCAAGACTCCGTCTCAAAAAAAAAAAAAAAAAAGAATGTAACTGGATTGTTTGTAACTCAAAGGATAAATGCTTGAGGGGATGAATACCACACCTGCAAAAGGGATAGGTTTTAAAAAACCCACAAACACACACAGACACACACACGCATGCGTGATAAGGTCTGAAGAAATCAACCCTGAAGCAAATGGAGCAAACAGATCCTTTGTTATCTTGACATACAGTTTCCATAGAAATCTGATGGTGAATTTGATCACTTACATTCTCAAACTTAAGAAAATTGCTTCAGAATTAGTCTTAGGTCACTATGCAGAAATCATCTTTACTGAAGGCAGAAAAGGATACATATTTTTACCTGCTTATTGTTTAAAAACATAATAATTATAATTGACTAGCCTAATTTTTGTACTAGGAAATTAAGAAAAAGATGTCAGTGAGCTTCTATGAGAGAACAAACCATAATGGAATCGGATACCACCTCATCTCCTAATTACCTGTTTTTACCTTGAACAAGTCAATTAACTTCTATGGGCTTCAGTTTTCTCATCTGTAAACCTCTCTGTTCAGGGATTGTATAAATGAAGGTATGTTACACACAAATCTGGTACATATTGAGTGCTCAATTACCCTCTCCTTTTCTCCCCAAACTGGCTGGCATAAAGACACTGAAACACACATAATTCCTTTACATATCAAAAGGTGTTTCTCAATAGTCCACAAGGCCTTAGTAAGTAAACCTCTTGTTAACTTTGAACATGCCATTTCTTCAACAAAAACAAGGAATCATGGGAAACCAATTACATTTGAGAATTCTTTCAATTTGGAATTGCTTAAAAGCTATGTGAAAACTAGCAATTTAGGCCTACATTCTCATAATTAGTCATCTTGGGCGGGCATGGTGGCTCATTCCTATAATTCTGGCACTTTGGGAGGCTGAGGCAGGAGGATCACTTGAGGCTAGGAGTTCAAGACCCACCTGGGCAAAATAGCAAGACCCCATCTCTTAAAAAATTAGAAATCTCACCGGTGATACCAGTGTCAGATCAATCACTTTCTCCTTTAAAACAACATAGATTTTTTTTTCCCGATTTTTTCTCTTGCCCCATTCCCAATAAAAAATGAACCAGTAATGAGGTTGATTCAATCTTATAGACTGGGTTTTGCTTTGTTTTTTAAACTTTTTTTTTTTTTTTTTTTTGGAAACAGGATCTCATTCTGTCATCCAGGTTGGGCTGACTACAACCTCTGCACCCACAGCTCAAGCGATCCTCCTACCTCAGCCTCCCAAGTAGCTGGGACCACAGGCATGTACCACCACATCTGGTTTTTCTCCTCTCCTCTCCTCTCCTCCTTCCTTCCTTCTTTTCTTTTTTTTTTTTTTGTTTTTTGTTTTTTGTTTTTTTGTATTTTCTGTAGTAACAGAGTCTTGCCATGTTGCCCAGGCTGGTCACAAACTCCCGGGCTCAAGTTATCTGCCCGCCTTGGCCTCCCAAAGTGCTGGGATTACAGGCATGAGCCACGCACCCAGCCGGTTTTAAACTTTTATTCTTGGGCCAGCTCTGCAAAATTTGTGGTTGGTATCTATTGGCAAAGACCAAATGAGAGCAAGAAAAAGAATATAGAAGGAAAATACAAATATCTGGATGATAACAAAGTGTATTGCAAAAGTCACTGGTCAAAGGAGTCAAGTGGGCCCTGGGTTGATACTGGACAAATTACTTCACTCTTCTGAACTCGAATTAATTAATCAATAAGATGATATTCCAGGAGTTCCCTTCCAGTGGCAAAATTCTATCATTAACTATGGGGTACCTTTCGCTTCTATCAAATTAACAAAACTGACAGAGTTTGGGATGGAGGATCGGGGGATGCATAACCCTTTCTAAGGTTCATAAAATTCTGTACTCTCATTTACAGCCTGGGTGGGCAGAACAGAATGGAGAACTGCTATAAATTAGTATGACTCTTTACAAGGAAAACTTGGTAAAATACATCCAGGACATGAGACTCAAACAGTGGTTCAAAGTTGGCAATCTCTAATTTTTAGAATGGCAAAGTTCCAATGCCCATTTAGTTAAGTGGTTTAACATAGTTATCTCACATGTAGTTGTCTGAAAGGGTGTTACGACAATTAAATTAAATTCAGGTAAAGGCCTGCCCCACTAAAACCTGGCCCTTGGTAAGTACTGAAAACATGTAAGTCATCATTTTTATTTTGTTTTTACCCAATAACCCCACTCCTGGGATTTATCTCTAAGAAATCATTATAAGAAAAAACAAAGGTACTTGATAATTTGTGGTATCATTGATTGCAATTGGAAAAAAAAAACTGAAAAAAACCTAAATGTTCAATAACTGAAAAGTGATAGTAAACCCGATAGAGAATTAAGAAGCCATTGAATTAATTACTATAAAGGGTCAACAATATTGTGGAAAAATATGAATGATATAGTACTAACTGAAGAAAGCATGATCCAAATTGCCTGTACATTATGATTTTAACTATATAAAATGTATATACATGTATATAAAGGCAAGGAAAGACAGAAAAGTGAAGTTAGTTGATATTTGAATAAACTGAATTATGTTTCTCCTTTAATTTTTTTTCAAGATTAGCCTGGTATTGTTATATAATGCATTTTAAAACAAATGAGTAAATAAAAACAAACAAACAAATGAAACAAAACAAAAGAAAAACCCTTCCAGGTAAAGGATAACATTAATAACTGCCAGTTTTAACTCTCTTGGGGTTGTAAAAGGGGCATAAAACCCAGGGCAGCCTACTAGCTAGGTAGAGCCTTACACATACCGATACTGTGCACACAGGATGATCAGAGGATATGCTTTTGACATGGCTATTTTAGTGACAGAAATAGATTGTCAACATTTCTGATCACTCCATCAAAGTATTTACTCCAAATATCAATTGAACTCCGAACTAATACAAATATAGTAACTTTCTTATTGCAATTTGACCATATAAATGCACTTGTTTTCATGGAGCACATATCTTATTTTAATTTTATTGTCACTATACTTTCTGATAGGTACTTTAAAATTTATGAATATCAGAACAATCTCCTGTTTTATAAAACCTGCTCCCCTCAAAATGTTCAGACATAGCTTCTATTGATCTAGGTTCTAGAATACATTCAGAGAGTTCCTATTTCTCAGAATTTTCCCCAAAATGTCCTTAACATTTCCCCAAAATGTAAACAACCATATCCAAACAATACCAATATCCGATAAAAACCATTTGAATAGCAAGTCATCAAAACTTCAAAATGATCCAATCAGCATAAAAGGGTTAAGAATAAACTGATTAAATAATTCCAACCATATAGAATAGGTTGACCTGAAAGTCCATAGATGTGGAACATTTATTTCTAATTTACTCATGGAATGTAATGAAATTACATTACCAGTTGTTAAATCTTAGCAATTTAACAGTTACATTATTATTAAGTAGAGGCCGGATCTCTCTGTGTGACCCAGGCTAGAGTATAGCAGCATGATCATGGCTCACTATAACATGGAACTCCTGGACTCAAGCAATCCTCCCACCTCAGCCTCTGGAGTAGCTAGGACTATAGACATGCACCACCATGCACCACTAATTTTTATTTTCTATTTTTTCATAGAGACAGGGTCTCACTATGTTGCCCAAGCCGATCATGAACTCCTGACCTCAAGTGCTCCTCCCAGCTTGGCCTCTTAAAGCATTGAGATTACAGGCATGAGCCACCACACCTGGATAACAGTTAAATTCTGTATTTTATTTTATTTTATTTTATTTTATTTTGTTTTGTTTTATTGACAGGCTCTTGCTCTGTTGCCCAGGCTGCAGTGCAGTGGCATGATCTTGGCTCACTGCAACCTCCACCTCCCTAGCTCAGGTGATCTTCCCACCTCAGCCTCCTGAGTAGCTGGGACTACACATGTGTGCCACCACACCTGGCTAATTTTTGTATTTTTAGTAGTGATGGAGTTTCATCATGTTGCCCAGGCTGGACTCGAACTCCTGGGCTCAAGTGATCTGCCTGCCTCAGCCTCCTAAAGTGCTGGGATCACAGCCGTGATGCCACTTTGCCTGGCCAGTTACTTTTTTTTTTTGAGACTGAGTCCCACTCTGTCGCCCGGGCTGGAGTGCAGTGGTGCCATCCTGGCTCACTGCAAGCTCCTCCTTCCAGGTTCATGCCTTTCTCCTGCCTCAGCCTCCTGAGTAGCTGGGACTACAGGTGCCCGCCACCACGCCTGGCTAATTTTTTTGTATTTTTAGTAGAGATGGGGTTTCACCGTGTTAGCCAGGATGGTTTCGATCTCCTGACCTCGTGAACTGCCCGCCTCGGCCTCACAAAGTGCTGGGATTACAGGCGTGAGCCACCGCCCCCAGCCCAGTATCATTCTTAAACTGAGATTATGGGGAAATTATTTATACTTTGAGCACTTGGTCAGAGGTCTTTCAGACACAAAATCGGGGATGGAAAACATTTAAAAAGATTAGCAGAAAGTCGAAAAACTCAAAATTAAGTGAAAGGGGGGAAAAATTTACATTACATGTTATAACAGATACCTCAGGATTAGGTGGAGTATATCTCTGTTGCATTATCCGAATCTTCAATTATCAAAGCTCAAGACTTAGTATGACTACCAAAGCCCTATCATGATCCCAAAGATTTCTAAATGAGCTTTATAATAAATTTGAATAAATATTCTTTAATTTATCCTGACACCACCAAGTCCACCTTCTACTTAACTCAGCAAATACACGTTGAGTGCTTATCATGTTCAAGGCATGGGAGTAAGTGAAAGAAATTAATCCAGAAATGAATAAATGTGAACTTTCCCAATCTATGAACTCTCAGATGTTTCTTAAGCAGAACTCTCTATTATCCTTTATAGATCTCTTTAGGAACAAAAAGATACTCACAACTGGGCCAGTGGCCTTTCTACTGAGTTGAATTTCATTCTAAACTTCTAAAAACCACAAGCTAATTCATCAACAAGTTAACTGTCTGACAAGTAAAATAAATTGCCTTCTGACAAGTCTCTCACTTCCGCTGAATGATTTTAATTATCCCTGTAGCCAAGAATTGTGACTAACTTCTGTGACAGAAGTGAGGAGTACACTGCTTAAAAAGCTATTAACATTGTGATTTTTTTCTTGTTTTTGTTTTCTTTTCCCCCAGCATTAAACCTTTGTAGAGCTGTCCTCTGTCCTGAAGCAGGGAACAGGAGGGCAGCTCACTTGGGTACCTACAAATGCCATACACTGGTCTGAGTGCTATCAGTACATTACCTCATTTAACTCTGTAAACAATACTGAGGTAGGTATCATTATCAATTTCATTTATTTTTCATTTTTTATTTTTATATTTATTTATTTATTTAGAAATAGAGTTTCACTCTTGTTGCCCAGGCTGGAGTGCAATGGTGCGATCTCAGCTCACTGCAACCTCCACCTCCAGGGTTCAAGCAGTTCTCCTGCCTCATCCTCCCAAGCAGCTGGGATTACAGGCATGCACCACCACACCTGGCTAATTTTGTATTTTTAGTAGAGACAGGGTTTCTCTATGTTGGTCAGGCTGGTCTCGAACTCCCTACCTCAGGTGATCTGCCTGCCTCAGCCTCCCAAAGTGTTGGGATTACAGGCATTAGTCACCAAGCCTGGCCATCACTTTCATTTTTAGAATGAGGCTAAAAAGGCTAACTAACTGGTACACAGTAACAAAGCCAGTAAATGTATCCCTTTTTCCTAAAGATAAAAGAGTATGCATTCTATGTTAACATCTGCATTTGTAGATTGAAATTATAAGACAGTCATGGGCTAAATATGAAAAGAAAATGCCTGAACTCCATTTCTAGATAGATAGCAAATTAGATACCCTGAACACTACTTGACCTGCCTTAAAAAAAATTCTGAATAAAACATAAAAATATCTTGTCAAATGCATTAGTGAGCTGGTAAGAAAGTAAGGAAAACCAAAGAGGGTACAAACTAGGGAATCCAGTAAGAAAAGTAAGCACTAAAGCCAAAAGCCCTGGAAACATCTCTAACTGCCTGGAGACCCTGAGTGGCACTGTGATATTGCTGTAAGGACAGAAGACAAAGTCTAGAGCTTCGCAAGGCAAGAAGTCAGACAGAGAATCCCTATATAAAGCCAGGACCTCAAAGGGCTATACCATAATGAAGGGGTAAACTAGAAAAAAAAATAGAAAAAAAAATTCCATAAAAAGTGACAACAGTGAAAACTGCCTCTCTTGACTTTGGCAAGAAATGGACAGATGGAAAGAAAACAACTATTTTCTGAAAACACATGCCACAGATTGGCCTTCACACAAATATAGAACTTAAATTCACACTAGTGGTATAACTGGAAAAAATCATAATCTTATTATTTATTCTTAAGTGGTCATAGATTGCTGGTGCCCAAAACTACCTGGCAAAATAACACTCAAATAATCTCTGAAGAAAACAGTCCTTCAGTTCAGGACTGAAAAAATCGTCTCCAAATAAGTAACAACAGAAAACAAGGCACCATAAGCAAGAAATAGCAAGTACAACAGATATTAGAATCAGACCCCAGAATATTTCAGATATTGAAATTATCAGGTACAGAATATGACAAACATGTTTTCTATGATATAATAGGGGATATTTTAAACACTGAAATAATGAGGCAGAATTTAAAATGAATCAAACAGAACTTCTAGAAGTGAAAAATGTTACCATTTAAAGTTCAATAAAAGGTTAAACAGAATGGGAAAGCAAAAGTTCAGTAAAAGGTTAAACAGAATGGGAAAGCAAAATTTCAGACAATGAATGACATGGAAGCTAGAGCTAAAGAAATTACCTAAAAACATGCATGGAAAGTCAAAGATATGGAAAATATGAAAGAGAAACTAAAAGACAATGAGGTTAGACTGAAAAGGTTCAACATATGTCCAAACAAAATTTCAGAGAAAATAATGAACAATAAGGGTAAGAGACAATAGTTAAAAGATATGACTAATAATTTTCCAGAACTGACAAAAACTTGAATTTTCAGATTGAGGAATAACAATATTGCCAAGAAAGATAAAGTAAAAGACATCTCTGCCAAGACATAGTGAAAATACACAATATCAAAGACATGTCTTAAAAGCAGCTAGAGAGAAAAGAAAGATTGTATACACAGGAAGAGTTATATTAACATCTGACCTCTCAGAAGCAACAATGGATGCCAAAAGATAGTGAAATAATACCTTAAAGTGATGAGAAAACAAATAACCATCACCTGGAATTGTATACAAATTGTATACAAACCAAAACGATTTTTCAAAAATGAGAGTGAAACAAAGACATCTGATGTTTAAAAAAAAAAAATTAGGAGCATTTACCATACCATACTCTCACACCATCACAATTTCTGAGAGTAAACACTGAAATTAGGATTAACAACAACAACAAAAAAAATCAATTAGAATAACCCACACGTATAGAAATTAAAAACACACTTCTGTACAGCTGATCATACATATGATTTTTTCAAGCAAGAAATCATAACATATAGAAAATAGAGGGAGTTGAACAATAACAAAAAATACTGCTTCTCAAAATAGGCCCAATGTTTTAAATTCATTGCCTAAGATACAGTTAGCCAGAGTTTCTATGATCACAGTAGAATAAATTTTCTTACAGCCACAGAGCCCATGTAGTTGAAAATTGGATGCAGAGTCCAATTCTGTGTGTATTTTAATTGTTTCACCTCATTAGGTCTCTGTGTAAAGGTAATCACATTCATTGAGAAAGTTTAGGAAGATTCAGATAATTCTAAGTACTCTGATCTTCAAAACACTACTCTTGTCTACACTGTCAACCAAAGGAACTTGACCCCAATGTTTGAGAAGCCTATTTCTGACTTACTGAAAAACTCATTTAGTATCTCTTCTAAAGTAGTTCCCTTGCAATGAGATACCATTTTTCTCATGTTTCATCTAAATATCTCATTGCCTACAGTTGATCCTAGTGTATTTCCAGGTGGCCAATTGCAAAGTCAAACCCAGGAGGAAAATGCTTGCATGGTAAAAGATTGGCTAATTATACATTGGTGGAAACTAGGGGGGAAATTTGGAGGGAGCTGGACCAGTGAGAGAGAAAAATACTTTTAGAACCAGCTAATTTGTGGCTGTAGGTGAATTTACCAGAGATTCTATATTCAACACAGTAGGCAGTGCAACAGGGAGTAGTTCTAATCATATGGATTGTTGGTTGTCTGAAACCTGGACAAAATGGTGATGAAGAAAAAGCACAGTTTAAGAGAAATTTTTAGCATTAAAATGCATGTATTAGAAAAGAGAAAAATACCTAAAATCAATAACATGGCTTCCACCTTAGGAAACTAGAGAAAGAAAAGCAATTTAAGCCTAAAGCAAGCAGAAGAAAAAGAATAAGAATAGAGCAGGAATGAATGAAATTGAAATTAAGAAAGCAACAGGGAAAAACAACGGCACTAAAACCATCAGTAACTGATAATCTTCTAGCCAGGCTAACCAAGAAATAAAGAGAGCCAACACAAATTACCAGTATCAGAAATGAAAGAGGATGCATCACTACCGATCCAATTGATATTAAAAGGATAATAATGGAATGCTAGATAAAACTCTGTGACCACAAATTTGGTAATTTATATGGAATGGATCAATTCTTCAGAAGACACAAATTAACAACAACTCACACAAGGAGAAATAGGTAATCTGAATAGTCCAATATCTATTAAAGAAGTTGAATTACTAATGACATTCTAAAAAAAAGAAAACACCAGATTCACATGGTGTCACTGGGACATTCTGCCAAACATTTAAGGAAGAAATGCTACCAATTCTCTACAACCCCTCCCAAAGGGAAGGAAGAAATAAAACTGTTCACAGATGAAATGATTTTCAAATGCAGATAATACCAAGAGATCATCATCAACTAAAACCCTCGTGGAACTGAGTGAGAATAGCAAGTTCACAGGATACAAAGTTAATATATGAAACTCAATTGCTTTTCTACACACCAGCAATGAACAATTGGAATTTGAATTTTTTAAATGTCATTTATAACCACATCCCCAAAATAAAATACTTAGAAATAAGTCTAACACAATATGTGCAGGATCTATATGCTGAAAACTATAAAACTTAGAATAAAGATATCAAATAAGATCTAAATAAATAGAAGGATATTTCATGTTCATAGATTAGAAGACTCAATACTGTTAGGATGTGAATCCTTTCCAACTTGATCTATAAAGTCAATGCAATCTCATTAAAATTTCCACCAAGCTATTTTGTACATATCAACAAACTGATTCTACAGTTTGGAAAACTACAAAGCATTGCTAAAAGAAATCATAGATGACACAAATAGAAATACATCCTATGCTCATGGATGGGTAGAATCAATATTGTGAAAATGACCATACTGCCAAAAGCAATCTACAGATTTAATGCAATTCCCATCAAAACACTATCATCACTCTTCACAGAACTAGAGAGAACAATCCTCAAATTCACTAGGAACCAAAAAAGGGCCTGTGTAGCCAAAGCAATACTAAGCAAAAATTAAATCTGAAGGCATTACATTACCTGACTTCAAATTATACCACAAGGCTATAGTGACCAAAACACCATGGTGCTGGTATAAAAATAAGCATGCAGACCAATGGAAAAAAAGAGACAACCCAGAAATAAAGTCAAATACTTATGGCCAACTGATCTTTGACAAAGCATATAAAAACATAAAGTGGGGAAAGGATACCTTATTCGATATATGGCAGTGGAATAATTGGCAAGCCACATGTAGAAGAATGAAACTGGATCCTCATCTCTTACCTTATATAAAAATCAACTCAAGATGAATCAAAGACTTAAATCTAAGATCTGAAACCATAAAAATTCTAGAAGATAACATGGGAAAAAGTCTTCTAGACATTGGCTTAGGCAAAGAATTCATGAGAAAGAACCCAAAAGCAAATGTAACAAAACCAAAAATAAATGGAACCTAAATAAACTAAAAAGCTTCTGCACAGCAAAAGAAATAATCAGCAGAGTAAACAGACAACTCACAGAGTGGGAGAAAATCTTCACAAACTATACATCTGACATAGGACTAATATCTAGAATCTACAAAGAACTCAAACAAATCATCAAGAAAAAAAAAACAAATAATCCCATCGAAAAGTGGGTAAAGGACAAGATAATTCTCAAAAGAAGATATACAAGTAGCCAACAAACATATGAAAAATGCTTAACATCACTAATATTCAGAGAAATGCAAATTAAAACCACAATGAGGTATCACCTTACTCCTGCAAGAATAGCCATAATAAAAAAATAAAAAATAATAGACGTTGATATAAATGTGGTGAAAAGGGAACACTTTTACACTGCTGGTGGAAATCAAAACTAGTATACCCACTATAAAAAACAGTATGGAGATTCCTTAAAGAACTAAAACTAGAAGTACCATTCAATCCAGTAATCCTCCTACAGGGTATCTACCCAAAGGAAAATAAGTCATTATATGAAAAAGACACATGCATGTGCATATTTATAGCAGCACAACTCACAATTGCAAAAACATGGAACCAACCTAAATGCCCATCAACCAATGAGCGGATAAAGCAAAGGTGGTATATATACACCATGGGATACTACTCAGCCATAAAATGGAATGAGATAATGGCCCTTGCAGCAACTTGGATGGAGCTGGAGGCCGTTACTCTAAGTGAAGTAACTCAGGTATGGAAAACCAAATATTCTATGTTTTCACTTAGAAGTGGGAGCTGAGCTATGAGGATGGAAAGGCATAAGAATTATATAATGGACATTGGGGACTTCAAGGGAAGGGTGGGATTGGGGTGAGAGATTTAAAAACTACTGATTGGGTACAGTGTACATTGCTTGGGTGACAGGTGCACCAAAATCTCAGAAATCACCACTAAAGAAATTATTCATGTAACCAAAAATCAACTGTTCCCCAAAAACTATTGAAATAAAATAGAAAAATAAAGTTTATATGGAAAAGCAAAAGATCTAGAATAGCCAACACAATACTGAAGAACAGCATTGGAAGACTCACACTATCTATTTCAAAGACTACGGTAAAACAGCATAAGGCTACATTAATCAAAACCAATAAAGTGACAGTAATCAAGACAGCATGGTATACACATTAATAGAACAGAGTAGAGAGTCCAGAAAATGACATAAAAATAAAGTCAACTGATCTTTAATAGAGAGGCAAAGGCAATTCAATGGAGAAAGAATATCTTTCAAAAAATGGTGTGGAAACAATTGTACATCCATACGCAATAAAAAGCAAAGCTAGATTCAGATCTCATACCTTTCACAAAAATTAACTCAACATGTATTATATATTTGAATATATAATAATATATTATTATATATTATAAAAACAGGAGAAAATGGTTGGGACCTTGGGTTTGGTAATGAGTTTCAGATAAAACACCAAAAGCATGACCCATGAAAGAAAAAAATTGATTAGTTAGCCTTTACTAAAATTAAAAACTTCTGCTCAGCAAAAAATATCATTAAAGGAACGAAAAGCCACAGACTGGGCAAAAAAGAGTTTCAAAACATATACCTGATAAAAGACTTATGCCAAAAATATAACAAAGAACTCTTAGAACTCAACAGTGAGAAAACAACCTCAACCCAATTAAAACATAAGCAAAAGATATGAACAGACAACATATCAAAGAATATATACAGATGGCAAATAAACATATGAAAAGATGCTCAGTATCATCTGTCATTAAGGTATTACATATCAAATAAAAATAGTACTGCTACTTTAAAAGACAGTTTGGCAGCTATGTTACAAAGCCAAACATAGTCTTACTTTACAATCCAACAATCACACTCACAGATATTTACCCAATTGATTTGAATGTTTCAGTCCACACAGAAACCCTACATGTGAATGTTACAGCAGCTTTATTTATAATTGCCCCAAACTGGAAGTAACCAAGATATCCTTCAATAGGTGAATGTATAAACAAATGTGGGTCATCATAAAGTGGAATCTTATTTAGTGATAAAAAGAAAGAAATTATCAAGCCACAAAAACATGGATTAATCTTAAATGCACACTAAGTAAAAGAAACTAGCACATGAAAAGGGTATGGTACTGTATGATTCCAAATATATGACATTCTGGAAAAGGCAAAATATCAAGACAGTAAAAAGATCAGTGGTTTCTAGGGGCTCAGAAGAAGGAAGGGATAATTGAATAGACAGTAGAGATAATTTTTTTAGGGTGATGAAACTATTCTGTATGATATTGTAGCAGTAGGTATGTGACACAATCCATCTGACAAAAAAATAAAACAGCACACAAAAGTGAACCTTAATGTACGCAAACTATAGAAAATTATTTAGGAGATCAGAGGATTCCAAGATGAACTGCAGAATGTAACGGTACAATACAATTGGTATAAAGATCAACAGATAGATACATGGAAAACAATAGAGTCCAGAAATAAACAAAACTTATTTGGAAAACTGATTTTGACAAAAGTGCAAAGGCAATTCAGTGGAGAAAGAATAGTTTGCCCAACAAATTGTGCTGGAACATATGTCCATGTATAAAACAGCAAACTTTGATCCATAACTCTAAATGTAAGAAGAAGATAAAAATGGATAATACACCTAAATGCAAAACATAAAACTCCAAAAGTATACAAAAACTACAGGCAAAACTCTGTGCTTTGGCTTAAATAAATTTTTTCTGTAAAGGGCAAGAAAGTAAATATTTCAGATTTTGTGCTTTGTTCCAGCAATTCAACTGTGCTTTTGTAGCTTGAAAGCAATTATAAACAATATGTAAACAAGGAGACATAGCTATGGTCCAAAATAACTTTATTGCCCAAAACAGGCAGCAGGCCAGATTTGACCCATGGGCTCTAGATAGAACATCAAAAGCATAGTCTATTTTAAAAATCGATAAATTGGACTTCATTAAAACTCAAGCATTTGCTTGTTGAAATACACAATCAAAAGAATGAAATAACAAGTAATGCAAAGGGAGAAAAATATTTACAAACCATATATCTGATAAAGGACTTGTATCCAGAAGATATAAAGAACCCTTAAAACTCAATAATATGAAAATAAACAGTCAAATTTTAAAATGGGCAAAAGATTTGAACCAACGCTTCACCAAAGAAGGAATATAGATGGCAAATAAGCCCATGAAAAAAATGTTCAACGTTATAAATTACTAGGAAAATGTAAATTAAAACCAGAATGAAGTACTACTGCACACCTATTAAAATGACTAAAAATAAAAGACTGACAATAGCAAGTCTGGTGAGGAGGCAGAGGAATGAAAATTCTCAGCAGGGCATGACCAAGATGGCTGAATAGGAACAGCTCCAGCCTCCAGCTCCAAGTGTGAGTGATACAGAAGACAGGTGATTTCTGCACTTTCAACTGAGGTACTGGGTTCCTCTCACTGGGGCATGTCGGACAGTTGGCGCTGGTCCACGGATGCAGCCCGACCAGTAAGAGCTGAAGCAGGGCGAGGCATCGCCTCACCTGGGAAGCACAAGGGGGAAGGGAATTCCTTTTCCTAGCCAAAGGAAATTGAGATAAAAACACTTGGAAATCGGGTAACTCCCACCCTAATATTGCGCTTTACCAAGGGTCTTAGGAAACAGCACACCAGGAGATTATATCCCACACCTGGCCCAGAGGGTCCCACGCCCACGGAGCGTCCCTCATTGCTAGCACAGCAGTCTGAGATCTAACTGCAAGGCGGCAGTGAGGCTAGGGGAGGGGCGCCCACCATTGCTGAGGCTTAAGTAGGTAAACAAAGCTGCCAGGAAGCTCAAATTGGGTGGAGCACACCACAGCTTAAGGAGGCCTGCCTGCCTGCCTCTGTAGACTCCTCCTGTGGGGACAGGGCATAGCTAAACAAAAAGCAGCCAAAACCTCAGCAGAGGTAAATGCCCCTGTCTGACAACGTGGAAGAGAGCAGTGGATCTCGCAGCATGGAGGTTGAGATCTGAGAACAGACAGACTGCCTGCTCAAGTGGGTCCCTGACCCCTGAGTAGCCTAATTGGGAGACATCTCCCACTAGATGCAGACCGACACCTCACACCTCACACGGCGGGGTATACCCCTGAGATGAGGCTTCCAGAGCAAGAATCAGACAGCAACACTCGCTGTTCAGCAATATTCTATCTTCTGCAGCCTCTGCTGCTGACACCCAGGCAAACAGGATCTGGAGTGGACCTCAAGCAAATTCCAACAGACCTATAGCTGAGGGTCCTGACTGTTAGAAGGAAAACTAACAAACAGAAAGGACACCCACACCAAAACCCCATCAGTACGTCACCATCATCAAAGACCAAAGGCAGATAAAACCACAAAGATGGGGAAAAACCAGTGCAGAAAAGCTGGAAATTCAAAAAATCAGAGCACATCTCACCCTCCAAAGGGTAGCTCATCGCCAGCAACGGAACAAAACTGGACGGAGAATGACTTTGACAAGTTGAGAGAAGAAGGCTTCAGTCAATCAAACTTCTCAGAGCTAAAGCAGGAACTACGTAACCAGCGCAAAGAAACTAAAAACCTTGAAAAAAGAATGGATGAATGGATAACTAGAATAATCAATGCAAAGAAGACCTTAAAAGATCTTATAGAGATGAAACCATGACACGAGAACTACGAGACAAATACACAAGCTTCAGTAACTGACTCGATCAACTGGAAGAAAGGGTATCAGCAATTGAAGATCAAATGAACGAAATGAAGTGAGAAGAGAGGTGTAGAGAAAAAAGAGTAAAACGAAATGAACAAAGCCTCCAAGAAATACAGGATTATGTGAAAAGACCAAATCTACATCTGATTGGTGTGCCTGAAAGTGACGGGGAAAATGGAACCAAGTTGGAAAACACTCTGCAGGATATCATCCAGGAGAACTTCCCCAACCTAGTAAGGCAGGCCAACGTCCAAATTCAGGAAATACAGAGAACGCCACAAAGATACTCCTTGAGAAGAGCAACTCCAAGACACATAATTGTCAGATTCACCAAAGTTGAAATGAAGGAAAAAATCTTAAGGGCAGCCAGAGAGAAAGGTCGGGTTACCCACATGAATCCCTGAATAGACCAATAACAGGCTCTGAAATTGAGGCAATAATTAATAGCCTACCAACCAAAAGAAGTCCAGGACCAGATGGATTCACAGCCAAATTCTACCAGAGTAGAAGGAGGAGTTGGTACCATTCCTTCTGAAACTATTCCAATCAATAGAAAAAGAGGGAACCCTCCCTAACTCATTTTATGAGGCCAGTATCATCCTGATATCAAAGCCTGACAGAGATACAACAAAAAAAGAGAATTTTAGACTAATATCCGTGATGAACATCAATGTAAAAATCCTCAATAAAATACTGGCAAACCGAATCCAGCAGTACATCAAAAAGCTTATCCACCATGATCAAGTGGGCTTCATCCCGGGGATGCAGGGCTGGTTCAACATATGCAAATCAATAAACGCAATCCAGCATATAAACAGAACCAAAGACAGAAACCACATGATTTTCTCAATAGATGCAGAAAAGGCCTTCGACAAAATTCAACAGCCTTTCATGCTAAAAACTCTCAATAAGTTCGGTATTGATGGAACGTCTCTCAAAATAATAAGAGTTATTTAAGACAAACCCACAGTCCACATCATACTGAATGGGCAAAAACTGGAAGCATTCCTTTGAAAACTGGCACAAGACAGGGATGCCCTCTCTCACCACTCCTATTCAACATAGTGTTGGAAGCTCTGGCTAGGGCCATTAGGCAAGAGAAATAAATCAAGGGTATTCAGTTAGGAAAAGAAGAAGTCAAATTGTCCCTATTTGCAGATGACATGATTGTATATTTAGAAAACCCCACTGTCTCAGCCCAAAATCTCCTTAAGCTGATAAGCAACTTCAGCAAAGTCTCAGGATACAAAATCAATGTGCAAAAATCACAAGCATTCTTATACACCAGTAACAGACAAACAGAGAGCCAAATCAGGAATGAGTTCCCATTCACAATAGCTTCAAAGAGAATAAAATACCTAGGAATCCAACTTACAAAGGATGTAAAGGACCTCTTCAAGGAGAACTACAAATCACTGCTCAGTGAAATAAAAGAGGACACAAACAAATGGAAGAACATACCATGCTCACGGATAGGAATAATCAATATTGTGAAAATGGCCATACTGCCCAAGGTAATTTAAAGATTCAGTGCCATCCCCATTAAGCTACCAATGACTTTCTTCACAGAATTGGAAAAAACTGCTTTAAAGTTCATATGGAACCAAAAAAGACCCCGCATTGCCAAGACAATCCTAAGTCAAAAGAACAAAGCTGGAGGCATCACGCTACCTGACTTCAAACTATACTACAAAGGCTACAGTAACAAAAACAGCATGGTACTGGTACCAAAAAAGAAATATAGACCAATGGAACAGAACAGAGCCCTCAGAAATAATACCACACATCTATAGCCATCTAATCTTTGACAAATCTGACAAAAACAAGAAATGGGGAAAGGATTCCCTATTTAAAAAATGATGCTGAGAAAATTGGCTAGCCATAAGTAGAAAGCTGAAAGTGGATCCTTTCCTTACTCCTCATACGAAAGTTAATTCAAGATGGATTAGAGACTTAAATGTTAGACCTAAAACCATAAAAACCCTAGAAGAAAACCTAGGTAATACCATTCAGGACACAGGCATGGGCAAGGACTTCATGTCTAAAACACTAAAAGCAATGGCAACAAAAGCCAAAATTGACAAATGGGATCTAATTAAACTAAAGAGCTTCTACACAGCAAAAGAAACTACCAACAGAGTGAATAGGTAACCTACAGAATGGGAGAAAATTTTTGCAATCTACTCATCTGACAAAGGGCTAATATCCAGAACCTATAAAGAACACAATCAAATTTACAAGAAAAAAACAAACAACTCCATCAAAAAGTGGGCAAAGGATATGAACAGACACTTCTCAAAAGAAGACATTCATACAGCCAACAGACACATGAAAAAATGCTCATCATCACTCGCCATCAGAGAAATACAAATCAAAACCACAATGAGATACCATCTCACACTAGTTAGAATGGCAATCTTTAAAAAAATCAGGAAACAACAGGTGCTGGAGAGGATGTGGAGAAATAGGAACACTTTTACACTGTTGGTGGGACTGTAAACTAGTTTAACCATTGTGGAAGACAGTGTGGCAATTCCTCAAGAATCTAGAACTAGAAATACCATTTGACCCAGCCATCCCATTACTGAGGATATACCCAAAGGATTATAAGTCATGCTGCTATAAAGACACATGCACATGTATGTTTATTGTGGCACTATTCACAATAGCAAAGACTTGGAATCAAACCAAATGTCCATCAGTGAAAGACTGGATTAAGAAAATGTGGCACATATACACCATGGAATACTATGCAGCCATAAAAAAGAATGAGTTCGTGTCCTTTGTAGGGACACGGATGCAGCTGAAAACCATCATTCTCAGCAAACTGTCGCAAGAACAGAAAACCAAATACCACGTTCTCACTCATATGTGGGAACTGAACAATGAGATCACTTGGACACAGGAAGGGGATCATCACACACCAGGTCCTATTGTGGCGGGCGGGGGTGGGATGGCGAGGGATAGCATTAGGAAATATATCTAATGTAAATGACGAGTTAATGGGTGCAGCACACCAACATGGCACATGTATACATATGTAACAAACCTGCACGTTGTGCACATGTACCCTAGAACTTAAAGTATAATAAAAGAAAAGAAAAGAAAAGAAAAGAAAAGAAAATTCTTAGACACTGCTGATGGAAATGTAAAATGGTACCATCACTTGAAAAATATTTTGGCAGTTTCTTTTTTTTTTTAAGTTTTGTTTGTTCGTTCGCTGTTGAGACAAACATGCTGTCACCCAGGCCAGAGTGCAGTGGCACGATCTTGGCTCACTGCAACTTCTGCTCCTGGGTTCAAGTGATTCTCATGCCTCATTTCCCAAGTAGCTGGGATTACAGGCATGCATCACCACGCCCAGCTAATTTTGTATTTTTACTAGAGACAGGATTTCTCTATGTTGGCCAGGCTGGTCTCAAACTCCTGGTATTTTGGCAGTTTCTTACAAAGTTAAACATACACTTGCCAATTGTGATTCAGTCATTCTACTCCTAGGTGTTTGGCCAAAAGGAATAAAAGCATATGTCTACATAAAGACTTATACAAGCATATTCATAGCAGCTTTATCTTTAACAATCAAAAGTTAGAAACAACTCAAATGTCCATCAATAAATGAATTTATAAGCAGCTGTGGTATAGCCATACAATGGAACACCACTTGGCAATAAAAAGGAACACTACAACATGGATGAATATTAATATAATTGTACTGAGTAAAAGAAGCCAAAAGCCAGTACAAACTGTAATATTCCATTTATGTACAGTTCAAGAAAATACAAACTAATCTATAGTGATTAAAAGCAAATCAGTGTTACCTGGGACAAAGTGGAGGAAGGGAGGGAAAAGTTGCTAAGTGGCATGAGAAAACTTTGGGGGATGATGGCTATATAGCAGATGTTCATACAAATGTATGAACATTATGTATGATATGGATGTACAGTACATGTTAGTTATGCATGAACATTATATATGATATGCCAAAACTTATCAAATTGAACACTTGTAAGTGCAGCTTATCATAATGTCAATTATACTCCAACAAAACTGTTATAAAAAATACATAAAGCCAGATACCTGTACATGTTCATCAAAGTGGATAAAATGTAAAACACTAAATATTGATAATATTAAATGTTGGTGAAGATGTGGAAAAATCGAATCTCTCATACAGTACTTGAAGGAATGTAAAATAGTACCATCACTTTGCAAAATCAATTTGGCAATTTCTTGCATTTACCATACAACCCATGAATTCCACTCCTAATTATTTACTGAAGAGAAACGAACACATATGTACATACAAAAATGTATACATAAATACTCATAGCAGTTTTATTAATAGTAGCTAAAAACTGGAAACAACCAAATGTCCATCAACAGGTACATGAATAAAGAAACTGTGGTATATTCATACAGTAGAATACTACTCAGCAGTAAAAAGGAATGAGTGCTTGATATGTGCAACAACATGAATGAATCTCAGAGTTACTGTGCTGAGCAAAAACCTCCAGACACAAAGATGACATGCAGAATGATTTCATTTACATGAAATTCTAAAAAATAAAACAATTTAACCTAAGGTGACGGAAAGCAGATTAGTGATGGTCTGGGGCTGGGGATGGAGGGGGTGTTACTCAAGGAGGAGCACAAGAACACTTTCGGGGCTTGCTGAAATACCTTACATCTTGATTTTGATGGCAGTTACATTGTTGTATAAATTTGTTAAACATTTACAATTTGGGTACATTTTATTGTATGTTAATTTTATTTCAATATAGTTGATTTGGAAAACACAATGTCCTCCAAGTGATTCTGGTATTAGGGAAATCTCTGAGCAAATCCAATCTCCAACTGAATGCAATTACATTTTCTACAACAGTCACCTAGCCCTACCTGAATATTTCTTATGTCTGAAGCTTGCTGCTAAACAATGCTGCCTTGCCCGCTTCTTGACAGCTCTGTCAGAAAATCTTTTCATGCTGAGTCTAAATAAACTTCCCTCTGATGGCCATATTTGGTTCAAGTTCTGCCCTCTGGAGCTACTCTCATATAATCTTTATTGACAGTCTTCAACTATTAAAAGCTGCCTATCTTGCAGACAGTATAACAGAAAGCGTTTATATAACATGCGCTCTGAGAACTGACAGGTTTAGAATTTAATTCTGACCACATCACTTTTGAGTGATTTTAAGCAAGCTACTTAACCTTTGTAGGCCTATGTTTCCTCAGCTGTTAAATATTCATAATAATAGCACTATGAGGATTATGAGGATTAAAGAGGTAATGCATGTAAAGCACTTAACATAATGCCTGGCATATGGCACATGCTCAATTATCATTACCAGCTCTCCTTATCTTTCTCACACAGGCTAATCAACACCAGGTACCTCAGTCTCTAAGACTTTAATTCCAGAGTGCTCAACATCTAGGTTTCCTAAAAATGCTATAATTTGTTCATGTAATCACAACTCATACTGTCACTCATTATTTTTTTCGACATTAAAGATGCCTTAGGATCTGAATCCGTAGTCACAAAATGCTGACTTAAGAGGTGTTAATTATTTGAGGCAAACAATAAAGGAAAAAGGATTAGAAGAGATTTAGAATAAAGTATCAGATGAAGTAGTACTTGAATACAGTTTTGCAAACTAGGAGGTATATGAATAAAGGTGCATTTGACTGAAGAAAGAAGTGAGAATTTAACTTGTAATCTTGGCTAGACTTTAGACTTTCCAAGGTCTCAACTCATTTGCTGCAAGAGTACTTTATTACTTGACATATAAAGTCCTACTTCATTTAAATCTATGTACAATAAGCATGAGTTTAAAGCCCAAAATCTCAGGTAACTTTATCACCATGTTAAGATGCTGCCTATAGATTATAGCAACCTCAAGACCTAAGGTATGAATGACAATATAAGTCAGAGCATGCTAGGCTGATGCTCTGCTTCTCCTTTGATTTTGGACAAGTTACTCCCCCTCTCAGGATATTAGTTTTCCTCTGTAAAATGGGAGGGTGTTGTCTAATACCTTCACCATACTTTCTAACTTAAAACCCTATACTCTGGGTTACACATGTGAATGCATTTAGTGAACATACATTGATTTTTGGTGCATTTAATTGTATGCAAACTTTATGTGAATATTTTAAAACCCTACATACAAATAATATATTTTAGTTAATGATATGCATGCTAAAATGTTTAGGGCTTAAGTGTAATGATTTCTGCAACTTATGTTAAAATGTACCAAAAATAAGACAGATTAATGGGTGGATAGATGGATAGATAGGTGATAAATTTCCTCAAATGGGTAAACCAGGTGAGATGACAATTCTACTTTAGATATACACACCCAAGAGAATTAAAAACATATGCCCACACAAAAACGTGTACACAATGCTTATAGCAGTATTATTCATAATAGCTAAAAGAGAGAAATCATCTAAATGTCCATCAGCAACAGAATTGATAAATAAGATGTGATATAGTCATACAATGGAATATTATTCAGCCATAAAAAGGAAGTACTTTTACAAGCAACAACATGAATGAAACTTGACTTCATTATGCTAAATGAATGAAGACAGCCACCAAAGATTACATATTATATTATTTTATTTATATGAAATGCCCAGAATAAGAAAAACTATAGAGATAGAAAGTGGGTTAGTGGCTGCCTAGGCCTATGGGAGTGGGGATTTGGGGAGTGATGGCTAGTGAGTACAGGTTTCACTTTTGGGGTAGTGAAAGTATAAAATTGATTGCAATATAAATGTACAACTTTATGAACATATTAAAAGACATTGAATTGTACACTTTAAATGGATGAATTGTATGGTGTGTGAATTGTATCTCAGAAAGCTATGTTAAAGATTAAAAAAAAAAGGCAAAAAATTTATCGGGTCTCTCTCCAGTTTCTTCTCTACCGTATACCTCTTTAGTGCTAAGATCCAAAAGCGGTCTCACTCTCTCTCTCTCGTTTCTGGCTTCAGTGGCACTCGTAATTTTCTTAAATATTCCTAGAAAACTGCATCTCAGATTTTCTTTTGAAATTATATTTTACTTTTGTTCTTGGACTACAATAATCTGTGATGCTTTCCTGATTTCACTCATTCACTTTATCCTGACAAATTTATACTGAGTGGTTACATTGTGTCAGAAACTCTGTTAAACACCTAAGGTACAAAGTCAAATAAGACCAGGTGCTTGCCATCAAAAAGTTTACAATCTAGTAAGGGAGACAGATGTATAAACACACGGTAATATATCAATTGACATGCACTATAATTCAAGCATGTAAAAGTGCTCTGCCACTAGATGTAGAGTTAGAAAATTTGGTTAAATGAAATAGGCGTAGTAGTTTTATAATCTTAAGTAAGTCATTTAACTACTCAAAGTTCCAGTTTTTCAACTGTGTAATGGAGAAAATGCCACCCAACTCACTGGGTTACTGTGATAATTAAATGCAAACATGTCTACAAAAGTATTGTATAAACTATATAATATCACTGTGTACTATAGTGTCTATAGTACACTATAGACAGTATAGTATAGTGTCTATAGTGTACTATAGTACACAGTGATATATCGATATTTTAGAAATAATCATTGCTTTGTTAACTTTCTTTGTAAATTAGTGAAAATAGAGTTAGTAATATGCTTTAAACTCTGAGAAAAAATAATATTTTTCCTGTAACTGAGAATAACAGATAGAATTTTAATAGTTTCTGGGAGGAAAAAAGGAAACAGCTTGAAATGTAATGAAGAAGATGAAGAATAACATGGAAGAAGGGCTGAGACAAAGGCCAACCAGATAGTAAGCTTGAAGAGAACACAGGCACGGTAGAAAACATGGTGCTGAAGGCAGGGCTTTGAAGATGAAGAGAAATCTTATTTAGTAAGTACAGCCTTGCCATATATCTTTATTAATCACATAAATTTTCTTTTAAAAAGGTGAAAGTGAAGGTAAATCAGTGAACACAATATCTTCTCCAAGAATAATTTAAATACAAAGTTCTACTATAGTTCCAATTTCTCACAAATTAGGATCTAAGCATTTACATACATAGGGATAAAAACAGTCTGTTTTCTGATTGATTTAATGTTTGCTTGTCTGTAGAATGGTGGCTTCTGGTAAAAACTGTGAATTATCTCCATATTTCCTATGCCTCTCCAATCCTTTAAAAAAATGGAAGAAATTATAAGCTAAAGAACAAGTAATCATAGATCCACATAAAGTCAAGAAAAAAATAATGGTAAAAGTAAATTCACCCTACAATACAAATTGTCTGGAAAAACAATTTAAAATATAATCTGAAATGAAATACTCAGTGTAATATAACAGAGTGAATAGTACTGTTTGACATTCAATATTTCAATGTCCTGACTCTTCTGTGTATACATTTCAATCTTAATGACACAAAAATGTAAAGTATTTTCAAAAAGTCTTTAACATTTAATACATTATCGCCAGCTCTTACTTACATGGGCACAATAAGAGACAGGAGGAAAATAGAGAACACAGATAACATTCATCACATATATGGGCTAAATGCTTGTATTTATCCCTATATACTTATAAAGATTACTAACAAGTACTTCTAATTGGAGCACAGAAACTGACAGATGAGAGTCGGGAGGAACAATCTAAACTTAGGAAAAGGGAGACATTTTATTTAGCAACCTAGAAAAATACTCTCATGTTCAGGATCCAATGACTTCTATTCATTCAGCCTATAGGTATGGGTATACCCATGGCATTTCGGTGACCCCTTCTCCCAGACCAGCATTACACACTACTGGTTATAAAATTTTTCTCAATAAATTGCTATAAATTTTTCTCAATAAATTGCTCCAATATGGTATTATTTAATAAAGGTAGAAAAGGACTAGGTTGAGGGTTAACTGGCCCTGGATTGAAAATTCCTTCTTTGTGTTCAGATGCACTCTTTATCATTTTAGAGACTAAACCAGAAGGACACAAACTGAAGAAAGAATTGGAAACTAAAAGGATGATATTCACTAGAGACAATGGAACACAATGCTCTTCAGGGTCAGGGACAACACCTGCACAAAACAAGCTGTAGTGCATGTATGTGGCACCGGCCAGATCTCCCTTCAGGATTGAAGGACTTAGTCTCCCAGCTGCTGGGTGTTGCCAGCTGACAACCCTCTCTAGGAATTGTCCTTAGCTGAAAAGAGCCATCTTTTCCAAGGTCTTGCTGCCTGTATCCAATGATTAGTCAATGTGAGAGTCTGAAGGTCTGATCCCCTCATCTCCACTCTGAAAGGCCATCCCAGCTCTAGAGCTTCTGGTTCACTGAGTCCTCGTTTAGGAGGCATCACAGACCAATGTCTCCCTCTGCCCAATTCTGCTTTCTTCCCTTTCCCCAGAAGTGTTGATTCTGAAGAACAATCTCCCCAAAAAATTCCTTTCATGCCAATCTCCATCTCAGAATCTGCTTTCTTGGAAACCCAACCAGCAAGCCAGGAAGATGTTGAACTACTTCCATGGAGTTTCACTGTGAAGAAACTATGATATGAGGAACACCACACATCTCTAGGTAATCCAGGACACGAAGTAATAGATCAGGTTCTTACTTGGTATGGTGATCAACTGAATAAGCAACAGAAAATCTGGAGAGGAGACAGAGGTGCCAAAGGAACATTAGAGGAAAGGTTAAAGGAATGTGAAGTATTTATTTCAGAGACGAATGAAAGGGGAAAATCCCAGCACTTTGGGAGGCCCAGACGGGCAGATCACGAGGTCAAGAGATCAAGACCATTCTGGTCAACATGGTTAAACCCCGTCTCTACTAAAAGTGCAAAACTTAGCCAGGCGTGGTGACACACACCTGTAGTCCCAGCTACTCAGGAGGCTGAGGCAGGAGAATCGCTTGAACCTGGGAGACAGAGGTTGCAGTGAGCTGAGATTGTGCCACTGCACTCCAGCCTGGCGACAGAGCAAAACTCTGTCTCAAAAAAAAAGAAAAAAGAAAAGTACTAGAATAGTAGACCAACTTCATAATGAAGGACATTTATTCATTTAATATTATGTTAATAACAATGATTTGAGTTTACTCAATGTTGGGAACTAGGCACATAACCTTATTTAAATTCCTCACAACAATTCTATGAGGAAGTTCAATTATGATGCCCGTTTTATAGACAAAGAAATTAAGGCTTACAAAGTTAAAGTAACTAGTCTGAGCTACTGCCTCTTCATGTACACTGTTAGAATCTGAGAAGATGAAAAGACCTGCTTACTTTTCCTAAATCCAGAGAGAAACTGACTAGTTGACATGGACAAATTAAAGAGTCTTTTTGGGGCCTCTGTTGCTATCTGTGTCAAATATAGTTTTAAATGGCCAGCAAGGTAAGTAATCAATATATAAAATCTTAAGGAGGAAGTATGTCTCAATGTACATTCATAGGCTGGGTGCAGCAGCATATGCCTATAGACTTAGCTACTGAAGAGGCTGAAGCAGGAGGATTGCTTGAGTCTAGGAGTTTGAGGCCAGCCTAGGCAACATAGTGAGACCTGCTCTCTAATTAAAAAAAAAAAAAACAATAAAACAATACACACAGTTTTCTTTCTTCAGCTTAACAATAGTCACTGTAATTGTTCTGACAAGGCATGGTCTACAAACAGGACCTTATTCCACATGAACATACCACAAGCACAATAGGAAAACAGGATAAATAGGAGGCATGATGGTATAGTAAACTTTGATGGGAGACAGATCTGTGTTTAAATCCTGATCTTGCTACTTACTAGCATTTGTGGTCTTGGATTAATTATCTGAACCTCACTTTCCTTATTGAGTCAATCTGGATAAAAACACTGTTCCTGCTTTCCAGGGTTGCTAGGATAATTAAATGAGATACAGTAAAAAACTATAAAAAACAGGGTCTGGCATATGGTGGGTATTCAATAAACTATAATTTCCTTTTACTTCCTGTATCCCCCAAAACTATTTAGTATATATTGAAAATCTCTTTCACCATTGTAATTAAGCTTATTTGATAAAAATCAGTCTATTTTGTGAATAAAAAGTTACCAAAAAAGTGCTCAGAACACTCATTATCAAGTACCAAGAGATGCAAAACACACCCAACATACCAAAGTGAAAGTATAAGACTGATAAGTGACTTAGGAAGTCCAAGTATCTTCATACAACCATAATAGATAACAGTTACTGTGCTAGGCACTATTCTAAGCTCTTTTCCTGCAGTAAGTTGTTAATTAGTCACAATAATCATATAAGGTAGGTAGATAAGGAAACCAAGACCCAAAGAAGTTAAGCAAAATGTGAAATAACAAAGAACCACTCAAGTCACTCTCACACAGAGCTGGTGTCACATTTTGAAAAACAACTTGTCATTATACATCAAGAGCTTCAAAAATAGTTAGAATAATAACAATACAAAAATATTCCTAAAATATTAGATGATACATAGTAGATATGAGATGGTATATGGAGGCCGGGCACAGTGGCTCATGCCTGTAATCCCAGCACTTTGGGAGGCCAAGGCAGGTGGATCACCTGAGGTCAGGAGTTCAAGACCAACCTGACCAACATGGAGAAACCCCGTCTTTACTAAAAATACAAAATTAGCTGGGCATGGTGGTACATGCCTGTAATCCCAGCTACTTGGGAGGCTGAGGCAGGAGAATCACTTGAACCCGGAAGGCGGAGGTTGCAGTGAGCCGAGATCATGCCATTGCACTCCAGCCCAGGCAACAAGAGCATAGCTCCATCTCAAAAAAAAAAAAAAAAAAAAAAAAAAGAAGATGGTATATGGAAAGTAATTATGATTTGCTTAATATTCCATATATTTATATAAAGGGGTTAAAGGGAAACATATCAGCATACTAACAAGGGTTATTTCTGGGAGACAGAATTGTGGGTAATATGCTTAAAAAACAATGCTATTTATTCTCCAAGCTATTTCATTTTTCTCCTGTCACAGAAAGACACATTCCTGCCTTAAACACCCTCTCCCCTGTAGCTTTGTAGCTCCCCTGGCCATGTTACTGAATTCAGGTGATAGAATGTGGGTGGGAATGGTATAGGGCAATTCCAGGCCCGAATCTATGTGTGGTCTTCCACGTTTTCCTTTCCCCCTGTCAGTTATGCCATCAAGGCAACTTTGAGGGAACAAAATGGTGGAGCCACAAACAGAAGTATCCTGGGTTCCTGACGCTTGAAGGCTAGTCACACAGGAAAGGCCTTATCTGCATTTCTCTGACAGAGAAGTAAACTACTAATTGTTATACTACTGACATTTCAGGGTTTGTTACCTCAGTAACCAATAATGTGATTTCTGTAATTTTCCTTATTCTTTTCCTGTATTTTCCAAAATGCCAATAAGAAACATGTAATAGTTCTACAACTGGTATTCAAAAAGTTTTGGGTTTTTTTCCGGCTGGATATGGGGGCTCATGCCTGTAATCCCAGCATCTTGAGAGGCCGAAGCAGGTGAATCACGAGGTCAGGAGTTCAAGACCAGCCTGGCCAACATGGTGAAACCCTGTCTAAAGATACAAAAAATTAGCCAGCCGTGGTGGCGGGTGCCTGTAATCCCAGCTACTCCAGAGGGTGAGGCTGAAGAATCGCTTGAACCTAGGAGGCGTAGGTTGCAGTGAGCCGAGATCACGCCACTGCATTCCAGCCTGGGTGACAGAGTGAGGATCCATCTCAAAATTAAAAAAAAAAAAAAAAAGAAAAATAAAAGTTTTTTATTTTTTAATGCATGACTTTTAACTCAGTAATTTCAATTTGGAAAATTTAGCCTAAGCCAATAAACTGAAATGCAGACAAAAACATACACATCAAACTGTTTATTAAAAGGTTACTTGTAAAACTTCAAAAAAACAAAAAAAAAAAACTTAAATGCCATTCACACAAAAAAAGTTTAGTAACCTATACTCATGTGATGGAATATTAGGCAACCATTAAAATTATTTTAATGAAAACTTTGATGACACAAGCAAATGCTTATAATACCACATTACATGAAAAACCAAGATTAAAAGTTGTTCAAATATGGAAAAACCTGTTAACAGAGATGTAAGCTATCTCTGCATGATTACTTAATACTCATCTATACTTTATAGTATTTTCCAAGTTTTCTAAAAAGAGACCATAATGCTATTATAAGAAGAAAAAAAAGTGTCCATAAAAATAATACCTAACTGTGCTATGATAAAGGCACCAGCAATATCATTGATGCAGTGGGGCTACTGGGAAGGGCACTTACAGACCATCTGCTTACCTTCCGCGAGCACAGAGGAAAGAGACTGACAGTTGTCAGGGAGGGGCTAGTACTTTCTGGTGCCCAGGGTAGAGACAAGGCACTAAGACAGAGCTGCCTTGTTAGATAAAGCTCTCTCTGGTCAGACACCCTTGCTGCCCTCGGTATAGCATCAGATTCAAGAAGGTTTATGAGTCACCAGTGAAGAGAAATTTCAACTGAAGGGAATAAAGAAGCCAGTGCTAAAAGTCTGACAAATCAGTTAAAGGGCACATAGGGAACTTCAAGGGCTGCCAGCAATGTTCCACTTCTTGATACTTACATGGTTTCATTTGTTGAACTGTGCATATGCTTTATGTATTTTTCAGTTTGTATGCTATATTAAATAACAAAATATATATTTTTAAATTCAGCAGCAGCATCTTCCTAAATGAGACAGAAGAAGGCTTTAGAGGCAGAACAAGAAGGAACAATGCTCAATGCAGGCCTGAGAACAGGCCCAGAGGAACAGTAATCTCTCAATGTCAGCATACTGCTTTGTAGTTTACAAAGTGTTTCTATATCACAAACTGCATTTAAGGCTCAGAATTACTCAGAATAGAGACCCTGAACTCATGTCGGCTGATCATATCCAGTTGTTTTCCACTATACCAAATTCACACAAAATACATTTGTGGATTGAAATTAAGGTATTAAGGCATGAGTGCCCACAGACTTCCTCTAAGATCTTGCTTAACTAAAAAGAATTGAGGTATTGCCTACTCAGCTTCACTGGCCACCCTCTATCTGAGGACATTTCTATCTCCACCAGAAAATGTTGAGATTTTCTGATGCAGAACATAAAAAATCAGAATAGGAAAACAGAATTGAGCCAGAAGAAAAGCAAGAAGAGAGCTTAGTCAAGAAAGAGGAAAAGGAAGAAGGAGAAACTATCAGACATCAATGAGAAACAAGTCTGTTGGGCACAGAAGTAGTTTGGAGGAGAAAAAGGACCTCAACATATGTGGCTGTAGTCTTTGGATTGTATTTCTTTGAACAAGACCTGATGTGGTTCCAACTTTTCTAGGGGCAGCACATTAATTGGAGTCAACTTCCAGATTGTTTGTAAAGAGCTGCAGGAGATAAGTACAAAGAATAAGACTTGACTCCTGCTTGCAAGGGGTTCACAGCCTTCTGAGGGGGAATAGACACAAAAATGATTAAGGCTCCTTGCAAGTATAATGGAAGTGCAGAGATTAGAGTTACTAATTCTGCTTGGGAAAGCTGTGGAAAAGCCTCACAAAGAAAGGAACACTGGAGCTGGGTGTAGGAAAATGAATAGGAGCTCACAGACCAAAGAGGGCAGCTATGGAGTGTGTTGTAGGTTAACTGAAATAGCACAGAGACATTAAGCATTCACATAATACCACCACATTTTGGTGCCACTGAAACATAAGGAGCTGAGGTAGAGGGATAGGAAATGGGCAGGAGAGTAATCAGAGATGAAGTAGGGGTCCAGCCATAATCGGGTTGAAACAAGCCATGAAGGCTATACTTCATTGTTTAGGCATTGGGTAGAGGGACATATTGATGTTTATATATTTCAAGATTAACACGGTAGTACTGCAAAAAAGGATCATTGGAAAGAAATAGCAACGAGATAAAGGTGGGGGTGGGGGCAGGAAAATTAGGAGGCTGTTGCAAATAGAACAATGAAGGAGTTTTAGAACCGATGGATATGGGTTTAAAACCTGGCTTTTGTCACAAGTTATTTGATCTTGAGAAACTAAACAATCTCCCCAAACCTCCACTTGTTCTTCTATAAAATAAAAATAATATTATCCTTGCAGAATTGTTGTTATGATAATTAAATATGATAATGTGTCTTGTAGTACCTGGCTACATATTAAGTGATAAATATTAGTAACATATGCATTGGTAGTAGAGTGGCATTGAGGATAAGGAGACAGATTCAAGAGGTATTTATGAGATAATTGCCATCAACAGGACTTGGGGACTAATTGGATGTTTATTATAGGAAAAACGCAGAGAGTGGAAAAAAATCCTATATTTAGCAACTACTTTGTTCTCTACCACAAAGACATCTAATACTGTCCGGAGCTGCACGCCCCGGCCATAGCGAATAATAATTGAGGATTAAACGCCTGAGCTATATTCATTTCCACCCCACACCTTCTCCCTATCTTTGCCTTTTTTCCCCTGTACTAATACCTCATTAAAGATGGCGCTCTTCCTGCTTCTTCCTCACTCACTTTTCCCGCGCCCGGGAAAATTGTTACTTAATAGCGCAAGCGCAACCGGAGAAACCGAAACTAACCTGGCCACGCCCTTGGCAATGAGATCATTTCCGCCTTAGCCCAACCCCTTCCCTTCCAAGTGTATATAAGGCAGTGCATTACCGCCATTAAACGAGACTTGATCAGAGCACTGTCTTGTCTCCATTTCTCGTGTCTCTTGTTCCCCAAATTCCCACCCCCTCCTCCAGGGCCTACACTGACTATCCCGTGGGCCGGGATATAATACCAACACACTAAATTGCTAACATCTATCTCTGCTAGACACCACGCCTAGTAGAACAGAATCTTCCAGCAATGCCATTTGGTGTGAATGTAGGTCTCTCTTCTTTCTTATATCTCCTCTACTTCATTGGCTAAAGTTAAGATTCTCCACTCAGGTTCCTCAAAAAAGTAAAAATTGAACTGCCATATGATTCAGCAATCCCACTGCTGGGTATATACCCAAAATAAAGGAAATCAGTATATCAAAGAGCTATCTGCACTCCCATGTCTGTTGCAGCATTGTTCACAATAACTAAGATTTGGAAGCAACCTAAGTGTACATCAGCAGATGAATGGATAAAGAAAATGTGGTACCTATACACAATGGAGTACTATTCAGACATAAAAAGAATGAGAGTGTCATCTGCAAAAACTGGAAGTCATTATGCTAAATGAAATAAGCCAGACACAGAAAGACAAACATCACATGTTCTCACTTATTTGTGGGATCTAAAAGTTAAAACAATTGAACTCTTGGAGATAGAGAAGGAGGATGATTACGAGAGGCTAGGAAGAATAGTAGCAGGGGCAGTGAGGAAGTGGGGATGGTTAATGGGTACAAAAAAATAGTTAGAAAGAATGAATAAGACCTACTATTTGATAGCACAACAGGAGGAATATAGTCATTAATAATTTCATTGTACATTTAAAATTAAGTAAAAGATCGTAAGTGGATTGTTTAAATCACAACGGATAAATGCTTGAGGGAAGGGATACCCTATTTTCCATTATGTGATTATTACGCATTGCATGCCTATACCTAAGTATCTCATGTACCCCATAAATACATATACCTACTATGTAGGCACAAAATAAAATATAAAATACATAACTTAAAAAAAGATTCTCCATTCAAATATTTCAAATTTTCAAAATAAATGTATTCAAAAACTGTATCAAGTAATTTAGATCCAAGGTAGAGTTGTTATCTAATTAGCAACAACATCAATTGCAAACGTTAAAAGAACTCCATATACTTGTAATGAAACCTCCGGTAGCCAATAAAGAAGGCCTACAACCAAACTGGAGATGCTTAAAGTCACTGTTCCTGCAACTTGAGTATTGTACATATTGAAAGTCAATCAACTATTTATTTATCTGCTTTAATAGAAATGTTGAGATCAATTAGAGGACACAAATCACTTATAAACTATTTCATATAGTGAAATAAGTTGTGTGTAAATCTCTGTTCTCTCTTATGGCATCTTCAGTTATTGCACAATGGAGGTGAAACAGGGCCCAACGTTGAAAAAAGAATTGATCTTAGAGAAGATTCACATATTCCTAACTTTTGGGTTCCTTCTAAAAGCCCAGATAACACCACCCAAAAGACACTTCATTTTTGAGGGAAAAAAAATGGTCTAAAAGCTACCAAAATGAGCAGCCCAAATGCCACTGAAAATCCCCAAGGATGCAGACCACTGACTGCCCATCATGGCTTGGAGATGCCTGAATTAGAGCAATAAAGTGAAATTAAAGCTCTCATTGAGATCATCTGATGTGGAGCTTCAAAAAATTTTAAAGCAGATTTCTTGAAAGGGAAACATTTAAGAACTTAAAAGGAAGGGGAAGATTCCTTAATAAAAACAAAATATCCTACTAAATGACCGGTGAAGCTTAAATCCACAAATACTTGTGGTAACAAAGTAAAGCACTCATACGCTTTTTCTCTTTCCCATATAATCACTGAGGAGAATGAAATTTTAGAAGGTGAAAATGGAGGATTTAGTACTATTCCTTCAACAAAAATAAGAGGTTGATATGGTTTGGCTGTGCCCCCACCCAAATCTCATCTTGAATAGTAACTCCCACAATTCCCACATGTTGTGGGAGGGACCCGGTGGGAGGTGAATGAATTATGGGGACAGGTCTTCCCTGTACCATTCTTGTGATAGTGAATGAGTCTCATGAGATCTGATGGTTCTATAAGGGGGAGTTTCCCTGCACAAGCTCTCATTTTTTTTGCGTGCCACCATCCACATAAAAATGCGACTCGCTCCTCCTTGCTTTCCACCATGATTGTGAGGCTTCCCCAGCCAGGTGGAACTGTACGTTCAATGAAACCTCTTTCTTTTGTAAATTGTTCAGCCTCGGGTATGTCTTTATTAGCAGTGTGAAAATGGACTAATACAGAGGTAAAACAAAAAACACTATGAATTTCTCAAACTCTCACAATTTAGTATCCATTGGGGCACTTTCTTGCTGGAAGGAACTATAAAATAAAAATTAAGATTGCTCCAATATGCTGCATAAAGGCCAAATAGCAAAAGCTTCTTAATCCAGGGCAACCACACTTAGTAACTTAATGTAACATCAGATGTATGTCTGATCTGGTATCTTCTTACATATAGAACGAATGTTTAATAAGAAAGGTTACCCTGATCCCAGTAAATATGTACAATTCTTATACGTCAATTTAAAAAATAAAATTATAAAAGAAAAGTTACCCAGGTCCTGTGAAAAAGCACCCTAGTATAAGCTGAGAAATCTGAACCATGGCAGCATTAAGATACCTGCCCTCTAATACTAAATGGCAAAGGGAAAATAGAAGATGGATATCCATCTGTTACCAAACCGAAGCCAATTTAGTGAGCTTCACTCCAATACCCGACTCCCACGACAAAGATCAATTTAAGAAAAATCCATTATAAAACTTTCCAAAGATAAAGCAATATATAAAAGCATACACACAGGATAATCTCAACCATTTAGGAAGTAATATGCACTGAAAAAAAAATACTGGAAGGAAATATGCCAAATCATTAATTGTTTTTGTCTTTGATGATAAAATTATTTTTCTTCTATATACTTATATAACCTCAATACACTTTGATGCAATTTTATATTGTTCTACATACTTTTCTAAATTTTCCTTTTTTTTTTTGAGACGGAGTCACGCTGTCGCTCAGACTGGAGTGCAGCAGCGTGATCTTGGCTCACTGCAAGCTCCGCCTCCCAGGTTCACACCATTCTCCTGCCTCAGCCTCCAGAGTAGCTGGGACTACAGGCGCCCACCACCACACCTGGCTAATTGTTTGTATTTTTAGTAGAGATGGGGTTTCACCGTGTTAGCCAGAATGGTCTCGATCTCCTGACCTTGTGATCTGCCCGCCTCTGCCTCCCGAAGTGCTGGGATTACAGGCGTGAGCCACTGCGCCCAGCCTAATTTTCCATATTTTTTTGCAATGACTAAGTAAGAAAATAAATGTTAGAAGAAAAATGAGAGGGAGGGAAAAATTTACTTCTAAATAAATGCTTCTAGAATCTTTAGAACACCAGAAAGACAGAATCATCAAAAGTCTGTACTTATGCTTTAACAACATAACCAAAAGCCTAACACTTCACATGCCCCAGTCTCTGGTCTTTTCTGTGCTTGCTTTTCCTCTGTGCAAACTTGATAAAATGCTCTCAATATTCTTGTTCCATGAAAAGTGTGAATGAGAAGAAAAATAAAGAGAGCAATTTTGAAGTGGGAAAAGAAAGAGCATGCGGAAAGGAATGACTGAAACTTTCAGAGAAATGGGTAGAAATGCATATAAAACTCCAAATGAGATACAATAGAAGCTGGGCTTACCAACAGGGAGGAAAGTATGGAAAGAGTGCAATGGACAGGAGAGAGTAGTGTGCAAAGAAAGGATAGAAGGAAACACAAACTTTGTATGACTTTTTTTTCCACATAGGATTCACAACATTCCTCAGAAAATTCAATTTAGTTGCCCTGTTCTAGTTTGCTAACCAGAACCAATTTAATTTTAAATCTACACTCAGAGCCAAGGGGGATGAGATATTTTGCAATTCCTTTTAGCTCCCTGTTGGAAGACAGAATCAGATTTAACCATTTCTGCTCTGGCTGTGATAACCATCCAGGTTTGTCAGAGGACCAAATGGTGTCCTTTGAAGATTAAAGAATATAAACCTGTACTGAAATTACTTGCTATGTTTAACAACTTAATGGGAATGCATTTTTGAGGATGTGACAAATTGCTCTTCGTTTATCTGCACAGGGCATGAAATACTGGTACAAGAGAGCAATTTGTTACACAGACAATGTATACCCTTTGCTGTAAATTTGCCCACTGTCACATACTATTTGACATCCAGTTAGGTGATTTTAAAAAACTAGTTTATTACTGCATCTAATGAGGAGCAGAAAACTGATATATGACTCTCTTAATTCTTCTCAGCTACCAGGCACACATTTCTCAGATAGTAGTTTATGAAATTGTTTCTTGGTTTTATGCTCTGTTGTGACAGATAGGTAAACAAGTTGATAAAATCAAGTGCTTTCAAAAGGGAAAAGTTACCATATTCATGTAGGCCTCTGGCTTGTCACAAAACTTCAAACAGTTTCTGGTTCTGCTTACCATCTGCACAGATTTATTCCAAAGAACATAACAAAGTTTGTTTCTTGATTTCTTTCAACATAAAATAGAAATATTAAGTTTGGGGGTATTTATACTCTGGAAGATAGTCAGATCATTTATTCTGATTAATCTTAACACATAGGTCTGGCCCCTGCCTCTATACATAGCTCAGCCCCAGTCCCTTCCTCTGAATTTCCTTTTAATCAGCCTTTTCCACACCAGTATTGCCATGAATATCTCTAGAGCATCTATCTTCAGAACCATTTGTTTACCATGCCTCCTACTGGGAGAAAATGAGGCTGCTATTGGTCTGACTGAAGTTCCCCTTAGGCTATATGTGGCCTGTCTTTATTAAAAGCAAAATAAAGGCCTCACATGGGGACTTGGTAACTATTACAAGAGTTGCACCGGGTTTTTTCGATTCTTGCTTTTTTGTTGGGGGTGTATGAAAGGAATCAACAGATCCATCCAAGACTATTTTATCATTGTCAACTTACATGCAGACCACCCTGAACCCCCGCTCACTGTTAGTCTGTTGAAAATTGGAAGAATTTGAGGGGGAAACACTGGCATTTTTAATAGAAACAATTCTTATAGGTAAAATGAGAACTAAACTACAAAGGTTCTAATTATACATTAGGTATTCAACAAACATGACAGTGATTCCAGAATTGTATTTTGTATACCATCATCTAATTTAGAAGTTGGCATCATCAGATTCCAAGATTGAGTGAAAAAACCTCAGCAATATAAATTATATAAGCAATCATCAGGTGAGTGGGTAGAAATTATTCTGAAACAGATAATTCTGAAATCAATCCTGAAATAGGACTATTTGAAAGGATTAACTTCTGCCTTAAAACCCTAGCTCTACAACTTAACTTCTCTGAGTATCCAATTCTTCATCTTTAAAAGGAAAATAGTATTTTCTCTCTCATAGAGCTGTTCTGACATTTAAGTCACCCAGTTTGGTGCCTGAATGAGGACTCAATAAATGGTACCTACCCTTATTATTATTATTTTTCTCATGGATTGTTTTCACTTACCACTGTAAGTTGAATGATGAATGAATAAATAGGTGAGTGAAAGTGAATGAATGAAGGAAGGAACAAATAAACGTTTAGTAACACTTGTACAGGAGAAACTGGTAGGCATCTAGCAAGGAAGTTTCATTTCTTTTCTGTTGGTCTTTCTGATGGCAGTACCTGTAGGGAATTTTAATGAAGAGCCGGCACATATCATTAGAGACAGTTTTCTACAGATACAACACAACATAAATGTTCAGGTACAGGTTATACAGAAATTAAAATGATACCAGTTCAGGGCCATACTTGCAAGATAACTCAGGCCGTCAACTCTTGCCTCTTGCATCATCACATTTCTGTAGACATACGTGATACACATACAATGTGTTGACCCAGTAGTAAGGCAAGTAAGGCAACTGCTCTCAAGTAATGAAAACGATCAGATTAAGATGAAAGCAACAACAATAACAAATCTATTTACTGAATATTTAAACTGAGTTTTCTTACAGTTCCTTAAATACATTTTCATTTTATTCATTTACATTCCATTACACAAACATTTGTTCATTAAGACTCTGTGGTACATATTGTGGAGCAATACAAAGAATGCAACTCAATTTTGGCATAGTTCAGCCAATATTTATTGAGGACCTCTCATGGGCCAAGCATGATGCTAGGTGCAAGGGTTGTAAAGAAAAATAAGATACAGCCTGGGGCCTTGAGAAAAAGGCACAAATAATTAAAATATAAAACATAGAGCCTGCAATTACAGACTGCTAAGAGATTTAATAGGAATATAAAAGATAAAGTCATCAGTGCTGACTAGAAATCAAGAAAAACTTCAAAGAGAATACCTGACCAGATATTTAGTAGCAGTGTGTAAAGTGAACAAGAAGAGCACATTCTACACAAAGAAATGAAGATACACATAAGCAGATAATATGCAGATACATAATTGGTTCCATAGCACTGGACTAGAAAGCATGAGGGGGAGAATAGAAGGAGATGAAGTTAGCAAAGTGGACATGGATAAATTCATGAAATGCCTCATATGCCACGACAGGGAGCTTGGATTATTTTTTCCCTCTAAATGCTAGTAAGCCATTGAAGGCCTCCAAAAATGTCAGATTTGGGTTGGAAATTATACAGAAGGCAAACTAAACTGCAACAAGATTAGAGGCAGGGAGAAAAGAGAGGAAGCTACTAAAATAACCCAAGGAAGTGAGGATGAGGGAACTAAGCTAATCTAACAGTACAAGGAACAGAGAGAATGAATACATTTTAAATACATTCAAGAGATAAAATTAACAATCATTTTAGATTAATCAATATTAATGGAAAAATAAAAGTGAACAGTATGTACAAGTGTGTTCTTTCTGCTAATATCAGAATAGAAATTTGAAGCATTTAGAAAAAATATTAGGTACCAAATGGCAAAGTTTCATCAAATTCCAGAAAAAATAAAAATAAAAGTACAGATAGTTGGATAATGGTTGGATATGGTATCTGGAAAAGAAGGAATGAAGAGGTTTTTATGGAGGATGCTTTGATGCTACAGTATTTACTTTTAGGAGAAAATATCACTGAAACGGAAAGTCATTTCTTGTTTCACTTGACATTAGCAGTACATTTGAAGAAAGTACTCCAGTGTGGCAAGGCAATATGTAACGGTGGCAGACATGGAGGTGCACTGCTCGGATCTCCCGTCAAGAGAACATGCTGCTAGAAGCATAGTTTGTCTGATAGTCTCCAGCTGCTGTATGTTTAGATCCATTGCAGTGTTCACTCTGAGGTCACGCTCCCCACTTCCACACCTTCTGACCCCTATGCTGCTCCCAGGCAGTGACTAAGCACAGAAGGCACAGTAAAGCTAAGCCATCCTTTCTCCGTAATGTGGGATTTTTCTAATGAGGAACTTTTGCTTAGACTTCTGTTCCCAGCCTGGCCAATACTTTCTCAGAACTGCATTACTGACTGGGTTCTTCCTGCCCAATTTTCTTTCCTTCCTCTGCTCCTTTCATAGAAGTTAGACTTGCATCACTGGCTGAAGGCTCTCCCTGCCTACTTCTGCTCCCTTCCCCTTTACTCAGCATGGATATTTCTCCAAATAAAACTTATATGTCTAACTCCATCTTCGTGTCTGCTGCTCAGAGGACCTTAACTGACACAATAGTTTAAGTAAATGTATTAAGAATGAAAATCACAGGGAAATGTGAATTCCTCCTCAGAGCATCTTACACACAAACCACCCTGGCCTCAGGGTTTTATTATGAGTACACAACCCAGACCACTGTTTAACAGCCCTCACTGTCAGATATTTTACTCCTAAAGACTTACCCACCCCCCTTGGGCCATATGTTCCATTCTAACTTCCAGAACATCTTTTACTAACATTTCATATAATTGAATTAAATTAAACTTCCCATAAAAACTGGATTGAACTAAAAATAGTGAACACTCTATTCCAAAAGAATTTTATTTTCAACTAAGTAAATTCTCAGCTTAAATAATCATAGTCTGCTCTTTGAGCTCCAGGGGCACAAGCAATTCAGGCCGACAACATAGTCTCCTCTGGAGTACAATGTTCATCCACCTTCTCAGGAGAATTTGCCTTTCCTGCTGCAAACAGCTTCATCCAGCTGCCAGTAGAATATTTGGATGACATTGCCTTAGAGTCAACACACAAGAATTCTAGTCAAGGGAGGCAGTCTGACATAATAGTTAAGTGTGCAGGCTCTGTACTCCTACCACTTGCATCTAAATCCTGGTTGTACTAAGTGCTCAAACTAGGTGACTTCAGGCATGTTTCCCTCTGCCCCTCTCTGATCTTCCATTCTCTCATATGTAAATTGAATATAATACTAGTACCTATCTCACATGCTTGTTGTGAGGATTAAATGGGCCAAGGCAGATGAAGCATTTAGCACAGTTCCTGGCACATACTGAACACTCAGTAATTGGAAATTATTTATGTATGTCATTGTTGTTAGTGGAAGCATCTGCTCTGAGAATAGATGGAGTTGTTTATCCACACTGGAGAAACCAGTGGCCATATAAAATGATCTGGCATTTTTTTAAAACTAGAAAGGAGAGAAGCTATGTACGTGGCCACACATTAAGGCTCAGCCTTCACTCACAGCAGCAAAGGGAAAGCTGGCCTCTTTCTGAATTAGGGGTAGACAGCTGGAGAGGGCCAAAAGAGGGATTACCAGAAGATTACGACGGTCAGGGGAAAGCTGAAATAACTATTTTAACAGACAATTTGTGCTCCAATTACCATCTAAATGTTCATGGTAAATAAGAATCCATAAAAACACATCTGTAAAGCCCCAACTTTAGTGACTGGAGCTTTGCATGGTTCATTAGCACATACTCCTTTGCCCAACTGTGACATCACTTATCAGCAGACCTTCTCCTTTCATATTCCCCAGCAGTTGAGGCCAGTGCTCCATGAGGAATTTTTCTGAAATCAATGCAGTCACAGATTTCCTCCTACAGGTACAGGAAAAGCTTATTACGTGAATATCTTTCATGGAGTTCTGTCACCTACCCTCTTGTTTCTCTTTTAAAGTAAGGGTTAGTAACTATAAATAAGTAAGTGCCAATTCACGGGGAGAGACTGGTGTGCTACATGCAAGTGATTAGCTGTAAGGAAAGGGCTAAGTCTCAGATCTGCACTCTAGACATGTGATGTCCAACAGAATTATAATGTAAGTCACAAATGCAAGTTACATTTAAAATTTTAAATTTTCTACTAACCACAAGAAGAAAAAATAAACAGGTAAAATCAGTTTTAGTTAATAGAAATGATTTAATTAATTACAAATATATCTAAAACATTCTTTTAACACATAATCAGTATAAAATTATTAATGTGATTTTTAATATTTTATGCTGTTTTCAAAATCCCATGTGTATTTTATACTTGCAGCACACCTCAATTTGGACTTGCCACATTTCAAGTGCTCAGTATGTCCATGTGGATAGTGGTTACCAAATTGGATAGTGCCCTTCAGGGGAGCTGGACTGGGAAATGACAAGGTTCTATAAAAGACCAAGACACTATTATGGATGTTTGCCATTTTGGGATGTCTGGCATCTTTTGAATACTCTTTCTATCCTAGGGTAGCTTTCATATTACGAGTCTCATTTCATGAAGGTACAAAGGAGAACTCAATTTCTCAGATTCCCTTTCAGCTAATGCATTGGAAGGTAATGCATACTTGACCAATCAGATATCAATCAGAAACAACCATATGAGATTTGAATTATAAACAGAAAAAAAATGAAGAATGTGGCCCTGTATGTGTGGAATTAATTTTCTGATGGTGATGGTGGTAATGGTGAAGGTATTCAGCTTTCATGGACACCAGTTGGGGTGATCTGATATCTAGTACTCAGAATCCATAAATACACGGTATGATATGCTTCAAGTATGGCCAGCAGCAGAGACAGTAGGGGCCATGCTGGCACCATTCCAAACAAACATGCAAAAAGAAAACTAAAAAACTCTACACGTTAACTTAGTTCCCTGGCTTTTTAATTTTTTGTCGTTTCTCTTTATGTCTTATTGTAATGTCTATGTCTTGAAAAGTTGTTGTAGCTGTTATCTTTGATTGGTTCATCATTTATTCTTTCTACTTTAGTTAAGTTTATACACTACAACTATAAAGTTATACTATTGTGTGTTTTTCTGCATGCTTACTACGGTAATAATGATTTTTGTATCTTCAGATGATATCTTGTTGCTCATTAACATTATTTTCTTTCAGATTGAATAACTCTCTCTAGCCTTTCTTATAGGACTGGTATGGTATTGAAATCTCTCAGGTTTTATTCGTCTGAGAATGTCTTTATTTCTCCTTCAGGCTTAAAGGATATTTTCTCCAGATATACTAATCTAAGATAAGAGTTTTATTCTTTCAGCACTTTAAATATCTCATGCCACTCGCTCCTGACCTGTAGAGTTTGCACTGAAAAGTTTGCTGCCAGACCTATTGGAGCTCCATTGTGCGTTCTTTTCTCTTGCTGCTTTTAGAATCTTTCTTTATCCTTGGCCATTGGGAGTTTGACTATTAAATGCCTTGGGGTAGTCTTCTTTAGGTTAAATCTGCCTGGTGTTCTATAACTTCTTCTACTTGAATGCTGATATCTTTCTCTAGGTTTGGGAAATTCTCTGATACTATCCCTTTGAATAAACTTTTTCTATCCCTATCTCTTTCTCTACCTCCTCTTTAAAGCCAATAACTTTCAGATTTGTCCTTTTCAGGCTACTTTCTAAATCTTGCAGGCATGCTTCATTCTTTTTTATTCTTTTTTCCTTTTGTCCCCTCTGACTGTGTATTTCAAACAGCCTGTCTCTAGGCTCACTAATTCTTTCTTCTGCTTGATCAATTCTGCTATTAAGAGACTCTGATAAATTCTTCAGCATGTCAACTACAGTTTTCAATTCTAGAATTTCCGATTGATTCTATTTAATTATTTCGATGTCTTTGTTAAATTTACCTGATAAAACATTGAATTCCTTCTCGGTGTTATATTAAATTTCTTTGAGTTTCCTCAAAACAGCTATTTTTAATTCTCTGTCTGAAACGTCGTATACATCTATCTCTCTGGCATTGATCCCTGGTACCTTATTTAGTTCATTTGGTGAAGTAATGTTTTCCTGAATGATGTTGGCACTTGTAGCTGTTCTTTGGCATCTGGTCATTAAAGAGTGATGTAGTTATTGTGGTCTTCACAGTCTGGGCTTATTTGTGCCTGTCTTTCTTGGGAAGGTTGTCCAGGTATTCAAAGGGACTTGGGCCCCAAGCCCAAAAATGCTGTGGGTTTTGTACACTCATAGAGGTACTGCTGTGGTGGTCTTGGATAAGATCCAGAAGAATGCTCTGGATTACCAGGCAGAAACCCTTGTTCTTTTCCCTTACTTTCTCCCAAACATATGGAATCTCTCTCTCTTTCTGCGCCAAGCCACCTGGAACTGGGGGATGTCGTGATGCAATCACCCCTGTGGCCACCACCACTGGGACTGTGCTGGGTCAGATCCAAAGCCAGCACAGCCCCAGGTCTTTGCCCAAGGCCCTTCCCTTCAGGGTAGTGAGTTCTTCTAGTCTCCAGGTGTGTCCAGAGATGCTGTCTGGGAGCCAGAAGATGAAATCAAAAATCTTAGAAATTTATGTGATGTTCTATTCTACGGAAGCTAAGTTGAGGGAAAGGAAGTAAAGGGGAGGGAAGAATAGGAAGGACTTTGCATTGTACTGAACCACAATACAAATTCTTCCTAGTCTTCCCTCCCCTTTCCACAAGATGTAAGACAAAGTACCCTTTAACTTTGATCTCCTCTCCTTAAACAGAAAGAAGCAGTCACTTTCATTGCTACAAGCTGCAATCCTGGGGTTGGTGGAAGGATGACTTATATTTACTCTCCCATAGCTGTGCCAGCTGGTGTCTCCCTAGGTCATGTTCCACTCCTGGTTCACTGGCTTGAAGCCCAGCCTAGCAGTAGGAGTTGCCTAGGAATTGCAGTCCTTGGGTCCTAGACTGTCTTTCAAGTTTACCTAGGACCCCAGAGCACTTCAGCCCAAAGTGGTGAGGCTTGCACAGAAACTCAAGTTTGGACCACTGGGATGGGTGATTCCCCTTTGGCTAGGGCTGGTCCAGATGCTCCCATTGTGCGCACGCACTGGATGAGCTCAATACAGCTTTATTTTCCACTGTAACAGGGCAGCACTGAGTTCAATGTAAAGTCCCCTAGCAGCTGCACTCTCCCTCCCCAAAGTACACAAGTTCTCTCTCTGTACTGCATGGCCACTGCTGGGGGATGGAGGTGAGGTGGTGTCAGTGATTCTAAAGTATCTCTCCTGCCCTCCTCAATGCCTCTGTCATTAAATCCAAGCACTGTGGATATGATGTTAAGTCCAGGTACTGTGATTGCACACCTGATTGCTGGTTTTTGTGATAGGGCTTTTCTGTGTGCAGATAGTTGTTAAGATTTGGTGTTCAAGCTAGAGAGACCAACAGTGAAGGCTTCTATCCCATCATCTTGCTCCACCTCCCTAGATCTTATTTAAACCTTCTGTTTTAATTGGCTTTTTTTTTTTCTTGACACTGCTCTGGCAGGGTATAAGTGATGGCACTGCTTTGTTTCTGCCAGGTGGATGTCAAAGTCCAGGTTGCCCATTCAGCATTCAAGTATGGCACCTAAGGGAAGGCTCATCATTATTGCTGAGCAGGTGGGTAAGTTCCACATCTCCAAAGTCTCAACTAATACTGCAGTGAAGTGGGAGGGTGTTCCCCCAACATCAACCAGTGGGGATGAAGTTCAGGCTCTCAACTTGGACACCATCCTGGCAAGGATGTTGCGGGAGCACATTAGAGTTTCACGAGGGTAAGTCCAGGCTCCCTACTCAGCCTTTGTTTGTGTGAGAAATAGAACACAAATTTTTTATGACATTTGGCTAGGGTGGAGTGGTTATTATGCAAAACCTTTCTATCTTGCTAGATTGCTCCCTTATTGAACTCCTTGGCTAGAGAAAACTGGCTTTTGTTGGGGTTTTTTGTGTTTGTATTTGTTGATATTTCCAGGTTTCCAGTTTCTTCAGCTCCAAGTTTGGGATATTTAAGACAAGAAGAAAACCCAGGGAACTCACCATCATGTTGTTCCTTGGGTTCTTGGCTGACTTCTTTTCACCTCTGAATCTTCTTAGATGTTTTATATATAATATTTAGAGTTTTTAGTTACTCTTAATAGGAGAAATAGGGGAAAGTATATTTACTCTATCTTTTTGGAAGTAAAAGTAGGTGTCATTGCCTTTTAAAATACTGAATATACATTCTTTATTTAATAAACAATAAAGATCTTTATTCTTTATTATCTATTTCCCCCTGGTAGAAAGTGAACCTCAAAAGGGCATGCTTTTTGTCTGGCCATAGTAACTTACTGAATGAATTTATAAAGCCACAAAATGAGTGCTGTTGGAAAATACATCATTTTTAAGTTTTATTTTTTAAATTGGTGCTAAACCAGTGGGAGGAGGTCTGAAGGTAAATAGGAGCGAAGGAAAGGTCTACATAAGAATTATAAGTAGGAGACAAAATTAAAATTAAATATAACCAGACAGTAGTGAAACAATTTACAGAGCTCAACTGAGGGAAGGTAATGGTACAATACAGCTAGGATTATCCACTCATGGAAATAGATATAATGTCACCTACTTCCATGATGAGCAAGCACTAAATAAAGCATGAGGAAAAGGAGGCATGCTTTATATTAGCTTTTTGGGTAGTGGAAAAGGTTTGGTCTCCTTAAATTGTCACCAACCTGTTTGCCTAAATACCTCTTCATTGTCTTCCCTTCTAATCACCCTCTCTCTAGCATTGACAACAATGGTCATATATCAACCTGTCTTCAAGGCACCATTAAATAAGCATGAGACATACTTTTCCCACCAAGCCCACAAGGTAAAAAAATTTTAAAAGGCAGTGATTAGGACACATTAAATAAAAAGTTGTGATACATCTTGTCCCTTACTTATCCTTATTTTTCCCATGCCACTAAAACCCTGCTCCCAAACTGTAAATTAAAAGAAAAGGAAAAAAACAAACAAACAAACTTAAGCTTTTATTTATCCATTTACCACCAAATGCCACAATTCTACCACAAACCCATACCTTCTTTCCTATTAATACTCATGGTACACCACATGTGCCCTTGTCATCACAAATAGCAGGCACAAAGTTCTAGAAACACACACCACTGTCAATGTGCCAGGCAAAAGAACAAAGAAATTGGAAACTTCAGCATCAGTGGACACTGCAGATGCTGTAATCTTCAACTTTTTCACTGTTTATAACCTATAGCTAAGCAAGGCTTTCCTTGACCAGGGTTGTGGTACTACCTCTACTCCTGATAAAATAAAAAATTTAAAACTCTAGACTTCAGATTTCTTGTCTGCAAAATGGAAAATGGAGGAGGAAAAGACAATATTCAAGATCCTTTCTGGCCCTGTTGATCCAGGTTTTTACATACTAAAGCTATCTTCATACTGAACAAGGAGAAGATAAGCCCAGTTTTGTAAAGAAGCTGAGTGGCTTCTGAAGACGTAGGGTAGTTGCCAGAAGAATTCCAACAATCAAAAGTTGAAAGACTATAGATAAGAGGCTTGCTCTGGAGTGACCCAGAATTGTTTAATGTCCCTAATGGAGAAAAAATAAGACTCTATATTCATATTTGCTTTTATTTGGATAAAGAAAGTCTAGAACAGAGGTCAGGAATCTACTGCCAGTGGGAAAAATCAGCCTAAGTTTGTGTTTGTTTAAAACAAACAGCCCATGAGCTGAGGATGATTTTTACATTTTTTAATGGTTCAAATAATAATAATAATATTTCATGACACAGAAAATCATTTTTAAACATTAAAATTTCAGTGCCATAAAGTTTTATTGGCACATAGCCAATAAAATTTCAGTACCTATAAATAAAATTTTATTAGCTATTGGCCTATAGCCATGACCTTTTGTCTACGAGTGCTTTTTTAAAAAAAAAAATTAAGTTCTGTGGTACATGTACAAGATGTGCAAGTTTGTTACATAGGTAAACATGTGTCATGGTGGTTTGCTGCACCTGTCAACCCATCACCTATGTATTAAGCCCAGCACACATCAGTTCTTTTCCCTAATGCTTCCTCCTCCACTCCCGGTAACAGGCCCCAGTAAGTGTCGTTCCCCTCCCTGTGTCCATGTGTTCTCATTGTTCAGCTCCCACTTATAAATGAGAACATACAGTGTTTGGTTTTCTGTTCCTGTGTTAGTTTGCTGAGGATAATGGCTTCCAGCTTAATCTATGTCTCCGCAAAGGGCATGATCTCATTACTTTTTATGGCTGTATAGTATTTCATGGTGTATATATACCATATTTTCTTTATCCAGCCTATCATTGATGGGCATTTGGGTTGATTCCATGTCTTTGCTATTGTGAATAGTGCTGCAATGAACATATGTGTGCATGTATCTTTATAATAGAATGATTTATATTCCTCTGGGTACATACCCAGTAATGGGATTGCTGGGTCAAATTATATTTCTGGTTCTAAATCTTTGAGGAGTTACCACACTGCCTTCCAAAATGGTTGAACTAATTTACATTCCCACCAACAGTGTACAAGCATTCCTATTTCTGCACAACCTCGCCAGCATCTGCTGTTTCCTAAGTTTTTAACAATCACCATTCTGACTGGCATGACATGGTATCTCACTGTGGTTTTGATTTCTCTGTGATGTTGAGCTATTTTTCATATGTTTGTTGGCTGCATGTATGTCCTTTTTTGAGAAGTGTCTGTTCATATACTTTGCCCACTTTTTGATGGGGTTTTTTGTTTTTTGCTTGTGAAATTGCTTAAGTTCTTTGTAGATTCTGGATATTAGCCCTTTGTCAGAGGGATAGATTGAAAAATTTTCTCCCATTCCATAGGTTGTCTGTTCATTCTGATGATAGTTTCATTTGCTGTGCAGAAGCTCTTTAGTTTAATTAGATCCCATTTGTCAATTTTTGCTTTTGTTGCAATTGCTTTTGGAGATTTTATCATAAAGTCTTTGCCATGCCTATGTCCTGAATAGCATTGCCTAGATTTTCTTCTAGGGTTTTTATGGTTTTGGGTTTTACATTTAAGTCTTTAATCCATCTTCAGTTATTTTTTGTATACGGTGTAAGGAAGAGATCCCATTTCAATTTTCTGCATATGGCTAGCCAGTTCTCCTAGCACCAGTTATTAAATAGGGCATTCTTTCCCCATTGCTTGTTTTTGTCAGATTTGTTAAAGATCAGATAGCTGTAGATGTGCAGTTTTATTTCTAAGTTCTCTGTTCTGTTCCATTGGTCTATATACCTATTTTTGTACCAGTACTATGCTATTTTGGTTACCGTGGCCTTGTAGTATAGCTTGAAGTTGGGTAACGTGATGCCTCCAGCTTTGTTCTTTTTGCTTAGGATCGTCTTGGCTATGCAAGCTCTTTTTTGGTTCCATATAATTTTGAAGTAGTTTTTTCTAATTCTGTGAAGAATGTCAATGGTAGTTTAATGGGAATTGCATTGAATCTATAAGTTGCTTTGGGCAGTATGTCCATTTTCACGATATTGATTCTTCCTATCCAGGAGCATGGAATGTTTTTGCATCTGCCTGTGTCCTCTCTGATTTGCTTGAGCAGTGGTTTGTAGTTCTCCTTGAAGAGGTCCTTCACTTCCCTTGTTAGCAGTATCCCTAAGTATTTTATTCTCTTTGTCACAATTGTGAATGGGAGTTCATTCATGATTTTGGTTTCTGCTTGTCTTTTGTTGGTGTATAGGAATGCTTGTGATTTCCACACGTTGATTTTGTATCATAAGACTTTGCTAAAGTTGCCTATCAGCTTAAGAAGCTTTTGGGCTGAGATGTTGAGGTTTTCTAGATATAAGATCATGTCATTGGCAAACAAAGACAATTGGACTTCCTCTCTTCCTATTTGAATTTCCTTTACTTCTTTCTCTTGCCTAATTGCACTGGCCAGAACTTCCAACACTTGGTTGAATAGGAGTGGTGAGAGAAGGCTTCCTTGTCTCATGCCAGTTTTCAAGGGGAATGCCTCTAGTTTTTGACCATTTAGTATGATATTGGCTGTGGGTTTCTCATAAATGGCTCTTATTATTTTGAGGTACGTTCCTTCAACATCTAGTTTATTGAGAGTTTTTAACATGAAAGTATGTTGAATTTTATTGAAGGCCTTTTCTGAATCTATTGGGATAACCATATGGTTTTTGTCTTAAATTCTGTTTATGTGATGAATTACATTTATTGATTTGCATATATTGAACCAGCCTTGCATTCTGTGGATAAAACCGACCTGATCATGGTGGATAAACTTTTTGATGTGCTGCTGGATTTGGTTTGCCAGTATTTTATTTAGGATTTTTGCATCAATGTTCATCAAGGATATTGGCCTAACATTTTCTTTTTCTGTTGTATCTCTGCCAGGTTTTGGAATCAGGATGATGCTGGCCTCATAAAATTACTTAGAGGGAAGTCCCTCCTTTATAATTGTTTGGAATAGTTTCAGAAGAAATGGTACCAGCTCCTCTTTGTACCTCTGGTAGAATTCAGCTGTAACTCCATCTGGACCTGGGCTTTGTTTTTTTGACTGGTAGGCTATTTATTACGTCCTTAATTTCAGAACCTGTTATTGGTCTATTCAGGAATTTAACTTCTTCCTGGTGCAGTCTTGGGAGAGTGTATGTGTCCAGTAATTTATGCATTTCTTCTAGATTTCCCAGTTTATTTTCATAGAGGTGTTTACAGTATTCTCTGATGGTTGTTTGTATTTCTATAGGGTCAGTGATGGTATCCCCCTTATCATTTCTGATTGTGTTTACTTGAATCTTCTCTCTTTTCTTCCCTATTAGTCTTGCTAACAATCTATCTATTTTACTGATTTTTTTTCAAAAAAACAGCTCCTGGATTTGTTGATTTTTTGAAGGGTTTTTCATGTCTCTATCTCCTGAGCTTGGTTATTTCATGTCTTCTGCTAGCTCTGGGGTTTGTTTGCTCTTGGTTCTCTAGTTATTTTAATTGTGATGTTAAGGTGCTGATTTAAGATCTTTCTAGTTTTTTGATGTGAGTATTTAGTGCTATAAATTTCCCTCTTAACACTGTTTTAGCTGCATACCAGAGATGCTGATATGTTGTCTCTTTGTTCTAATTGGTTTCAAAGAACTTCTTGATTTCTGCCTTAATTTCATTATTTACCCCAGAGTCATTCAGGAGCAGGTTGTTCAATTTCCATGTAGTGGTGTGGTTTTGAGTGGCTTCTAGTCTTGAGTTTTAATTTGATTGCACTGTGGTCTGAGATACTGTTATGATTTCAGTTCTTTTGCTGAGGGGTGTTTTACTTCCAATTATGTGATTAATTTTAGAATAAGTGCCACATGGCACTGAAAAGAAAAGTATATTCTGTCATTTTTGAGTGGAGCATTCAATAGATATCTATCAGGTACACTTGATTTAGAGCTGAGTTCAAGTCCTGAATATCTTTGTTAATTTTGTCTCAATTATTTGTCTAATACTGCCAGTGGGGTATTAAAGTCTCCCACTATTATTGTGTGGGGGTCTAAGTCTCTTTGTAGGTCTCTAGGAACTTGTTTTATGAATCTGGGTACTCCTGTTTTGGGTGCATATATATTTAGGATAGTTAGCTCTTCTTGTTGAATTGAACACTTTAACATTATGTAATGCCCTTCTTTGTCTTTTTTTATCTTTGTTGGTTGAAAGTCTATTTTGTCAGAAACTATGATTGCAACCCCTGCTTTTTTCTGCTTTCCATATACTTAGCAAATTTTCCTCCATCCTTTTATTATGAGTCTATGTGCGTCTTTGCACATGAGATGTGTCTCTTGAATACAGCACACCAATGGGTCTTATCTTTGTATCCAGCTTGCCATTCTCTGTCTTTTAATTGGGGCATTTTGCCCATTTACATTTAAGGTTAACATTGTTATGTGTGAATTTGATTCCATCATCATGATGCTGGCCGGTTAATTTTGCAGACTTGTTAATGTAGTTGCTTCATAGTGTCATTGGTCTGTCTACTTCAGTGTGTTTTTGTAGTGGTTGGTAATGGCTTTTTTTATCCATGTTTAGTGCTTCTTTCAGGAGCTCTTGCAAGGCAGGCCTGGTGGTGACAAAATCCTTCAGTATTTGCTTGTCTGAGAAAGATTTTATTTCTCCTTCGCCTATGAAGCTTAGTTTGGCTGGATATGAAATTCTGGGTTGGAATTTCTTTTCTTTAAGAATGTTGAATATTGGCCCCCAATTTCTTCTGGTTTGCAGAGTTTCTGCTGAGAGGTCCGCTGTTAGTCTCATGGGCTTCCCTTTGTAGGTGACCTGGCTTTCCTATCTTGCTGCCCTTAACATTTTTTCCTTCATTTTGACCTTGGAGAATCTGATGATTATGTGCCTTGGGGCAGATCTTTTTATGGAGGATCTTATTGGGATTCTCTGGATTTCCTGAATTTGAATATTGGTCTGTCTTTCTAGGTTGGGGAAGTGGAAGTTCTCCTGAATGATATCCTGAAGGCTGTTTTCCAACTTGGTTCCATTCTTCCCATCTCTTACAGGTATCCAAACAGTCATAGGTTTGGTCTTTTTACATAGTCCCATAATTCTCAAAGGTTTTGTTTGTTTCTTTTCATTCTTTATTCTCTTTTCTTATCTGCCTGCCTTATTTCAGCAAGATAGCCTTCAAGCTCTTATACTCTCTCTTCTGCTTGGTTGATCTGGCTATTGATACTTCTGTTTGCATCACAAAGTCCTCACGTTGTATTTTTCAGCCCTATCAGGTCACTTATGTTCCTCTCCAGACTGGTTATTCTAGTTAACAGCTCCTGTAATCTTTTATCATGTTTCTTAGCTTCTTTGCATTGGGTTAGAACATAATCCTTTAGCTCAGTGAAATTTGTTATTACCCACTTTCAAAAGCCTACTTCTATCAGTTCATCCATCTCAGCTTTAGCCCCATTCTGTGCCCTTGCTGGAGACATGTTACAATCATTTGGAGGACGAGAAGCATTCTGGCATTTGGGATTTTCAGCATTTTTGCATTGGTTTTTCCTCATCTTTGTGGATTTATCTATCTTTGATCTTTGAGGCTGATAACCTTTGGATGGGTTTTTTGTGGGGTCTTTTTTGTTGATGATGATGTTGTTGTTGCCTTATGTTTGTTTTTCTTCTAACAGTCAGGCCTCTCTTCCATAGGTCTGCTGCAGTTTGCTGGGGGTCCATTCCAGACTCCGTTTGCCTGGGTATCACCAGTGGAGGTTGCAGAACAGCAAAGATTGCTGCCTGCTCCTTCCTCTGGAAGCTTCATCCCAGAGGGTTGCTGACCTGATGCCAGTTGGAGCTCTCCTGTATAAGGCGTCTGCCAACCCCTATTGGGAGGTCTCACCCAGACAGAAGGCATGGTGTCAGGGACCCTCTTAAGGAGGCAGTCTGTCCCTTAGCAGAGCTGGTGTGCTGTGCTAGGGGAATTCCCCCTCATCGGGATCAGCTGACTGGAGCTGGTGGACTCCTGCAGGGATGCCCTGCTGGGTGAGGAGGGATCTAGAGAAGCAGTCTGGCCACAGCCACTTTGCTGCACTGTGGGGAATTCTGCCCAGTCCAAACCTCCCAGCCTCCTTAGCACTGTCAGGGGAAACCGCCTACTAAAGCCACAGTAATGGCAGTTGCACCTCCCCAGCCTGGGAACTTGATCCCCCCAGGTAGACTCCAGACTTCTATACTGGCAATGGGAATTTTAAGCCAGTGGTTCTTAGCTTGCTGGGCTCCATGGGAGTGGGACCCACTGAGCGAGACCACTTGGTTCCCTGGCTTCATCCCCCTTTCCAAAGGAGTGGACAGTTCTCCTGTCTCACTAGAGTTCCAGGTACCACTGTAGTATGTAAAAACTCCTGCAGCCCAGTGCCTGCCTGAACAGCCGCCCAGTTTTGTGCTTGAGACCCAGGAGCCTGGTGGTGTAGGCTCATGAGGGAATCTCCTGATCCCCAGATCGCAAAAATCTTTGGGAAAGGTGTAGTACCCCTGGTGGGTAGCACAGTCCCTCACCACTACCTTGACTGGAGAGGGGAGGTGCCCCCAACTCCGTGCACTTCCCGAGTGAAGGCATGCCCCACGCTGCTTCTGCTCACTCTATGTGGGTCACACCCACTGTGTAGCCAGTCCCAATGAGATGAACTGGGTACCTCAGTTGGAAATGCAGAAATTACCTGCCTTCTATGTTGGTCTCTCTGAGAGCTGTATATCAGAACTGCTTTTATTCAGTCATCTTGGCCCCTCTTCCCTATGAGTGCTTTTAATGCTACAAGAACAGAGTTGAGTAGTTGTGACTGAGATTATATGGTCCATAAAGCCTAAAATACTTAGAGATTATATGGCCCATAAAGCCTAAAATACTTATTTTAAAAGTTTTCCAACTTTTTGGAAAAATTTAAGTTTTTCAACCTCCTCCTCTAAAACAATATACAATAAAGTTTTTAAAATAATTACCTGTGAGAAGGGTAAAGGATGAGGGCAAAAATGGGAGACTTGTATTGAGTATCTTTGAATATTATTTGGATTTTTAGATTACATAAATGTATTTTACCTATTAAAATAGCTTTTAAAATAAATTGCAATGGTTTCTGCAAAGACCATTTCTGTACCCTTGTGGTAGCCAGTCTCCAAGACAGGCCCTAATGATCCCCACCCCTTGGTATTCATAGCCCTTTGTAGTCCCCCCACATCATACTAGGAAGGTCTGTGTGACAAATAACACATGGTGTGTCACTTCCAAGATTGGGTGATAAAGACAATGGCTTCCATCTTATTCTCTTACTTTCTCTCTCTTTCTCTCTCTCTCCCCCTGTTCTCTCTGTACACTAGCTCTGGATAAAGCCAGTTGTCATATCATGAGGACACCCAGGAAGCCTAGAGAAAGGCTATGTGGTAAGGAACTAAAGCCATTGAGCAACAGCTAGATAGGAACTGAGGCCTGCTAAAAATCATGGGAATGATTTTCTAAATGTATCCTCCCCAAATTAAGCCTTCAGATTAGACTGTTGCCTCAGCCAATATTTTGAATGAAATCTCATGAGAGACCTTAATCAGATCCATCCAGTTTAGCAGCTTCCAATTCTTTCCCCATAGAAACTGAGTTGATTATTGTTTGTAGTTTAAGCCACTCAGTTTTGGAGTAGTCTGTTACACAGAAATAGATATCTAATAAAACAATCATCTTTGACTTTTTAAGAGAAAAAGAAAAACATGGGATAGGGTTGAGGACCAGAATCCCAGAGAGGGAGCAGCGAGAGGTACAGGGAAGATGCTGATGGCCCAAATAGTGTAAGAACAAGAATACAGATCAATTTGAAAGGCAAAGGGTAGTAACAGGTAATGACCTCAAAAATGATTGACATGAGTCCGTAAGTGCCCAGATGGAAAATGTATTAAGGGACAGTATCTAAAGCAGCTGAGGCAGAGAGCAAGAGGACAGGAAGGAGGCAGGAAAGAGCTCTGCTGGACTGGGATTTAAAACACCAGCATTTCTTAAGCCAAATGGGACCCTAAACAAGCCTCTTGGTCACTCTGGGTATTTAGTTTTCTTATCTAAAAAGGAAAGAGATAGGATGACTATAAATTCTACCATTGGAATATTCTCCTTGCACAATGCTAGAGGTGGTAGCACTGCCTTGGGTGAATTATAGTTTATACTGTTTCAGTGGTTTTGAAGGACAAGCCATTGGTAGGGCATCTTCTCAGTCTGCAAAGCAACCCAATTTATGCATATGCATGTATCATTTATTCAGTAATTGTTTACTGAGTGTTTCCTCTGTTCTAGGCATAACATACTAGGCTGTAGACAGGAGAAGGGATTAGAAAGGTCAATAAGGCACAATACCATTCCTCAAGGGACCCACAATACGCTAATTCTGCCTGGCCTAATGCCTATTAGCTTAAGTAACAAGTATCCTCGTTCATCCATCCATGATTGAAATCCTTAGTTAGCTTCCAGTTTCTTCGTCCTTGACCTTTTAAAGTTTTTACATCTATTCTTTTATCTTCTCCACATTGCTAACTTTGGAAAGAAAGGGTACCTGAAAGCCAGGGACCTTACTGAACACTATTCATTTTAATAACCAGGGAAACCATTATGCCTCTTTTTATGAGTACTACACATCTATTAATGGAGCCTAAGATTGCCTTAGATTGTTTTGCTGTCACGCCGCAATGGTTGTTCAATCAACTGCAAATTCACCTAGGTGCAAATTCATCATTTTAGCTACAAGATATATGACATGGAAGCCTTGGTAAATTGCTTTGCTGAAATCAATATACCTTTTGTGTATGGAATTCCCCAATATATCAAGCCACTAACCCCATCCAAAAAAAGAAGCGAATTTACTTTGGCAGGATTTCTTCTTAGTGAACCTAAGTCGGCTCTTACTGATTAACACTTTTTCTTCCCAATGGTCACAAAGTATAAGCTTTATAATTCTCCAAGTTGTTTTTATAGATACTGAAACATAAAAGAACTCTATTATTAGGTTAATATTTCCAGAATTCACTTCTTTTCTTTAAAAACTGATCTTTGGCTCACATTGATCTGCTGATAGCTTTCTCTACTTATCATATTTGTAGATGATATAGAAAAATGCTCTCATTGTTTTCTTTACCCTCTTAACCCAACCAATGAAGAGGAAATGCAGTATAAATTATGATCCATCAACATAATGAAATAATATATTATCATTAGGTTATCATTTTAATTGCTACTTAGAAGGACAGAAAATATTTGCTATGTAATATTAAAAGCATAATAGAAAGTGAGAGGTAGACAAAATTATAACTCTGTAAATGTTTTGGGGGTGCAAAGAGGTTTAGAAGACAGTATGCAAAAGTGCATTAAGTAAACGGAATTGTGGGTAATTACTTTCTTTTCAAAGTTTTTCTTTAATTTTCTATCTGTTGTTTTCCTTATCAAAACTCCTTTAGAGGAAATGAAATGGTACCTAAAAAGAGAGACAATTAGATAATTCTGATGTCTTGTTTAGCATTTACTGTTCACATTGCAGTATTTCATTCTTGCCCATTCATCAAAATTAGCTGAGATAAAGACAGAGCACAGATTATATAGTTGATCCTTGAACCATACAAGTTTGAACTGTGCAGGTCGACTTATATGCAGATTTTTTTCAATGAGATATATTGGAAAATTTTTTCAAGATTTGTGACAATTTGAAAAAGCAGACAAACCATGTAGCCTAGAAATATCAAAAAAAATAAGGAAAAGGTTGTGATGAGGACATAAAATATGTATAGCTATAGCCTACTTTATCATTTTCTGCCATAAAATATTACACAAATCTATTACAGAAGATCAAAATTTGTCAAAACTTATGTGCATGGCCAGACATGGCAGCTCACACCTATAATTCCAGCACTTTGGGAAACCAAGGTGGGAGAATTGCTTGAGGTCAGGAGTTCCAGACCAGCCTGAGCAGCATAGTGAGACCCCATCTCTATTAAGTAAAAAATAGCCAGGTGTGGTGGCACATGCTTGTAGTTCTAGCTACTTACTAATTGGGAGGCTGAGGCAGGAGCATCATTTCAGCCCAGGAGTTTTAGACTGCAGTAAGCCATGATCATACCACCGCACTCAAACCTGGGCAACAGAGTGAGACCCCTACTCAAAAAAAAAAAAAAAACAGAAAAGAAAAGAAATAAAACCCATTGTGAAAAATGCAACATATTAATGTAAAATGAGAACAGCAGAGAAAACGAGAACAGCAGAGGAAACAGAGTGTTGGGTGTATGGGAACTTACTATCTTCACAGCAGTTCTGGAAACTAAAACTATTCTAAAATTAAAAGTTAATTTAAAAATTGAATGTCATGAAGATATTATAAAAGAAAGTATGCACACAAACACATAGACTATAAGTGGCACCATTTACAGTTAAAAGAAATGTAAACAAATGTAAAGAGGCAGTATTAAATCATAACTACATAAAATTAACTAGTATCTATTGTACTACCATAATAATTCTGTAGCTACCTCCTGTTGCTGTTGTGGTGAGCTCAAGAGTTGTATTCCCTTAAAACACCGTGTGAGGCTAATCATCTTCATGTGAGCAATTTGTCTCTCCAGTAAGTTGCATATCACAGTAAACAGTGAGTACTTAGAATTCTCACATATTTTTTATCATGTTAAGTGCAATACCGGAAACCATGGGGCCCATAAGGAGTGCCACTAGTGATGCTGTAAGTGCTTCCAAGAAGCAGAGGAAAGTCATAACCTTACAAGAAAAAGTTGAATTGCTTGACACATACCACAGATTGAGGTTTGCGGCTGTGATGCCCACCATTTCAAGATAAATGAACCCAGAATAAGGACCATGGTGAAAAAAGAAAAGGAAATTCATGAAGCCATCACTGCAGCTATTCCAGAAGGTGTAAAAACCTTGTACTTTTTGCAAAATACCTTCTTATCTCATATCGAAAATGCAGAAAATGCAGCTTTTGTGTAGGTACAGGACTGCTATAAGAAAGGCATACCTATAGACTATAATATGGTTAGAGAAAAAGCAAGGACATATATGGCAACTTAAAGCAAAAGGAAGGTGAATTATCTAAAGTTGGAAAATTTAATGCCAGCAAAGGATGGTTTGACAATTTCAGAAAGAGATGTGGCTTTTAAAAAGTCAAGATAACAAGAGAAGCAGCTCCTGCTGACAAGAGGCAGTAGATAAGTTCCCAGGCACCAGTAAGAAAATTTTAAGGAGAAAGAATATCTGCCTGAACAGATTTTTGGCACAGACAAAAGTGCCATATTCTAGAATAAAATGCCACACAAAGGACATTTATTAGTAAGAAAGAGAAGCAAGTACCAAGATTTAAGGCAGGAAGAGACAGGCTAACTTTATTGTTTGGTGTAAATACAGTAGGGTTTACAATCAGGACTGCCCCTATCTATGAAGCTGCTAACCCCAAGCCTTAAAGGAAAAAGATAAGTACATGCTACCCACCTTTTGACTGTACAATAAGAAGGCCTGAACAAGAAAAGCCCTTTTCCTGGATTGGTTCCATTGATGCTTTTTCCCTGAAGTCAGGAAGCACCTTTCCATTAAAGGACAGCTTTTAAAGTTCTTTTGATATTAAACAATGTCCCTGGCCACCTGGAACCCCATGGATTCAACATTGAAGGCATCAAAGTGAACTACTTGTCCCCAAACACAACATTTCTACTTCAGTCTCTAGATCAAGGGGTCATAAGGACCATTAAGGGTCATTACATAGTACTACAGGAAAGGATTGTCAACACTATGGAAAAGAGCCCTAGTACAGAGAACATCATGAAAGTCTGGAAGGATTACAACATTGAAGATGCCATCATTGTTTAAAAATAAAAAGCTGTGAAAGCCATAGTCCAAAACAATAAATTTCTGCTGGAAAAAACTGTGCCCAGATTTTGTGCACGACTTCACAGGATTTATAACAGAGCCAGTCAAGGAAATCATGACAGATATTATGGATATGGCAAAAAAAAAGGTGAGGAGGGGGTAAAGGGTTTCAAGGTATGGCTCTTAGAGAAAATTCATGTGCTAATGGACACCACACAGGAGGAATTAACAGAAGATGACTTGGTGGAGATGAGGGCTTCCAAATCAATGCCAGATGATGAGAAAGATGATACAGAAGAAGCAATGCCAGAAAACAAATTGACATTAGACAATCTGGCAGAAGCGTTCTGATTATTCAAGACTGCTTTTGAATTCCTTTACAAAGTGGATCCTTCTATATGATATGGGCACTGAAACTAAAGCAAATGGTAGAAGAAGGATTGGTACTGTATAAAAATATTTTTAGAGTAAAGAAAACACAAAAAAGTCAGACAGAAATTATGATGGTATTTCTATAAAGTTACAATGCCTGCCTTTCCTGCCTCACCTTCTACCTCATCTACGTCTTCACCCTCTGCCACCCCTGAGACAGCAAGACCACTCCCTCTTCTTCCACCTCCTCCTCAGCCTACTCAACATGAAGACTTTTATGGTGACCCACTTCTACTTAATGAATAGTAAATATGTTTTCTCTTTCTTATGATTTTCTTAATAGCCTTTTTTCTCTAGCTTACTTTATTATAAGAGTATACAATATAATACATACAACATACAAAATATGTGTTAACTGACTGTTTATGTTATCAATAAGGTTTCTAGTTAACAGTGGGCTATTAGTAGATAAGTTTTGGGGGAGTCAAAAGTTATATGCAAATTTTTTATTGCATGGGGAGCTGGTGCCCCCTCAACTCCCATGTTGTTCCAGGGTCAACTGTAGTCTCTATTTTAGACACACAGATAAGACTATTCCTTTCACCCACATACAAAAGCAACAATAAAATAATCAAGTGTTTTAAAAGAATTTTTGTTTCTAACAATAATCCTTAAAAAAAAGGTGTAATCCCCCAACACACACACACACATGCATGCATGCACATACACACACGCACATGCATGCATGCACGTACACACACACACACACACACATACATACATTATATATACACACACACAAATTCTAATCAGGTAGTTTTCTTGAGGATTGTTAATATAGACCCTTCCCCCTTCCCACAATGGATGTAACCCAAGGTGGACTAATCAGTATTTCTATGGCATTTATTACACTGGAGCTGGGGGAAAAATCCAGTCTCTTTCTGGTGGCAAAGTTGTGTCAGAGATGTAAAAAATAGGAGCTGCTAGTAACCAAGCTTCCAGCCATATGAAAAAAGCCAGTCTGACAAGATGAAGCTGACCAGAGAGCAGCAGAGTTTACAGAGGGAAACGGGCACAATTCTTACAACATTTTAGTTCCTGATGTCAGTAATTCCTGAGCCTCAATTGCACCCCTTTCTGAAGTTACCTGAGTCAAAATTTATATGGTTATTGTTTGTCTAACTTGGACAGACCTGGGTTTCTATCATTTGAAATAAAAAGTCATGCCTAATATAGCAGATATTATTATTCCTGCTTTTTACACATAGGAAACCTAAAGTTCACAAAAATTGAGTAAGATTATGAAGTCAGTTAGCTTTGGCCTGGAAGCACATGTGTTTTTTATAAAGACAAGTTGCAACCCACTGAAGAAAAAAAGCAGCTAAAGGAAAGATATATAAAAAGAGGGAAACAGAACAGGAAGGCAGAAGTATGGTGAATGAACAAAAATGGTAACAGCATTTATGTCAAGTTGAAACTTTAAAAATATCAAGTTTTCTTTATTAAGTTAGGAAGCAAAACTCTTGAGAGTCTTCAGTAACAGCTGATTCCATCCTAGTTTTTTTTTTTTTTTCTTTATATAGTATCCAGGTGCACCTTAACTGGTTCTTCTTCTTTTACTCTCTCACATGAGCCTCTCCATAGAGCACATTACAGCATAGTAGCTTGCTTCATCAGAACAAGCAAGCAAGAAGGCAAAGAAGAGTGCTAGCAAGAGAGAGAAAGTCCTAGTAGGGCTAAAGTCCTAGTCTTTTGTAGCCTATATGAAGTGGTAACCCATATGTTTTGCCGTATTCTGTTCTTAAGAAGCAAATCACTAGATCCAGCCCACCCACACACAAGGATTACACAAAGGCATAAATACCCAGGAGTAGGGATTAGTGGCAGTCATGTTATAAGCTGCCTGGCACACTAGTGGTACTTAAAATATTAATAATAATGTATTTCACAATCAAAGTGTTAGAGTCATTGAAATACATTAGGAGGTACCCAGTAAATGTTTGTTGAATGATTAAAATGAATGGAAAAAAATGATGCTATCCTTTTTGAAAAAATTAATTATAGTTTTCCTGCTATGTTCTCAATATTTCCAAATGTTTCTGACCATCTCTATGGCTGTACCAACTTCCTTCACACTGACTTTCTCAAAGTCAGAAACACAGAAACAATATAATTAATCTGGCATTTAATTGTGGTATTATGGTGATGGCAGAACACACCAGCACCTTTTACTTCAGTGCAATATTGACACATGTTCACTCAATAAACAAATCAACATTCCCATCTCAAATAACTCATTCAAGAGGATAGGCAACTCAAATGTTAAGCTATGAGTTGACAACATGCTACCTCTTCCAAAAACCATATAATGCCATTGTGATGTTTAGTTCCTTGAGAAGTAGCAAGACTCATCCACCCCATCTTTACTTGTTCTAACTATTGATACCACTGTTTACACATGCACTGACCTCTGTCTGGCTTTCTGTGCCACTTTATGTCAGAGACTGTAATAAAGGGAAGTTCATGTGATGACAGTCCAAGACAGGCCTACTAAGTACAAGTGACAGAAAAAGTGGTGGTCAGCCCCTTTCTCATCCTACTAGTTTAACTAGAGAAGGTGGAGGGGCACAAGATGAGGAAGAAGATGAAAGAACCATTTTAACAGCATGAGGAGATAATCACTGGCCCCTTTTCTTTTTTAAACCAAAAAGCACACTGTCAACTCTGGATGACAACAGTAAGACTACAGATACGCTGCAGACTTGTCTCCAACTAATAATAGAAGCAAAAGTATTTTTATCTTAGTTGGTACCATTAAGATACCCTGCAACAGAGCTGTTTTGTTTTGTTTTGTTTTTACAAGAAAATATACTGTCCTCATGAAGAAATGACAAAGTCAGCATGTGTGATACGTGGAGCCTCTGCAGTAGATGTTCTTCCAAGGAAGTGTCCCTCCTTTGCATGCAAGAAAAGAGGCTGCTTTGGAGAAGCACCAGGGAAGTGACAAAAAAAAATAATACATGAGGTATAATAATTGGCCACATTGTGCACAGGGCCAGGAGGAAGGATGCAAAAAAACCTAATGTAGTTGACTTCAAAAAGATTTAGGAAGGCAGATAAACTATGTGTGCAGGAAAATGTGACAGTGGCTTTACTGGAAAATGGGAATTCTGAAGATGTTTAAAAGACTTGGTGTCTGTTAGGGTTTCTTAATCTCATAGGAATCCTGCATGCCATTTTTCATCCTCATAAGCTCCCCAAAGACAGAAACAGACCATTATCTCCCTTCATATTTCCAAGTATAGTGCCCTTAACAGGAGATGCTTACTGAATAATAACAAAGCTAACATTTATTCACTACTCAGCCAGATTCTCTACTATAAGCTTAATAGATTATCCAACTAAATGCCCCCAGCCCTTTGAATAGATATTACCATAAACCCCATCTTAGCGATGAGGAAATGAAAGTTTGGGAGGTAACGTGACTTGCACAAGTTCTTACAACTGTACTGTGGAGCCAAGATTCAAGTCCAGGTAGCTGATTCCAAAGCCTTCACCACTTTTAACCCTATACCAAATGATGGCAGATTTGAACTGCTGTTCTTAGGTATACAAGTGGATCATGAGTGACCCCTTTCTGATTCTATTTCACAGAATTTTGTTTTTCACTTGTCATGGTCAGAAAAGAATAATCTACTGCCAGAGGTAAACTCTTTTGCACAAATGAGGTGCTAAGCAGGTCACCTGTTTTTCCCATGGTTCTGCCACTCCAGTGTGTGTAAAATGGTGTCAAGAAAATGTACGACCATTGAGGAAGGATTTCCTGCTCAAAAGAATTTGTGTGTGTGTGTGTGTGTGTGTCTCAGGGTGGGTATAGTAGGGCAAAACGGCAAGGGTTTGGAAGGTGGAAAGGAGTGGAAGGTGGGCTGCAAAAATGTCGTTTTAAAATGGTAAATCCTTTCTTCCCCAAGTAAGACTTATCAGTCATCCACAACTCAATGTGAATTACTTTGATCAGTTTGCTTTTCTCTTAGAAACTGAAAGCATTCCTCTTGCTCTGGCCAAAGAAAATGACCAGTCACTGAGGACAAAAACATTGTATTAGTCTAGTCAGCTTGGGCTGCCATAACAAAATACCATATAATAAGTGGTTTAAACAACAAAAATTATTTTCTCACAATTCTGGAGGCTGGAAGTCCAAGACCAGGCTGCTAGTATGGTAGGGTCCTGGCGAGGGCTCTTTTCCTGATTTGCCGGTGGCTGCCTTCTTGCTGTGTCCTCACTTGGCCTTTCCTTGGTGCATGTGCATGATCTCTCTTCTTCTTATAAGGCCACCAATCTTATTGGAATAGGACCCTACCCTTATTACCTAATTGAACCTTAATTACCTCCTAAAATCTCTGTCTCCAAATATAGTCCACATTGGGAATTAGGGCTTAAATATACGAAATTAGAGAAGGTGGGGGAAGCAATTCAGTCCAAAGCAGTAGTGGTAGTAAGCTCTGGCAAAGAATGATGACTTGTGACACCCAACCCACACTTTCTCTCCCCCACCCCAACTTCTCCCAGGGCCTGGAATAAGTCCTAGAGACGGCTGCATAATTGAAAAAAGATGCTGAAGGCTCCTGGTGCACAAGGGGAATATTTCTTAAACAAGAGAGCTGGGCTTCCTTCTGGTAGCAGGGTAAACCTGGCAACTCTAAGATGTTCAATAAAACGCTCCAGCTGTAAGATTGCTGTGAGAGCTGTAATTCATTTGGGGTTCTCCTTTGTGCAGGGGCCTTGGGATAGGATTCTTCCCACATGACTAGAACCTTGCTGACTTGGCCTTATCCCACACTGCACATGTCTAATCCAGTTCTGCCACTGTGACTATGACCCTTTGGCCTTATCAATGCCAGCTTACCTCACCATGTTTCTATCTAATACAGCAAGGACCTGGGCAGATTCAGCCATCTCACTACATCAAACTCTGCTCACACTGCCTACGTCTGGTCCCTTCTACCCCCAATCTAGGTCTGTGTTCCATAGTATCCTGTATTATCTATCTAGTCCTGCTTGAGGGCTGTGGGCTCATTTGGTTCAGAGTACACAGCTCCACATTGACAGAGTGGAAGGATTAACTGTTTTGGAGCTTGAGGAATTAGGGAAGATGGTTAAGACATATTTTATGTTTTTTAGGAAGGCCTAAAAATCCTCATTCCCTTTTCCATTCTGTTGGGAGCCCTAGGGCACTGAACGTGTCACTAAAAATCTTCCTGATTAAATTAACACTTGTGAGAGTTAAGACACTGCAACTAGAGAGTGAAAAAAACAGGCATCATGGGGACAGTATAATATGGCCATATGTCAGGGAAACTGGTTAAAAACACAGGCTTTAGAGCTCAATAAACCTAGGTCTTCATCTCAGCTCTGCCTTTTGGTGACTATGCAACATTGAATACTCTATTCAACTCCTCTAAGCCTCAGTTTCTTCATCTTTAAACTGGAAATAACACCTCCAAATTCATGTTTTTGTCAGGATTGAAAAGGTACCATAATCAAAGTGCTGATTATAGTGCCAAATCTATAATAAGCATTCAATAAATAGTAGTTATTACCATTGAGAAGAAATATGAAGTGGGAAGAAAAGAGCACTAGTTAGCCGGATGCAGTGGCTCACATCTGCAATCCCAGCACTTTAGGAGGCCAAGGGGGGGTGGATCACGAGGTCAGGAGTTCAAGACCAGCCTGGCCAATATGGTGAAACCCTGTCTCTACTTTAAAAATATACAAAAATTAGCTGGGTGTGGTGGCACATGCCTGTAGTCCCAGCTACTCAGGAGGCTGAGGCAGGAAAATCACTTGAACCTGGGAGGTAGAGGTTGCAGTGAGCAGAGATTGCACCACTGTACTCCAAACTGGGCCACACAGTGAGACTCCATCTCAAAAAAGAAAAAGAGCACTAAGTTTGGAGAAGGCTGTTGTCAGGAAGGTGAGGGGAAGGCCTAAAAATCCTCATTCCCTTTTCCATTCTGTTGGGAGCCCTAGGGCACTGAACGTGTCACTAAAATTCTTCCTGATTAAATTAACACTTGTGAGAGTTAAGACATTAAAAATATTTAAGTTAATGAATGTTCCTTAGTTTTCCACTACTTGCAAAGTACTCTAAATCAGCATTTTCTTATATCACCAGTGGTTGCCTCTGAATCATTTTTAATGTGTTTTTCTTTGTGGGATCAAAAGAGATGGCAAGTTGAACACTATTCAGCATCATGTAGCCACTGGGATCCTGAAAGCACTAACCTTATCCCATTTACCACATCATGGAGAAATAAATTAAATTTAAAAATTCCATTTGATTTGAGGCAACAGTCATAAATATAAGGTCAGTACAACATAAACTCAGCATTTTCCACCTTGTTTCTATTATATATATGGTTTAGATTATGTGGTAGTGAAACTACCAATAACCCAAATTTGATTGGTGTACATGCTTACAGATGACAGTGGATGTCTCGCAAAAAAACCCTTAGAAATGAAAGTTGAGTATTAAATACTTAGTGGATCTAAGCATCAACTATACACACACACACACACATTTATTTATATATAACTCTAAGGCTAGAAAGATCTGTTTATATATATTACTTTATCCAAAAGAATGGTGATTCACTGGTCAGCCATAGAACAGAATCACAGAGATAAATACTGATATAAGAGGAAGGAATTTTAACCTCTGGATTTCACTCACTCAGCAATTTATTATTAGACAACCTACAGAATGGGAGAAAAATTTTTGCAATCTACCCATCTGAGAAAGTTCTAATATCTAGAATCTACAAGAAACTTAAACAAATTTACAAGAGAAAAACAAACAACCCCATTAAAAACTGGTCAAAGGATATGAACAGATACTTCCCAAAAGTAGACATTTATGTGGACAACAACATATTTAAAAAAAAAAAAAAGCTCAAAATCACTAATCATTAGAGAAATGCAAATCAAAACCACAATGAGATACCATTGCACGCCAGTCAAAATGGCAATTATTAGAAAGTCGAGAAACAACAGATGCTGGTGAGGCTGTGAAGAAACAGGAATGGTTTTACACTGTTTGTAGGAATGTAAATTAGATCAACCATTGTGGAAGACAGTGGCGATTCTTCAAAGATCTAGAATCAGAAATACCATTTGACCCAGCGATCCCATTACTGAGTATATACTCAAAAGAATATAAATCATTCTATTATAAAGATACATGCACACGTATGTTCATTGCAGCACTATTCACAATAGCAAAGACACTGAATCAACCCAAATGCCCATCAGTGATAGATTGGATAAAGAAAATGTGGTACATATACACCACTAACACTATGCAGCCATAAAAAGAAATGAGATCATGTCCTTTGCAGGGACATGGATGGAGCTGGAAGCCATTATCCTGAGCAAACTAATGCAGGAACAGAAAACCAAACACCGCATGTTCTCACTTATAAGTGGGAGCTGAACGATGAGAACACATGGACACAGGGAGGGGAACAACACACAACGGGGCCTCTCAGGAGTGGAGGGGAGGGAGAGCATCAGGATAAATAGTTGATGAATGTTGGCTTATTACCTAGGCAATGGGTTGATAGGTGCAGCAAACCATCATGGCACACGTTTACCCATGTAACAAACCTGAACATCCTGCACATGTATCCCAGAACCTAAAGTTAAATTAAGTTTTAAAAAACAAAAACAAAAAGCAATTTGTTATTGAGTACCTATTAGACATTGTTTTCTCTCTGAAGACAACACAGTAAACAAGGAAGATGAGGTCTCTTCTCACAAAGTTTGTATTTAAAGCAGGAAGGACAAACAATAAGTTTGAAAAAGAAAATAAGAATTTCCAGTCACTAAATATGCCATGAAGAAGACAAACCAGAGAACAATGGTATTATAGAGCATGGTGTGTTCAGGCAGGAAACATGATACGTTAAATTGGTTTGGAGTAAGTTTGGCTGCATATACAAATTAACCTAAAATAACAGTGGATTAAGTAAGATAAAACTTATTTCTCTCTCATTTAAAAGAAGCATAGAGGTAGACAGCTTGGGGCTACTGTAGAGCCTCACAAATTCATCAGAGTGCTTTCCAAATCTCTGCTCTACCATACCCAGTGAATACCCTTTCCCCCATGGTCCAAGATGGCTGCTAGAGCTCAGTCACCACATTAGGTATTCCAAGTAACACAACAGATAGAGAAGAGGAGAAAGAAGAATACACTTCTTTCCTTTTATAGTTCCTGTCAAAGTTCCACAGTACACTTTGGTTTACATTTCATTAGCCAGAACTTAGTGACAGGGCCACACTCAGCTGCAAGGAACGTTGGAAAATATAGTCGTTCAGCTGTGTGGCAACGTGCCTAACAAAGAAAGAAAGGGAGAAGGACATTGAGAAGCCACTAGCATTGGTGCCAGAGGAGGTCAGGGAAGGCCTCTCTGAGGAGTCAGTCATATGACCTCAAGCCTCAATGATGAAAAGAAGGCAGCCATGAAAGGATCTGGAGATGAAAGGTTTCAAAGTGGAGAACAAGTGCAAAATCCCTGAAGTGGGAAAGAACTCTGTATACCTTAGAAATCACAAGAAAGCCAGGGCACTGGTATGAATTGAATGAGAGAGTGTGCAGGAAAACAGTCTGTTGCATTCCAAGAGTGGTGCCATATTGAAGTGAAACCACCATGATGACTAATGTGGCATACCAACATGTTCTGCAGCAAAGTCTTTAAACAATACTTGTAGCATAGATAACTCCCCATAAAGATGCTCATCTAACCTCCCCAGTGGTCACAAGTTTGGCAAGAAAGTCTGAGGCATGACCAGCTGCATATGTCTTTACACTAAAAGTTTGCTATATGAAGGATACTTTCTAGAGGGCAGGTGTGGGGATTCACTATCTAGCAGCTACCCAAGAAAAGACAACTCTTTGTTAGTCCCTATTAAATGTTTCTTTCTGAGAAACTGGATTTGTCGGCCTCTTTCTCTGGCCTCTCAGCTCCCTCGGCCTTCAGGGGTAGGTTTGCATAGACCTGCTCACTGTTCTCACTCTGTTCTTACTGCAGAACAGAGTGCTACAGTATGAAGTCAGAAGACTGGCATATTAGACTTAATAATAAGTCATGGTAATAAGTTGAGATTGGAGTATTTCCAGTCCCCTTAAAAGGGCCATGCCCATTGTGATAGGATGGATAAAGCCGCCCTAGCCTGAGCCATCAAACATCCAATTTATCTAAGTCTCCTTGTTGTAAATGCACACCCACACGGCAGTCTTCTGATTCCACAGCTCTATCAATAAAGTAGCTCTGGTTCTTCAGTCTCACTCTCCCTCTCCCGATTTCCTTAGCAGTTTTTCCCAATTGTGACTTTGGAGTGGTTGGGCTTTAACAAGATCATGTAGGCATACCATGAACACAGATACAATTCAAGGTAGTTAAATCTTAAATTCCCTCAAAATAAACGTATCAGTCAAGTAATATAAGATTTCATTCTTGGCTTCCAAGAAAAATACCCAGAAAAGGCTCTCTTAACCTTTGTTTGCAATAAAATAAACAGCTCAACAGTTTCCCTTTGGATTCGCCCAGATTTCATACTGGGGTTTGTGGGGAGTGTTCACATCTGCAGAGAGAAGAAAGGGAACAGCTGGAGAGGTTGTCTCTTCTTCCAGCATTTGCTCTTTGTAAGCTCTGATAATCTGAGTCACTGATCTTCCAGAAAGTTCAGCTGTTTAAAGATGGATCTAAATTCCCAAGAGATTAGTAGGATTGTGAACAAAATAATGCCCTATAAGGCTAGTGTCTCAGAGGGCTTTCCTTGTCTATGTCACTCACTACACACTCAAATGCACACACATATATTTACACACACACATATCTGTATACATATACAACAGCTAAAGCAGGCCAAGCAATTTGCATATGAAACAATTTTATACGTGTGCAGAACCTGGCAGGTTAAAGTCAAGTATTAGTCAAACAGATAACAAGGTTAAAAAAAAATGCAAGGAAGAGGTCACACAGAGAACTGTGGAACAAAGGAAACTCTAATGCAATAGGAAAAGTTGAACTTCGATCAAATGAATAAATAATGATAATGATTATTATGCATGCTATCTATTATTGAGCATTTACTACATGCTGAACAATTAGCACATATTAAATAACATAAGGCTTATCTCATTTAATAATAATAACCTTAAGAGAGAGGCACTATTATTATACCTGCTTTATACTTAAAGAAACAATACTAAAGATCAAATTTCTTGCCCAGACCTGAGAAACAGTAAGTGACTGAGCTGAACTCAAGTCAGATCTGCCTAACTAAACCCTGTGCTCTAACAGCATCTTAGGCTTATATGATATTCATATGCCACATGGGGTAGAAAGGACAATGAAAAATGTAAACTTAAGCTACATTAATATTAAAAGTTTATAATATTTCTACTGGATTAAATTCCCATTATACCAGCATCATGTCAAATTAGGAACCAAATTTAACGACACAGACTTACAGAGTTAGAAAGTACTGGCTCCAACCACTGCTAGCTATGTGACCGTGGCTAGTTCCACAAGAGCCTCAATTTCTCCAACTAAAGTGGGAAAAATATCTATTTTAAAGAGTTGATGTTAAGAGCAGAGATAATATATATGAAGTCAAAAACAATGTTTAGCATGTAGTAAGCATAGAAGGCACTAAAAATATGAAAGCCAATATATTTATCATTATTCCAAGAAGAAGGTGACTAGGACATAGGTCATGTTTTATAAACATTAGCATGAGATGTAAATTCATATTTTCTAAAGGAGTGCTTTCATTATTACTTTGCATTCTGCTACAAATTACAATTCTTAACATTCCTAAAGTTGGGCTCTTCTAAGGCAAACAAAATAGATTCTATAAACCTAATAATTTCACATTCCTCACAGAACAGAAAAGGATTCTCTCCAGTTTCTTGTCAAAACTATCTCTGGGGAAAAAAAAAAAAAAGACCAGTGGATAGGAGGCCCAGTGGCTGCTGATTTCCTGCCAAATCCAAACACCCATATCTCTTCAAAGGTCTAGCTCATAAATAAATAACACTTTCTGTCTTGACTGACAGCGTTTATCTTGGATTTTAAAGCATCAAAGCACTGTTTGTGCCCAAAACATTTTGTGAAATGATACTAACGTGTTCAATGATCTACATTTGAGAGGTTGTATTTCTGAGGCTGATAAACTCCAGCAAAACCTCCCTAGTGAAGTCTATTTTCAGTACATAAACTTCATCTGCATTTGAAAAGGCATCCATTATTCACATCTGCGGAGGCATTTATAGTTTAAAGCAGACACAGGGACAGATTGGGGGTGGAGGCCTTCATCTATGTAGAGACAACTAGAAAGAAGCCATTAGAAATGTGGGAAAGCTGACACTAAGCTCATTTTTAGATCTAGACCCAAAATGAATTCTAGGGGCAGAAAAATAAAGCTATGAAATAAGAGCAAGTCTCCCTCCTTCTCTTCTTTCTCCTTTTATACTGCTACCATAGAAGCCAATATGCTTCTGCAAAGTTTCCCCCCGACACACAGGAATATCCTTGCCTCAGATTCTGCCAATCAAAAGCCTCAGACACCACTTCTTCCATAATCCCTGCCTCTTTCCTTCCTGCTGAGATCATATCCATCAAACTTAAAATCTGGACTGTTGATTCACCAAAATACTTCCAAGGAAATGAGACTGGTACCACAAGTGGTTAAGGGATGCCATGAAATAACATTGAATCACATAGGAGAAAGTTATTCTATTTTCATTGCTTTTTCTGAATTTCTGATTTGTTAAGAAGCACGTCTCACTGCCACGCTAGTATGTCATTAGCACCTCTCCCAGTTGTTAAGCTTTCTTTTTACAAAGACTCAGTCTGAAAGCCAAGGAACAGGCAATACTACCTAGATAGAATTTAATAACACCATTTTGTGTATACTGTCTTTATTTTTAGTTATGGTCTGTTTGTGGCAAGTGAATTGTTTTTCCATTTATAGTAGTAAAATAAAGTTTACTTTCTAAATTCATTTATTTACATTATTAAAGTTAAAAATATGAATCAAGAATAAAATTATATGCAGATAAAAAATTATGAAAGGGGGCTGAGAATGAGTAAATGTGGGAGATACTAATTATTATACAACCTGAAAACAGAAAAGTTTAAACTGTATCCCCCTACTACCCCAAGGCAGAGCTAATCTATCCCTCCTCTATAGTTCCACAGTCTTGTTTGTATCTCTAATACAACAAGAGTTCACCTTCTTTGAATTACAGTTAACTATGTACATTTCTTATATTCCCTAAATAGAAGTCAGAGTCTGGTTTATTCATTTTTAAGGATGTGTTTTATGTTCTACAGAGCACATTCTCTGTGAATGTCTGTTGAATTGAAAACTTGATTCACCTCCATCCCACCTGTGGAATAGTGGTAATCACTTTAAGGACCCTCAGGATGCACATAGCATACGATTTCTCTATAGCATGAGATTCTCATTATGCACTATTTAAATATCAGTCAATAAATAATCAATATGTACTTTCTGACCTTCTATCATGTTCAAGTTCTTTGGAGTGTGCAGAAAAAAATAAACGACATATTATAGCTCTTTGTTTTCTGATTTTAAAAAGTTCAAATATGAAAATTGCAGAAAATTTAGACAATACAAAAAGCAAAGGCTAAAAAGCGTAAAGTATAAAAATTAATAAACTCTAATTCCCACACCTGCAGATGACTGCTATTAACATTTTAGAGTGTTTTCTTTCAGTCTTTTTGTTTGTGTCTCAGTGCCACACTAGTATGTCATTAGTACCTCTCCAATAGTTGCTAAGCTTTCTTTTTACAAGGACTCAGTCTCAACATGCTTGCTTTGAAAATTGAGAATGCATTTGTGTATTAAATAATGTTTCTCTCTTTCATTTTCTTACTCATCCCCACATACACTCTTGGGCCACCTTGTTTTATATTTGGTTTCTATATGCCAGCCACATGAATGACAAGTAATGAAGAAATATCAAGAAATACAGAAGTATGGTTATAAATGTCCCCCCTTCCAAACTTTTTCCAAGTAGAGACATTCCATAACTTAACAGGAAACATAAAAAGCATTTTGAAAAGGTGCCTCAGAATGTTTCTCTAAGTGAAGAACATCAATGGTGGGCATTTCCAATTGAGGATTAGTCATGGAATGATAGGCTGTGTGGGCTGGAAAAGGTTTTAGAGATGCCTTTGTAAGACTAGGAAACAAAGGTCAAGATAAAGTTAATGACTCAGCAAAGAACACTGATTACAGAACACAGAATAGCAGGGCCTATTATCTAAACCTATGCCCAATGGAGATAAAATATTTCACATTATAACGCAAGTCAATGGGATAAACAGGTGCGTGTTCACAAAACTTCAGAAGATCATATCTATTACGGCATGAGGAACACCTGCATAGTTCAATAAATTAACAAAAAAGTATTCCTCACTCCAGAGCTGTCCAGTGAACTGTCACTATCGCCCTCCTGAATTTTTATCTTTCAACTGCCCACCCTTTCCTAAATTTGTGTCTTTTATTTTATTTTCAATTATTTTCTCCTTCCCTTTTCATGAATACATAACATAATCCCCATTTCAAGGTTTCTGTACAGAAATCTAAGCTCTTTGAAAGAAAATAGCTGTCACATATTATAAATAAAGAAGTTTATTAAAAATGGAATTAAATTGAAATACTTGGTATTCATTGACATTAATTTACCTAGCTAATAACAACAGTAATTATCATTGTTTTAATAATCTTTTAGAATTCATATTATCTGCCAGTATCAGGCATCTGCTACTACCACACTACTTATTACATTTGATTTCTTAATGCACCTTCCTTCCTTTCCATAGAATCCCTCGAGTGTGGTTTTCCCACCCACTAATCACTCTACTCTCTATATTTCAAGTACCTCCTCTCGCTCCTTCACTCTAGATGTTAGTACTCATCAAGGATCTATTTGCAGTCCTCTGCTCTTGTATCTATCAAAAGTCCCTAATCCTTGATATGCATTCAAGATATTTGATACCTCTTTTATTAGTCAACTATTAAATAAATCTGTCGAGACCTGACTTCTCTCTCAAGTTCTAGTCATATCTTCTTAACATGCTACAAAATACCTTTAATTATATGTCTTGTTATCATCATACGAATAACTCAGTTTCACTATATTTTCCCCCAAATCAATGCCAATCCCTGATTTATCTTTCTGTCTTGGAGGTAAACCATTCCTTTGGCTTCCCTCTCTTACCCATAACATTTAATCCTCAACAAGCACTATCAATTCTTCCTTGTACTTCTTAATATTCATAACTTGATTCTCATGTTTCCAATTTCCAGATAGAGCCATTTATTATTATCTCATGCAGAGACTACTGCAATACCTTCCTTACTTGTTTCTCTGTCAACAGACCACCCACTTCTAACCTATCCTGTACAAACCTACCAGAATAATCTTCCTAAAATATTACTTTCATCATGCAATTCCCTGATCAAAATAATCTTTAATAAGTACGGTTGTCTAGAAAATAAAGTTCCAATTTCACATCAAATTCTCCATGATTTCCAACTTAACATTCTTATTTGGGGATTATTTGTAAGAAATAGCTCAGAAAAGTATAAAGGATAGTAGACTCTGAGTAAGGAGATAGGGAGTTTAAATACTAGTGCTGGTTGGTAATTGTATGATCTTATGAACATCAAATTATTTATTTAGAACATAAGGAAAAATAAAAATGTTTTCAAATAGTTGGAGTAAATACAAATTAAGTAAAAAACAAACAAACAACTGACGTGCATGACACATGGTAGGCATTCAATCTGTCTGAATCTGAATATGAGGTCTCTTCTACCTCTAAAGTTCAGTGATTCTCTTCTCTAATCAGTCTTTCCAATTCCAGTCCAATTCCCATCTTCACTTTTCCCAAACGGAAATTCTTCCATTCTCTTGTGCCTCTCCTCTACACCTACACAAATATTACCATCCTTCAAGTTCTCTTCAAAACCTACCTACTCTATGAAGTCTACAACATAAACCTCATCTAAAAGTGGTCGTTGCCTCTAGCACTCACGTCTCTTAATTTATTAGTTGTCTTATATCATCAACTTTTCAAGTATTCAGAATATATCATTCTAGTAACATTACATGCTCCTTAAAGACTACTAATCTGCATGGCTCCTTTCTGTATGCCCTGTTCATTCATTCAATCATTTAGAGAAAGCCACCTTTTTTTTTTTTTTTTTTTTTTTTTTTTTTTTTTGAGATGGAGTCTTACTCTATCACCCAGGCTGGAGTGCAGTGGCATGAATCTGGGCTCACTGCAGCCTCCGCCTCCCAGGCTTAAGCAATTCTCCTGCCTCAGCCTCCCGAGTAGCTGGGGTTACAGGTGCCTGCCACCACCCCCAGGTAATTTTTGTATTTTTAATAGAGACAGGGTTTCACCAAGTTGGCCAGACTGGTCTTGAACCCCTGACCTCAAGTGATCTGCCTGCCTCAGCCTCCCAAAGTGCTGGGATTACAGGCGTGAGCTACTGGGCCTGGCCAGAAAGCCCTCTTTGATGAGGACTGAGTTACACTAAGTTTTAAAGGATGAGTAGACAGTGACCAGGCAAAGAGAGGGAGGGAAAGCTTCTAGGAAGAAGCAGCAGCTTGTGTGAAGGTTCTGAGGCCAGAAAAATAGTTTTGCAAAATAAAGGAATTAAAAAAGAGATAAGGTAGAGAGACAGAAAGGGACTAGAGAGAAGCAGCATAAGATGGCAGAGAAGGGGAATCAGCTCCTTCCCCTAAGAATATACTATCCAAGTGCCATATTTTTTAAACAGGTACTAGTCATATATTGAATGAGAGCTGTTCATACTATAATGAAAAGACTTCAGAAGTAGCAGCGTCGAAGATGCCAGGGTGACAAAAGAGGAAACAGTTAAATGATGGGACTGTATTTTGATTGTTGCTCTTCTACCAACTAATGGCCACACCTCTACTCCCTCTGTGACGTGCCCCCTCAACTCAGTTGACATTAAAATCCTTCTACTGTTAGGTAGAAAAAATAAGTTCTAATGCCTGATAGCAGAGTAGGGTGACTATAGCTAATAACAATATATTGCATTTTTCAAAATAGCTACAAGAGAGAACTTGCAATGCACCCAACACATAGAAATGATAAACGCTCAGGTGACGAATACCCTGAATACTCTGGCTTGATCATTACACATTTTATGCATATAACAAAACTTCACATGCACCCCATAAATATGTACAAATATATCAAAAAGATTTTTTAATCCTTCCAGGCTGGAGTTCAGATCATGTGGGGCTCTTCCGGGCTAGGATAAAAAGTTAGGACTTTATGTTATGAAGATTATCTCATTTGCATTCTAAGAAGATCACCCACTGCCATAACTGGCATGAGTGAACCACGATTTAAAGGATAAATAAATTAGGAGAAGGGGGTAGACTCCAAATGGTTTTTTTCTGAGCATTTAGCTGGCAGTTGCCATGGAGGCTTGAGCTCAAAAAGCTGATATAGATAATGGAGCTGGGTATAAGCTCAGAGGCAATAGAATATCCTAGAAAGAGTTTAACATATTATAACATACCATAACACTACCATATTAGCCCCACTCCAGCCATGCCCCACATGTGGTTCTCCATTGGAGTTTATGATACTGTAGAATGCTATAACACAGAGAAAACAAAGTCATATTTTCTTCTCACACTTAAGCCAGTGGAAGTCTTCTTTCTACAGAGTTACCTAACTCTTCAGCTATTTCAATGTGAACTGTCTCCAAGCCATTTGAGGTTGCAACTTCTCTGTGCTTTGTCTCAGCACAAATACAAACTCTTTCTGGGAAAGTCTGAGGAAAGCTCATGAGATATTTGTACGTTTTATTTGGTTTCTCAATTGGAAAAAACAATAGACATTTCCCTGTTTAAAAAGAAAAACAAATCTGTTGACTCTTAGATACAAATAACTCAAACCAGCTGACCTTTAAAAATGTCAAACTTCACATGTGGTCAAGCCTCAGACAGACTCTAAGCTTAGTTTGGGGAAAAAAAAAAAATTTAAATAATGAACTGGTAAAGCAAATAAAGTTAAATATTTGAATGATGATTCAATTGAGTAACCACTAGTGACCCCAAACTGCCACTTGTTACAGATAGATGCTTGTAAGATTTTAACTTGGGAGGGCCCAGAAACAACCCAATTATGGTGGGTGTCCTTTCAAATCGACCAGGGGCTACAAGCAAAAGGAGAGGGAATATCTGACCAGTAAAAACTGAAATTCTGAGGCCCTGGGGAATACTAGAAAAAAGTCTATTACACACATGACTCACTTACTCCTGGCTTGAACAATGAATTTTTCAGATTAAGGACTAAAACCTTTAAAGGATTGAAAATCATAGACTTTCCCCTCCCTATACAACCCTACTATGTGATTCAAAATAAAAACAATACTAACCTATAAGAGAAAAAACATGTAAGGAAGCTTGACAGGTTTCTAAATTTCCTCACGATGGCCACTCTTATGCCTTTAAAAATTAATAATTTAAATTCTTTTAAAAATATATGGTACCCTATTTTTGCAAGCTCCCTAAGCATATGCTTAGTTCACCTGAGGGCAATCAGCATTGTTTGGATCCCCACAGATACACTGTTTAGGTTTCCTGCATTCCAAGAATGACCATAATTTAAAAACCAAAAATAATTGATGTTGGTGTGGATGTGTGAAAAGGGAACATTTTTACACTGCTGGTGGGAATGTAAACTAGTATAGCCACTATAGAAAACAGTATGGAGATTCCTTAAAGAACTAAAAGTAGAACTACCATTTGATCCAGCAATCCCACTACTGGGTATTTACGCAAAGGAAAATAAGTCATTATATGAAAAAGACACATGCACATACATGTTTATAGCAACACAACTCACACTTGCAAAAATACGGAGCCAACCTAAATGTCCATCAATCAATGAGTGGATAAAGAAAATGTGGTATATATACACCATGGGACGCTATTCAGCCATAAAACGGAATGAAATAATGGCATTTTCAGCAACTTAGATGGAGCTGGAAGTTGTCGTTCTAAGTCAAGTAACTTAGAAATGAAAAACCAAATATTTTATGTTCTCACTTATAAGTGGGAGCTATGTTATGAGGATGCAAAGGCATAAGAATGATATAATGGACTTTGGGGAGTTGGGAGGCGGGTCAAGGATAAAAGACTATATTGCGTACAGTGTATACTGCTTGGGTGATGGCTGCACCAAAATCTCAGAAATCACCACTAACGAAGTTATCCATGTAACCCAAAACTGCCTGTATCCCAAAAACTATTGAAATAAAAAATTTAAATAAATAAATATCACAAAATATGTCCTGCATTCCATAAAATTAATTATGGAAATTCTTAAGTATTTTTAACATAAATCAAAGTCACTTTACATTACTAGATAACTAAATGATTATCTGTAATTTTACAAAATGAGTGACAGCATGACATCTCAATGAGACTCCTGTCTGGTCTTCTCATTCCTCACATAATCAGTTTCTCAAGGCTGAGCATAGCATATATGATTATGCACCAAAATTTCATCCTGGCTTATGGGAAACTACATAAAGTCAAGTTTATGTAAGTCAAGCCTTAGAACCCAAAAGCTTTCTATATTAATCTTTCCTTTTTCTACATGTTCTTCAGCATCAGAAAGGAAATAACCACAGTTCATTCCTAATCAGATAGTTAACAGTTGCATTGGTCTGAAGCCCAGTGCCAATATTTTCACCCAGACTTCCCCTATCCAATAGGAAAGGAAAAATCCCACAAATCTCAAGGTAACAAATGGACAAGTCTATACTTTAACTCTCTCTTCTTCATGTTTCTTTTATCTTCCTAGGTAAGTGTTGGGTTCTTGCTGGAGGTTAATTAAGAAGAAACATGATGAGGTTTCTTCAAAGTACCCTTGACTGAAGACAGAACATGCTATGACATTAATCCAGTCACTTCTCTTATTCCCTTCAATCTGTAACCAATGTCCTGGGGATTTGTACTAGAGTGAACTAAAAGGTCCTGTGTTAGGCCATTCTTAAATTGCTATGAAGAAATACCTGAGACTGGGCAATTTACAAAGAAAAGACGTTTAATAGGCTCATGGTTCTGCAGGCCATACAGGAAGCATGGCATCAGCAACTGCTTGGCTTCCAGAGAGATCTCAGGAAGTTTCCAATCATGGGAGAAGGTGAAGCGGGAGAAGGTGTTTCATGTGGCAAAAGCAGAAACAAGAGGTGGGGAACAGGTGTCACGCACATTTTGTTTTTTTTTTTTTTTGAGATGTACTTTTGCTCTTGTTGCCCAGCTGGAGTGCAGTGGTGCCATCTCAGCTCACTGCAACCTCTGCCTCCCGAGTTCAAGTGATTCTCCTGCCTCAGCCTCCCAAGTAGCTGAGATTACAGGTGCCCACCACCATGCCAGGCTAATTTTTGTATTTTTAGTAGAGATGGGGTTTCACCACGTTGGCCACACTGGTCTTGAACTCCTGACCTCAGGTGATCTGCCTGCCTTGGCCTCCCAAAGTGCAGGTGTGAGCCACCACGCCTGGCCTGTCACCCACTTTTAAACACCGAGATCACATGTAAACTCAGAGCAAGAGGTCACTTTTCACCAAGGGGATAGAACCAAGCCATTTATGAGGAATCTGCCACCATGATCCAAACACCTCCCACCGTGCCCCACCTCCAACACTGGAGACCACATTTTAACATGAGATTTATAGGGGACACATATTCAAACCACATCAGGTCCTTTGCAACACTGACACTTTATAATTATGGAAACGTCTTTGCCTCAATAAAGGAGAGGACAGGTAGGCTTAGATTAGTATAAAATTAATGATTCAATAACACTGCTAAAGTGGGCTAATATTTAAAAAGCACATTGACTCAAGCAATGTACCCTTTTATCATTGCATTCCTTGAATTCAGGACAATGCTAACACAAAAAAGTGGCCTAAAATAAACTGTTCTGATTGTATCAAGTATCTGATACCACCCTGTGATTTCATGAGAGAAAGAGCTTTATTTCAAGATCAGAATGCATAAAAAGCAAAAGGTCATCAAACAACATGCCCCATTTGTAAAATGAAAGAAGTTTCCCATGGCATAAAACTCAAGGTACTTGAGGAAAAGGATGAGGCAAAAAATAGGTAATCAGAAGCCATATGATGTGCCTGTTAAATTTTAAAGTTATTTCCCCCTAAAAACCTTAAATAAATCCAATAAAGTATTTAATCATGTAAGTAATTAAATCTGTATTTCAGAAAGAAGCCTCTGGTATCATCTTCACAGTTTGTGATATGGTGCACATTACAGAGGCTATATTTATTTCCCTGATACAGAGCAGTTTAAAATTTGGTAATAACTGTAAGGAATACAGAATTACTGAAAATAATTAGTTCTATTCATCCATCCATTCATTTATTCATTAAATTAACAAAAATTTAATACTGACTACTACATGTGAGGCACCAGAGTTACAAAGACTAACAAGAATAACAACATAATCCATTCTTCCAAACAATTTTGAATTTGTAGAGGAATTGTGGATTTTTAAAAAAATTCTGTTGTTTTTATGACATTGTTATCATCATTTTTACTTGTGATCTCAAATGCAGAGGATAGAATTAATTCTACTCAATTAATGATACTTCATCATCATTGATCCTTGCAAAGCCTCTCTATTCTTTCATTTTTTTTAATTTCTCTTTGTACCTATAACACATTCACATCCCCATTCATAAGTCAGACAACCACTTAAATGTGTTTAATATATTTTTCCTTGTATATGCCTTTATAAATGTGTATTATTATGTGAGCACATATTTTTAATTCATGTAAATGGTATTGTATTATATATTGCTGCCCGTTTATTTCACAATGTTATGATCCACTCATGTTGCTAGATATAACATCAAACTGTTTACTGTTAATTGTTGCATAACATTCCTTGTTGCACAATCATTACATTTTATCTATGCATTCTCCCCGAAATGAACATCCAGATTGTCACAACTCCCCACCACAAATAAAGCTACAACAAATACCCTCATACCTGGCCCGTTATAGACCCACATGAGAATTCCTATGGGAGTATAAACACGTAAGTGAAATTTCAAAGTCAAAGAGTGAGCATACTCTTCATTTGTTTTCCAGAATAACTGTACCAGTGTACAGTCTCACCAGCAGAATATGAAGGTTCCTATATCCCCTACTTTTACTCCCTGGGCCCCTACATTTTATGTTTTTATATCACAATTTACATCTTTTTATATTGTTTATCCCTTAACAAATCATTGTAGCTATAGTTATTATTAACAGTTTTTAAACTATATCCCCTCATGCCTTTCAATGTATGGCATTATCAAACTTTCTAACTTTTGCCAGTTTAATAGGTAGAAAGTAATATCTCATTTGACTAGTATCTTTAAAATTATTAATCATTTTGAACATGAGCTTGTTAGCTTTTAGGGTTTCGTCCTAAGTAAATTTTCTGTTCCTATTCTTCACCTAGTTTTCTCTTCTTGTTGCTGTATTCTTGTCGATTCTAGGCATTCTATACATTCTAGATACTAATCTTTTGTTGATTATAGACATAGCAAAAATATTATTTCCTTACGTTATGTGCCTTTTAATATTGTCCCTGGAAGCTTTGTTGAACAAAAATCCTGAATTTTAATGTATTAATGTTTCCTTTATTGGTTGTGCTTTATTGGCTGAAATTTTGTTGAGAAGACATTTCTCCAGCCCTTAGTTCACAGAGATATTCACTTACTTTTTCTTCTATTAACTTTATAGACTTATTTTTCACATATAGGTCCATTGATTTCTAGTGCCACTTCATCATATATAAGTGATACATACATGTCTTCTTCTCTGAGATCTCCATTCTGCTCCCTTAGGCTGTTTATCTGAAATTGTATCATTGAGTTATGTATAAGTTAATTAAAACAACTTTGCTACTGTCTTTCCTTCTTCCTGTCTTGTCTTACTTAGCTCAAACCACTCCAACACTCTGCCCTAAAAGCTTGATTACAAATGGAAGAAAGAAAGACAGCCATCCTAGTTCTATTTTCTTTAGTCCTGCCCTTAATCAACAATGCAGAAAGCATTTTACATTCCCAGAAATGTAGTATCATGTTAATGCAGTTATTCTTAATATATTTATAAGACATGTATGGGGGTGGGGGAGCGCCAGGCGGGTAAGTTTCTTGTTTAGAAGTCAAAAGCACTTTGGATATAGATGACCAGGTTTTTAAAGATGATAAAATTTATATATTGATTCCTGAGTCATGTATTAGTAACACTATCATGTTGAACTGCTTGTATATTCTTCTAGATTGTACTAAGCAATAAAATCACCATTCTCACAAGAACTGCAGTGATTTCTACTATACAATATAATTTTGAAATAACTCATACAGATCAGGTGGAAATGATAATAAACTACATTATTGAATTATAAATTTAAGGCTTATTATGCCTTCCATCAATCAGAGCCTATAGTAACCCTTTCCAAGAAAGCCATCAACAAAGTAGTAACACAAAATTGAGAGTGTTTGCAATTTTCTATGTTTGAGCTATATACCCATGATTATAAATGTCAAAATTATCTGAATAAATAAACCATCTTCTCTCTAGATAAACTACAAGTCACAACTTTGACCCAAAGAAGGAAGCATCTTTCATAAGAAAGCTGTTACCTAAGTAAAAGCACCAAGCTGAGCCATTAATTGCAGACTATCCCTACAATGTATTACTATCTGAGAACCCTCAAAAAATTTCCTGTCCGCAAACACCTTTGTCTCCAAAGGTAAATTCTCATGTATACTGAAGATGCTGCCTCCAAGGCAAAATACCCAGGCCTACAAAACTTTAAAAAGCATCTGGCACATAAATAGTACTTCTGAAATAGATTGTCTTGATGATCGCATCTTAGTTATAACAAGGTAAATCTTAAGCTTACCTTACCAAATGTGAACAACTTCTAAGAACAAGAATATAGCATTTTTGCCAAGGAAAAAAATAAGGAACCTGAGTTTTTCATTGGAATTTTCAAGAAGTACATTTGGGTGATGTTCTCCAACTTTCCTTTCTACTAAGTTGTATTTTCCAAATTGCCTATAATGAGCATAAAGGAAAAAAAAAGGAAAAAATATATAATTTATTTTAAAATACTATATTTATCCTCATCATCCTCCATACCCCATTACTAATACCACCAACCACCTACGCAGTGACAAAAGAGGGGTTTAAAATATGGGGAAGAGTAAATGATCAAATAGAATGATTTGTAGGCTGGGCATGGTGACTCATGCCTATAATCCCAGCACTTTGGGAGGCTGAGGTGGGTGGACCACTTGAGGCAACAAGTTTGAGACCAGCCTGGTCAACATGGAAAAACCCCATCTCAACTAAAAATACAAAAAATTAGCTGGGTGTGGTGGTGTGTACCTGTAATCACAGCTATTCAGGAGGCTGAGGCAGGAGAATTGCTTGAACCCGGGAGGCAGAGGTTGCAGTGAACTGAGATTGCACCATTGCACTCCAGCCTGGGCAACAGAGAGTGACTCTGTCTTTAAAAAAAAAAAAGAAGAAGAAGAAGAAGAAGAAAGAAAGGAAGAAAGAAAGATTTGTAATGCCAAATAGTTTTGGTTTTTAGGTTTTTTTTTTTTTTTTTTTTTTTTTTGAGATGGAGTCTTGCTCTGTCGCCCAGGCTAGAGTGCAGTGGCTGGGACTACAGGCAGGCACTACCATGCTCGGCTAATTTTTGTATTTTTAGTAGAGATGGGGTTTCACCATATTGGCCAGGCTGGTCTCAAACTCCTGACCTCGTGATCCACCCACCTCAGTCAGCCTGCCAAAGTGCTGGGATTACAGGTGTGAGCCACTGTGCCCAGCCTAGTTTTGTTTTTAATTATCCTTAATGTAGGATTTTAAAAGGTTACAGCAACTTTATAGACAAAAGGATTACCTGGCATTCATATAAAAAGATCATGGAAAATTCTTCTGGTATGTTAGGCATGGTAATTCAACTTGAGGCACCAATATATTCATGATAAAGTATCCATTATAATGATGGAAGACACAATATAATTATTATAAAAATTGTATCACCTTATTCCCTTTGGTTGTTAATAAATACCTCTCCATAAGCAACACTAACTAAAGATTGTATGTAGCAGTACTAATATTATTTTGGAAGCAAGGAACTGATGTTGAATAAAAATAACATCAAGCTTTCATTAGTAAGAAAACTTAATGCTATTACTTTTATTATTCTGATCTTCAACATAGTAGTTTTGTTATTCTGGTATTCAATACAGTAGATGACATGTTGGATTCATCATCTTTGAATGAATAACAACTGTATAAAGCCTGAACCATGAAAATAAAGTAAGGAAGTTCTTCTAATTTACTTTTGATTTTATTTTCTTCAGCATTATTTCCTAAGTGGATTCCTGTTTCACTTTTGTTTGGGTGACTGGTTTTCATGAAATCTTGTTAGATTTAATGAAGAAACCGCAATAGTTGCTGAGATTATAATGTTGAAATATCTGGCTGAATCAGTGTGCACTCTGTCGGATGCCTACAAAGTAGAAAAACTATTGTGAGAGTATACTAACTGATCAAAGAATAGAAACAACAGCCACCTCTTTCCATAAGACATTTACTCTTTCTTCTTGGCTATTTCTATTTCCATCAAATTCTAGTTGTATGTTAGGCATGGAATTTCAACTTGAGGCACCAATATATTCGTTTTAAAGTGTCCATTATATTGACGGAAGACACAATAGTCATGTGTTCTGGCATTGTTTGGGTGACTGCTTTTCATGAAATCTTATTAGATTTAATGAAGAAACTGCAACACTTGCTGAGATTATAATGTTGAAATATCTGGCTGAATCAATGTGCACTCTGTTGGATGCCTACAAGGAGAATAAATATTTATTGAAAAATATAAGCATATGTAATATATTGAGGAAATTCTCTTTCTTATCAGAGGCATTTGAGACCCAGGTCATGTGTTTCAAGAGCTGTAAGAGAAGAAGCAAGTAGATGTAAGTGTAGGTTATTCACCAGAGAATAATGCAAACAGCTGAGGTTGGAACTAGGTTAGGCTTTGGGCACTTAGTTCGCCTGAACAAATTGTTGGACATGGGGGGTTCTTCAGAAATCAAAAGAGTTCAGATTCACAAAACTTGATATCTTAATATCTGGAAAGAATCTTATAATTTTTTTTTATTATACTTTAAGTTGTAGGGTACATGTGCATAACGTGCAGGTTTGTTACATATGTATACTTGTGCCATGTTGCTGTGCTGCACCCATCAACTCGTCAGCACCCATCAACTCGTCATTTACATCAGGTATAACTCCCAATGCAATCCCTCCCCCCTCCCTCCTCCCCATGATAGGCCCCGGTGTGTGATGTTCCCCTTCCCTTTAATTCATTTCAGAGAAAAAGGCTAATCGACGCAGGTTTTAGAACTAGAAGTAAGGAAAAGAGTATTTTGCCCACCCATAACAAGGTAGAATAAAGTTACCAAGGTTTGTCCATTTTTCCTTAAAAACTCTTTACTTATCCAACCTTTCTATGTCATTCCCATATCACAGCTCCAGTTCAGGCCTCCTTTATCTTGCAGAAGATTTAATACAACAACCTCTGAGATAGACTTTTGGTATATCATTCTACAACCAGAACTCAGCTATGTTCATCCTGTCTCCTCCACAGGATATTAGAGACCTCAAGGAAAGAGTCTATGTTTTATATTTCTCCTGTATCTCCAACAAAGGCAAGTACAACAATAGCTAATAATAGTTAATGCATATTAAGTGCTTAATATGTGCCAGGTATTGTTCTAAATGCTTTACATGTATTAGCTCATTTAATCCTCACAACAAGTACAATTATAATTCCAAGTTTACAGGCAAGACTTATTTAAGGCCATGTGGCTAGTAAATGATGAGAATAGGATGAGGGATTTATAGCCAAGTAATCTAATTCCAGAGCTGCATTCCACTATCCTTCCAGGGGTGGAAGTAGGAACTGCATATTAAATTTCTCAATTTAGCATGGGTGGTTGGGAAGATATTCAGAATTTAATATACTCTAACACTACAATTCTTAAGCATAGCTGAGCTGTGTTTTGTACATGCTACCATCTCTCTGCTTATAATTGGCAACATAATCATTCCTCACACCTGAAGTAAGGAACAGTTTGTTTCCTCATAAAAACGGACTTGACAATTGTTGCTATCTGGGGTAAGCTAAAAAAAAAAAAAGTCATACAAAATACCCATATCAAATCCCTAGAAACTGTGACTGTTACTTATTTGGAAAAATGGGCTTTGCAGATGTAATTAAGCATTTGAAATGAGATCATCCTGGATAATATGAGCAGGCCCTCAATCCAATGACAAGTATACTTACAAAAGACACACAGAGGAAAAGAGATAGAAGAAGAGGAGGCAATGTGACAGGTGGAGATTGGAGTGATGCAGCCAGAAGCCAAGGAATGCCCAGAGTCACCAGATGTTGTAAGAGGCAAGGAATAGAATTTACCCAAGAGCCTTCTAATGAAGCCTGGGCCTGCTGACACCTTGATTTCAGACATCTGGCCTCCAGAACTATGAGAGAGTACATCTCCATTGTTTTATATCACCATGTTTGTGGTAATTTGCTATAGCAACCATAGGAAACCACCCATTTGCTATCTGTGAGAGACTAGAAGGTCCTTGTACAGGAACTGTGTTTTATGTATCTTTGTAGCCCTTCCATTATCAATTTAGTGTAGTGCCTATGATGTGCAGATACAATGGCAATGACATTGGAAAATAAAAGCGGAAATGGAAAACAAGAAGGCTGATTTACAACACAAAAACTGTGTGACCTTATGCATTTAACCTGTTCATTCAATAATCATACACTGGTAGTGTTCACTGGGGAGGTACTAGGCAATGAGCTGGGCAACCAGGAACCACAAAGACAACAAATATGATCTTGGCTCACATGTCATTTCAAGTGACTTACTACATTTTCTTGTAATCAATAACAGCGGGAAAAGGGATTCATGGTAAATTCATAAGAGGAACAGCTGGCCCAGATTTAACAGTGGTAGAGTCTGGCAAGCAAGTCACTTAACTTCTCTGGGACTTCATTATAAAACAAATAATAAATAACAGGGGTGATATAAACACTGTCTTCCATAGTGTCTTCCATTATATTCTTTCGTGAGACTACAATAACTTTTGCCTCTCTGCCTTTCCACATGAAGAGTCAAAAGTTATTGTATTCTCATTTAAAACAGATTTTTTATAATATATACTTTTAATAAAATGCTTAGAAAGGGCTATGCATCTTATACAGATTCTGAATTTAACTCTCACAACCTAAAAATTATTTATGTATATAAATTGTATACTAATTTTTATGGTGTATATAAAATATATATTTCATATATTTTATATGCCCATATTGTATATTTCATATATTTACAGTATATATGAAATAATGTATTACGATTTCACCAGTTTTTCAAATGGAGGAAACAAACTCAGAGACAATAAATATAATGCCCAAATCCACACAGCTAGTACATCGTAGAGCCAGGATTTGAAACAGGCTTAATTCCACAGCCTGAGGTTTTAACCACTACTATCAAAGTTGTTATGCAAATGTTAAAAACTGAAAATATTGTTAAAGCCTTCAATAAGTATGTATCAAATAAACATGTACCTTTGAGTGGGCATAGAGATCTTTTTTTTAAAAAAGTCTATACTTCCACAGGAATCACTTTCTATAAGCAGGCCTTCAAAAGAAAAAAAGCCCCATTATTTATTATTTGTTTTATAATGAAGTCATAGAAAAAAGACTTGCTTCACAGACTCTGCTACCATTAAGTCTAGGTTAGCTATTCCTGTTATCAATTTAGAATGAATCTTGTTTTCCTACTGTTATAATATTAATTACAAGTATTAGGTAGTACCAACAAAAATGAAAACAAAACAAAACAATAAAAGCCTAGCAATCTGGTACTGTTTTGCCACAGTTGCATTTTAGCCAACGGGTAGCTTATTCTGTGATTTGAAAGTAATTACTTACTTCAGCTTCTGTATTGCTAACAGTAACCTGATAATAAATCTAAAAATTTTCTTTACATGGGTATTCTGATAAATATACAGTAATAAAGCATGTGACAACTTTATTCTTACTAATTACTTTATTCTTGCTAATTCCTTCAAAGCATCATAAAAGTCCTGAAAATTGCAATGCATACAAAACTGTGGTTTGCAATAAGTCTAATTACAGTTGATCCTTGATTTTGATAATTCTGTACTTGCATATTTGTCTACTTGATAAAATTTATTTGTAACCTTAAAGTCAATATCCTTGACACTTTCTTGGTCATTTGTGGACATACACAGAAAGACAGTAAACTGGAGTCACTGGCCATGCATGTTCCCAACGGAGGTCAAACAAGGAGATGCTCAGCCTTCTTGTATCAGCTCTTGAACTGTAAAAACGTATTCTTTTCTTGGCCTATTTAGTGCCACCGTTTTTACATTTTTGTGCTTTTTGTTGGTGATTCTGCTGTTTAAAATGGCTTCCAAGCACAGTGCTTAAGTGCTGCCAAGTGTTTCTAAGTGCAAGAAGGTTGTGATATGCCTGATGGAGAAAATATGTGTTAGGTAAACCTCCTTCAGGCACGAGCTAGAGTACTTTTGGCCATGAGTTCAATGTTAATGAATGAACAATGCAACATATCCAGAAAAAGAAAGATGAAATTTGGTTATCAATACCAGAGGCCACACCGGACAGAGCTAAAATAACATTTACAGTGCATAATGAAGCTATGGAAAAGATGAAAAAGTGGCTAAATTTGTGGATTCATTAGATGATTACCTATTTTTAAAAAAATAAGCATAGTGTAAAGCATTGTTGTGAGGCTGAAAATCAAAGAAATTTATAGTCACATTATTCAATGTTTGGAAAAAATTATATCCTTCTCAGCTAGTGCTTTATTATAAAGAAATACTGTATACAGTTAATTATTTATACAAAATGCATATTAAAGAGGTGTTTTTAAACAGAAACATATACTAAACAAGGTTATGTATTGATTGGTTAATAAAAAATGTGACCAGAAACTTAACCTTGTATTTCCCCTAGTAGTAATGGCTCTCTATTTCTAATTCAGTGTTTGCTGCAACTCTATAGTACAGAACTACTATAGCACTTCACTAAAATAGAAAAGAAATAAATCCTTTCTTATTGCTGTGCTGTTTCAAACATCTTCCCTATTGTCCGAAGGATATTTAAGCAACAAAAGCAGAAATGTCTAGAGAAGGAATTTTCAAGAAGAATGAGGAAAAGCCATATTGGATTGGCCTCAGAAAGGATAAAAAGCGTTATTCTAAACTCAAAGCCACATTAGGAACTCACAAGCAGCTAGAGTGATATCCATTTTTGTATGGCTTAGTTAAAATGAAACTAACACATTCTATGTGAGATGAACACTGCAGACCAGTAATTATTATTACATGTATCTTCATGTTTGTATTTCCCCATAAGGAATCAACCTAGTGTTCTACAAGGCAGGACATGTAAAGTCAGAGAGATCTTGGCTCAAATCCGAACTTTGCTACCATCCAACCTAAGTGCCCTTGAACAACTCTTAACATTTTTTTGCCTCATCTCTAAAAAGAGGAAATAATATCAATCTCACAATTTTGCTTTAAAAATTAAATAATTATGTTAATCATTTAGTACATCATAAAGATTTAATAATGTCAATAAAGTTTATTATTTTATTAGTGTTGTTAAAAATCATGGAATATTGGTGTTAAAGGAAAATTTCAGACAAATTTAACAGAGTGCAATTCAGCAAGGAAAAAAAAAATCAGTTCATTAATCAGGCAGCCTGAAGAATCACAGCAGACTCACAGAAACTCCAGGGATGTCTCATGGTCAGAGCAAATTTATAGACAAAAAAAGGGAAGTGACGTACAGAAAACAGAAGTGAGGCACAGGAACAGCTGGACTGGTTACAGCTTGGCTTTTGCCTTATTTGAACACAGTTTGGTCAGCAGTGTATGAGTGGTTGAAGTATGGCTACTGGGATTGACTGATACACAGCTGTTGTTACAGTAGCATACTTCTAAGTTAGGTGTTCAGTCTTGTCTACCTACCAAGTTAGGTTACGGTTTGTCCATAAGGACTCAACTATGGAAGTACGGAGGCTTTCTCAGGCCATATTTAGTTCGATTTAACAATTGGCAATTTCATATGATCAAACCTAATATTATTGCATAGCTCAACTTTTAATGTTAAATAAACAGTAAAGACAACATTTGTGTGACAGAGCTATGTATTTTGGTTGCCAAATCAAAATACTTTTCCTCTATGGCTCAATATTTGCCATCGTTTGGTTACTAGTCAGGAATATAATAAGATATTATAATTAGAATCTTTCTAAATTGTGGCAATTTTAGTAGCTATCTCTCATGGAATCTCTAGCTAAAGATGGTAATATGTTTATGCTAGGTGGCAATGTTCCAATATATTGAGTAGATGAAATATGAAGAAAAAAATTCAACCATACCAGCCACCAGAAAACTGAAATAAATCTCAAGTAGAATCAACTCTAGATTTATATAACCAGGTTTTGAATAAAATATTACTGGTGAAATAGTCAAATTCTCACCTACCTAAGCTACTCTGTTTTCTTTCTAAAACAATTTAATTCCTTCATGCTGCCCATCCGCCTTATACCTGTGCATTTCTTAATTTCTTTCTACCTCCTAAGCTCCTTTCCAATTTTTCCCAGTCTAGGTGTCAGAGTCGATGTGATATAAATAGGAAAAGTATGACTTTGGAGTTTAACTCTGGCTCTACCAAGTGTGCTTACTGTAAGAGCTTGGACAAGTCCCTTAACATCCTCATCTAAAAAGGGAGGCTCATATCCTCATAGGATTAGCATAAGAATCATTGAAATAGCATTTATGAAAAGTTGGCATGGCATATGATTTACAGACAGGTTCAAGAATGTTAATTCCTCCTGCTTCCTCTTGTTCTGTCTCCACTGAGAGATCCAGTCTTTGCATAAAAGGACACTAGACTCCTGAAATTTAATCTCTATTTCTGAAATTGACATCTCTTCTAGCTTCTTGTCTAATTGATCACCTGTCTGGTAGCTATTTCTACCTCCTTGTCCTCCCTTTCTAACCCCTCAATATATCGAAAACTGGTTTTCCCTCCTGAATGCCTTATTTCTACAGCTATTTGTATTTCTCTCTTACTACTCTTTGGAAAATCCAATCCTACCTTTACATTCATACATTCTTTCCCATTTCCCTAATACCTCTGTGACCCTAATAACTGAGCCTTGGAACAAAGCAATACCCTCCTTACTTCCTTCTTTCTCTTAAACTATCCCCTTGACTAGTCACTAAACCCATGCTAATCTTAAAGTACTGCTTCCAAATTATCACTATGAGAAAATACTTCTATCCTTTCTTTTTTCAAAAATTAAATTTTGTTTCTCCTCGTTCAACATACATTTAAAAATTTTTTTACAGAAAAAAGTCTTGATCTCCATCAGAAATTCAAGTAAAGATATAAAAGATCACCTGTCGGAAAAACAAAATTCCCACTTATCTGAATAGTGTCATTGAAAGCTCTCTTTCAACTGCTATGGAATTTACCCAAACAGTCCTGTGAGGAATCCGGAGCAGTGAGAAGATAAATAAAGGTAAAACTGACAGGTTAGGAGATATTTAAGTTAATTTCAAAACATACACACAGAACACAATAAAACAGATGGAAGATCTAGGGGTAAGAGAAAGCTTTATAAAGAAAGTTTTATAAACTCAATAGATTTTCTAACACAAGGTTCTCATCGATTCAAATTCCTATCTCACTCAGTTTTTAAAGTCACTGAACATTTGATATCTAAAAGTAAAAGTAATAAATTTTTATCTCTTCTTGATACGAAGGAATAAAGGAAAGTCAAGAATCAGGAAAAGGGAGCTTTTAAGCACCTAAAAACAGATATGGCTTTCTAATGGCAAGGTTGCCAGTAACTAACCAAGTAATGTCCCAAATAAAGTTAATTTATTATTATTATTTGTATTATACCTTAAGTTCTAGGGTACATGTGCATAACGTGCAGGTTTGTTACATATGTATACTTGTGCCAAGTTGGTGTGCTGCACCCATCAACTCGTCAGCACCCATCAACTCGTCATTTACATCAGGTATAACTCCCAATGCAATCCCTCCCCCCTCCCCCCTCCCCATGATAGGCCCCGGTGTGTGATGTTCCCCTTCCTGAGTCCAAGTGGTCTCATTGTTCAGTTCCCACCTATGAGTGAGAACATGCGGTGTTTGGTTTTCTGTTCTTGTGATAGTTTGCTAAGAATGATGGTTTCCAGCTGCATCCATGTCCCTACAAAGGACACAAACTCATCCTTTTTTATGGCTGCATAGTATTCCATGGTGTATATGTGCCACATTTTCTTAATCCAGTCTGTCACTGATGGACATTTGGGTTGATTCCAAGTCTTTGCTATTGTGAATAGTGCCGCAATAAACATACGTGTGCATGTGTCTTTATAGCAGCATAATTTATAATCCTTTGGGTATATACCCAGTAATGGGATGGCTGGGTCATATGGTACATCTAGTTCTAGATCCTTGAGGAATCGCCATACTGTTTTCCATAATGGTTGAACTAGTTTACAATCCCACCAACAGTGTAAAAGTGTTCCTATTTCTCCACATCCTCTCCAGCACCTGTTGTTTCCTGACTTTTTAATGATCGCCATTCTAACTGGTGTGAGATGGTATCTCATTGTGGTTTTGATTTGCATTTCTCTGATGGCCAGTGATGATGAGCATTTTTTCATGTGTCTGTTGGCTGTCTGAATGTCTTCTTTTGAGAAATGTCTGTTCATATCCTTTGCCCACTTTTTGATGGGGTTGTTTGTTTTTTTCTTGTAAATTTGTTTGAGTTCTTTGTAGGTTCTGGATATTAGCCCTTTGTCAGACGAGTAGATTGCAAAAATTTTTTCCCATTCCGTAGGTTGCCTGTTCACTCTGATGGTAGTTTCTTTTGCTGTGCAGAAGCTCTTTAGTTTAATGAGATCCCATTTGTCAATTTTGGCTTTTGCTGCCGTTGCTTTTGGTGTTTTAGACATGAAGTCTTTGCCCATGCCTATGTCCTGAATGGTACTACCTAGGTTTTCCTCTAGGATTTTTATGGTATTAGGTCTAACATTTAAGTCTCTAATCCATCTTGAATTAATTTTCGTATAAGGAGTAAGGAAAGGATCCAGTTTCAGCTTTCTACTTATGGCTAGCCAATTTTCCCAGCACCATTTATTAAATAGGGAATCCTTTCCCCATTTCTTGTTTCTCTCAGGTTTGTCAAAGATCAGATGGCTGTAGATGTGTGGTATTATTTCTGAGGACTCTGTTCTGTTCCATTGGTCTATATCTCTGTTTTGGTACCAGTACCATGCTGTTTTGGTTACTGTAGCCTTGTAGTATAGTTTGCAGTCAGGTAGCGTGATGCCTCCAGCTTTGTTCTTTTGACTTAGGATTTTCTTGGAGATGCGGGCTCTTTTAGCAGTTTTTTCCAATTCTGTGAAGAAACTCATTGGTAGCTTGATGGGGATGGCATTGAATCTATAAATTACCTTGGGCAGTATGGCCATTTTCACGATATTGATTCTTCCTATCCATGAGCATGGTATGTTCTTCCATTTGTTTGTGTCCTCTTTTATTTCACTGAGCAGTGGTTTGTAGTTCTTCTTGAAGAGGTCCTTTACATCCCTTGTAAGTTGGATTCCTAGGTATTTCATTCTCTTTGAAGCAATTGTGAATGGAAGTTCATTCATGATTTGGCTCTCTGTTTGTCTGTTACTGGTGTATAAGAATGCTTGTGATTTTTGCACATTAATTTTGTATCTGAGACTTTGCTGAAGTTTCTTATCAGCTTAAGGAGATTTTGGGCTGAGACAATGGGGTTTTCTAAATATACAATCATGTCATCTGCAAACAGGGACAATTTGACTTCTTCTTTTCCTAACTGAATACCCTTGATTTCTTTCTCTTGCCTGACTGCCCTAGCCAGAACTTCCAACACTATGTTGAATAGGAGTGGTGAGAGAGGGCATCCCTGTCTTGTGCCAGTTTTCAAAGGGAATTTTTCCAGTTTTTGCCCATTCAGTATGATGTTGGCTGTGGGTTTGTCATAAATAGCTCTTATTATTTTGAGGTACGTTCCATCAATACCGAATTTATTGAGCGTTTTTAGCATGAAGGGCTGTTGAATTTTGTCAAAAGCCTTTTCTGCATCTATTAAGATAATCATGTGGTTCTTGTCTTTGGTTCTGTTTATATGCTGGATTATGTTTCTTGATTTGCGAATGTTGAACCAGCCTTGCATCCCAGGGATGAAGCCCACTTGATCATGGTGGATAAGCTTTTTGATGTGCTGCTGAATCCGGTTTGCCAGTATTTTATTGAGGATTTTTGCATCGATGTTCATCAGGGATATTGGTCTAAAATTCTCTTTTTTGTTGTGTCTCTGCCAGGCTTTGGTATCAGGATGATGTTGGCCTCATAAAATGAGTTAGGGAGGATTCCTTCTTTTTCTATTGATTGGAATAGTTTCAGAAGGAATGGTACCAGCTCCTCCTTGTACCTCTGGTAGAATTCAGCTGTGAATCCATCTGGTCCTGGACTTTTTTTCGTTGGTAGGCTATTAATTATTGCCTCAATTTCAGAGCCTGCTATTAGTCTATTCAGGGATTCAACTTCTTCCTGGTTTAGTCTTGGAAGAGTGTAAGTGTCCAGGAAACTATCCATTTCTTCTAGATTTTCTAGTTTATTTGCGTAGAGGTGTTTATAGTATTCTCTGATGGTAGTTTGTATTTCTGTGGGGTCGGTGGTGATATCCCCTTTATCATTTTTTATTGCGTCTATTTGATTCTTCTCTCTTTTCTTCTTTATTAGTCTTGCTAGCGGTCTGTCAATTTTGTTGATCTTTTCAAAAAACCAACTCCTAGATTCATTGATTTTTTGGAGGGTTTTTTGTGTCTCGATCTCCTTCAGTTCTGCTCTGATCTTAGTTATTTCTTGCCTTCTGCTAGCTTTCGAATGTGTTTGCTCTTGCTTCTCTAGTTCTTTTAATTGTGATGTTAGAGTGTCAATTTTAGATCTTTCCTGCTTTCTCTTGTGGGCATTTAGTGCTATAAATTTCCCTCTACACACTGCTTTAAATGTGTCCCAGAGATTCTGGTATGTTGTATATTTGTTCTCATTGGTTTCAAAGAACATCTTTATTTCTGCCTTCATTTCGTTATGTACCCAGTAGTCATTCAGGAACAGGTTATTCAGTTTCCATGTAGTTGAGCGGTTTTGATGGAGTTTCTTAGTCCTGAGATCTAGTTTGATTGCACTGTGGTCTGAGAGACAGTTTGTTATAATTTCTGTTCTCGTACATTTGCTGAGGAGTGCTTTACTTCCAATTATGTGGTCAATTTTGGAATAAGTGCGATGTGGTGCTGAGAAGAATGTATATTCTGTTGATTTGGGGTGGAGAGTTCTATAGATGTCTATTAGGTCTGCTTGCTGCAGAGATGAGTTCAATTCCTGGATATCCTTATTAACTTTCTGTCTCGTTGATCTGTCTAATGTTGACAGTGGAGTGTTGAAGTCTCCCATTATTATTGTATGGGAGTCTAAGTCTCTTTGTAAGTCTCTAAGGACTTGCTTGATGAATCTGGGTGCTCCTGTATTGGGTGCATATATATTTAGGATGGTTAGCTCTTCCTGTGGAATTGATCCCTTTACCATTATGTAATGGCCTTCTTTGTCTCTTTTGATCTTTGATGGTTTAAAGTCTGTTTTATCAGAGACTAGTATTGCAACCCCTGCTTTTTTTTCTTCTCCATTTGCTTGGTAAATATTCCTCCATCCCTTTATTTTGAGCCTATGTATGTCTCTGCATGAGAGATGGGTCTCCTGAATACAGCAGACTGATGGGTCTTGACTCTTTATCCAGTTTGCCAGTCTGTGTCTTTTAATTGGAGCATTTAGTCCATTTACATTTAAGGTTAAGATTGTTATGTGTGAACTTGATCCTGCCATTATGATATTAACTGGTTATTTTGCTCGTTAGTTGATGCAGTTTCTTCCTAGCCTCGATGGTCTTTACATTTTGGCATGTTTTTGCAATGGCTGGTACCGGTTGTTCCTTTCCATGTTTAGTGCTTCCTTCAGGGTCTCTTGTAAGGCAGGCCTAGTGGTGACAAAATCTCTAAGCATTTGCTTATCTGTAAAGGATTTTATTTCTCCTTCACTTATGAAACTTAGTTTGGCTGGATATGAAATTCTGGGTTTAAAATTCTTTTCTTTAAGAATGTTGAATATTGGCCCCCACTCTCTTCTGGCTTGGAGAGTTTCTGCCGAGAGATCTGCTGTTAGTCTGATGGGCTTCCCTTTGTGGGTAACCCGACTTTTCTCTCTGGCTGCCCTTAAGATTTTTTCCTTCATTTCAACTTTGGTGAATCTGGCAATTATGTGTCTTGGAGTTGCTCTTCTCGAGGAGTATCTTTGTGGCGTTCTCTGTATTTCCTGGATTTGAATGTTGGCCTGCCCTAGTAGGTTGGGGAAGTTCTCCTGGATGATATCCTGAAGAGTGTTTTCCAACTTGGTTCCATTTTCCCCCTCACTTTCAGGCACCCCAATCAGGCCTAGATTTGGTCTTTTTACATAATCCCATACTTCTTGCAGGCTTTGTTCATTTCTTTTTCTTCTTTTTTCTTTTGGTTTCTCTTCTCGCTTCATTTCATTCATTTGATCCTCAATCGCTGATACTCTTTCTTCCAGTTGATCGAGTCGGTTACTGAAGCTTGTGCATTTGTCACTTATTTCTCGTGTCATGGTTTTCATCTCTTTCATTTCGTTTAGGACCTTCTCTGCATTAATTACTCTAGCTATCAATTCTTCCACCTTTTTTTCAAGATTTTTAGTTTCTTTGCGCTGGGTACGTAATTCCTCCTTTAGTTCTGAGAAGTTTGATGCACTGAAGCCTTCTTCTCTCATCTCGTCAAAGTCATTCTCCATCCAGCTTTGATCCGTTGCTGGCGATGAGCTGCGCTCCTTTGCCGGGGGAGATGCGCTCTTATTTTTGGAATTTCCAGCTTTTCTGCCCTGCTTTTTCCCCATCTTTGTGGTTTTATCTCCTTCTGGTCTTTGATGATGGTGACGTACTGATGGGGTTTTGGTGTAGGTGTCCTTCCTGTTTGATAGTTTTCCTTCTAACAGTCAGCACCCTCAGCTGTAGGTCTGTTGGAGATTGCTTGAGGTCCACTCCAGACCCTGTTTGCCTGGGTATCAGCAGCAGAGGCTGCAGAAGATAGAATATTGCTGAACAGCGAGTGTACCTGTCTGATTCTTGCTTTGGAAGCTTCCTCTCAGGGGTGTACTCCACCCTGCGAGGTGTGGGGTGTCAGACTGCCCCTAGTGGGGGATGTCTCCCAGTTAGGCTACTCAGGGGTCAGGGACCCACTTAAACAGGCAGTCTGTCCCTTCTCAGATCTCAACCTCCGTGTTGGGAGATCCACTGCTCTCTTCAAAGCTGTCAGACAGAGTCGTTTGTGTCTGCAGAGGTTTCTGCTCCTTTTGCTGTTGTTTAGTTGTGCCCTGTCCCCAGAGGTGGAGTCTACAGAGACAGGCAGGTTTCCTTGAGCTGCTGTGAGCTCCACCCAGTTCGAGCTTCCCAGCGGCTTTGTTTACCTACTTAAGCCTCAGCAATGGCGGGCGCCCCTCCCCCAGCCTTGCTGCTGCCTTGCAGTTAGATCGCAGACTGCTGTGTAGCAACGAGGAAGGCTCCATGGGCGTGGGACCCTCCCGGCCAGGTGTGGGATACAATCTCCTGGTGTGCCCGTTTGCTTAAAGTGCAGTATTGGGGTGGGAGTTACCCGATTTTCCAGATGTTGTGTGTCTCAGTTCCCCTGGCTAGGAAAAGGGATTCCCTTCCCCCTTGCGCTTCCCAGGTGAGGCGATGCCTCACCCTGCTTCAGCTCTCGCTGGTCGGGCTGCAGCAGCTGACCAGCACCGATTGTCCGGCACTCCCTAGTGAGATGAACCCAGTACCTCAGTTGAAAATGCAGACCCACCGGTCTTCTGTGTCGCTCGCGCTGGGAGTTGGAGACTGGAGCTGTTCCTATTCGGCCATCTTGCTCCGCCCCCCCCAAATAAAGTTAATTTTGATAAAGAACATTCACTATGCATTCTAGATATGATTATAATCCTAATAAGGAATCAACTGAGGATAGGAAACTTGTCAGAAGGAAAATAAATTGTGCTTACAGTACAATTCTATTCCATTTTAATCCAAAGTTTACCTCATTTAGTTATTTACCACTAATGAAACAATGTTGAATTCTGATAGTTAATTATTAAGGTGAAAAAGTCAAGTCTCGCGTTTGAACTATATGGCTGATCACCTGAATTACTTCTTCTCTAGAAAACATGAAGAACAACTGCCAAGACTAGTTTAGGAAACATTCTGTTGGCTGAGATAAGGTAAGTCATTCAAATTCTTTCGAATTAGTTTCTACTCAACAAATACTATTCATATAATCAATATTTACTCGCTACTATTAAATGCCAGACAATGTGCTAAACCAGCAGTCCTCATCCTTTTTGGCACCAAGGACCAGTTCCATGGAAGACAATTTTTTCCACGAACTGGAGGGCGGGGGATGGTTTCGGGATCATTCAAGTGCATTACATTTATTGTGCGCTTTATTTCTATTATTACTACATTGTAATATACAATGAAATAATTATACAACTCACCATAGTGTAGAATCAGTGGGAGCCCTGAGCTTGTTTTCCCGCAACTAGATGGTCCCATCTGGGGGTGATGGGAGACAGTGAAACCTGAAGTGTGTCACTTATGTTTAGTGTACTCCGTAATCTCATTTTGGTTGCTGTCGTTGCAGAAAACCCTGTTTCACAAAGATAGGATGCCGGAAATGGAAGCAGGCTTTTCAGTTATTTTTTGGGCAATCTCAGGATATTCCACTTTGACTTTAATCCACAATGTATGGAGATCTGAAATTGTCTCAAACATATTTTTAAGGCCACCGTCATTTGTGATCTCAAGCAGTTGATCCTCTTCTAGCACAGACAAAGTCAATTTACCTGACTTATTCACAAATGGGTCGTGGATCCATTCCTTCTCAGGTTAGGAGTCTGTGGTGGTTGGAAAGTAATTCTCAGACTCTTTTGAAAGCTTAGATAGGTGATCATGCACCAGCTGGGGAAAAGAAGGCCCTGGCTAAATCTCTTTCAAGATCTCTGCTAATGTTTGAAACACATTAAAAATCCCAATGTTCATTCATTGCCTCCAAAATTCCACTTTATCTGCTGACTTGAACACAGCTGTCATTCTTCCCTGAAGTGACAGATTGGGTTAATTGAGCAAGCTGAATATGTCACACAAGTAAACAAGTTTTGTGACCCATTCTGTGTCACTGAAATGTGCTGCCAGTGGTGACTGTTTTTCTAAAAGAAATCTCTGGAGTGGCTCTCATAACTCAAAACCTCTGGCCAGTCATCTACCTTTAGAAAACCATCTCACTTCTGTGTATAAGAGAAGATGTGTGTAATCTGATCCATCTCCTCACAGAGCTGCGCAGATGTCAGTTAAGGGCATGTACCTTAATGTGCTTGATAATTTTAATCGCATCCTGCAAAACACTGTTAAGTTCAAGTGACATTTTTCAGCTAGCCAGCATTTCTCTATGGATGACACAGTGTGTAGACTCAAATTTAGAAGCGACCTTTTTGACCCAAGTAGTGAAACCAGAAAGCTGGCCAGTCATGGCAGCCACTTTGTCCATGCATATACTGATACAAAATGACCAATTCAGTTTTCCTGATATATAATCATTCAAATACTTGAATAGTTCTGCAGCTATGGTGTTGGTTGGCAACAAAAGTGCACATAACATATCCTCATGCACATCCTCCTGAAAATATATTGTATAAAAACAAGCCTTGTTGTCTTGTTGTCAACATCGGTAGACTTAACAACCTGGATTGCATACCACAGTGGCTCATTAACCTTTTCTAACATTTGCGCCTCAGTATCCTCTGATATTTCATCAATTTGTCTAGTTATGGTACTAGCCAAAAGAGGAACACGTGCCACCATCGGAACTGCAGCCTCTCCTAAAAGTTCACAACAAATGTCCTTAGCATCAGGCAGGATCAACTGTTCTTCACCAATAGCAAAGGGCTTCTTAGCTTTAGCAATGTGGTTAATCACTAAAAATGATGCTCTCAGTGCAGACATACTTGATGAAGTGGTGGCCTTAAATAATGGCTTCCGTTCTTCGTGTTCACATTTTTTCCTCTTTTGAAAAACTTCAGGCTGGGCACGGTGGCTCACACCTGTAATCCCAGGATGTTGGGAAGCTGAGGCGGGAGGATGACCTGAGGTCAGGTGTCTGAGACCAGCCTGGCCAAGATGGCAAAACCCTGTCTCTAATTTGAAAAAATACAAAAATTATCCCAACGTGGTGGTGCACACTTGTAATCCCAGCTACTTGGGAGGCTGAGGCAGGAGAATCACTTGAACCAGGGAGGCAGAGGTTGCAGTGAGTGGAGATCGCACCACTGCACTCTAGCCTGGGTCTCCATCTCAAAAAAACAAAACAAAACAAAACAAACAAAAAAAAAAAACCCCAAAGGCTTGTCTTTTAATCCAGGATGCTTGGTCTCCATGTGGCGAAGCAGTTTTGAAGATTTCATGGCCTTTTTTGGATAGCTGATTGCCACATATCACACAAAGCAAGCTTGGAAAATGTGTATCACCTGCTACAATGAATCGTAATTTAAGTAGGACTCTTGGTATTTTCGTTTAAATGCAGCTTTCTTTTGTTGGCATTCTTAGAGTCTTCTGCTGTCTCATCATTGAATCTTTCCTCCTTTTCAAAGAAGCTCTCTAGTGACGTTAGTTTTTTACTCATTTTGCCTAGAGTTAGCTTGTGGGCTAGTGATTGAGACAAGTACACAGTGTTAGAAAGAGGTGCAAACAAAAGTAGTAAAAAAAAATGAATGGGCAGGCCATGTGGAGATTAAAACAAGTGTCAGATTCTGACTTAAAGCCTGCCACCAGATGCAGCTGTATAACTGAAGTACATCAACTCACCTGCCACCAGATGCAGCCTAATTGTGACTTGCCACTCACTGATAGGGTTTGATATGAGTCTGCAAGCAATTGGTTTATTATGGTCTCTGTACAGTCAAACTTCTCGGCTAATGTTAATCCGTATTTGCAGCCACTCTCCAGCACTAGCATCACTGCCTCAGCTCCACCTCAGATCATCAAGCATTAGATTGTCATAAGGAGTGTGCAACCTAGATCCCTCACATGAGCAGTTCACAATGGGGTTCGTGCTCCTATGATAATCTATTGCTGCTGCTGATCTGACAGGAGGTGGAGCTTAGGCAGTAAGCAAGTGATGCAGAGTGGCTGTAAATAAAAATGAAGCTTGGCTTGCTCACCCTGCCACTCATCTCCTGCTATACAGCCTGGTTCCTAACAGGCCATGGACTGGTCCTGGTCTATGGCCTGGAGGTTGGGGACCCCTGTGCTAAACAGTGGTCTTTGCCATGAAAGCACTTATAATACCACAATAGTAGCTTGAATAACATGATGTCAAATGATTCTTACATCTCTAAAATTAAAATTAATTAAAATCTGTTCATCTATATTCCAAAATAGCCAAGCTTCATTCCTGGAGCTCTAGCAACAGGGACATTGAAGAGATTTTAGCTTCTATGGGATGTGCCTAATAGATTCAGTCCTGTTTAACAGCAAGAAAGGCATGCTCCATTCTTCTGCAATCATTTCACATTACCTACACATACACACAAAATGTCTTAGTTTATTCTTCAGAACTTTTCCCAATATACTCTAATACAACATCCTAAATTTTACCCATCCATTTCCCAAATCAAACCCCATGCCCCAGTCATACTGGTCTATTAACTGTCTCTATAATTGATTATTCATATTCCCACCTCCACTTTTTTCTCGTACCATTTCCCTAATGCAAAATGACCTAACTAGACTTCATATATCAAATATCTACCCATTTTTTAAAAATGTCTACTTCATTCATTCATCAAGTGTTATAACACATAGGCTCTAAGAATATAACACAGAACAAAGCTCCTTACATTCAAAGGAGAAGTTACAGACAATAAATGGCTAAACAAGCATAAAATGTGAAGAGAAATAAAGGGGCTAGAAAGTGCTGAGGTCAGAGTGGGACTGTTATTTTATTTAGATGGCCAGGAAAAGCCTCTCTGATATATGAACAGATGCCTGAAGGAAATGAGAAACCACACAGGCATATGAGGGAAGAAAGTTTCAAGCAGGAGAACAGCTAATGCAAAGGCCCTTACTCAAGAGCATGCTCTGTCTTTTAAGGAAGAGCAAAGAGGCCAATGAACATAACAAATAGGAGAGTAGGAGGAGAAAGGTCAGAGAGTGGGCAGACAGTGGGGAGTAAAGCTGGCGGTAGAAGGCAGACTTTCTAGCCTTGTAAGTCACTGCAAGATGGTAGCTTTCATCTGAGGGACATGAGAAGCCACTAAGAGGTTTTGAGCAGAAGAGTCACACGGTTCGACTTAGGTTTAAAAGGATCCATGTATATATGCCAATGAAAGTAAAGGATAAAGGAAGGAAAATTAAGTGTTGTAGGTTTTGAAGAGAGAAGAGAATAGGAGAATGGGTGGTGGACAAAAAATAATAATAATAAGATTGGTGGGGCCGGGCGCGGTGGCTCAAGCCTGTAATCCCAGCACTTTGGGAGGCCGAGACGGGTGGATCACAAGGTCAGGAGATCGAGACCATCCTGGCTAACACAGCGAAACCCCGTCTCTACTAAAAACACAAAAAATTAGCCGGGCGAGGTGGCGGCGCCTGTGGTCCCAGCTACTCGGGAGGCTGAGGCAGGAGAATGGCGGGAACCCGGGAGGCGGAGCTTGCAGTAAGCTGAGACCTGGCCACTGCACTCCAGCCTGGGCGACAGAGCGAGACTCCGTCTCAAAAAAAAAAAAAAAAAAAAAAAAAAAAAAAAAAAAAAGATTGGTGGGCATCACCAACGCCTATTTCAGGTTAATGATCATGAAAGTAAAGTAAACCCAGTTAGCAAAGTCATGTTCCACCAACATAAAACTGGCTAGGAGCAGGTCTGAAGCAGGCTGCTCCCAGGTGGCTCCACTGTCTCCAAAACCCTCCCTGACTATTCTAGGTTTCAATCACCATTTTCATTTTATCAGTTCCACATACATTTCTCTAAAGCCATATAGCATCAATGCCTTTCCACTCATGTAGAAATGAATCAATTGCATATCTTTCTTTATCTTGTCTTTCCAATCAAATTTTAATTTCCTTAAGGATAGAGACAAAATGTGACTATATATTCCCAAATACAGGATAAACTCATACGTAAGGCAAGTTTTAAAAAGAAATGTTAAAAATGACAAAAATATATTTCCCTGGATAAAATAGTTTACTGTTCCCTTGGGCTTTAAGAAACTAGAATAGCCCCTTTTCCCTTTAGCTTTCTGCCTTCTTTAGGACTCATCCTATAATTTAAATAGTTATTTTTTTCATAGTAACTGATTTGGGTTTTTAGTAGAATTTCTTAGTAATAACTCTCTAAAAGAGCCAAAATAAGACATTTTAAAATAGAAAATGTTAATGTTTTCCAGAACACAGGCATGAGATTATGTTGCTGCTAATCATTTACTGGGGAGATCTATAGGGAAGCTGAGGCCATGAGGGTTTGATTTCCAAGCCACAGCTCAGCCTTTGTGTTGAATCATTGAAGCACAATATGATTTAATTCAATTCAACAGATTTTCATTGAGTACCTACTACGTACAAGGCATTGGGCTAGATCTGTCAAGGAAAGCACAAAGAAAAGTCTTGCAGTCAAGGATCTTTTTATGCAAGAAATTATATACAAAAAAACCCCAGCATAATGATACATATAAAGGAGGCACAAAGTACTTAAAGAAAGAAAGAATATCTTTCTTCCCGACAGGTATTCTCAATGATAGCCATGCATACAGTAAGTTAAAATGTGATACACGAATCAAAACATCTTCATACTGTACTCGCCAGAAACACAGGATTTGAAGTTAGATAGCACTGGGTTCCAATCCTGGCTATAATTCTTTGCAGTTGTTTGACCTTGGACAAATTATTTAACTTCTCCGAGTCCCAGTTCACAATGGTGATAATAGTTATGGGAATTACTACAGTTAACCAATATCCAGTTTCTAGTTCTGAGTACATAGGAGAAGTGTATTTTCTTGTTCCTTCTTTGATTTTTTGATCTCTATGAAGATTTCTCATATATTAAGTTAGCGCCATGGTCCCTCCATTCAGTCATTCATCAGTAAAAATTTAGGCTGTAAAATTCCTAAATACTATGATCAGTGCTAAAACAGAGGAAACTACAAGGAGCATAGAGCAGGGAGTAACTAACTGCCTGGAAATGCTGGGTAGGCTTTCACATAAGAGGTGCCTTTTGGCTAGGCCTTAAAAAAATGAAGAGGGCTAGGGCATCTGAACCAGAGAGAACTGCATATACAACAACATAAACATACAATTTCATATTCTGGAAAAGACAAATTGCTCAGACATATACAATGTTCTAAAGTGTCACAATGGAATTTGTTAAAATTGAATATGGTTGTCCTCTTGGACATCAACTTCAAAGTTTAAGCATGTCCCTGTCCCCTCCCTGTCACAGCCTAGTTTCCCTAGGCTTCCATGATAGTATCTAGTTTCAATAACTCATGGAACTGCCATTCATTAAACCTTTCAAACTTTACTTTGAATATATTTTTATTTTTACCCTTCACTACCTCTTCAGTTAATGCATTCCAGAAATTATGTAAAAGAGTTATTTCCTTTTACTTAAGCTTCCATTTATTAAGGAAGCTTCAGTGTTGGTCCTCTTATGCTACAGTACTGAGATCCAGCAACTAAGACTCTGCTCATGTTGTCCATACTCTGGATACTTTAATGGATTGGTTACATTCCCTTTCAGCTTCATGTATCACTTCTGATCTATAATTTTTTCCTGAACAGCATTTCTAACACCATCACACTTCCTCCTCACTCTGTATTATATTAGTTGAACTTTCTGATTTCATAATTTTGAAGTATAGTGACCTAAAAATTATACATGGTGTCCTAGATAGAAGGGCACCAGTTTTACATAAAGATAAAACAGTGTTTTCCAGAGATTATCATTATACTTCTTTTGCTGCAACAATGACATCTGGAACAGTATTCCATAGCTCTTGGTTTCCATGTTGGCAGCCACACTGAAGATCACTTGTATATTTCTTTCCGCCAGAATAGCATAGAAATTAAGCATGAAGGCTTTGAAGTCAGACTACCTACATTTAAACTCTTAATTTACCATTTTCTTGCCATCACCTGGAACTCAGCCTGAGGGTGGGGCAAATCCAGTGTTAAACTCTCAAAATGATGCCAGCTGTGGGCTTATAAACAGAGACGGTGCAGCTCCTCTCAGGTAAGCAGCATGGAGAAGAAGCTGTGGGGACTGTAATCTGCCCAATCTCAGTTTCACAGCAGCCCATAGGAGGGCAGTGGGTATTGTCCTAGGTATGTATAGCAGAGCCTAGTTTCCCTGTCCCTCCTCAACCAGACAGCAGCTGCAGCTATGTCAAGTCAAATTCAGCCTAAGGGCAGGGCACAGCCCAGCATTAAACTCTCGAAATGGCACCTTGGGCCTGCAACCAGGGAGAACGGGACCCCTCCCAAACAGGCATCATAGGCAAGTATCTATGGGGCACATGGTCTGCTCATGTTTCAGTCTCACAGCAGCCCACTGCAGGGCAGTGCATCTTGTCCTAGATATGCATAGTAAAGCCCGGTTTTCCTGTCTCTCCTTGGCCAGAGAGTGGCTATAGCCATGTCAGCCCAAACTCAGACCAAGAGTGAGGCACAGCTCAGTGTTGAATTCTCAGGTCCCTTGGTCATGGGACCAGAGAGGGAGGGTTCCCTCCCAAGCAAGCAGCATGGGAATTGTGGTCCACTCATTCACATCTTAGTCTCAAAGCAACCTGTTGTAGGGTAGTGGGTATTGTCCTAGATATGCATAGGATAACCTGGTTTCCTTGTCCCTCCTTGGCAGAGTGGTGGCTATAGCCACATCAGCCCAAAGTCAAGCCACGGCGGGGAGGGGGGGTGGTGCAGCCCAGCTTTAAACTCTCAAAATGGCACCTTTGGACCAAGACCTCAGTGGGTCTATGGTTTCTCGTGTAGCCAAGATTGCAAAAGCCCATTTTTGATGCCTGGGGGTTTCTCTGTCACTGTTTCCCCATGTCCAGGGGCTTTTCCCCAACTCTCAGTCTGTTCCTGGCTGAGGAGGGTGCTTCGAACCCTCTCCTAACTTGCTTCTGGTGCTTCCCATCTCTTCTCTGGTGAATCCTAGCATTCTCTCCCAAATGAGCTGTTCAAAATATATCTGCTGACTATTCTGGCTCCTCTACATGGAGAAGGAACATATTACCTGTATCTAGTCAGCCATCTTGTCTCCCAAAGTTGTATTTACCACCTTTAAGCCTTGGTTTCCTTACCTTTAAATGTAGATAATAATAATTTTACCTTATGAGTTTGATGATAGCTATAAAGCAATAAGCAATGGGTCTGCTACACATAGTAAGCACACAACAAGTATTATCAATTTCTATTATTATTATTATTATTGCTGTAATATTAGGCCCATTCCCGATGTATCCCCCTTCAGGTTTGTATTTTCAGTGTCCAGAGAAACTTAGTTCAACCTACCTCTTTGAAAAAGTCACCATTTATTCTTCTCTCCAGATAAATTTTTAAAATATTAAACTGAGTTATCTTTCTGCTCCATAGGAACCCTATTACACTTCCCCCTTAAGATAAGTATTCTATTCACTTCTACTTATTGAAAGACATCATTGAGAAAATAAATAGACAAATAATAGGCTAAGAAAAAAATATTTGCAACACTTATATCTGATAAAATTATATCCAGAACAAATAAGAAATTCTTAAAAGATCAGTAACTAAAAAGCCAATAACCAACCCCCTCAAAAAAGAAACAAAAGAAAACCAGGCAAGACACTTGGACAGACACTTTATTAAAGAAAATCTATAAATGGACAATGAGTACGTGAAAAGGTGATCATGATTAGTCAACAGGAAAGTGCACATTAAAACCATAATGAAATTAAATGCAATGTGGTATCCTGGATTGGATCCTAGAACCAAAAAAAGACGTTGGTAAAAACTAAGGAAACTCAAATAAAATCTACAGATTGCTTAACGATATTATAACAATGATAATTTGCTTTGACCAACCTATCAGTGTATTAGTTTTGATTAATATAAAATGTTAATATTATGAAAAGTTGAGTGAAGGTTTATGGGAATTTGCTGCAAATCTAAAATTGTTTGAAAATTAAAAGTTAAAATAACAAGATACCACTAAGCGCCCATTAGAATCAGCAAAAAAAAAAAAAAAAAAAAATGTTGGTGGGTATATGGAGCAACCAGAACTTTCATATATAGTTAGTAAGAGTGTGAAATGGTAGAACCACTTTGGAAAATAGTTTGGCAGTTTCTTAAAACATTAAACATATCTCTGGCTACCCTATGACTCAGAAATTCTGCTCCTAGATATTTTTATGAGAAAAATGAAAATCTATGTCTATAAAAAGCCTTAGGAATGTTCATAGAAGCTTTACTCATAATAACCAAATACTTTACCATCAGTAAATTCAGATATCCATCAACAATTGAGACATCCACCAACAGGTTAATGGATAAACTGTGGTATATTCATTTAATGGAATAGTACTCAGCAACAAAAAGAAAAAAGGGATGAAGCACTTATATAAACAACAACATGAGTGAATATCAAAAACATTATGCCAAGTGAAATAAGCTAGACACAAAAAGTACATGCTACATGATTCTATATATATGAAGCTCTACAATAATCTAACATAATCTATGGTGATAGAAATCAGACGAGTGGTTGCTTAGAATTGGGACTCAATAAGTGCTGACTGGGAAGGAGCACAAGGAAACTCTCTGGGAATGATGAAAATGTACTGGGTGCTGATAGTGTTGGGGTAACACAAGAGTATGCATTTGTGAAAACTGATCACTTAGGACCTTTACACTTCACTGTATATAAATTATATCTCAATAAAAACATTTTAAATAATTTAAGTATGTATTTATTCCTTCTTTTTATTTCCTGTCCCTAAAGTCCTTACTTTTTCAATACAGACCCCTTTCTTTCTTTCTTTCTTTCTTTTTTTTTTTTTTTTTTGAGATGGAGTCTCACTCTGTCACCCAGGCTGGAGTGCAGTGGAGCGATCTCAGCTCACTGCAACCTCCGCCTCCCGGGTTCAAGTGATTCTTCTGTTTCAGCCTCCCGAGTAGCTGGGACTACAGGCACACGCCACCACGCCCGGCTAAATTTTTTTTCCTATTTTTAATAGAGACAGGGTTTCACCATATTGGCCAGGCTGGTCTGAAACTCCTGACCTCATGATCCACCCACCTCGGCCTCCCAAAGTGCTGGGATTACAGGCTTGAGCCACTGTGCCCGGCCAAAACAGACCTTTCTACTCCACACTCAACGCAATGACTACCTCTTAAAGGCCTTTGATTAGAAGGCTTGTTATAGATTTTGAAAGTCTAACTGGATTATACATACTTATTCCCTTCAAAATAGCTGGCAACTTATCATAAACAGGAGACTGAAGGGACTGCAGTATTTCCAGCATTTGTATTTTATACTTTGGCACATTTTCACACACAATTTAAGAATATACAAATAGCCCTCTTATCTGAAGGAATCCTAAGTGTTTTACAAACCTTCAAAACAGATTTTTAAACTATCTAATATTTTATAGGAAGAACATTTCATGCACACTAAAGTGCGGCCACATCTGGCCTGCAACATGGCAGCTGTTTAACAGCCATGACACCTCACAAAAGTTTAGGACAGGAAGTAAAGAATTCTACAGCCAACCAAAGTGAAGACGAGGAAGGTTGCAGAGGCAGAAAGCTACAATGGCTTGGGCTGGAGCACAGCCAGCACGATGTGGTTAACACATCTGTCGTAATGAAAAGCACAAGTGTCATTAGTGGTCAGAGCCTCATCTCACAGAAGGCATGTCCCACAGCACCTTTTCCTTCCATTGGTGGCATTTCTAATACAACAGGAAAAATGATCCCACTAGCTATGCCCAAAACATTCTTTCCTGAAGTCTCCATTCCAGGTACTACACTACACACAAGTTTAGCTGTGCTAAAATTTGAAAAGGTATTTATCTTCATGTCAGAAGCTCAAGCCAACACTTAGTTGGATATATTTCATCACAGGCAAATGGAAAAGAGAAAGTTGTGATTTGGGTTACAGGACTACAGGCAAATACATTACCATGCAAATACTCTCCTTTTAGATAGTTTTTTAAAACTTCTGTTTCATTTTGTCTTGCCAAATTAAAGAAGAAAATTTTCAGTGTTTTTTCCTGTGATAGCTTTAAAGTATCTTCCTGATGAAAGTTCAACTAGTTTCACTAAGCCTAGAGGAGAATCTCTTCTACATGGTCATGGATTTCTTCATGAGATTTTGGCCAGTAGTATCTGCCTAAGAAGGCTTCTTGTAAGAAGGGTATCAACATGCCTGTAAATAATCATCACACCTTGGCTTCAGCTCCCTGGAAACATAGATCCTCCTTCATTTAGTTCCAAACTTTTCTGGATGCTAGACCTCAAATCATTTTTTCCAAACACAGGAAATGAACCAGATCACTCAGTCCTCCAGCAACTCCCCCATCACTCTCAGGATTACGTAAGAATTTGTACCTTGAATTTCCACGCCTCCCCCTTTATACTCATATATTCACTATTTAAAAGCCCAGGTAAAGATACCCCAGTACCCAGAGTTCTAAAATAAAAGGTCTACCCATGCAAAAGGTATACTCTACTCTTTCACAAGGTATTTGAGGCTGTAGAGACACCTCCTGGATACCAAAGGATACTAATGAACCTCCAACCTTATCGAAGGACATGTTATTATTCCCCCTCAGTTTTGCCCAAAGGGCAAGCCAAGTTAGAGATGGAATTCCATATAAGGCTGGAATTACATTTATCTATTATTGCTTGGATCCAAGTATATGGGTTCGTACGTATTAGGAGAGGGGTTTCTTAGAAAGACTGAGGTTTGCAGAAAAGGAGAGAAATTATTGCACTAAAACACTAATTCCATCAAATGAAATAATATATCAGTTACTGGCCCAAAGCACGCTGCTAAGTGGTATAGACTGTGTGTGTGTGTGTGTGTGTGTGTGTGTGTGTGTGTGTGTGTGTGTGTGTATGTGTCTGTGTATGTGCGTGTTTGTAAAGAGAGAAAAAGAGAGATCACAAGGAGCTAACTCATCATAATGGGCAATAAATATATGGAGGAAATATGAGTTTTGCAAACAATGCTATTGCAATTTGATTTTGGAAACTCAGATGCAATGAACATTTGTGGGCAATTTCCAGGTTCCTGAAGAGCTTACGTATGCCTATTTATTTAATCTTCCCAACAACCTCGTGAAAGTAACTGTATACTCTTATTTTTATAGATGAGGAAACAATGGTTGGACAGGCAAAAGTGATTTATCCAAAGTCATTCATATGGAGACTAGAAGTAAGTCCTCTGAGTTCAAATCTCTTGTTTTTCTTTCCATGCACCATGCTGCTTTTTTATGTTGCCAGTCTGTAAAGAAGTAATCTCATTGGAAGTGAGATGTGAGTTGGAAATTGAAGGATATTCTGTGAAGAGGAATGGGAAAAGCATTTTAGGTAGGCAGACTAGACTCTATCATGATTTTCAAGCAGAAAAGCCCAAACAAAATATCAGTTAAGTGGGCTATGAGGAAGCTTGCTTTAAAGGAAAGATTATATAGAAAAGAAGAGGGAACTAACACTCCAAAGACAGGTCTAGACAAAATCATGGAAAGATTTTACCATTAAGCTTAACAGTGTTGCCTTATTTTCTTGATAATGGGGAGCCACTATAGTTCTTTGAATGACATTTTTGAATTCACTTTTAAGAAATATCATCTAGTATTTGCAGTATGATAGACGAATTAGTGGAGAAAGAATAAAGTAGAGAAACTAGTTTGAGGTGTTTGTTTCAGCAGTGCAGATGTGAAATGGTAAACTAGGACAGAATTGAGAGAAAAATAAAAATAAAAACAATCCTTGGCATGGAGTAGACGCTACTTAGTAAGTAAAATATGTATAAAAAGGCAGAGCAGTGGAAAAAAAAGGCAGTGTGAGGAGAGAGTCATTAGAACTTGTTAACTTGTTGGCTATGGAAAACAAGAGAATGTGTGTATTAAATGTCATTCAAATGTCAGACCCAGACAACCTTGATGATAGTGGGATCATTAACAGAAATAAGAAATTTACAAGAATGGAACCAAATTTAAGAAAGAAAAATAACAGGTTAAGATTATGAAACACTAAATTTGAGACAACTCAAGGTGCCTCATGAAAATGTTTCGTGGACACAATCACCCAGGAGAAAGATCAGGCTGGAAATTTAGATTTGTCCATCATCTTTACAGTGGTGGAACTAAAGTGGAAACAAAATCACCAAGAAAAATTGCAGAGAGTGACAAGAGATAATGGCTAAGAACAGAGGCAAGAACAAAACAAAGCATACAATCAGAGGTGCAAAACAGTATCAAATGTTGCATGCAAATCAAAGACACTAAGGCTGGGAAAAGACTATTTGACTTGAAAATTAGGAGGTCGAGGTGTTTATAGTACTCTCTGATGGTAGTTTGTATTTCTGTGGGGTCGGTGGTGATATCCCCTTTATCATTTTTTATTGCGTCTATTTGATTCTTCTCTCTTTTCTTCTTTATTAGTCTTGCTAGTGGTCTGTCAATTTTGTTGATCTTTTCAAAAAACCAACTCCTGGATTCATTGATTTTTTGGAGGGTTTTTTGTGTCTCGATCTCCTTCAGTTCTGCTCTGATTTTAGTTATTTCTTGCCCTCTGCTAGCTTTCGAATGTGTTTGCTCTTGCTTCTCTAGTTCTTTTAATTGTGATGTTAGAGTGTCAATTTTAGATCTTTCCTGCTTTCTCTTGTGGGCATTTAGTGCTATAAATTTCCCTCTACACACTGCTTTAAATGTGTCCCAGACATTCTGTTATGTTGTATCTTTGTTCTCATTGGTTTCAAAGAACATCTTTATTTCTGCCTTCATTTCGTTATGTACCCAGTAGTCATTCAGGAACAGGTTATTCAGTTTCCATGTAGTTGAGCGGTTTTGATGGAGTTTCTTAGTCCTGAGATCTAGTTTGATTGCACTGTGGTCTGAGAGACAGTTTGTTATAATTTCTGTTCTCGTACATTTGCTGAGGAGTGCTTTACTTCCAATTATGTGGTCAATTTTGGAATAAGTGCGATGTGGTGCTGAGAAGAATGTATATTCTGTTGATTTGGGGTGGAGAGTTCTATAGATGTCTATTAGGTCTGCTTGCTGCAGAGATGAGTTCAATTCCTGGATATCCTTGTTAACTTTCTGTCTCGTTGATCTGTCTAATGTTGACAGTGGAGTGTTGAAGTCTCCCATTATTATTGTATGGGAGTCTAAGTCTCTTTGTAAGTCTCTAAGGACTTGCTTGATGAATCTGGGTGCTCCTGTATTGGGTGCATATATATTTAGGATAGTTAGCTCTTCCTGTTGAATTGATCCCTTTACCATTATGTAATGGCCTTCTTTGTCTCTTTTGATCTTTGATGGTTTAAAGTCTGTTTTTTCAGAGACTAGTATTGCAACCCCCGCTTTTTTTTGTTCTCCATTTGCTTGGTAAATCTTCCTCCATCCCTTTATTTTGAGCCTATGTATGTCTCTGTGTGTGAGATGGGTCTCCTGAATACAGCAGACTGATGGGTCTTGACTCTTTATCCAGTTTGCCAGTCTGTGTCTTTTAATTGGAGCATTTAGTCCATTTACATTTAAGGTTAAGATTGTTATGTGTGAACTTGATCCTGCCATTATGATATTAACTGGTTATTTTGCTCAGAAATGGATAATTTCCTGGACACTTACACTCTTCCAAGACTAAACCAGGAAGAAGTTGAATCCCTGAATAGACCAATAGCAGGCTCTGAAATTGAGGCAATAATTAATAGTCTACCAACCAAAAAAAGTCCAGGACCAGATGGATTCACAGCTGAATTCTACCAGAGGTACAAGGAGGAGTTGGTACCATTCCTTCTGAAACTATTCCAATCAATAGAAAAAGAGGGAATCCTCCCTAACTCATTTTATGAGGCCAACATCATCCTGATACCAAAGCCTGGCAGAGACACAACTAAAAAAGAGAATTTTAGACCAATATCCCTGATGAACATCGATGCAAAAATCCTCAATAAAATACTGGCAAACCGGATTCAGCAACACATCAAAAAGCTTATCCACCATGATCAAGTGGGCTTCATCCCTGGGATGCAAGGCTGGTTCAAAATTCGCAAATCAATAAACATAATCCAGCATATAAACAGAACCAAAGACAAGAACCACATGATTATCTCAATAGATGCAGAAAAGGCTTTTGACAAAATTCAACAGCTCTTCATGCTAAAAACGCTCAATAAATTCGGTATTGATGGAACGTACCTCAAAATAATAAGAGCTATTTATGACAAACCCACAGCCAATATCATACTGAATGGGCAAAAACTGGAAAAATTCCCTTTGAAAACTGGCACAAGACTGGGATGCCCTCTCTCACCACTCCTATTCAACATAGTGTTGGAAGTTCTGGCTAGGGCAATTAGGCAAGAGAAAGAAATCAAGGGTATTCAGTTAGGAAAAGAAGAAGTCAAACTGTCCCTGTTTGCAGATGACATGATTGTATATTTAGAAAACCCCATTGTCTCAGCCCAAAATCTCCTTAAGCTGATAAGAAACTTCAGCAAAGTCTCAGGATACAAAATTAATGTGCAAAAATCACAAGCATTCTAATACACCAGTAACAGACAAACAGAGAGCCAAATCAGGAATGAACTTCCATTCACAATTGCTTCAAAGAGAATCAAATACCTAGGAATCCAACTTACAAGGGATGTAAAGGACCTCTTCAAGGAGAACTACAAACCACTGCTCAGTGAAATAAAAGAGAACACAAACAAATGGAAGAACATACCATGCTCATGGATAGGAAGAATCAATATCGTGAAAATGGCCATACTGCCCAAGGTAATTTATAGATTCAATGCCATCCCCATCAAGCTACCAATGAGTTTCTTCACAGAATTGGAAAAAACTGCTAAAAGAGCCCGCATCTCCAAGAAAATCCTAAGTCAAAAGAACAAAGCTGGAGGCATCACGCTACCTGACTGCAAACTATACTACAAGGCTACAGTAACCAAAACAGCATGGTACTGGTACCAAAACAGAGATATAGACCAATGGAACAGAACAGAGTCCTCAGAAATAATACCACACATCTACAGCCATCTGATCTTTGACAAACCTGAGAAAAACAAGAAATGGGGAAAGGATTCCCTATTTAATAAATGGTGCTGGGAAAATTGGCTAGCCATAAGTAGAAAGCTGAAACTGGATCCTTTCCTTACTCCTTATACGAAAATTAATTCAAGATGGATTAGAGACTTAAATGTTAGACCTAATACCATAAAAATCCTAGAGGAAAACCTAGGTAGTACCATTCAGGACATAGGCATGGGCAAAGACTTCATGTCTAAAACACCAAAAGCAACGGCAGCAAAAGCCAAAATTGACAAATGGGATCTCATTAAACTAAAGAGCTTCTGCACAGCAAAAGAAACTACCATCAGAGTGAACAGGCAACCTACGGAATGGGAAAAAATTTTTGCAATCTACTCGTCTGACAAAGGGCTAATATCCAGAACCTACAAAGAACTCAAACAAATTTACAAGAAAAAAACAAACAACCCCATCAAAAAGTGGGCAAAGGATATGAACAGACATTTCTCAAAAGAAGACATTCAGACAGCCAACAGACACATGAAAAAATGCTCATCATCACTGGCCATCAGAGAAATGCAAATCAAAACCACAATGAGATACCATCTCACACCAGTTAGAATGGCGATCATTAAAAAGTCAGGAAACAACAGGTGCTGGAGAGGATGTGGAGAAATAGGAACACTTTTACACTGTTGGTGGGATTGTAAACTAGTTCAACCATTATGGAAAACAGTATGGCGATTCCTCAAGGATCTAGAACTAGATGTACCATATGACCCAGCCATCCCATTACTGGGTATATACCCAAAGGATTATAAATTATGCTGCTATAAAGACACATGCACACGTATGTTTATTGCGGCACTATTCACAATAGCAAAGACTTGGAATCAACCCAAATGTCCATCAGTGACAGACTGGATTAAGAAAATGTGGCACATATACACCATGGAATACTATGCAGCCATAAAAAAGGATGAGTTTGTGTCCTTTGTAGGGACATGGATGCAGCTGGAAACCATCATTCTTAGCAAACTATCACAAGAACAGAAAACCAAACACCGCATGTTCTCACTCATAGGTGGGAACTGAACAATGAGACCACTTGGACTCAGGAAGGGGAACATCACACACCGGGGCCTATCATGGGGAGGGGGGAGGGGGGAGGGATTGCATTGGGAGTTATACCTGATGTAAATGACGAGTTGATGGGTGCAGCACACCAACATGGCACAAGTATACATATGTAACAAACCTGCACGTTATGCACATGTACCCTACAACTTAAAGTATAATAATAATAAATAAATTTAAAAAAAAAAAGAAAGAAAATTAGGAGGTCATGGCGACCTTCAAGAGCTCAGATTCAGGCAAGTAATCAGGAAAATGCAGATTTCTGAGAGCTAAGGAGAGTGTGAATTGAAAATGGAGGCTGTAAGACAGATTACTTATTTGAAAAGATTGGCAGTAGAAGAAAAAAAGAGGATTTTATATTATATGCTAAGTTTAATGTCTCTAGAAGAACTTTAACTTTTTCAGTCTGTTATTTTAATTTTTATTTTTATAGTAAAATTCTATTTTAAAACACCACTATGCTACAACCTGAATTAAGTTATACCGTGGCTAAAATCCTGTCCTGTCCCCTGTGTGCATGGTGTTATATAGGATATTGGTCTCAATACACCAAAGAAAGCATATGAGTATTAGACTTGTCCACCCCATTCCTATCTGTGTTATAAACAGTTGAACAGTAATTTGAATTTATAAAACTAATGCTGTTTCTTTGGGATTTTAATACGTTTATTATCTGAAATAAACAACCTCATTTCTCTAATCACCCTCTATTGACAACTTTACTAATTTGGTGAGATGATTATGTTGAAGTGTGAAAATCATATTGATATAAGATTTATATTTAAATCCAGATGTTTACACTTATTAAACCACTATGAAGCCTTATGATTTATTTTCTCTCACTTTAGGTCACAGCATATGGCTTAGAGAACACTTAACAGAAGTAGGCTAATGCACTCATACTTCATTCCTGGAAACTTTGGTTCTAGTTTGACTAAATTTACCAATAAAATAAGCTTGATGGACATGTGCAAAACTCTAGTCAACATTCTTCACTGTTAACGAAATTCTCTACTTATCTGCTTCCATGGGGTCGTCCTAGTGCTACCAACAAGAAATTTCTCAAGCACACAGTCATTTAAATAACTCAGGCCATGATTACATAAATTATTTTAGTACAGGTTAGTAAAAAGAATAAAGACAAAATAGATCTTATCTTTAAATTTTTTCTTTCACCAAAAAACCTGCTGACAGAAAAGATACTTTGTAACTAGTCAAATGTCCAGGCAAGGAAACTGTAATGGCCAAAGAACACAGTTACACAAACCAGAATATTCAGTAAAGGCTTGTTGACAGTACACACCATTGATGATTATACTTTAGGGTAAAGATAATGTTATGAGTAAAAAGTATGACATAAATTTGAATCTTAAAATTCTGGAAATTATAATCCATTAAGCTACAGTACATTACTAAAAATCATAGAGAATGGTCTTGATCAAGAGTCAGCAATTTTTTTTTCTGTAACAGGTCAGACTGTAATTAGTTTAGGCTTTACAGGCAATATGGTCTCTGTTGCAGTGAATTAACTCTGCCACTGTAGTGCAAAAGTAGCCATAAAGAATATATAAGATAATAAGTGTGGCTGTGTTCCAATAAACCTTTATTTACAAACACAGATGGCAAAAGCAACTACTCATCAACAAAATCTGCAATGAGAAGGTACATCAAAGAGACATGGGAGCCAGCTGAAAGAGCTACACATAGCCAAATCTAGAACAATTTGAACAATGAAACAATTAAAGTAATATAACCCAAAATATAACATAAATACCCACAGTCACTATTAATAAGCAATTGATAAACAAATGGGAGAAAAGACAAATCTCTCATGCAGAATACAAATAATTGATGTAGATACTCCATCCTCACAGAGGTGAAGCATAACTCTCCACTCTTTAAGTGTGGGCTGCACATAGTAGTGACTTCCTTCCAAAAACTATGGTATGGATACCAAGGAAGGGTAAGTAACTTTACATTGGAGAAACCTGACAAACACTACCCCAGCCAGGTGATAAAGGCCAACATGAACAGTGATAAGTCATACTGATAGTGACTTATAACCAAATCTATAACCTCAGTTTAAATCATAAGAAAAATAGCAGACCAATCTCATACAGACACCTGATAAAATACCTGACCAATATTCCTTAAAACTGTCAACATCATCAAAAACAAGAAAAGTCTGAGAAACTGTCAGTCAAGAGGAGCCTAAAGAGTCATGATGACTAAATCTGGATGAGACCCTGAACAGAAAATGAATACATGTAAAAACTAGGTAAATATCTATAAAGTATGAGTTTTGGTTAATTTTTTCAGATCAAAAAGTATTTTATATTTTTATTTAATAGAAAAATAAAAATTACAAAATACATATACAAAATGATGTTTTGAAATATGTATACATGGTGGAATGGATCAACTGAGCTATTAGCATAGGTATTATCTCACATACCTATCTTTTTTTGTGATGAGAACACTTAAAATCTCCTCAATACATTGTTATTAACCATGTTGTACAATAGATCCTTTGTACATACACCTCCTATCTAACTGAAATTTTGTATTCTTTGACCAACTCCCTATCACCTGGTAACCACCATTCTACCCTCTACTTCTCTGAGTTCAATTTTTTAGATTCCACATATATACTATGCAGTTTTTAATCTTTCTTTGCCTCTTTATTTCACTTAATATAATGTCCTCCATGTTCATCCATGTTGTCACAAATGACAGGATTTCCTCCTTTTTCAAGGCTGAATAGTATTCCATCGTATATATATATATACACCACATTTTCTTTATCAATTCATTTGCTTGTGGACACTTAGATTGATTCCATATATGGCTATTATGAATAATGCTGCAATGAACGTCTGAGTGCAGATATGTCTTCAATACACTGAATTCATTTCCCTTGAATACTCATTAATGAGACTGCTGCATCAAACGGTAGTTCTATCTTTAGTTTTTTGAGGAACATCCATTCTACTTTTCATAATAATTGTACACATACCCACCAACAGCATGCAAGGGTTCCCTTCACTCCACATGCTTACCAACAGGTTATCTTTGGTCTTTTTGATCATAGCAATTCTAATGGGTGTGAGGTGATATCTCACTGTGGTGTTAATTTGCGTTTCTCTGATGGTTAAGCACCTTTTTGTATGCCTGTTGGCCATTTTTATAGCTTCTTTTGAGATACATCTATTCAGGTCCTATGCCCGTTTATTAATCAGGTTCTCTTCTTGCTATTGAGTTGAGTTTCTTACACATTTTGGATATGAACCCTTTACCAGATGGATGGTTTGCAAATATTTTCTCCCATTCTATAGGTTCTTTCAACATTCTATGGATTTTTTTAGCTGTGCAGAAACTTTTTAGTTTGATGTAATCCTGTGTGTCTATTTTTCCTCTTGTTGCCTATGCTTTTGGGGTCATGGCAATTTTTCCCTAGATTGTCTTCTAGTAATGGTAAAGTTTCAGATTTTAAATTTAAGTCTTTTATCCATTTTGAGTTGATTTTTGCATATGTTGTGAGACAAGGGTTTAATTTCATTCTAATGCAGGTGGAAATTCAGTTTTCTCAGCACCATTTTATTTGATATAAGTATAGTTACCCTGCTGTTTTTCATTTGTTTGTTTCCATTTGAATGGAATATCTTTTTCCATCTCTTCACTTTCAGCATGTGTTCCCTTAAAGGTGAAATAAGTCTCTTGTACACAGCACATAGTTGGCCCTGCTTTTTTTAATCCATTCAGCCCATCTATGTCTTTTAATAGGATAATTCAATCTACTTACATTCAAGGTAATTATTAATATGTAAGGGCTTATTACTGTTATTTTGTTATTGTCTTCTGTTTTTGTTTTTGGTTTTTTTTGTTGGTTTTTTTTTTTGTTTTTTATTTTTTTTGTAGAACCTCTTTTCTTTCTCTCTTGCTGTCTTCCTTTGCAGTTAAGTGATTTTTCTCTAGAAGTATGCTTTAACATCTTACTTTTGATCTTCAGTGTATCAATTATAGGTTTTTGCTTTGTGACTACATTGAGGCTTACATAAAACCTTATAGTTATAAGAAACTATGTTAACCCAAAAATTTGATTGCATTAAAAAAAACTAAGCACTTTCATTCATCCTCCAATATTTTACATTTTTGATGTCACTATTTATATCTTGTTATAGTGTGTATTCCTTAAGAAATATTTGTAGCTATTAATCTTTTTAATACTTTTGTCTTTTAACTTTCATACTAAAGATATAAGTGATTTACATATTATCTTTATAGTATTAGAGAATTCTAAATTTGACTGGGTACTTACTTTCACTAGTGAGTTTTATAGCTTCGTAAGTTTTTGTATCACTAATTAGTGTGCTTTCCTTTCAAGTTCAAGAACTACCTTTAGTATGTCATATAAGACAGGTCTGGTGGTGATGACCTCCCTCAGCTTTTATTTGTCTGAGAAAGTCTTTATCTTGCCTTCATTTCTGAAGGACAGCTTTGCTGAATACAGTACTCTTGGTTGGCAGGGTTTCTTTTTTCCTTTAGTACTTTTAATGTACCATCCCACTATCTCCTGCCTATAAAGTTTCTGCTCGGAAGTCCACTGATAGCCTTATTGGAATTCCCTTACATGTGATCTGCTTATTTTTCCTTGTTGCTTTCAGGATCTTCTCTTTGTCTTTGATTTTTGACAGTTTTATTATAATATGTCTTAGTATAATCTTGTGTGAACTGAATTTGATTCAATACCTTGGACCTTCTTGTACCTAGATCTCTGGATCTTTATGTGTTTTCCCAGATTTGAAAAGTTTTCTGCTACTATTTCTTAAAGTAAGCTTTTTACCCCACTTGTCTTTCTCTTCTCCTTGAAATCCTATAACTCAGACATTTGCTCTTTTACATTGTCCCATAAATTCGGTAAGTTTTCTTCCCTCCTTTTCTTTTTCTATTTTTCATCCTTTGACTATATATTTTCAAATAATCTATCTTCAAGTTCACAGATTTATTCTTCTGCTTTATCAATTCTGCTATTGATGCTTTCTATTGCAGTTTTCACTTCATTCATTGTATCTTTCAGCTCCAGAATTTGTTTCACTTTTAAAAACAATTTCAATCTCTCTGTTAAATTTCTCATTTTGATAGTTTACTGTTTTCCTGATTTCATACAATTTTTTTCTGTATTTTCTTTAATTTTTCTGGGCTTCCTTAAAACAATCATCTTGAATTGTTTTTCAGGCAGTTCATAATCTGTAGTTCATAAAAGCTACTGGGAGATTATTGTGCTCTTTTGGTAGTGTTATATCTCCTTGGTTTGTCGTGTTTCCTCTTATCTTACATTGAAGTTTGCACATGGAAAGAAGTTGGAATTCACTCTAGTTTTTGCTGACTGGCTTTGTATGGGAGAGCCCTTCCTTTTCAGTCCATCCAGAGATTCTGAGTAAGTTGTCTGGCATTCTGAGTAAGTTGTCCACAGGTGGGCTTACTGCTGGAGTCTTTGGACAGGTGGCCTTGTAACTGAGTCAGCAGGTGGGTGGGCCTGGAACCTAGTTCTATGGGGTTAAGCCTAGGGCCTAAACACACCAGAGTGGACCTGTTGATTGGTTCCTCAGGAGTAGACCTGGAGCCTAGGTCACAGAGGGTAGGCCTAGAACCTATTTTTCCAGGGGCTTCCCTGAAGCCTGTATCCACATGAACTGTTCTGGCACTGGGGTAGTCTCTGAGCCTAAGTCTGCAGGGGTCAGCCAGGTGCTGGGATGGTCCTGGGAACTGAGTCCACAAGGGCTGGCTTGGAACTAGAGTGGGGATGGGATACAAGGGTGAGCCTGGGTTCTGGATCTGTAAGGTGGTCCTAGAGTCTTGATCCATGGGGACAAGTCTAGAACCAGAGTCTGTTGCAGCAGGCCTGGACCCTGGATCTACCAGACCTCGTGGCCACAAGGACTGCCCTGGAGGATGGCACCACAGGGACAAGTCTGGCACTGAGCAGGCCCCCAGAGCCTATGTCTACAGCAGCTTGCCTTGTATCTGATGCCAGACGCTATGACCTGGTGCTAGAGTAAGATTAAAGCCTGAAAAGGGCCTGCAACCATCCTGGCTTTGGCAGTCATGGGCCATTATGGCTCCAGGCTCCAAAATCTAGGGCAGAACTGAAGCCTTGGGTCCCAGAAGCTGGCCTGGCATTGGGTGGGCCTAGAACCTATCCATCTTGGTGATTTTGTCCATAGGTACCAGCTTGATGACTAGGGCTTCAGGGGCTGGCCTCATGCAGGGGTGAACCTACAGCCTAAGTCTGTAGAGGTTGGCCTGGTGCTATGTCATGCCTGAAACCTAGGGCCATTGAGGCCAGTTCAGTGCTGGTACCAGTCTGAGGCCTGGGGCTGCTGGGGTAGGCCTGGTATTGGGGCAGCCCCGAGTACTAGTGTGCAAGGCAGGCCTGGATCCAAGGGCTGCAGGATTCTGTCTTGTGCCAGGGTAGGCCTAGAAGCTCCATTTACACGTACTAGTCTGGAGCCTGGGGCTTCCAGAGTTGGTCTGGGCTAGGTGGGCCTGGAACCTGTTTCTGCAGAAGCCAGCCTGGAGGCTGTGTTCACAGGTATTGGCCTGATGACCAGGGCTACAGGGGCCAGTCTGGTGCTAGGGCAGGCCTGAAGCCTGGGATTGTTGATACTAGCCCACTGCTGGGGGTGGCCTGGAGGCTAGCACTGTGGGGATCAACCTGGTGGTAGGGTAGCACATAGAACAAGTCCTCCAGGTAGACCTGGAGTGTAGAGCTTCAGGATCTGGTCTGGCACCAAGATGAGCCTAGACATTCAGTCCACACATACCAGCCTGGAGTCTGGGGCTGTGAGGGCTTGTGTGGCACTAGGTTGTTCTGGGGCAGGGCTAGTGTTGGGGTTCCAGGTAGCATCCGATGCTCATTTTCCTCTCCCTCCCCCAAGGACAGAGTATCTATCTCCACATTGCGCTGCCTGGCGTTGAGGGAGGAGTGATGCAGGTGATGTAAAACTGTCTTTCCCACCCTCTTCAATGTGTCTTTTCTTATTTCTGTGCTATACTTAGGTGCTGAAATCTCTCACCTGGCTTCCATTGCTGATGTAAAGGAATTTTCATGCATGAATAGTTGTTCAAAGTGATGTTTTTGCAGAGGACAATCACTGGAAAGTCATATTCTGCCACCTTGCTGACAACAATCTGGACTTTAGTTAATTAAAGTATATATAAATAAGAGATGGCACAGCAGATTTTGCCTAGAGGCCATAGTTTTCTGAATCCAGTCTGAGTTAATTGCCGTATTTACTACAGGTCATGATGGTCTCCTACAGTCATAACACAAAACAGAAATAGATGACAAAATGAGAGCAGGGCCTTTAGAGTCTAGCCCCTTATTTCACACATGAGAAAGCAGGAGCAGTGAGGTTAAGTTTCTTACCCAGGTCCAACCAGTCTGGAAGTGATGGACCTAAAACTGAGATTCAGGGTCCAACTTCCTGGCTAATGCTTTTTATGCTACACGATGCTGCCGCCCTCTCCCCATGCCCTGTATGCATAATTCCAAATCACTCAAGAAAAAGAGAAGCACTTTGGCAATTCAAATGACTTATGCAGTCCAAAAAAGAAAATCCTGGTGTGACTTCTTGCTTTCTTCCCAGATAAGATTTTTTCCCTAAGTTCTTGCAACTGCAAGTTAGAAACCATGGAGCACCAGAGCCCAGAAGGACTGACTCCTCACTGCTTTCCATCTCCTGATCTTGTTTACATGTGTTTATCTGCAAAAGTTTTAATGGAATAAGAGAAAACGAGTGCTTTAACTTCCCAATAAAATCTGTGCCCCAGCATGAGTCATTGTTTTCTTTTTTTACACTAGCAAGGGTAAAGCCTTCTGGTTTTAATAACTAATACTGCTGAGTTCAATAAAAAGCACTTAATTTAATTTAATCCAAACCTTGATCAATGCCAGCTTCCCCTGGAATTTTATCTTTGTTTTAATTTGAGTCTTTATGTTCAGAAAAATGAGAGGCCAAAAGGAAAGAAACAGAAGTCAATTAGCTTGTGGGCTTATTTCTGGACAAAGGACATGAAAATACAAGATTGACAGGTAAACTCCAAGGCTCTAATGTTTCTGCCCCACTGGACAATCTTTTCCTGGCAGAATTAATGTTTTCTTTAATCCTGAATAAAGAAACTGAACAATTCACAGCCCCATTTGGAAAATGTTTTTAAACAAAATATTCCAAAGCCAATTAGCATCAGATTTCTAAGCTAGAAATATATTGCCTTTAATGTGTCAATAATCAAGAGATATGCTACTGTAAAATTAGATACAGAAACCCTCAAGTCCATCTGTTTCAATTCTAAAGCAGCCAGACTCAGTGCTTAAGGGACTGAAATGTATATAGGGACTAAAATGGAAATAAAATGAAGCACCCTTGAAGATAGTTTTGATAAGCTTTTTTTAAATGATCCTTTTATTGTCACAACAGAGTTCAGTCCTATTTCTAAAAACATCCATCATTGAAGAATTGCAATTTACTATTAACTGAAACCACTTTCATAACTTTAACCTGAAAGTTCCTGCTGCTCTGTCAAGTTTGAACCAAAAACTTTGCAACAGTTGATGGGAATTATGAAAACCTATATTTTTGGTTCAATTATGTAATTTTTCAGTGCAGAAGCATCTAGAAATGTTCTGAAGGCTATTAAAAGAGAACTGAGGCCAGACACAGTGGCTCACCTATAATCCCAGCACTCTGGAAAGCAGAGGTGGGAGGATCACTGGAAGCCAGAGGTTCAAGACCAGCCTGGTCAGCATAATAAGGCCCAGTGTCTACAAAAAAAAAAAAAAAAAAATTGCCAGGCATGCTGGTACATGCCCTGTAGGCCTGGCTACTCAGGAGGCTGAGGAGGGTGAATTGTATGAGCCCAAACTCCTAGTTTGAGGCTGCAATGAGCTATGATTGCACCACTGCACTCCTGCCTGGATGACAGACTGAGATCCAGTCTCAAAAAACAAAAACAAACAAACAAAAAAAGGATCAGGGATAGCATTCAGTCTCCCTCCAGAGCCGGGTTACTACTGGCAGCCATATTTCCTTGCCACCATCTGGAAGTACTGATTCAACAGTGGACCAGAGGGAAAAGGCAGCCAGTTTCTTGTAGAATTCCAAACTTCAGTTCCCGTAGCACCTGGTTTCCATAGGGGTTTCATGTCCAAGTCTGATTAAACCACAATTCATAGACTATAGAATGTTAACCCTGGGAGGAGACAAAGAGTATCTAAGCCAGTGATTCACATACTTATGGATTTCAGGACCAGTAATATTTCAAAAAGAAAAATATCAGGGCACCAAAACAGAGTTGCTCATTTTTTTCATAGTTATTTGCTTTTGCAAAACAAAGACATTTAAAATAGCAACTACCATTAATTATCAACATCATTTCATAACTTCAATAACAAAAATGTAGGAAGGACATAAACTTGGAACTTAAAAATTAAATAAATTTAGCTTCATAAAAACTCATCACTTGGTTCTTATTTTGTCCCAAGTTGCTAAAAACTTCATTATAAACTGAAATTCATTTATAGACCATTGTTTGGGAACAATTAGCTAGTTTAATTCTTAATAGCAGACCCTTAGAACCCTCTCTGTTATGACAACAGCTGTTCTCCAATAAATTAATAATCTAAAACTCAGTGAGATTCTTTAAGGAATAAGATGATTTACGTGCTTAAAGAGGACATCAAATGAAACTTGTAGCAACCATTGTTTTGGAAAGCCAAAAGACTGGAAGTAAACTAAATGTGTTTATTTTTTATTTTTTTATCTTTGAAAATCCTTTAACATAAAACATTATAAAAGGTAAATAAAACATACTTGGGGAAAAAGTGACCATGAAATCAGCCTGTTTGGGAATCCTCACCTTCACCTAGAAGCAATAATAGTGTTAATGATATACTTTCCTGAGCTTGGGAAAAAGCAGGCTCATGAATTGCAGCCTTGTGAAAGAGGGATTTACTTGACTCCTATTGATTCCAGAGATCAGAATTACCATAAATGGGCAGAAATTTTAAGAGAGCAGTACATAGATAAAGATAAGAACTTGTTTTTAGAAGCATAATTTCCTAAGTCAATTCAAAGATGACTGGGCAACTTCATGGTATGGGAGGCCAACCTATTCTAGAAGTGCTTAAGCAAAACCTGGTTAACAAATTGGCAGCTTTACTGCAAAGGGAAATCAAGGTAGTAGATTAGCTTAGATAACCTCTAAGAAGCCATCTAACTCCAAAAATCTAGGATTCCTTTCCCATTCCAGCCCTTACCTGCCAAGAGTCAATAAAACATTTGTCAAATACTTGAGGATAGACACAAAACTCTCATGAGGATGAGTATGAATTGCACAATTTCAGAACACTGACAACTCAGTAATCATCAGTCTTTTTTTTTTAACTTTTAAGTTCAGGGGTACATATGCAGGTTTGTTACATACGTAAACTTGTGTCACAGGGGTTTGCTGTACAGATTATTTCATCACCCAGGTATTAAGCCTAGTACCCATTAGTTATATTTCCTGATCCTCTCCCTCTTCCCACCCTTCACCCCTCTGTAGGCCCCAATGTGTGTGTGTTGTGTTCCTCTCGATGTGTCCATGTGTCCTCATCATTTAGTTCCCATTTGTAAATGAGAACATGTGGTATTTGGTTTTCTGTCCCTGTGTTAGGTTTTCTTTTTTCCTTTTGTAATTTAGGATTTAGTTTTGTAAAACCATGTAGACAAATATTAAATGTTATGCTTGCATTTTGAACATTATAAATATGAAACATGAAACATCGAATGTTAAATACTGACCTCCTAGGCCTGACCTGGATTTAGATACTGAGTATTTCACATTTTACAGAAAGGAACTTTCAAAGTTTGATCAATACTTATAGTATGTACTATTATTCACCAAAATCTTCTTGAAATTTAAAAGGCTGAAATTAAAAGTAGTTTTCTTTTCTTAAATATGCTAAAACGTACCAGTTTCGATTAACTTTCAGATTTCAGGCCATGAAAGATACACAGGCCAGGCACGTTGGCTCATGCCTGTAATCCCAGCACTTTGGGAAGCCGAGGCAGGCAGATCACAAGGGCAGGAAATCGAGACCATCCTGGCCAACATGGTGAAACCCCGTCTCAACTAAAAATACAAAAATTAGCCGGGCGTGGTGGCATTTGCCAGTAGTCCCAGCTACTCGGGAGGCTGAGGCAGGAGAATTGCTTGAACCTGGGAGGCAATGGTTGCAGTGAGCCGAGATCGTGCCACTGCACTCCAGCCTGGTGACACAGAAAGACTCCATCTCAAAAAAAAAAAAAAAAAAAAAAATATACAAATAGAGTACCCAATAATATGTTTTAATACATTTATGACAAATTTGTTTACAGTTGTGACAGGAATATCCTTGACTTTCATATATTTTTAAAAAATGCTCTAAGCAAACATAAAGGGTATTTTGGGTCAAGTTACTTCTTAGTACAAATACTACATTGTATCAATCAATTTTTAAAAGAAATTCTTAAAGACATTAAAAAAAGCTTGCATTTTATAATTGTCAAACAATATATTTATATTACAGAAGATACAACAAAATTTACATAAATAAAAAATCTCACACTATATTCTAAGTCCTAAAATAAAAAAGAAGAAATCTGCAAATTAAGGAATTATCAATGTTGTTCAGAAAACATACCTTACTTTTACTTTGAAATTCATTTTAACTGCTTGACATATAATTTAATACTTAAAAATAACATAGCTAAATTATTTTATAATATTTATAGAATATTACTTCTCTGAGTAGACATGTTTCACACAACAGTTTCCAATTAATGCTGATAATTCATTTGATAATTTTAATCACAATTTATGATAGACTGATTAATGGATTAAAAATTTATTCAGTAATTTAGATGTCATAAGAACAATTGCAAGTAATAATCTTGTACAATCCTGCCCATTAGTAATACTAAGCCAAGAATCTGGCAGCTATCAAATTCTGTTGAATTATGTTTCCATCTGTATGATTGGTCAACAACAAAAAATAGATACACAATATCATGCTTTTTCCTTTTCCTTTTTTTTTTTAAACAAGCAGCTCAATGATTTGGAGGGTTGGTTAATACAATACAGAAAATATAGGGAGAAAGTATAAAATGGCACCTAACACCAATGCCAGTACTTATCTCATTATGGTTATAGCTAAGGATATTATTAATATTTGTGTTATTTGCTTTTCTTTAGAACATCAGTCAAAGCTATTAACTTGAACTTGAGGTATATAAACAATACATATACAACCTTATGCAAAATACTTTCCTAAGTAACATTATATTTTAAAATACTGGAAACTGAATATCTGTGCTGATTTGTATTTTGACTTAACGGAACAAGAAGAGAACAACACTCAACTAGGGAGGGTTATGCTGACAATAAAGCTCTTAAAATTCAAAATGTCTTCCTCTCCCTTTGTACTTACCACAGGCTACACAATGTCCTGAGAGGATTCATTATGAAAAAAATATCATTCACAGCTTTAATAACTTACTTTGGAAAAAACTAACGAGAAAGCAGATTGGAAGGTGAGACTTCATCTTTGTTTTCAAATAAGTGGTCTTAATTTTTCTTCTCATGGAAAAGGCTTAAATCAGTTGATTATAAATATATCTAAATCTTTAATTGCTGCAGCTTTCAGGTAAAGTTTAGCACTTCATTTATACAAAGTCTATGAGAAGAAGTCAGTAGAGATCATCTAATCTTAAGTTGTGACATCAACCATTCAAGTCCTTGGCACAATGCCTCATGAGTTAGAGAACAGCATGCCTGGATATGACACTGGTGATCTTTAAAAGATAATAGCTTCACAAACTGAGAGATTTCTGCTACAGTTATGCATTCTTTAACATCTCATTTATTAGCAAAAATCAGCAATCCAGCTTTTCTTAGGTCCTCCTGTGCTAACATTTTATAGAGTTTCTAGTTACAGAAATCCTCTCTCTCTCTCTCTCTCTACTGTTCACAACTATACAGATTCTGTGTTAGTATAGTAAGTGTTTCAGGAAGAACGAAGAGATTCTTGGCCACCAATATCCCACATTAGGAAATGTATATTATTATGATTATGATTATTATTGTTATTTGAGACACAGTCTTGCTTTGTCACCCAGGCTGGAGTGCAGTGGTGCGATCTTGGCTCACTGCAACCTCCGCCTCCCGGGTTCAAGCGATCCTCCTGTCTCAGCCTCCCGAGAAGCTGGTATTACAAGTGCATGCCACCACGCCCAGCTAATTTTTGTATTTTTAGTAGAGACAGGGCTTCACCATGTTGGCTGGGCTGGTCTCGAACTCCTAACCTCAGGTGATCCACCCATCTCAGCCTCCCAAAGTGCTGGGATTACAGGCGTGAGCCACCAGCCGGAAACATGTATTATTAATCACTACCTCTTCTACATTACTTCCTGTTGTGGGAGATGTATGTACAACTTCATTCATAGAAAATTGTTAAAGGATGGTAGTTTTCCCTGCACTATCCAGCCCAATAATGATACTTTTGTGCTCCTGGTGATTGAACAGTCTCCATATCCTGGTGAAGAGATTTCCCATTCTTGGGCAGTGGACCCTGTCTCCAGACACCCAGACCGCCTGGCCTCCCTGGCTTGGGCTAAGGGGGCAGCAGAGAGAGACACACTGGAGCCTCTGCCTCTGCAGCTGCTCCCTCCCTGATTGCTGGCCCATTTCCAGGGAACCAGAGGGAGGTGAAACCCAGGTCACCCTGCCACATGCGAGGCCCTGCTGCTGCCATGCACTCACCTGGCTCATGGACATTGCCACCAAGTTGTCTGCGGCGAGCCTCATAAGCCATTGTCCTCCCCCTTCACGTGTTAGTTTGCTAAGGTTAATGGCCTCCAGCTCCATCCATGTCCCTGTAAAGGACATGATCTCATTCTTTTTATGGCTGCATAGTATTCCATGGTGTATATTTACCACATTTTCTTTATCTAGTCTATCATTCATGGCCACTTAGGTTGATTCCATATCTTTGCTATTGTATACAGTGTTGCAGTGAACATGTGCATGCATGTGTCTTCATAATAGAATGATTTGTATTCCTTTGGGTATATACTCAGTAATGGGATTGCTGGATTGAATGGTATTTCTGTGTTTAGGTATCTGAGAAATCACCACACTGTTTTTCACAATGGTTGAACTAATTTACACTACCACAGTGTATAAGTGTTCCTTTTTCTCCACAACCTCACCAGCATATTTTATTTTTTGACTTTTTAATAATGGTCATTCTAACTAGTGTGAGATGGTATCTCATTGGGGTTTTGATCTGCGTTTCTCTGATGATTGGTGATGTTGAGCTTTTTTTTTCATGACTGTCAGTCACGTGTATGTCTTCTTTTAAAAAGTTTCTGTTCACGTCCTTTGCCCATTTTTTTTTTTTTATGGAGTCTTGCTCTGTTGCCCAGGCTGGAGTGCAGTGGCACAATCTGGGCTCATTGCAAGCTGCGCCTTCTGGGTTCACGCCATTCTCCTGCCTCAGCCTCCCGACTAGCTGGGACTACAGGCACCCACCACCACGGTCGGCTAACTTTTTGTATTTTTAGTAGAGACAGGGTTTCACTGTGTTAGCCAGGATGGTCTCGATCAGCTGACCTGGTGATCTGCCTGCCTCGGCCTCCCAAAGCGCTGGGATTACAGGCGTGAGCCACTGTGCCCAGCCCCTTTGCCCACTTTTTTATGGGCTTGCTTTTTATTCTTGTAAATTTGCTTAAATTCCTTGTAGATGCTGGATAGTTGACCTTTGTTGGATGCATAGTTTGCAAAAATGTTCTACCATTCTGTAGGCTATTTACTCTGTTAATAGTTCCTTTTGCTGTGCAGAAGCTCTTTAGTTTAATCAGATCCCACTTGTCAATTTCTGCTTTAGTTGCAATTGCTTTTGGCATCTTCATCATGAAATCTTTGCCTGTGCCTGTGTCCCAAATGGTATTGTCCAGGTTGCCTTCCAGGGATTTTAAAGTTTTGGGTGTTACATTTAAGCCTTTAATCCATCTTAATTTTTATATATGGTATAAGGAAAAGTTCTAGTTTTAATCTTCTGCATATTGCTAGCCAGTTATCCCAGCACCATTTATTGAATAGGGAATCCTTTCCCCATTGCTTATTTTTATCAGGTTTGTCGAGAATCAGACAGTTGTAGGTGTGTGGTCTTATTTCCGGGTTCTGTATTCAGTTCCACTGGTCTATTTGTCTGTTTTTGTACCAGTACCATGATGTTTTGGTTACTATAGTCCTGTAGTATAGTTTGAAGTCAGGCAGTCTGATGCCTCCAGCCTTGTTCTTTCTGCTTAGGATTGCCTTGGGTATTCAGGTTCTTTGTTGGTTCCATATGAATTTTAAAATAGTTTTTTTCTAGTTCTGTGAACAACGTCAATGATAGTTTAATAGGCATAGCACTGAATCTATACATTGCTTTGGGCAGTATGGCCATTTTAACAATATTGATTCTTCCTATCCATGAGCATGGAATGTTTTTCCATTTGTTTGTGTCATCTCTGATTTCTTTGAGCAGTGGTTTATAGTTCTCCTTATAGAGATCTTTTACCTCCTCAGTTAGCTTTATTCTTAGGTATTTTATTTTTTTGTGTGGCAATTGTGAATGTGAGTTCATTCCTGACTTGGCTCTCAGTTTGACTGTTATTGATGTAGGAATACTAGTGATTTTTGCACATTTATTTTGTATCCTGGAACTTTGCTGAAGTTGTTTATCTTCTTAAGAAGCTTTTGGGCTGAGACTGGAAGTTTCTAGACACAGAATCATGTCATCTGCAAACTAGGATAGCTTGACTTCCTCTCTTCCTATTTGCATGCCCTTTATTTCTTTCTCTTGCCTGATTATCCTGGCCAGAACTTCCAATACTGTACTGAATAGGAGTGGTGAGAGAGGCTATCCTGTCTTGCGCCAGTTTTCAAGGGGAATGCTTCTAGATTTTGCCCATTCAGCATGATGTTGGCTATAGGTTTGTCACATACAGCTCTTATTATTTTGAGGTATGTTCCTTTGATACCTAGTTTATTGAGAGTTTTTAACATGAATGGATGTTGAATTGTATGGAAATCCTTTTCTGCATCTATTGACACAATCATGTGGTTTTTGTCGTTAGTTCTGTTTATGTGGTGAATCATGTTTATTGATTTGTGTATGTTGTACCAATCTTGCATCCCAGGGACGAAGCCTACTATCAAGTGGTGGATAAGCAAATATCCCCTGGGAAGAGAAATAACTTAAAACTCTAGCAGCTTAATCACTTTGGACTTCAGCTTACCCACCTGTAAAATAAGGGGTTTTGACCACATGATCTCTGTGGTCTTCTCTAGTATGAAAATCTAGACTTACTAGGCCTAAAGGCCAGGGAATGAGAGTAGTTTATGGCTGGGTTTTCAAGGCTGCCTAGAAACAGCAGTTGGAATTATAAGCAGCCTCAAGTATTCTCTCCCAACCCTGAAGTTATAGGGAAAGATTTAAACATGCTTCCAAGCCTCATGGGCAAATCACTCCCTTAGAGCTGTTGGACAACCTTTGGCTAATAAAGATTAAACAAATAAATATAAAAAATGGTTCTATCCAGCATCCTGAGAGGCCAATTTGCTGTTAATGGTGGCGTTTAGGCCCTAAAAGGGTATTAACTTACAGAGTAGTAAAGTTTCCAAACACAGCCCAGAGCTTTAAAAGATGTACAGGTGCCAAAATTAAGGGCCAAATTACCAATCTGTTTTAAATGATGGTCTGGGAATGCTCAATATGACAAGGAAAATGTATGACAAATAATATCTTCAATACAAAGAAAAAGTTGCTTGAATATATTAAAGGAAATGGACTACCTCTTGGGACTCCTTTTTTGCCCACTCCTCAAAGAGGTAATTTTTCAAAATCGACTTGAAGACACAGCTAATGCAAAATGACCCTTTAAGCATAAAGTAAGCTCATTTTTAACTGAAACAGTTTTCATGTCAGCATTTGCCTAAACCTTTGGGAATTTAGAAATTCAAAGAAATGCACATTCCATTAGTATCAAAACTAGGTGCTTCCATGATGTACTAAATGCTGCGTTACTCAACATATACAAAAGCTTTAAGTCAGAGTAAAGCCGGCTGCATTTCTACTCATCGACAAGTTTAAAGAATTCATTGGCAGCCCTGCTGGATGACAACAGAATGACTTCCTGTCAAGTAACCTCCATCCTCCAAGGTGACAGGAAATGGGCTTAAACACTGGTAATATCACTAATCAATGTAAGGAAGCACATGTTCCCAGCCTGCAATTGTGAAGTTTGGTTGCAATGTGTTAGCTGCTTGCTGGGCCATGTGATTCAGCATAATGACAGATGAAAGGAAAGGTCAGATTTACTAAGTGTTGAAGAGGTGTCATCAAGTGTTGCATATTGCTTCAAGATGTCCTCTGCATCAGAGGCATCTCACTATATAGGAGTTAATTTCTCCTGCAGAATTCTTTAGTTTCCCTACAACCTTTATGGAAGCCCCCAAATTTATTTCAACACATGAAGAATTGGACTTTCTCTTATTTCTGATTGACACTAAATAGTCCAAGATAATGGTTTTACCTTTATATGATTCTACCTTGGTCTTTAAGATAAGTGCATACGTGTATATACCTTCAGGCTTTGCCAAATACACTCGTGTAGAGTCAAAGTAGCCAGATTTTCCTCAAAAGTTCATTCTAGTGCTTCCACTTTCTTGAGGTGGTTCCCCCCTCTCAAATACAATGGCAGGTGTATTCCTTTTCAAAGAAGCACTATTCAGTTTTTTGTTGTGTTTTGTTTTGAGATGGAGTCTCACTTACTCTGTCCCCCAGGCTGGAGTGCAGTGGTGCAATCTTGGCTCACTGCAACCTCTACCTCCCAGATTCAAGCAATTCTCCCACCTCAGCTTCCAGAGTAGCTGCGATTACAAGCATGAACCACCACGTCTGGCTAATTTTTGTATTTTTAGTAGAGATGGCATTTCACCATGTTGGCCAGGCTGGTCTCAAACTCCCGACCTCAAGTGATCTGCCCACCTCAGCCTCCCAAAGTGCTGGGATTACAGGTGTGAGCCACCGCACCCAGCCTATTCATCCTCTTTATACTAAAGAGGATGTGAGGAAACATAACTTTCCCTTTATTTACAGAATAGGAAGGGACCTTCAGGGTCCTCTCCCAGAGCCCATTCCTATCAGATTCATTTCTTCAGTCATAAATTTTTCATAATTATTTTTTGAGCACTTACTCTATATCAGGAATTATACTAGTGGTTACAATACCAAGTAGAACCAGATGTAGTCTCGGATCTCCTGGAGATATTTAATTAAATAATCAAATAGGCAATTATTGAAATAAATATATAATTCATAAACTACTTATAATTATTAAATAAATAACTATTCAACGAATGTATAGTTGTTAACTGGAGATGAGTAAACAGACATAGAAAGGTGAAGTGACTTTCTAAGGTCCCATCATAAGTCTGTTATGGAATACCGGTCTCCTGGCTCCCAGCCCAGTTCTCTTGTATCCTAGTGCATTTCAGTGTGCTTTCCCTGGACTGAAAGATGATCTGACATTCCCTTTCCAAGGCAGTCTCATAGCATCTTCTCCAGAGCAGGGCCTTCCAAGTTTTTTACCTCCTTTTGCAAGTTTAAAATGCTTTGCTCTTTGCTGAGATTTACCTGAGGGAAGGGCAGTGTGTATGCAAGTGTATGTGTTGAGGGAGGGTGGTGAATGTCATAATGGAGGTCTCCTAAGCTTTTGTGAAGAACACACAAGACTATGCTAGTAAAAGAAATACAGCAGTATCCGCCTAGCCTTTCATGATCCCTACCCACAGTGAAAAAGAGATATGTATCTGGGGATAGGTGAAGGGAGACATTCTAAGTGATTTTCTAAAATCACCATCAGCTTTGTCATAAATACTACCTGAAAATGGTGAGCTGGCCAACTAACAGGGCCAGGGAACACACAGGCTATGGACGTGTCCTGGAAAACTATGGCAGAGGATGATATTTATTGGCTGTGAGAGTAGAGCCAGGGCTTTCTGAAGCATTATCTCGAAAGTCAAAGTAGCAGGACCAGATAGTCCATTTATTCCTTTCCAGGTCTTGGAAGACACAAGAGTAAAGAACTTCAAATTATCTGATCCCTCCATTAAAAGCTTTACAGTTCACATGCCTGTCTCCATAGGAGAGAAGCAAGCTGTTTTCAACACTCAACCTACAAACTAGGTCCCTAATCAATGTTTACTTAATGCATAAATGGTGTGGACAGTGGCATCAATCTGCACTGATGAACATTAATAATAAGAGTTTATTGAGCATTTAGTATGTGAGAGATACTATGTTAAGGGTGTGAATGCATTATTAATCCTAATAACACTGTAAAACAGCTAAAATTATTACTCTTATTTCATAGATGAGAAAAAAAGAGATTAGCAAAGTTAAATAATTCATGCAAGGCTACTCATCTAATAAAAGACCAGAGCCAGGATTTAAACATAAATCTGATTCACTTCAAAGCTCATGTTCCTGGTCACCATATTTATTGCCTGCTTGATGGTTTAGGCAAGACAAGATATAGAGCATCTCGCTAAGGGTCCTACTCTGAATTAATTAAGACACTTACAATAGCAAATAAGAAAAAAACACATAAATGTAATACATAAAAAGAGAAGACAAAGTAAGGTGTTTTAAGGATTAATTAATTTAGTAGCTTAGTGGTATAATGCAAGTGCTTTCTAATTTCTTCTCTGATGTCCTTAGAACACTGGCTTTTGTCCTCAGGCTTGTGCCTTAATAATAGCAAGATGGCAACAGCAGTTGCAGGCATTACCTCCTCACACAGTTATATATGAAGGAAAAACACCAAGTTAATGACTATCTATACCAAAAAAAACCCAACACCTTCATGAGAATCAAAAATCGGGGGGTGGGGGGGGCTGGCACTCATTGTACCTGGTTTTAACTTAATGTCACTGAAAGAGGCACTGAGGAGATAGAAAATACAGCCTGAATCTCTGACACCACCCCTCTTCTGCCCCCTAGCAGTGGTAGCTTGGTGCAGAGAGCTTCTCTGGGCACTAGGGGAGGAAGAACAGAGAAATTCTGAGAAATTTAACTCAGTGCCATCCTGATAAAGCAGAAAAGAAAACTGGACCAAACTCAGCTGATGCCCACCCACGGAGGGAGCATTTAAACTAGACCTAGCCAGAAGGGAATCACCAATCCCAGTTGTCCGAACCTGAGTGCCTGCAAACCTTGTCAGGGAGGGCTACAGCACTCTGTGTCTCCAAGTAAACTCGAAGGGCAGTCTAGACCATAAGGACTGCAACTCTTAGGCAAATCCTTGTGTTAAACTAGGCCCAGACACAGTGGACTGAGGGGGCATGTGACATGCTGAGACACAAGCTAGAGAAGACAAGGAAGTGCTTGCACAACTCTTCCCCTAACCCCAGGCTGCACAGCTCAAAGCTCCATAAGAGATCCCTTCCTTCCACTTGAGGAGAAAAAGAAGAGTAGAGAAGACTTTGTCTTGCATCTTGGATACCTGTTCAGCCACAGCAGGATAGGCACTGATCAGAGTCATGAGGCCCACGTTTCAGGCCCTAGCTTCCAGTTGACATTTCTAGACACACCCTGGGCCAGTAGGGATTCCACTGCCTTGAAGAAAAACACCCAGTCCTGGCAGCATTCATTACCTGTTAACTGAAGAGCCTTTGGGCCCTGAATAGCTAGCAGCAATAGCCAGGTACTATAATCAAGGGCCTTGGGTGAGCCTCTGAGACTTGCTGGCTTCAGGTGAGAGCACCACATTACCAGCTGTGCTGGCTACAAGGTAAAACTACCTCTGCTTGAGAAAAACATAGGGAAAAGTAAAGGGGGCTTTGTCTTGCAACTTAGGTACCAGCACAACCACACTGGGATAGAGCACTAAGTGGGTTCTTGACGTCCCTGATTCCAGGACTTGACTCTCGGCCATTTCTGGACCTGCCCTAGGCTAGAGGAGAAACTGCTGCCCTGAAGGGTGAGTCCTGAGCCAGGCAGCATCCACCACAAATTGACTTAAGAGCCCCTGGGCCTTAAGGGAACATCAGCGAAAGTCTGGCAGTATTCCTTGTGGACTGGGGTGGCGGTGGCTATGGGGTGAGGCTTCTCTGTCTTTGGAAATGGGAGAAAAGAGTGGGAAGAACTGCATCTTGCAATCTGAGTGCCATGTCAGCCACAGTACAATAGAACACTAGGTAGACTTCTAAGGTTTTTGACTCTAGTCCCTAATCCAGGATGGCACTTCTGGACCTAGCTGGGACTGGGGAACCTCACCACCCTGAAAAGAATACAGGCCTGGTTGGCATTGCCACTTGCTGATTGTAGAGCTCCAGGGCCTTGCATGAACATAGGCAGTAGCCAGGGAGTGGTACAACAGGCTTTGGGCAAGACTCAGTGCTCTGCTGGCTTCAGGACTGACCCAGCACAGTCATAGTAGTGGTGGCAACAGAGGTGCTTGTGTCACTCCAGCTCCAGCTTTATGTGGCTCAGAACAGAGAGAGAGACTCTGAGAGAAAGTAAGGGAAAAGAACAAGAGCCTCTGCCTGATAATCCAGCGAATTCTTCAAGATCTAGTCTAAGACCATGAAGGTAGTTCCTCTATGAGTCTACAAGAACCACAGTGTTACTGGGTTTAGGGTGTCCCCGAAAGCAGATACAGCTTAGATCACAACACCCAAGTCCTTTCAAATATCTGGAAAGCCTTCCCAAGTAGGATAGCTACAAATAAGTCCAGATAGTGAAGAACACAATAAATAACTAACTCTTCAATGTGCACACACCAAAGAATATCTATAAGCATCAACACCATCCAGAAAGACATGACCTCACCAAATAAACTAAATAAGGTGCCACTGATAAATTCTGGAGAAACAGAGATATGTGACCTTTCAGAAAGAGAATTTAAAATAGCTGTGTGAGGAAACTCAAAGAAACTCAAAATAACCCAGAGAAGGAATTCAGAATTCTATCTGATACATTTAACAAAGAGATTGAAATGATTAAAAACAACTAAGAAGAAATTCTGGAGCTAAAAAATGCAATTGGTATACCGAAGAATGCATCAGAGTCCTTTAATAGCAGAACTGATCAAGCAGAAGAAATAGCTTGAAGACAGGCTATTTAAAAATACACAGAGGAGACAAAAGAAAAAGGAATAAAATACACAGAGGAGACAAAAGAAAAAGACAAAAGAAAAAGGAATAAAGAAAAAATGAAGCACACCTACAAGATCTAGATAGGTTATAAAATAGTATTTGCAACCCTCGGGGAATCCTCAAACCAAAAAACATGCAATGGATACACACATAATGAAATAAAATATAGCCTCAAAAGGGCAAAGCTAAGAGTTATTGGCCTTAAAGAGGAAGTAGAGAAAGTGATGGGCGTAGGAAGTTTACTCAAAGGGATAACAGAGAACTTCCTAAGCCTAGAGAAAGATATCAATATCCAAGTACAAAAAGGTTATAGAACACCAAGCAGATTTAACCCAAAGAAGACTACCTCAAGGCATTTAATAATCAAACTCCCAAAGGTCAAGGATCAAGAAGGGACCCTAAAACCAGCAAGAAAAAAGAAACAAATAATATACGACATGTCTAATAGCAGGCTTTTCAGTGGAAACCTTACAGGCCAGAAGAGAATGGCATGACATATTTAAAGTGCTGAAGAAAATAAACATTTATCCTAGAATATTATATCTAGTAAAGTATCCCTGAAACACAAAGGAGAAATAAAGACTTTCCCAGACAAACAAAAGCTGAGGGATTTCACCAACGCCAGGCCTATCCTACAAGAAATGTTAAAGGAAGTTCTTCCATCAGAAAGAAAAGGACATTAATGACCAATAAATAATCACAGAAAGGTACAAAACTCACTGATAATAGTAAGTACACAGAAAAACATAGAATATTATAACATGGTAACTGTGGTGTATAAACTACTCTTAAGTAGAAAAACTAAACAATGAAGCAATAAAAAATAATAATTATAACAACTTTTCAAGACATAGTCAGTACAATAAGACATAAATAGACACAACAAAAAGTTAAGAAGCAGGGAGATGAAGTTAAGGCATAGAGTTTTTATTGGTTTTCCTTTTGCTCCTTTGTTTATTTATGTAAATAGTGTTAAGGTAGGAATGTTAATTAGGTCAACCATTGTGCAAAGCAGTGTGACAATTCCTCAAAGAGCTAAAAGCAGAACTATCATTCAACCCAGCAATCCCACTTTTGGGTATATACCCAGAGGAATATGAATTATTCTACCATAGAGACACATGTATGCAAATGTTCACTGCAGCATTATTCACAATAGCAAGGACATGGAATCAACCTAAATGCCCATCAATGACACATTGAATAAAGAAAATGTGGTACATATACACCATGGAATACTTTACAGCCATAAAAAAGAACAAGATCATGTCTTTTGCAGGAACATGGATAGAGCTGGAGGCTACAATCCCTAGTGAACTAACACGGGAACAGAAAGCTGAATACCACATGTTCTCCCTTATAAATGGGAGCTAAATTATAAGAATTTCTGAACACAAAGAAGGAAACAACAGACATTGGGTATACCTGAGCAGAGAGGGTAGGAAGAGGGAGAAGAGAGAGGAGCAGAAAAGATAACTGTTGGGTACTGGGTTTAATACCTGGGTGATGAAATAATACTGGGTGATGAAATAATATGTATAAAACCCCTGTGATATGTGTTTACCTATGTAACAAACTTTCACTTGTACTCCAAAACCTAAAATAAAAGTTAAAAAAAGGTATCAGGTTAAAATAGTAGGTTACAAAACAGTATTTGCAAGCCTCAGGTTACCCTCAAACCAAAAAACATACAATGGATACACAAATTTAAAAAAGCAAGAAACTAAATCATATGAGTGGAGAAAATCGCCTTCACTAGAGGAATACAGGAAGGAAAAAAAAGAAGGAAGAGAACACCACAAAACAACCAGAAAACAAATAACAAAATGGCAGGAGTAAGTTATTATTTATCAATAATAACATTTAATGTAAATGAACTAACCTCTCCAATCAAAAAGCACACACTGGCTGAATGGATGAGAAAATAAGATCCATTGATCTGCTGCCTACAAGAAACACACCTCACCTATGAAGACACAAATTGACTGAAAATAAAGGGATGGAAAAAGATATTCCATGCCAGTGGAAACCAGTAAAAAGCAGGAGTCACTATACTTAATATCAGATGAAATAGATGTCAGGACAAAAACTACAAGAGACAAATAAGATACTATATAATGATTATGGGGTCAATTCAGCAAGAGAATATAAAAATTTTAAATATATATGCACCCAACACTGGAGCACCTAGATATATAAGTACAAAAAGGTTATCATTAGAGGTAAAGAGAGAGAGAGTCCTCAATAATAGCTGGAAACTTTGACACCACACTTTCAGCATTGGACAGATATTCCAGACAGAAAATCTATAAAGAAACATCATGGAAAACAGTATGGTGATTCCTCAAGGATCTAGAACTAGAAGTACCATATGACCCAGCCATCCCATTACTGGGTATATACCCAAAGGATTATAAATCATGCTGCTATAAAGACACATGCACACGTATGTTTATTGCGGCACTATTCACAATAGCAAAGACTTGGAATCAACCCAAATGTCCATCAGTGACAGACTGGATTAAGAAAATGTGGCACATATACACCATGGAATACTATGCAGCCATCAAAAAGGATGAGTTTGTGTCCTTTGTAGGGACATGGATGCAGCTGGAAACCATCATTCTCAGCAAACTATCGCAAGAACAGAAAACCAAACACCGCATGTTCTCACTCATAGATGGGAACTGAACAATGAGATCACTTGGACTCGGGAAGGGAAACATCACACACCGGGGCCTATCATGGGGAGGGGGGAGGGGGGAGGGATTGTATTGGGAGTTATACCTGACGTAAATGACGAGTTGATGGGTGCTGACGAGTTGATGGGTGCAGCATAGCAACATGGCACAAGTATACATATGTAACAAACCTGCACGTTATGCACATGTACCCTAGAACCTAAAGTATAATAATAATAAAAAATTAAAAAATAAAAAAATAAAAAAATAAAATAAAAAGAAACATCAGAACTAATCTGCACTACAGATCAAATGGATCTAAGATATTTACAGAACATTTTATTCAACAGCTGCAGAATACGCATTATTTTCCTCAGCATGTCGATCATTCACAAGAATGAATCATAGGTTAGGTCACAAAACAAGTCTTAGAACATTCAAAAATTTGAAATAGTATCAATTATCTTCTCTGACCACAATAGAATAAAACTAGAAATTAAGGAGAACAATAATTTTGGAAACTGTGCAAATACATGGAAATTAAACAATATGCTCTTGAATGATCAATGGGTCAGTAAATACATTAAGAATAAAATTTAAAACTTTCTTGAAAAAAAATGATAATGAAAACACAAAATACCAAAGCCTGCGGGATACAGCAAAGGAAGTACTAATGGGGAATTTTATAGCTGTAAGTGCCTACATCAAAAAAGAAAAAACTTCAAATGAAAAATCTAATAATGCATCTTAAGTATCTAGAAAAGCAAGAACAAACTAAACCCAAAATAGTAGAAGAAAATAAATAATGAAGATCAGAGCAGAAATAAATGCAATTGAAATGAAAAAATATACAAAAGATCAATGAAACCAGAAGTTGTTTTTTTGAAAAGTTAAACAAAATTGACAAACCTTTAGTCAGACTGACAAAAAAGGAAAGAAGATCCAAATAAAGAAAATCATAAAGGAAAAAAAAATACCAGACATTACAAGTGATACTGCAGAAATCCAAAGGATCATTAGTGGCTACTATGAGCAGCTATATACCAATAAATTGGAAAGTCTAGAAGAACTGGACAAATTCTTAGACACAACCTACCAAGACTGAATCGAGAAGAAATCCAAAACTTGAACAGACCAACAACAAATAGCAAGATCAAAGTTGTAATAAAAAGTTTCCCACTAAAGAAAATCCTGGGGCCTGATGGCTTCACTGCTGAATTCTACAAAACATTTAAAGAAGAATTAAAACCAATCCTATTCAAAGTATCCTGAAAAATAGGAAAGGAAGGAATTCTTCAAAACTCATTATATGAGGTCAGGATTACCCTGATAATAAAATCAGATAAAGACACATCAAAAACAACAACAATAACAACAACACTATGGGCCAATATCTCTGGTGAATATTGATGCAAAAATCTTCAACAAAATGCTAGTAAACCAAACTCAATATTATATCAGAAAGATCATTCATCATGATCAAGTGGAATATATCAGAAAGATTATTCATCATGATCAAGTGGAATTTATCCCTGGGATGCAAGGATGTTTCAACAAATGCAAATCAACCAATATGATACATCATATCAACAAAAGGAAGGATAAAAACCACATGATCATTTCAATTGATGCTGAAAAATTAATTGAAAATTTACCATCCCTTCATAATACAAATCCTCAAAAAACTGGGGAAGGAACATACCTCAATGTAATAAGTGCCATATACACCAGATCCACAGCTAGTATCATACTGAACAAGAAAAGACTAAAAGCCTTTCCTCTAAGATTTGAAACATGACAAGGATAACCACTGTCATCACTGTTATTAAACATAGTACTGGAAGCCCTAGCTAGAGCAACCAGACAAAGATGTAAAGGGCAGTCAAATTGGAAAGGAAGAAGTCAAATTATATTTGTTTGCAGAGGACATGATTTTATATTTGGAAAAAAACTAAAGACTCCACTAAAAAATATTATTAGAACTAATAAACAAATCCAGTATGGTTGCAGGATACAAAATCAACATACAAAAATGAGTAGTATTTCTATATGTCAACAGTGAACAATGAGAAAAAGAAATTTAAAAAGTAATCCCATTTACATAGCCACAGATAAATACCTAGGAATTAACTTCACCAAAGAAGTGAAAGATAAATGTAATAAAAATTATAAAACACTGATGAAAGGAATTGAAGAGGTCACCAAAAAATGGAAAAATATTCCGTATTTATAGATTGGAAGAATAAGTATTGTTAAAATGTTCATACTACCCAAAGCAATTTATAGATTCTATGCAATCCCTATCAAAATACCAATGACATTCTTCACAGAAATAGAAAAAACAATCCTAAAAGGTATATAGAACCACAAAAGACCTACGATAGGCAAAGCTATCCTAAGCAAAAAGAATAAAATTGGAGGAATCACATTACCTGACTGCAAATTATACTACACTGATACAGTAACCAAAACAGCATGATACTATCATTAGAAACAGACACATAGATCAATGGAACAGAATACAGAACCCAGAAACAATCCACATACCTACAGTGAACTCATTTTTGACAAAGGTGCCAAGAACATACACTGGGGAAAAGACAGTCTCTTCAATAAATGGTGCTAAGAAAACTGAATATCCATATGCAGAAAAAGGAAACTAGGTCCTTCTCACCATATATAAAAATCAAATCAAAATGGATTAAAGACTTAAATCTAAGACCTCAAACTATTAAACCACTACAAGAAAAGACTGGGGAAAATCTCTAGCACATTGGTCTGGGCAAAGATTTCTTGAGCAATACCCCACAAGTAGAGGCAACCAAAGCAGAAATGGACAAATGGGATCACATTAAGTTAAAAAGATTCTGCACAGCAAAGGATACAATCAATAAAGTGAAGAGACAAACAACAGAATGGGAGACAATATTTGCAAACTATCCATCTGAAAAAGGATTATAACCAGAATATATAAGCAGCTCAAACAACTCTATAGGAAAAATATAATAATCCAATCAAAAATGAGCAAAAGATTTGAACAGACATTTCTGAAGACATACACATGGCATACAGGCATATGAAAAAGAGCTCAACATAATTGATCATCAGAGAAATACAAATCAAAACTACAATGAGATACCATCTCACCCCAGTCAAAATGGCTTTTAGCCATAAGGCAATAACATATGCTGATAAGGATGTAGAGAAAAGGGAAACCTTGTACCCTATTGGTGGAAATGTAAGTTAGTACAACCACTATGCCGAACAGTTTGGAAGTTCCTCAAAAAACTAAAAATAGAGCTATTACACAATCCAGCAATCCCACTGATGGCTATATACCCCAAAGAAAAAAAATCAGTATATCAAAGAGTTATCTGCACTCCCAGGTTTGTTGCAGCACTATTCACAATAGCCAAGATTTGGAAGCAACCTAAGTGATGAATGGATAAAGAAAATATAGTACACATATATACAATATAGTACGATTCAGCTATAAAAAGACTGAGATCTAGTCATCTGCAATAACATGGATGAAATGAAGATCATTATGTTAAGTGAAATAAGCCAGGCATAGAAGACAAACATCGCATGTTCTCACTTATTTGTGGAATCCAAAAATCAAAACAATTGGACTTAATGGACATAGAGAGTAGAAAGATGGTCACCAGAGGCTGAAAACAGTAGTGAAGTGGTGTGGGCAGGGAGAAGGAGGAAATGGTTAATGGGTCCAAAACAAATAGAAAGAATGAACAAACCCTAGTATTTGACAGCACAACAGGGTTCTGTAGTCAATAGTAATTCAACTGTACATTTTAAAATGACTAAGAGTATAATTGGATTGTTTGTAACACAAAGGCTGAATGCTTGAGGGAATAGATACCACATTCTCCAAGATGTGCTTATTTCACCTTGCATGCCGTATCAAAACATCTCATGTACCCCAAAAATACATATACCTACTACGTACCCACAAAATTTAAAATTTAAAAAAAAGTTTAATGTGAAGAATTTTCTATGTGGGGGTTGATGTCCATAGTCTTAGTTTTTCTACTCTAATATTAATCTCATATAACCCTATGCACTATCCCCTGAACCTAAAATTTTTACTAGGTCCTAGAGGAATGAAAAGAATCAGAAATTCCCTATCTCAAGGAGTTAATGAATACTCAAATTTCCATAATACACAGCACAGTCCTCTCTATGAGGTAGACACATTTCTTCCTATTCAGAGGGAATAAGAATACATTTCATGTAAGGGATAGAATTTGAGCCTGAATTTTTAAAATGCTTGAACTTTCAGTACACTAAAATGGAAGTATGATTGAAGAGAATTCTAAATAGTGGGAGGAATTCAAAGTTGAGTAAAGGTAAAGATACAACTAGTTGTGGGGAACAGAAAACAACCAGTTTTAATAATATTTGAGTTATCTACAGGGTAATATTGGAAGACACAGCAGGAAACACTGTGAACGTCCTCAACCACGTTGATAAACAGTTCATAGTTAAGTCAGTAAGTCCATCTCTAAGGTAAATGTGAAATACTGGCAATCAAAGAGGAACTGCCTCAGCACTTTTTAGGTTTATATAGAATATACCAGCCAAGTTCAAATATGGCAAGCTATTAGGGATTTTTGTTCCTGGGATTTCCACTACCTTATTAAGCACGAGAGAAATCCCAACATTCACAAAATAGGCATGAATCAACTTAGGCTTTTAGTTTTAGTTTGAATGTCTACATCAATCACACCACATATATCTCCCTTAAATATAAGCACAATAATCTTAATCTCCACTTGCCACATCATAAATATGACATTGACAGGCGTTTTTCACAGATTCTGCTGAATGTTTGGAGGACATCAGTAAGAAGGTGAGAAACAGCTGTTGTATCTAGATTCAGCAGACACACATTTACACATAGGGCAATATTTAGAAAATGTCTTCAACTGGCAATTACTTCCTGAGATCATGATGTCCCCTCTGTTCACCCACTGCTTAAAGAAGGGGTGGAAAGAAAAAACAATCATCAAATAAGAAACTGTGAGTACATGAAAATCAGAAAATCATACCATCATCCAGTCATTAAAAATCAATAATCTTCAACATAAATTCCATGAAACACTAAAGATTCCACTGAAGTAACCCAGGATCCCCACTTACTCCCTGCCCCATCCCTTTCAAACCCATGTTATCTATTTTAACATTTATTTATGCCTCTGCTTTTATAATTTTTTTAAAACCTATAGTGGATGAGCATATTGATGTAGAAGAATTATCTTGACACTTGTATCAGTTTTCTATTGCTGCTATAACAAATTACCACAAACTTCATGGCTTAAACAATACAAATTGGTCTTATATAAATGGAAGTTAAAAGTATTAAATGGATTTCAATGGGCTAAAATCAAGGTATTGGGAAGGCTGCATTCCATTCTAGAAGCTCTAAGGGAGAGTCTATTTCTTTTCCTTTTCCAGTGTCTAGAAGCTGTCCACACTCCTTGATTCATAAGCCACTTCCTCCATCCGCAAAGCCAGCAACAAGTCAAGTCCTTCTCATATCACATCTAATCTCTCACATTTGCTCTTCTGCCTAGGTCCTCCACTTTTAAGGATCCTTGTGATTACACTGGATCTACCTGGACAATCCAAAATAATCTCCGTATTTTAAGGTCGACTGATCAGAAACCTTAATTTCATCTACAATTTAAACTCCCCTTTGCCATGTAAGTTAACATATTCACAGATTTCCAGAAATTAGGACATGGATATCAGGGATGGAGGGGAAGGGTGATATTCTTCTAGCTACTACAACACTGAAGTTTCAAAAAGGTATGTAGAAAACAATAGACAGAATGTGCATTTGATTAAATACATATATATTTCATATTTATGAATAGAAAAAGTTCTAGAAGAATATATAACAATATGGTTATCACTGGGTGGTGAAATGTTTTCTATTTCCTTTTGGGGGGAGATTATTTGTATTTTCTAATTGTTCTTCAAAAATTATTTATTTTAAAAGAAGGCAAAATATGATTTCTAAGTTAAAATCCAAAGTATGAATAGACACTTTGCCAAAAAAGATATACAGGTGGCAAATAAGCATATGACACAACACTCAACAACAGTCATTAGGGACACGCAAATCAAAACAACAATGATACAGTACTATACACCTATTAGAAAAGCATTAAAAAACCAATAACAGGCCAGATGCAGTGGCTCACACCTGTAATCCCAGCACTTTGGAAGGCCGAGGCAGGCATATCACGGCGTGAACCCAGAAGCGGAGCTTGCAGTGAGCCGAGATGGCGCCACTGCACTCCAGCGTGGATGACAGAGAGAGAATTGTCTAAAAAAAAACCAACAACAGCAACAACAGCAGGTGCTATAAAGGACAAAGACTAACCAAAATCCTTATGCACTCCTGATAGAAATGCAAATGGTACAGCCAGTTTGGAAAACAGTGTGGCAGTTTCCTATAAACACACACTTACCATTTGACCTGGAAATCCCACTCTGCACTCCAAAGTAGAGTGAATCAAATGCAAGTGAATTTTTAACATGCTCACCAAAAACCTATATGTGCATATGTTTAGCAACTTTATTCATGATTGCAAAAACTGAAAATAATCCCCAATGCAATTCAATAGGTGCATGAATAAACAAAGTGTGGCACTTCCATATAATAGAATATTATTCAACAATTAAAAGAAACAAACTATGATTTATGCAATGACACAGATAAATAATAAATGTATTTTGTTAAATGAAAGAAACCAGATCCAAACGTCTGGTTGTATTGTATATATACATACCTATGTATTGTATGACTCCATTTGTATGAATTCTGGAAAAAGGCAAACTATGAGGATGAAAAACAGATCTGTGGTTGCCATGGGTTGGAGTGAAGGAAAGATAAACTATCAACAGGTACCATGAGGAAATTTAGTGACTAATAGAACTGTTCTATAGTGGGGGTGGATACATAACTCTCTAAATTCATCAAACCCATAGAACTGTACACCACCAAGAGTAAAGTTTATTGTTTCTAATTTTTTTAATTAACCACAATGCCAGAGGAAGATGAAATGCAAACTGTGACAAATGATTCTACCTGTATTACATGATACATGTACACAGAGACATAAATACATATACAGATATAGAAATAAAAATAGACATGTGTGTATACATATATATTAGTAAACATACAGTCATGCATCACTTAACAAACAGATATGTTCTGAGAAATGCATAGTTAGGTGATTTTGTTGTCGTGCAAATGTCATTGAGTGTATTTACACAAATCTAGATGTTATAGCCTCCTACACACCTAGGCTATACTCCTAGGCTACAAACCTGAACAGCATGTTATTGCACTGAAAACTATAGGCAATTCTAACACATGGTAATTATGAGTATATATAAACATATCTAAACATAGAAAAGATACAGTAAAAATATGGTATAAAAGATAAAAAATAAATGGTGTACCTTTATAGAGCATTTGTTACAAATGGAGCTTGCAGAACCATAGGTTTTCTGAGTGTGTCAGTGAGTGAGTAGTGAGTGGATGTGAAGAGCTAGGACATTATTGTACACTACTGTAGAGTCTATAAGCACTGCACACTTAAGCTACACTAAATTTATTTGTTAAAGTATTTCTTTCTTCAATAAAAAATTAACCTTAGCTTACTTTAACGATTTTACTTTATAAACTTTCTAATTTTTCTAAATTTTGGACTCTTTTGTAATAGCACTTAGCTTAAAACACAAACAAAAAATATACAAAAAAATGTTAAATCCTTATTCTATAAACTTTTTTCTATTAATTTAACTTTTTAAACTTTTTGTTAAAAACAAACACACAAACACATATTACCTAGGCCTACACAGGATCAAGATCATCAATGTCACTGTTTTCCAACTGCACATCTTGTCTCACTGGAAGGTGTTCAGGGGCAATATTATGCATGGAGCTGTCATCTCCTATGATAACAATACCTTCTTCTGGAATACCTTCTGGAGGACCTGGTCTGAGGCTGTTTTACACTTAGTTTTCCTTTAATAACTAGAAAGAGTATGCTTAAAATACTAAGAAGTATAGTATAGTAAACAGGTAAACCAGTAACATAATCATTTATTATCATTATCAAGTATTATATGCTGTATATTGTTGTACGTGCTAGCTATACTTTTATACAAGTGGCAGCACAACAGATGATGTTTACACCAGCATCACTATAAACACATGAGTAATGCACTGTGCTACAATGTTATGACAGCTACAATGTCATTACATGATAGGAATTTTTCAGGCAGGAATTTTTCTCATAAACCATCATATATGTAGTCCATCATTGACAGAAATGTCATTGTGCAGTGCATGACTGTACATATACTTTCTAGCTTTGTCCAATGACAGAACCAAGATGCAGTGACACTCCAGCAGCAATGAGCACATTTAACACCCAGATAGTGGTCTCTAAACACCATTCTCTAGGCTGAGCCTGGTGGCCTATGCCTATAATCCCAGTACATTGGAAGGCCAATGCAGAAGATCAATTGAAGCCAGGAGCTCAAGACCAGACAGGGCAACAAAGCAAAACCCTTTTTCCACACCAAAAAAAAAAAAAATTATAAAAAGCTAGGCATAGAACCATGTGCCTAGAGTCCCAGCTACTTGGGAGGCTGAGGTGGGAGAACTGCTTAGGCCCAGGAGTTGGAGGCTGAAGTGAACTATGAATGCACCACTGCACTCCAGCCTGGGTGACAGAGCGAGACCCTTTCTCAAAATAAATAAACTAAATAAAATAAAAATAAATAAATATGATTCTATAATAAAAGAAATCAGGGATCTTTAGAGAAATAGTTAATTCCAAGGAAATCAAGATGAGGAAAATATAGATAAGCCTGGATCATCTTGTGTTGCTAGAAAGTCAGGTGGTGCTCAAAACAACAAGAATGAGACATATCTAAAAAACACAGGAGTCAACCTGAAGGAATTCTCAATGACCAAAGCTGGAACGATTTGAGAAACAAAATAAATAATATTAGTATTGAATCATTACCTAAAGAATAAAATAAATATCCCTAAGTCCTTAGTGATACAAATTTTAAAATTGGATAAATGAATAAGTGAGAGAGAAAAGACAACTAACTCTTCCTTACAGAAGAATTTCAAATTATAAAGATAAAATGAATGAAATAAATGAAAATCAGCATTAGAACACCACAATAATAATTGCTACAGGCAAGGTCCACAAATGCATGCTTAAATTAGTGGGTAAAAGTTTGAAGAGGTAACGGATTTTCATAGCTTCAAACAATCTCTGCCCAAGATACTTATTAATTATGGTGGTTTTAACATATGCCCAGAAATCCCTCCATACTTTTCATTTCATGGGGTGAACCTTAATTCACGTCCCCTTAGTTGCTTAGTTATTTGCTTCTAATGAATAGTCAAAGAAAGGGGAAAATTGTAAGTTAACAGAGAAAAAAACCTGGCAAACACCACAGTAACTAAAAGAGTAAGATAAGTATCACTAAAAAGAAGAAATACTGGTATTATGTACCCTCTGAAATAAGGTAAAGAGAAAGGCACATCATATCTGTAGTAAACTTCCCAAAAATCCATAACTTCAGTCTAAACATAAGAAAACATTAGACAAACCCAAATTGAGGGACGTTCTACAAAACACTTGGCTAGTATTCTTTGAAACTGTCAAGGTCATGAAAGAAGAAAAGACCAAGGAATTACCACATATTAGAAGAGACTAAGGAAATATGACAACTAAATTTAATGTGGTATCCTGTATTAGATTCTGGGACACAAAAACGACATTGGTAGAAAAACTGGGGAAATCTGAATAAAATCTGCAGTTAATTGTATTATACAATATCACTTTCTTAGTTCTGATAACCATACCATAGTTATACAAGACTATATTGGGGAAGCTGGTGACGCATATATGTAAACTGCACTATCTTAGCAACTCTTCTTTAAGTAAAATTGTTTGAAATTAAAAGTTTAAAAAAGCATTTAGCTATATAGATTAACCTTAAAAACATAGAAACATGGTATATAATTCAAAGGACATCAATTAAATGCAAAGTGTAAACAAACTTGCAAGAATGCATACATATATGTATACAATATTAATACATTAGAATGGTGATTTATAAGAAGGAGAAAGGAATAAGAGTAAAGTACAGGGATTAAAAAGAATAAAGAAATAAAATGAGGCCGGGTGCGGTGGCTCAAGCCTATAATCCCAGCACTTTGGGAGGCCGAGACGGGCGGATCACGAGGTCAGGAGATCAAGGACCACCCTGGTTAACACGGTGAAACCCCGTCTCTACTAAAAAATACAAAAATACTAGCCGGGCAAGGTGGCGGGCCCCTGTAGTCCCAGCTACTTGGGAGGCTGAGGCAGGAGAATGGCGTAAACCCGGGAGGCGGAGCTTGCAGTGAGCTGAGATCCAGCCACTGCACTCCAGCCTGGGCGACAGAGCCAGACTCCATCTCAAAAAGAAATAAAATGAGAGAAGACTTGCATCAATCAATGATGATAATGTTCTATGACATGAGAGAAATGATTAATTCAATACTTTGCATATTAGATTCAAAAAATAAGAAAAACCTGAAAAGTAAAGGAAAAGGCATTATAAAATATAACACCAAATCAAATTTCTCAAAACTCACATTAAAAAACAACCCACTTAGAAATGGGCAAAAGAGATGAACAGATATTTCATCAAAAAGGAGATACAGATGACAAATAAGCACATGAAAAAATGTTCAATATCACTAGCCATTAGGGAAATGCAAATTAAGACCATGATGATATCACTACATATCTGTTCCAACAGTTGAAATAAAAAGTAGTAGCAATATTAAATGCTGGCAAGAATGCAAAGAAACATTTTGTAAGAGTGTGAAAATGGTATAGTCACTTTGGAAAATAGTTTGGCAGTTTATTAAGAAACTAAATATACACTCACCATACCACCCAGCAATCATACTCCTAAGGATTTATCCTAGAGAAATGAAGACTATGTCCTCGCAGCAACCTGCACACAATTGTTCATACATTATTTGCAATAGCCAAATACTGGAAAGTACCAAAATGTCTGACAACAGGTGAATGGTTAAACAAATAGTGGTACAGCCACACCATGGTATACTACTTGGCAATAAAAAGAAATGAACAATTAACAAACATAATGACTTGGATGACTATCAAGAGCATTATGCTGACAAACAAAAGACAATCTCAAAAAGTCAATTGCTATATGATTTCAATTATATAACATTCTTGAAGTGACAAAATTAGAGAGACAGAAAACAAATTAGTTGTTGCCAGGAGTTAGGAATTGGAGGGAAGCAAAGAAGTAGGTGTGACTATAAAGAGGTAATGTGAAGAGATCTTTGTAGCAATGGAATATTTCTGTATCTTGACTGTGGTGGCGGCTATACAAATATATAAATATATATGTAAAAAATGACATAGAACTTATACACATACTTCATACCATTGTTGACTTCCTGGTTTTGGTATTATACCACAGCTATGCAAGATGTAACTAATGGGGGAAGCTGGGTGAAAGATATAGGAGATCTCTCTGTATTATCTTTGCAACTTCCGGTATATTGCTTGTCACTAAAATGCTTCCAAATAAAAAGTTTCTAAATATCATTATATAAGTTTAATATTCTCTTCCAATTGCTTCCCTCATTCAATCACTTGCCTGTGTTATAAAAAGAATAAGAGAATGTTAGAGTTGAAAAGAAATCAACTAACCTACAAATTTCAAACAGAACAGAAGCCCATAGGCTGGATCTGGCCAGCAGAATGTCTTTAATTGGCAGCAACAATACATTTTTTTAAGTATCAGTCTTCAGAGGGAGCATATCAGCTATAGTTTACTAGTTTCCACTGCTTTATAACTTTATACTCTGTGCTCCACTCATTTAAAATCCTGTCTAATCCTTAAAGACTTTTGAGTTTGCCACCCTGACTAATCTTTTACAATAGTGTGAAGCAGAACTCTGAAGAGGTAAAATGAAATGTTCAAACATAAGCTTCTGTTTCCCAGCCAGTGCTCTGCCCAGATTTTGGAGTTATCTCATGTCCTGTTGGTCATTATCTCACTTCGAGTAGATACATAGATCTAAGTTTTCACTCCTTGCTACCACTTATTTCATCTGTCTTGAGTATGACACCAACCATACCAAGCCTCTTTTAAAATAGGAATACTTGCTTTTCCCAACTGGCAGAACTACTGGAATAATCCACTAAGATAGTGCATATAAAATCATTATGTAAAGTCCTTTAAAAATGAAGACTATTAGGATATTAAATATAAACATATGTGTGTTTATTATATATTATATATAACATCATATTATAGTATATATTTGCCATTTTATCTTTGAAGCAGCTGGCACTCTGGTCTGTGATGTTCTGTTTGGCCTTTGCAGGTAGAGATTAAGTCATCAAATATATGTGTCTATCTATCTGTGTAATCATAGAATATCTTCAATAAGATCATCATATTGCAATGGGTTATAGGTCCAAGATAGGGATTATAGCACAAGGAAAGGGAGAAAATAAAATGGAAATAGTCTCTGGGAGGCTTAGAATCAAGCAGTAGAAAGGGAAAATTAATGTTAAGAGTGAAAGGAAATAAGTTAGCTCTTTAATCCAACTGTCTCACTTCTGACCTGGCCAAACAAAAATAACCAGAGTCAGGGCTGTATATTTACTCATCCTTAATTATTCTTTGAAAGTGATTTTCATGTACAAATGTCTACCTTCATCTCTTAAAACTATATGTAACTGTTGTTGCCTGTATAATATTCACTCTTCCATAATTTTTCTATGATTATCCAGATAGATTATTGATTACATACACACATATTTGTATCCATAGACCTTCATATGTAGTTTTCTTTTTGTAGAAGTTGGGTAATGCTAAACAGATAATTCTTCAAATTGCATTTCTCATTTTAAAATATATCACAGGCATCTTTCCATATCAGCACATATAGCTCTACTGCATTCTTTTTAATAGTTGTATGTATTTCAATTGAATGGACGTACCAAATTTACCTAATCATTACTCTATTAATGCACATTTAATTATTTCTAAGATTTTGTCATTTTAAAGTATGCTACAAAGAAAATATATATTAATATACTCATGGTACTTTTCTATGAAATAGAGTCCTAGATTTAGGATTATTAAGAGTGTATCTCTTAATTTGTATACCAATTTATATTCCCACCAGCAGAGTCCATTTTCACACATGTTCACCAACACTTTGTCTTCTACATTTGTATCCATTTTCTTCTAATCTATTTTTCATCTTTTAACTTCACATATCATTTTAACTTTACATATCATTTTCTAAAACCGAAGTGTAGTTTTATGCAATCAAATCCCCTGCTCATTTATGTTATTTCTAAGTTTTATGACTTGCATATTTATACCAAAAAAAAAAAAATCTTCCACACATTCTTGTAACATCTCTATAGTTACAAAAGGAACTCTATTATTAATTCATCTGGAATTTATATGTGATATGAAGTAGAAAATAAAATCTAAATTTACATTCTTAAAATTGCATAGTCAAGCCAGGCGCTGTGGCTCTCGCCTGTAATCCCAGCACTTTGGGAGGCCAAGTCCGGTGGATCTTGAGGTCAGGAGATCGAGATCATCCTGGCTAACACAGTGAAACCCTGTCTCTACTAAAAATACAAAAATTAGCCGGGCGTGGTGGCTAGCGCCTATAGTCCCAGCCACTCGGGAGGCTGAGGCAGGAGAAAGGCATGAACCTGGGAGGCGGAGCTTGCAGTGAGCCGAGATCGCGCCACTGCACTCCAGCCTGACTCCGTCTCAAAAACAAACAAACAAAAAAAATCGCATAGTCAAATATTCAGCATATTGATCTGAAATGTCACAACCTTTTTCATGTACTAATTCTCAAAAGAAGTTCCAAGATGGCTGACTAGAAGGAACTAGTGCACACTGCTCTCACAGAGAACAGAGTGGTGAGTAAATAGGCTCTTCAAGTGGATCATCCAGGAGACCACATTGAGATTCATAAAGGATGCAACAGCAACCCACAAAGAGCAGAGAGGAGCAAGGCAGAACAGCTGCCCACCCAGGATTGTCAGCAGAACCAGGGGAGGCTCCCTACCTCTAGGGAAGGGTGAGTGAATGAGAGCCCCTGGGGACCCATACTTCTGCCATGGATCTTTGCAATCCTGGGTATGGGCGATCCTCCCAACCCCCAATCCCTCTGGGACTCCAAACTAACGCAGAGAGCTGCCTGGAGTCTGAACAGAACTACCCACTCAAACCCATGTTGAGTCCCACAGGCCTTGGACCCCTGAACACCCCAGCACCCGCTTCCCTAGCCTCTCCAACAACGGAGGCCAGGCACTCTCATGTGCCCTTAGGGTAGGGGCCGCATCCACAGTGCTGAGGAGTGCACGGACTGCAGGCCTCACCTCTGTGGCAACTGGCCAAGAACAGCCAACTGGCCTGGGCCCCTAGCTTAGTCATCCCACCGACACCTAAGCACTCTGGCCCTGCATTTCTCTGGGATGGAGCTCACAGAGATAACTGACAGGCCCGTTGTGATTGCCTCCATAGTCCCTGTCCCTGCTACCCTAAGGCTGGGGAGGGAACTAAGAGCCTGAAAACAGTCAGGCCTCCAACATGCTGCAGCTGCCATATGAAAAGAGAGCCGGACTGTTTTCCACATGGTTCACTGCTCCTCACACATATTACATACACACATATTTGTACACATAGACCTTCACATGTACAGTTTTTAATTTTAGGTATAAAAACTCAAGTCATAGCCACCACACTCCCACCTGATCACTTCAGTTCAGTGTTTCTCTGGAGTGGAAGTCCCTAGAGACAACTGGCAGGCCCTCTCCTATTGCCTCTGCCATGGTCCCTGCCCTTCATTCCAACAAGTTAGGGAGGGAATCAAGAGCCTGACTACTTTCCTGCATCGACAGCACACCACTACAGCCATCCTATGGAGAAGAGGCCAGACTGTGTTCCATGCAAACTCCTGACCCCTGTCCCACTCTTGGCCAGACAAGGCGTCCCTGGCTTGGGCCCACAGCACAGCTGCCCACCCACAGCTGATTATCCCAACTGGCAGAAGCAGCTCTGCATTTCTCTGGGGTGGAGTTCCCAGACAGTCCCTCTGCCATACCAACCACTATGGTCCTCACTCCGGCTGGCCCCAAAATGAGGGGGGAACAAAAAGCCTGAGTTCACCACAGGGCTGCAGTGCAAAGCTTGGGAGTGCTCAGCCAAGATCTATGACCAGCACTGGAGCGGGACAGCAGTGCACACTCTCAGAGCACAAAGAGGGGTGAGTCTCGCTGGCTTCTGGACTGCTGCGGGAGCAATGCATGCCTCCCTCTGAAGGTCCCACTGAGAAAGGTGTGGTTTATCTCTTTGCCATTGCCTCTGCCAGGGAGAGCCCCGTGGCCCCTCAACTAACATTCAACAAAAGAAATGCGAGTGCAGTCCCAGTGATCAGAGGGGCCTCTCCAGAGGCCTAGGAGTGGATCTGGTGAGGAGGTCACCTCTCTCCACACTGCAACAGAGAGCAGGGCTGCAAATGTCAGAAACTACAAAGGAGCCACAAGACTGTCTATACACTGGTCATTACTCTTAAGCGCCATCTACTGGATCACAGCCCAAACAATAACACCAAAAATATTTTGCTAATACACATCCCTGTGAAACTAAGGACAAGAATTCAGCCACAAATAGACCCCACACAGAGCCTTGGCCCATAAAAACATCCAGAAACGAAGCCAACTGACTATACTCAACTTACACCACAGTTAAGACACTGACCCTCCGAGATAAGAAAAAATCAGCGTAAGAACGCTGGCAGTTCAAAAAGCCAGTGTCCCCCTTCCTCCAAATGAGTTCACTAGCTCCCCAACAATGGTTCTTAAACAGTTGGAGGCCAGGCACAGTGGCTCACACATGTAATCCCACCACTTTGGGAGGCCAAGGTGGGCGGATCATGAGGTCAGGAGATCGAGACCATCCTGGCTAACATGATGAAACCCCGTCTCTACTAAAAATACAAAAAATTAGCCAGGCATAGTGGTGGGTGCCTGTTGTGCCAGCTACTCGGGAGGCTGAGGCAGGAGAATGGCATGAACCCACGAGGTGGAGCTTGCAGTGAGCCAAGATCGCACCACTGCACTCCAGCCTGGGTGACAGAGCAAGACTCCATCTCAAAAAAAAAAAAAAAAACAGTTGGAAGTGAATGAAATGACAAACATATAATTCAGCATACGGATGGCAAGGAAGCTCATCAAGATTCAGGAGAAAGTTGAAACCCAATCCAAGGAATACAGTAAAATGATCTATGAGCTGAAAGATACAATAGTCATTTTAATAAAGAACCAAACTGAACTTCTAGAGCTGAAAAATTCACTATAAGAATTTCATAATACAATCAGAAGTATTAATAGTACAATAGACCAAACTGAGGAAAGAATCACAGATCAAAGACTGGCTCTTCAAATCAACCCAGTCAGACAAAAATAAAGAATTTTTAAAAATAAAAAAAAAAAACTCCAAGAAATAAGAGATTCCGTAAAGAGACCAAATCTATGATTCACTGGCATTCCTGAGAGAGAAGAAGAGAGATAAACAACTTGGAAAATATATTTGAGAATACAGCCCATGAAAATTTCCCTAATCTTCCTCGAGAGGTTGGTATGCAAATCCAAGAAATACAAAGGACCTGGCTAGATACTATACAATATGACTATCCCCAAGGCACACAGTCAGCAGATTCACTACAAAATAAAAAATCTTAAAGGCATCTATAGAGAAGAGTCAAGTCATTTTACAGAGGAAACCCCATCAGGCTAACAGGAGACTTCTCAGCAGAAACCTTAGAAGCCAGAAGAAATCAGGGGACCTCTGTTTCGTGTTCCTGAAGAAAAGAATTCCAAGTAAGATTTCATATCCTGCCAAACTGAGCTTGAAACGTGAAATAGAAATAAAATACTTCTTAGACAAGCAAACACTGAGAGAAGTCATTTCAATTAGAACAGCCTTATGAGAGGTCCTTAAGGGCATGTTAAACATGGAATCAAAAGAACAACACCAGGTACCACATAAACACACTTAAGCACATATGCCACAGGCACTAGAAAGCAATCACACAATCAAGTTGACAAAACAACCAGCTAACAACATAATGACAGAATCAAAATCTCACATTTCAAAAGTAACCCTGAATGTAAATGAACTGAACACCCCACTTAAAAGGCATAGAGTGGCAAGCTGAATAAGAAGACAAGACCCAACTATTTGCTGTCTTCAAAAGACCCATCTCACGTGTAACAACACCCACAGGCTCAAAGTAAAAAGATGGAGAAAGATTTACCATGCAAACAAAAAACAAACAAACAAAAAAATTGCAGGAGTTGCTATTCTTATATCAGATAAAAAAAGTTTTAAACCAGTATAAAGAAGGGCATTACATAATGATAAAGAGTACAAGCACACAAGAAGACTTAACTATCCTAAAAAATATACACACCTACATTGGGGCACCCAGATTCATAAAACAAGTTATTCTTGGCCTACAAAAAGACTTAAGACAACCACACAACAATAGTGGGAGACTTCAACACCTCACTGACAGCATTAGTCGGTCAAGGCAGGAAACTTACAAAGAAACTATGAACTTAAACTCAACACTTAACCAATTAGACCTAACAGACATCTACAGAACACTCTACCCAACAATGACAGAATATACATTCTTTCCACATGCACACAGAACATATTCTAAGATGAACCACATGTACAGTCATAAACCGAACTTCAATAAATTCAAAAAAATTGAAATAATACCAACCATATTCTTGGACCACAGTGCAATAAAAATAAAAATCAAAGATATCTCAAAACTACACAAATACATGGAAATTTAACAATTTGCTCCTGAATAATTCCTGTGTAAGTACTGAAATTAAGGTAGAGATCAAAAAATTCATTGAAATTAGTGAAATTAGGAACACAACATGCCAAAATCTCTGGAATGCAGCTAAAACAGGATAAGAGGAAATGCCTTCAAAAAGTTAGAAAGATCTCAAATTAACAATCTAACATTGAACGTAAAAGAACTAGAAGAAGAAAGAACAAACTAACCCTAAAGCTAGCAGTTCCTCTCTAACAATAATCAGAGAAGAATAAAATGAAATTGAGATGCAAAACTCCATATGAAAAAATCAATGAAAACAAGAATTCATTCTCAAAAAAAAAAAACAAGATTAACATATGGCTAACTAGATTAACAATGAAAAAAAGAGAAAATCCAAGTAAGTACAATAAGAAAAGACAGCAATGACATTACAACTGATCCCAAATAAATACAAAATATCCTCAGAGAATACTATGAACAACTCTATACACACAAATTGGAAAATCTAGAGGACATGAATAAATTTCTGGAATCACACAATCTGTCCAGATTGGCTCAGGAAGAGATTGAAACCCTGAATGGACCAATATCAAACTCTGAAATTAAATCAGTAATTTAAAAAACCTACCAACCAAAACTAGCCCTAGAACAGATGGATTCACCAATGAATTCTATCAGATGTACAAAGAAACACTGGTACCAATCCTACTGAAACTTTTCCAAAAATCTGAAGAGGAGAGGCTCCTCCCTAACTTATTTTAGGAAGCCAGTATTAGCCTAATACCAAAGCCTTACAGGAACACAGTGAAAAAATAAAAGTTTAGGCCAATATCCCTGATGACACAAAAATCCTCAACAACATACTAACAAACTGAATCCAGCAGCACATTAAAAAGTTAATACACCAGAATCAAATAAGCTTTAACTCCTTGGGTGCAAGGCTGGTTCAACATATGCAAATCAATAAATGTGATTCACCACATAAACAGAACTAAAAGCAAAAACCATATGATTACTTCAATAAATACAGAAAAAGCTTTTGATTAAATCCAAAATGTCTTTATGATAAAAACCCTCAACAAACTAAGCACTGAAGGAACATACCTCAAAATAACAAGAGCCATATAACAAACCCTCAGCCAACATTATACTGAAAAGGCAAAAACTGGAAGCATTCCCCTTGATAACTGGAATAAGACAATGATGCCCACTCTCACTACTCTTATTCAACATAGTACTGGAAGTACTAGCCAGTGCAATCATGCAAGGAAAAAGAAATACAACACAAATAGGAAAAGAAGTCATTAAACTTTCTCTCTTTGCTGCCGATATGATTCTATACCTAGAAAACCCTAAAGACTCCCCAAAAGCCTACTAGAACTGATCAATGACTTTAATAAGGTTTCAGAATACAAAATCAACGTACACAAACCAGTAGCATTTCCATACACCAATAATGTCCAGGCTGAGGGTGAAATTGAGAACATAATCCCATTTACAACAGCCACAAATAAAATGAAATACCTAGGAATACAACTAACTAAGGGGGTGAAAGATCTCCACAAGGATAACCACAAAACACTGCTGAAATAAATCAAATAAATGAAAAAACATTCCATGTTCTGGATGGAAAGAATCAATATCATTAAAATGGACACACTGCCCAAAGGAATCTATAAATTCAGTGCTATACCTATCAAACTACCAACATCATTCTTCACAAAATTAGAAAAAGATATTCTAAAATTCATACGGAATAACAACAAAAACAAGCCCAAATAGCCAAAGCAATCCTAAGCACAAAGAACAAATGTGGAGACAGCATGCTAGCCAACTTCAAATGATATTACAGGGCTACTGTAACCAAAACAGCATGGAATTGGTACAAAAAACAGACACACAGACCCATGAAACAGAGTAGAAAACTCAAAAATAAAGCCACACATTTACAACCATCTGATCTTTGACAAGCCTGACAAAAACAAGCAATGGGAAAAGGAACTCCTATTCAATAAATGGTGCTGAGATAACTGGCTATCCATATGCAGAAGAATAAAACTAGACCCTTACCTCTCACCATATACAAAAATTAACCTAAGATGGATTAAAATTTTAAATGGAAAACCTCAAACTATAAAAATCCTAGAAGAAAACCTAGGAAATGCACTTTTCAACATTGGTCTCGGCAAAGAATTTTTGGCTCAGTCCCCAAAAGCAATTGCAACAAAAACAAAAATTGATGAGTGGGACCTAATTAAACAAAAGAGCTTCTGCACAGCAAAAGAAACTATTAATAAAGAGACAACCTACACGATAGGAGAAAATATTCACAAACTTTGCATATGCCAAGGTCTAATAGCCAGAATCTATAAGGGACTTAAATCAACAAGCAGCTCTTTTCTGGCTGGACCCATGGATGGTGTAGAAGAGAAGAAGAAGGTTCCTGCTGTGCCAGAAACCCTTAGGAAAAAGCGAAGGTATTTCACAGAGCTGAAGATCAAGCGCCTGAGAAAGAAGTTTGCCCAAGGGATGCTTCAAAAGGCAAGAAGGAAGCTTATCTACAAAAAAGCAAAGCACTATCACAAGGAATATAGGCAAATGTACAGAATTGAAATTTGAATGGTGAGGATGGCAAGAAAAGCTGGGAACTTTAATGTACCTTCAGAACCCAAATTGGTGTTTGTCATCAGGATCAGAGGTATCGATGGTGTTAGCCCAAAGGTCTGAAAGATGTTTCAGTTTCTTCGCCTTCATCAAGTCTTCAATGAAATCTTTGTGAAGCTCAACAAGGCTCCAATTAACATGCTGTGGACTGTAGAACCATATATTGCATGGGGGTACCCAAATCTGAAGTCAGTAAATGAACTAATCCACAAGTATGGTTATGGCAAAATCAATAAGAAGCAAATTGCTTTAATAGATAACACTTTGATTGCTTGATCTCTTGGTAAATATGGCATCATCTGCATGGAGGATCTGATTCATGAGATCTATACTGTTGGAGTACGCTTCAAAGAAGCAAATAACTTCCTACGGCCCTTTAAAGTATCTTCTCCACAAGGTAGAATGAAGAAAAAGACCAGCCATTTTATTTTTCTAAGCTAGTCAGTTAATAAATAGTACCTGCTCTCAAATTGAAAAAAAATAAAAAACAAACAAGCAAAAACAATCCCACTCAAAAAGGGTCAAAGGACATTAACAGACACTTCTCAAAAGAAGACATACAAGTGGCCAAGAAACATGAAAACATGCTCATTGTCACTAATCACTAGAGAAATGCAAATCAAAACCACATTGAGATACCATCTCAAAGCAGTCAGAATGGCTATTTTTAGAAAGACAAAAATACAAGATATATTGGTGAGGCTGCAGAGAAAAGGGAATGCTTATACACTGCTTTTTGGGAATGTAAGTTAGTTCAGCCACTGTGCCAAGCAGTTTGGACGTTTCTCAAATAAGTTAAAACAGAGCTACCATTCAACCCCGCAATCCCATTACTAGGTATATACCCAAAGGAAAATAGATCATTATACCAAAAAGACACATGCACTTCTGTGTTCATCACTGTGCTATTCAGAATAGCACAGACCTGGAATCAACCTAGGTATCCACCAATGGTGGACTCGATAAAGAAAATATGGTACATATATACCATGGCATATGATGCAGCTATAAAAAAGAATCAAATCCTGTTATTTGCAGCAACATGGATGGAGCTGCAGGCCATAATCCTAAGCGAACTAACATAGGAACAGAAAACCAAGAACCATATATTTTCACTTATAAGTGGGAGCTAAACATTCAGCACACAGGGACATAAACATGAGAAAAATAAACACTGCAGACTACTAGACTAAAGGACTTCTACCCAGAATATATAATGAACTCTGACAACTTAATAATAAAAATGAACAATCCAACTAAAAATGCGCAGAGGAACTGAACAGCCATTTCACTATATATAAATGGCTAATAAGCACATGAAAATACACAGAACATCACTAGTCATTAAGGAAATATAGGCTGGGCACAGTGGCTCATGTCTGTAATTCCAGCACTTTGGGAGGCCAAGTCAGGAAGATTGCTTGAGGCCAGAAATTTAAGACCAGCCTGAGCAACATAGTGACACCTCATCTCTACAAAAAAAAGTTTTTAAATTAGTCATGCATGGTGACATGCATGTGTAATCCCAGTTACTTGGTGAGAGGATCACTTGAGCCCAGGAGTTTGAGGCTGTAGTGGGGTATGACTGTACCACCGGACTCAAGCCTAGACAAAAGAATGAGACTCTGTCTCAAAAAAAAAAAAAAAAAAAAAAAAACCCAAGACTTGAAAAGATAACAAGTGTTGGTAAAAATATGGAGAAAAGGGAGCCTTTGTACACTATTGGTGGGGATATAAACTGATACAGCCATTATGGAAAACAGTATGGATATTCCTCTAAAAACTGAAGATAGAACTACTATATGATCCAACAATCCTATTTCTGGGTATATATACAAAGGATTTGAATTATGTACGTCAAAGAGATAACTGCTGTCTCATATTCACAATAACATTGCAATAAACATGGAATCACTGCAATAAGTTATGGAATCAACCTACGTGTCTATCAACCTAAGTGTCCATCAACCAATGGACACCAAGAAAATGTGGTATATATACACAATAGAAACAATTAGCCATTTAAAAGAAGGAAATTACACCATTTGGGACACCATGGGTGAACCTGGAGGTCATTAGTATAAATGAAATAAGCCAGGCATGGAAAGACAAATTCCACATGAAATCTAAAACAATTGAACTCAGGGAAGGAGAGAGCAGAGTGGTGGATACCAGAGGCTGCAGAGTGGGGATAATAAAGAGATGTTAGTCAAAGTGTACAATGTTTAAGTTACACAGCAGGAATAAATAATAAATATCTGAGGTTTGGATATGTTAATTAGCTTGATTCAATCGTGTATGTGTGTGTGCATGGAAAAAAAATCATACCATCACTTTGTACCCTGTAAATATATACAGTTATCATTTGTTAATATCCAATAAAAAACACAAAGTGAACAATTCAGTGAAAAAAGTATATATCACTGGTGAAACCCTGTCTCTACTAAAAATACAAAAAAATTAGCTAGGCATAGTGGCAGGTGCCTGTAGTCCCAGCTACTCAGGAGGCTGAGGCGGGAGAATGGCATGAACCCGGGAGGTGGAACTTGCAGTGAGCCGAGATGGTGCCACTGCACTCCAGCCTAGGTGACAGAGTGAGACTCCATCTCAAAAAAATAAATAAATAAAAATAAAAAATAAAAAATATATATATTTATGTATATACATATATTTATATACATATATATTTATATTTTATACATATATATGTATGTCTCACAATTGTGCTGTTCTGGGGAAATAAGGTTTTAGCTGTAAACCTACTTTCCCTAGGATTTTCTTCTCTATCATTCATGCCCCCGGTGATATATTGTTGAGGTCCATCTGATGAAAAGCTTTGCCAATTTCTGACCCATATTTCTTACAGAAATATGAAAAAGAAGTATCTAGCTAGGAAAAGAAGCATCCAGCCTTGGAAAGTTAAAGTCACTATAACCACATAATTCTGCCAAGGACCACTCATTCTTCTTGATATTTATTCACATTGGTCCAGATGTGTGCTAGGTGCAGGGGATTCAGTGATGATCCAAACAGACATGGCTCTTGCCTTAGTAGCTCATTGTCTAAGTGAAACAGAAATGTACTGGATAATTCTATTTGGTCTTACTGATATCCTGGCCCATGCCTGAATCAATCACTAAAGTAAGTTTGGGCCACATTTCCACACCTGAGGTTAAAAAAAAAAAAAATTGTAGATTAAGGAGATAGGCAAGGAGCACAAGTATGAAGAACTTATCCAGATAAACCACATAAAGAGTTCTCAAAGAAAAGTTGGAATGCCAGGGGAAATACTATAACCAGAAATAATAAAAATAAAATATGCTGGGCAAACACACCAGAAATCCTTTTCCATGAACAGTACAATTAAGAAAGAATACACATAAATGCTATTTCGTAAGATATGTGAGGTTTTACAAGGCAACTTACCTGGGAAGTTCACCAAGAAAAGTATCTATTTTTATTCTATTACAACCAAACATGAAGGGTAATGTACCTACTCTTTGGGGGAATTCTGTTACCAAACCTGGTGATATAACTCTCTACCTATATAAAACCAACATGTTTCGTTCTTACATGAGTGAGAACACGCAATATTTGTCTTTCTGTGCTTGGTTTATTTCACTTAACATAATGACCTCCAGTTTCATCCACATTCCTGCAAATGACCAGGTTTCATTACTTTTTTCTGGCTGAGTAGTATTCCATTGCATATATGTATACCATATTTTATTTATCCATTCATCTGTTGATGGACACTTAGATTCATTCCATATTAAAGGTTTCTTTTTCTTTTGAGACAGAATCTCACTCTGTCACCAAGGCTGGAGTACAGTGGCACAATCATGGCTCACTGCAGCCTCAACCTCCCTGTGCTCAAAACAATCCTCTCATCTCAGCCTCCCAAGTAACTGGGACCATGGACCAAACCTGGATAATTTTTCTATTTTTTGTAGAGACAGGGTTTTGCCATGTTATCTAGGCTGGTCTCGAACTCCTGGGCTGAGGCAATCAGCCTGCCTTGGCCTCCCAAAGTGCTAGGATTACAGGCATGAGCTACCATGCCCAGCCTAAAGTATTTTTAATTAAGGTATATACATTGTGTTTTTAGACATAATGGTATTGCATACTTAATAGACTACAGTACAGTGTAACCATAACTTTCAAAACTTCATATGCAACAAGAAAGTAAAAATTTAAGTGATTTGCTTTATTGTAATATTCACTTTATTGCAATATTTGCTTTACTGCAATGGTCTGGAACAGAACCTGCAATATTTCCAAAATATCCCTGTAAAATATTCTCCATTTTTCCCATGCAGCATTGATTTAGCACATAAACAAAAAAAAATGAAAGACCTATAAATAATAATTTACCCAATACTCTATTCAGTCTGTGCCAAATGGTACAGAAATCCCCAGGACGCAGAGTTCAGGGCAGGCAAAGAAGCTAGTAATTGAGATAGGAAATCTATGAGAAGAAAAAGCCATAGAAGAGGGAGTTACCAAAACTAAGCATAAATTGTAAGCATACAGCTGTAATCTAAGTATAAAATCTAAGTACAAACTAACTTCCAAACTGTGAGATTCCAAAAAGTCTGGTAAAGCAACAGTTGGAAAGCTGAAAAGTCTGAACAGAGGTTTCAGCTGTACCTAATTCAGGGAGAGTGTATTTTAAGTTTGAATCCTGTCAAGTTAAAGAGGTTTGATAAACATCTTTGACTCTCTAATGTATCTGCAGAAAGTAGTAATGCCATAGGAGTAAAGACTATGTCTTAGGACTATAGATTCACACTAAGACTAAAAGAAAAATGAAAACAGACCTGCTCTAGAAAAATGTTAAACAAAGCCTACACTAGTTTAAGGTGATCAGCCAATAACTACACTGTCTGCTTGAAATTAAAAAAAAAAAAAAAAAAAATCACTCTTCAGGGAACAAGAGCAAAATCCAGATTCTCCAGGGTATATCAAATATAATTTCCAGTTACAATAAAAATTACTCTACAAGGTAATAAAAATGTGACCCATAATTAAAAGAAAACGCAGTCAATAGAAAGAAACTCCAAACTGACACACATGTTACAAATAGCAGACAAGAACTTTAAAGATGATATTATAAATATAATCAAGGACTATAAGAAAGAATGATCATGATGAATGAAAAGATAGAAAATCTAAGCAAAAAAAAAATTATAAAAATAACCAAGTAGAAACTCTAGAAATGAAAAGTACATGTGAAATAAAAAATTAAATAGATGAGATTAACAGAAGACTGAAGCCATCCCAAGAAAAGGTCACAAACTTGAAAACAGAACAATAGAACAACCTTAAAGACCACAGAGAAAACAAGACAGGACAAAATGAATAGAGTTTCAGGGTTTGTAGAACAATATCAAGTAGTTGGCCATATGTGTAATTAGACTCTCAAAAAGAGAAGAGTATGAAATTGTGGGGGAAAATTATGAAAAAAAAATGGATGAAAACTTCGCAAATTTGATTTAAAAACATTGACTTTTAGATCCAAGAAGCTCAATAAACCAAATCAGGAAAAACATAAAGAGAACCACACGTAGCACATAGTAAAATAGCCAAACCAAAGGTAATAAGAAAATCTTGAGAGCAGCCAGAGCAAAATGACATATCACATATAAAGGAGGAATGATGCAAATGAAAACTGACTCCTCACGGTAAAGAAGAAAAGGCCAAGAGGAAAATAAGACATTTAAAAAATAAAAAGCAAAAACTATCAACTTAGAATTCTATAGCTTGGTAAGATATCCTTCAAAAATGAAGGTGGAATAAAGACATCTTCATATGAACAAATGCAGAGAGGATTTATCTTGAAAAAACACACACTTCATGCCAAAGAAGTTATCTGGTGAAGAGAAATAATACCAGATGGAAATTCAAACATATAAAGAAAAATAAAGGGGACTGGAAATGATAAATATATAGATAATTTTAACAGATGGTATTTTCCATCTTTTATTAATTTCTTGAAAAACAAAACAAACTGCCTGTATATACTTAATACTACTAAACTGTACACTTAAAAATGGTTATGATCATAAATTGTATGATGTATTTTTACTACAATAAAAATTGGTAGTTTAATGAAAAAATTGTAATATTGTGGTTATTATAATATATGCAAATGTAAAATATATGACAACAGTATCAAGAGAGATGGGTGGGAAGTTAAATAAAATTATACATTGCAAAACTTTTCCATTTTATGGAAGTAGTATAATATTAACTCTAAGTAGATTGTGATAAATTAAAGACCCATATTATAATCCCTAGGGCAACCACTAAAAAACAGTACAAAATGTTATAGCTAAAAAGACATTAGAAGAATTAAAATAAAACATTTAAAATTTGATTAGCCCAAAATAAAGCAGGAATTTAAAAAATAGAAGAGAAACAAAACAGACAGGACAAAGGAAACAACAAACCGACAGACCTATAATCCCACTTCCAATCATGTTGGTACTACACCAGCCCTCCTGACATAAGCGACTACAAACTTGAACAAACTATCTGTAGAAACCATTTTCAGGGAGTGGGCAATAGATAGGACATTATTACAACCCTTGAAAGAAAGGAAACTAATGATGTGAGCATCTAGCTCATACTGGACACAATTTCCTGAATTAAGTACATAGAGTTGCAGTCTTTTTTTTTTTTTTTTTTTTTTTTTTTTTGAGACAGCGTCTTGCTCTGTCATCAGGCTGGAGTGCAGTCACACAATATCAGTTCACTGCAATCTGCACCTCCCAGGTTCAAGCAATACTCCTGACTCAGCCTCCTGAGTAGCTGGTACTACAGGCGCACGCTGCCACGCCCAGCTAATTTTTTTTTTTTTTTTTTTTTCAGTAGAGATGGGTTTTCACCATGTTGCCCAGGCTGGTCTCCAACTCCTAAGCTCAGACAATCCACCCTCCTCAGCCTCCCAAAGTGCTAGGATTATAGGCATGAGCCACTGTGCCCAGTCAAGAGTTGCAGTCTTAGCAGATCAAAGTGATCCCACTGACCTGAGGCAGCAGAAATTACAGTTCAGTCTGGTGAAAGTCACTGTAATCTACGAGGCAAGACATCAGAGAACAGGTGGCTATGAAGAGAAGGGAGACCCAGGAGTTTACATGGAAAATTGCATGTGATTCCTAACTTAATTGAGAGTTAGATAGTGCTAGGTTTATCAGATAGCAGATATTCCAGAGTTGAGAAGGGAACAGAGAAATTAGAGGAAAAGCAATGTTAGAGTAAAAGCAGAGTTCCTGGCCCTATCAGAACAGAGAGATCTTGTTAATAACTTTAATAACACTGCTGGCATTCAGTTGAAACACCAAAATGCTACACTATAGAAGTAAAAACCAAGCTCTAGTTTAGATCTCCCCTAAATCCACATTAACGAGGTCTGAAACCAAGTACTGATGAGATCCACAAGAGAGACAGAGTTTGCAAGTTAAGTCCTATTAAAATAAAGGGACCTGAAGAAACACCTCAAGATCACAGATCTTCCAAAGATTTGTACTAACAAAGCCTACAATAGTTTAAGGTGACCAGCCAGTAACTGAATTGCCTGTTAAAATAAGAATCAATACTATTCAGAGCAAGATAACAGAATCCAACTACTCTACAATATTTATTTCTATTTTTATTTTTATTTTATTTATTTTTTATTTTTTGAGACGGACTCTCGCACTGTTGCCCGGGCTGGAGTGCAGTTGCATAATCTCGGCTCACTGCAAACTCCGCCTCCTGGGTTCAAGCGATTCTCCTGCCTCAGCCTCCTGAGTAGCTGGTATTACAGGTGCCTACCACCACACCCAGCTAATCTGTTGTATCTTTTAGTAGAGACAGGGTTTCACTATGTTGGCCAGGCTGGTCTCAAACTCCTGACCTTGTGATCTGCCCACCTCGGCTTCTCAAAGTTCTGGGATTACAGGTGTGAGCTACTGCACCCGGTCTACTCTACAGTATTTTTAACTGTAATGTCAGTATTCAATTAAAAATTCACCAAATACATAAGAAACATATACCAGCTATATATGGAAAATGTTACTGATAGTCAAAAATAAATAAATAAACCAAAAAAAGCATTTTAACTGGTCAACAGAAACCAAATCAGAAAATGGCCCAGATGCTGGACTTAGCAGGTAAAGACATTCAAGCAACTATTGTAAATATGTAAAGAATTAAAAGAAAATGTAGTTTTAGTAAGTTAAGAGATTAACAGTGGAGAAATGGAAACTACACACACATACAAGGGACCAAATAAAAATACTAGAACTGGAATTAAAAACTCACTAGATGGGCTTAAAAGCAGGTAGTAGAAGAAAGAGAAGTGAACTTGAGGACAAGTCAATAAAAATAATATGATTTGAAGAAGAGAGGAAATAAATTATTGAAAAATATAAAAACCTCACGGATACTTGGAACAATAGAAAATGATCCAATATAATTGAGTCCTAAAGGAAACTGGAGCTGATAAAATATTGGAAAAAATAATGTCCAAAAATTTCCCAATTTTGATGAAAAACACCCACTGTAAACCTTGAAATCCAAAGACTGAAACTCACAAGTATATTATCTTACCACAAAGTTAAATTGAAAATCAATAATACTGAGATATCTAGATAATCTCCTAGTAAGTACAAATTAAATAACATATTTCTAAATAACCCATGGGTCAGGGAAGAAATCAGGAGAAAAATTAGAATGTATTTCTAACTGAATAATAATAACATAACATATCAAAACGTGTGGGATGCAGCCAGAACAGTGTTTGAAGAAGGGAACTTATAGCTTTAAGTGCCTATATTAGAGACAAGAAAAATATTTAAAATCAATTATCTAAATCTCCACCTTAACAAGCTAGAGAAGGAAGAGCAAATTAAATCCAAAGTAAGTAAGACAGGAATAATAAAGATCAGGGTTGAAATCAACAAACAATAGAACAAATTAATAAAATCTAAAGTTTTTCTTTTAAAGGATTAATAAAACTAATAAGCACCTAGCAAGAATAAGGAAACAGACTTTAAGAACACAAATTAACAATATCAGGAATAAAAGCAGACATCACTACAGATCCTATAGACATTAAAAGAACAATACAGGACTATTATAAACAACTTTATGGCAAAACATTTGGTAACTTCAATGAAATGAACAAATTCCTTTAAAAAAAATAAACTATGACTTAACAAAATTAACTCATGAAAAAACAGAAGATCTGAATATTCCCATACATATTAGAGAAACTAAATATATAATGAAAATTTCCCAAAAAGAAAACTTCAGGTGCAATTGGGTTCACTGGTGAAATCAACCTTGAAGGAAGGCTTAACATCAATAGTACACAAATGCTTTCTGAAGATAAAGGAGAAAAGAATGCTTTCACTTCATTTTATGAGATAGCTTAAGCCTGATGCAAAAATCTGACAGGCTGTTAATCTGAGAAGAAAAAAAGATTACAAACCAACAGCCCAAATCCTCAACTAAGTTCTGGGAAGGGTGGTCTTTTCAACAAATGCTGCTGGAACAATTGAATAAACATATGGGAAAAGTGAATATTAATCTCCCTAAAAATTAGTTAATGTGAAATGGATCATAAACTTCATTGTAAGAGCTAAAGCTATAACATGTATAGAAGAAAACAAAGGAGAAAAAATTTTGTGCCCTTGGGAGTAGGCAACAATTTCTTAAATGAAACACAGAGAGCATTAACCATAAAATAAAATTTTGATAAATTGGATTTTATCATAATCAAAACTTTTACTCTACACAACTGAAAACAAGTTAGAAGTTAACATGAGAAATCATATATCAATTGTAGAATATTCATACAATGGAAAACAACTCAAATTTTTTAAGTGAACTACTGATACATACAGCAAAGTGGATGAGTATTAAGAACGTTATGTTAAGCTTAAACAAGAAACAAAAGGGTATACATGAAGTATATGAACAGGTGAAATAATCTATAGTGACAGGTTGCCTTTGGGAGGTGAGGATTTGCTGGAAAGAAATAATAAGAGGACTTTCTGGGTGATGGAAATGTTCTAGATCTTGACTGAGGTGGTGGTTACATAGGTGTACAATTTTATCAAAACTAATCAAATTATACATGTATTGTGAACTTATATTGTGAATATACACACAAGGAAGATAGGCAACAGCATGAGATTTGATCTGTCATCTGCTTCTTCCCTTAACCACCCCCCAACAATGCTCAACTTCCAAGAAAAACCCACCTGACCCCTCTGGAGATCAAAACTTGCCTATAAGCTTTCAGACCTTACCAGCATAAGTTGGGGATAACTCCACACTCAGCTTATCAACAAGACAACAACCAGGTCCAATCCAGAAGCAGTCGCTTACTCAGTAGCCCCATCAAGGTCATTGAAGTCAGGAAGACTGACCATTCGCAACATTAACCCAGGATTCTAATCAAGCTGACATGGTGATGAACTTATTTTGTCCAGCTGGCTGCAAAAATAAATGCATGAATTCTTTCTTGCTCACTCTCATGCTATCCTTTCCCTCCCCTCTTCCTGTTTCTTTTCTTTTCACACATGCACAAACAGTCACATTATCTTACAAGACAAGTGAACTCTGAATCTTATGGGTTAAAAAAAAACAGATGTCTTCCAATTTTCCTTCACAAAACCATATTTTATATTGGGTTATTTTATGGATTTATAGCCAATGAAGGGATGTTACTATATTAGCTCATGGAGGGGAATGATAAAAACTGGAAAGGAAGAGTCAGACAAGGCAAAGAGAAGCTATCCAGAAGGCTGCAATTGGAGAAGCATGACAAATGGGCAGCACAGTTTTAGAGGGTTCCGGCAGAAAGGCAGATTGCCTGACTGGGAGAGATTCTCCACAGCTGGAGCATCACATACACCATCTGGAATTTTTTAAATCTGCTTTCCCCAGGTGATCTGATTCTCAGAGTGCCAGTAGAGATGAGAAAAGGGGGAATTGTATAGCTCAAAACAGCTTCAAATGTTCCCCAAATTAGTTAATGAAATCTTGTTTGAATCAGTTTCAGGTTCTCCTCCAAACTGAGCCTCTAGTTTTGTGTTGTCATTTCCTCACAAAGACTTGAATGTTTGGAGTCTCACTCCTAAACGTTTTCTGTACCAAGGAGCAAAACAGGATTCCCAGCATGGTATTCAAAAATGGCACTCAAACTGTTGGATCTGATCCAAACTTCCCAATACAAGCCAACAAAGCTTCATTTTCAGTTTCACTCCTCTTGACTAGCCTTAGCACTTCGTTTAGGTATTGCCAAATGGAGAGCCTACATACTGAGATCCTCAGTTCTTTCCAAGATGATCCAAACTCATATTTTAAGCAATAAAAGAAAATATAATTTTAAAAACTAAGAGCAACCAGTGATTCTCATAATAATGAAAGACTTTGATTTTTGTTTTTTTCACAAACATGTATGTGTTTATGAATTTGAAGGTGGAATTGGGTGGGGATGTGTGAAAGAAAAGAAGAATAGAGCTTACTTGGAAATGGGGGGCAAAGGAAGAAATAAAAGGTAACAGGAAATTCTGCCTCAGTCTGCTACCCACCTTTTTGAGGGGGAGATAGTAATTACTTTAGGCTTTGTGAGCCATATGGGCTCTGTTACAACTACTCAACTCTGCTGTTGTAGCATAAAAGCAACCATAGACAATATGTAAATGAATGAACATGGCTGTGTTCCAATTTACGAATACTGAAATTTGGATTTCATATACTTTTCACATGTCATGAAATATTATCCTTCCTTTGATTTTTTTCAATCATTTAAAAATGTTAAAACCATTCTTAGTTTGCAGACCATACTAAAACAGGAAGCAGGCCAGATTTGGCCCATGAGCCATAGTTTACCAATCCTTGTAACATACCAGTAAAGACCATTATACAAGTTTCAGCTTTAGAATTGAACAATGGTTGCAGTAAGAGTCTCACATGGTGTCTTACCCAGAGTAGATTTTTTAAGTGTTCAATTCTACTGCGAAGAACTGTGAATTTTTCACTCTCAGGTTCAGCAGATGTCTGGAGGTCTCAATAAATATATATCTGAAATAAATTTCTTCACTACTTTTAAATTTTCAAAAATTCTCTACTCGCCCATTCATTTTATATACTTTCTTTCATTCTCATTGGCATAAATAAAAAGTAGTCTCTTGGTGATCATGAGCATTTTCAAGTATTTACTAGTGTTTTATTTTGGTGATAATAAAGGCTAATACAGGTACCAGTACCTTTCTTTTCTCTCTCCTTTTTTAAATAAAAATATTAATATGTCCACCCAAGTAAATCAGCATATCTATCTTAATAGATTTATTTTCCAGGAACAACAAATGCATGTCATTCTAAAAGAGAAAAAGAGGCACAAAAAAATACACAAGAGCAGCACAAAATTTATAACTGTTAAGTGTTTGCAAATACTTTCACAGTTTTCACTGAAGGGACTACACATAAATAAAGATATCAAGACAAAAGCTGATAGAGCTAATAAATATGGTCTTACTCTTAAAAAATGTACAGTCTAGTTGTAGAAGTATAAAAGACACACGAAAGAGTAATATAATAACTGCGAATACTTCACATAATTCAACATATATGAAAATTTATAACAATATAAAATGCTATATTGATGTAATAAAAATAAAAACCTACAGAAATTGTAATTAGAAATATGCCATAAAAAGCAATAATATAATACAATATCTTCCCCCACATACACAAAAAAAACCTATAGATATAAAAAAAATTAAAAAAGAAAAAGAGGACAATTATTAAAAATATAGTAAAACATGGAAAATAAATAACAAAAGACATAAGAAAAGGATAATATGGGCATAAAAGAATGTCCTTGAGGCATATATTTGGGGACATATTTTTATGTGTAATATCAACTATGTATTAAACAATTTAAGCTTAGAAGAGGCAGAGCAAGATGGCCAAATAGAATCTTTCACTGATTGTCCTCCCCACAAGAACACTAAATTTAACAACCATCTACCCATAAAAACACCTTCATAAAAAACAAAAATCAGGCTGGGCACGGTGGCTCACACCTGTAATCCCAGCACTTTGGGAGGCCGAGGCGGGAGGATCACCTGAAGTCAGGAAGTCGGGACCAGCTTAACCAACATGGAGAAACCCTATTTCTACTAAAAATACAAAATTAGCCAGGTGTGGTGGTACACGCCTGTAATCCCAGCTACTCAGTAAGCTGAGGCAGGAGAATCACTTGAACCAGGAAAGCAGAGGTTGCGGTAAGCCAAGATCGGGCCATTGTGCTCCAGCCTGGGCAACAAGAGCGAAACTCCGTCTCATAAAAAACAAACAAACAAACAAAAAATCAGGTGAGCAATCTAAGTGTCCATCAACAGACTAATGGATAAAGAAAATGTGGTACATATATACTATAGAGTACTATTTAGCCATAAAAAGAATGAGATCCTGTAATTTGCAAAAACACAAATGGAACTGGAGGTCACTAGGTGAAATAAATCAGGAACAGAAAAATAAAGTTTGCATGTTCTCACTTATTTCTGGGAACTAAAAATTAAAACAACTGAATTCATGGAGATAGAGAGTAGAATGATGGTTATCAGAGGCTGGGAATGGCAGTTGTTGGGGGTAAGAGAGTCAGGATGGTTAATAAAAATTTAAATTTTTTTTAATTTAAAAGTTTAAGCTCATAGTGTTTCAAATTTTACAGAAAAATGGGTGAGGGAGACAACAATAAAAAATTCAAGGCCAGCCGCAGTGGCTCACGCCTGTAATCCCAGCACTTTGGGAGGCCGAGGCAGGCGGATCACAAGGTCAGGAGATCGAGACCATCCTGGCTAACTTGGTGAAACTCCGTCTCCACTAAAAATACAAAAAATTAGCCGGGTGTGGTGGCAGGTGCCTGTAGTCCCAGCTACTCAGGAGGCTGAGGCAGGAGAATGGCGGGAACCCGGGAGGCGGAGCTTGCAGTGAGCAGAGATCGCGCCACTGTACTCCAGCCTGGGCGACAGAGCAAGACTCCATCTCAAAAAAAAAAAAAGAATTCAAGGTAATTGATTATATGCTGACAGGTACACATGATAATTAATCGAAGAATCCAAAGAAAACTGTGGACTAGGGTGGTGGTTTACAGAGGACCATAGTTCTCCATAGAGCTCTGCAGAAAAGAAATCCAGATGTTGAAAGGAAGATGTGGTGCACCAGATCTAAGACTCCAACTCTAGTGTTCCGTGTCCCAGATGGCCCAGTATGCATCCATTGTAATGCACCTCCCCTACACGAAGTCCTCAAGTGATGTGTGTTCATTCCTGTTACTCTCTCAAAATTTTCCAAAAGTTGCCTTTCAATATCTGAATGTATAATTTTAGGTTTACTTAGAAGACTAAATGTTGCTGAGGTTTGTTTTCACTTGTTTTTTATCAGTATAGCAGGATAGTTAATACAGTTTCTAGCATAAGACAAATCTATGCTTAAATTACAGCACTGCCATTATCGATTTATGGCTTTAAGTAACATTTTACCTGTAAAGTATGTAGTAGATGTCCTGGAATATAATAAAAACTCAATAAATGCTGGCTATTGTTAAAGAACACATTCACCCTCTCCCATATTTTCACCTAAGTTGGGCAATACAGCATAGTAGTTAAGGGTTAGGAGCATAGACTATGGAGCCCTTTGCTCTGCCAGTTACCAGCTGTTTCAGCTTGGGCAAATTACTTACTCTCTGTTTCTCATGTTCTCTATCTGCAAATACACTTGTTGTAAGGATTAAATGAGATATTGTACATAAAGTACTTTTGTTAACAAAAATAAATTTATAAGGCAGGAATTTCCATCTACTGAGAAGTATTGGGGAGAGAATTTTGTTTTTTGCTCCATGGATAGGAATGGGACAGTGACTGCATATGACTATGGTAAGGTCATGGTGGTGGTGAGGAGAGCAGAGAGGGCATAGAGGAGGGAGAAATGGGCATGCAAAGCAACTTCCCCAAGTCTTTTATCAATTTGCTTCCAAAATCCCCATCAAGAGGTTCTGCTTCAACTGGTCAGTAACTCATATTGCTTATGAGTTAGAATCCTAACCAATTATTACATCCTAGGGCAGTGTTCTATTTTACAATGAGATTAAACTATGCACAGTGTTCTGTATCTTGATTTCTTTATTTGATGATAACTCCCTCACACAAGTCTTACCTTGCTTTCTAGATTTCAGATTGGCTAGGAGGTGCATGCCAGTTTCTCCTAGTGTCCCTGCTCCTGTCCACCTCCAGGTGACAGAATGTTTAAGAAGAATTTATATTATTTAATCCATGCTAGGAGAGTAAACTGCCCACAATTAGTTCTCAGTTAGATAGAAAAATGAAATGATGAAATGTACCATTCTTCCAACATTCCTCCAGCCATTCTTCTTATTCACAGACATTTGGTATCCAGTAGCCAAATCTTCCCATTAAATATTTTGAGAGCATTTTAAATAGCATTTTTTTCTGTTGCATTTTTCTCTACTTGTCACTTCTCTGTTATCTACCGATAACAAGGCCTAAGAGACCAGTATCAGTACCATTACCTTCAATCAGAGTCAAAACCTTAGATCTGGAATCAAGAGAACCACTGAGATTTCAGCCAGTAATCTGTCCATAGGCACAGCCAATGATCAGAGCCAGCAATCATGAAGTAAGCAAAGTTAATATCTAAGATGTGAGCCAAGAGCCATAAAACAACATTGGCAGAGGAGAGGTGAGGAAGGGAAATGGGTGTCAAATGTAAGCCAAAGAAGTTACAAACACTTCATATCACCAGAACCACCCAGAAACCATTGCAAAACTAAACTGTTAGTCCTGCTTTAGGCACACCCTCCTTAAACACTGTTGACCAATGGCTGGTCCCTGAGGAGCAGTTAGTCTGAAAGAAAATAAGGAGGGTACTAAAGCTGCTTTGTTCTGTGGCTCCCATTCACCTATTTTCTAGTTTCCCTTGTCATGGTGTGCATTTCTAGTGTGAGCCTAGATGTGAGCCCTTCCTTCTTGAGCAAGTCACTGAAGCCCTATGAACCTCAGTTAGTGCATCTATATGATGATGATAGTAATTCTTACCTTCATAAGTTTGTTTTAGGAGTTATATCAGAATATATGTGAAAATCTTGAAGATTTGACAAAATAAAAATAAATTTTTCGGAAGAAAAGTTAAAAAAGATAAACATAAGATTGAAGAAAATATTTATGACAAATATTTAACAAAATGTTAGCACCCCAATAATCCAAAAATGCTCCCAAATCAATATGAAAAACACAAACAACACACACATAGAAAACAAAAAAAAAAACCAGCAAGGGTATACATAGGCAATTTGCAGAAGAAATGCCAGAGGCTCCATCTCATTAGGGATAAGGAAATTGCAAACAGAAAGATACCACTTTTCAGCTTGGCAAGAATTAAAAATATCGGTAATACCCATGTTGGCAAGAGTATGGAGAAAAAGGATACTCACATTCGCAGCTGAAAAGAGAGTAAACCATTTAGGTGGGCAATTTCCCTGTACTATTTAAAATGTGAATAACCTTTACTCTATCAGTTCTACTTCTAGTAAATTGTCAATCAGAAGTACTATCACAAGTTCATAAAAATACACATACAAGAATGTAGATTAAAACAACTAAATTAATGGTAAATAAATGTATGCCTATATTCAGGTATTTTATATTTATTCATTTGTTATATATGTTTATATAAACGTGCTTATATGTGCATAGAAATATAAATATATAAATATGTTTATATGTGCATATAACAAGGTCTGAAAGGCCGGGCGTGGTGGCTCACGCCTGTAATCCCAGCACTCTGGGAGGCCGAGGCATGTGGATCACCTAAGGTCAGGAGATTAAGATCATCCTGGCCAACATGGTGAAACCCCGTCTCTACTAAAAATACAAAAATTTTCTGAGCGTGGTGGCACGTGCCTGTAATCCCAGCTACTCAGGAAGCTGAGGCAGGATAATTGCTTGAACCAGGGAGTTGGAGGTTGCAGTGAGCCGAGATCATGCCACTGCACTCCAGCCTGGTAACAGAGCGAGACTCCATCTCAAAAAAAAAAAAGAAACAGAAAAAGGTCCAAAAGTTTTTACAGCTGCTAATGATATCTATTACAGGGAAACAGGATTAGATAACAAGAGTTGGAGTAGGAGGAACTTGTACTTTATATATTTTATTTAAATATATAAACTGCCATGTACCTCCTAGCCAATCTGAAATCTAAAAATAAGTAAGATTTGTGTGAGGGAGTAATCATCAAATAAAGAAAGCAACATACAGAAAACTATGCATAGTTTAATCCTCTTATAAGATAAAATACTACCCTATACTGTAATATTGGTTAGGATTCTAACTCATAAGCAGTGTAAGTTACTGGCCAGTTGAAGCAGAAACCTCTTGATAGGGATTTTGGAAGCAAACTGATAAAGACTTGGTGCAGTTGCTTTCAATGCCCATTTCTCCCTCCTCTCTGCCCTCTCTGCCCTCCTTACCACCACCATGACCTTACTATAGTTATATTCAATCACTGTCCCATTCCCAATTATGGGGAAAAGAGATAATTTTATATATATATATATATATATATATATATATATATATATATATATATATATATATATAAAATATATATTTGAGGTTCCCAAACCTCAAATTTTATATATATATATATCTCCCATAATTTTTCCCAACTGACATGAACTTCCTTCTTAACATTTTAAAAAAAAAAAGTTTTGCCAATTGTTAAAAAAAAAAGTATACTATTATTCTAAAATATACTTTATCAACCAAAAAAAAAATAATAAGGTGATACACAGTATGAAGTGTTACTATTCCTTGTCAGAATTTCTTACTTAAAATTATTTTAGAGTCAAGAAAATTTTTCTAAAAGTTGTTTCCAGCTTCCTATGCTTGGCATAAGGAAATGTGGTAATTCTAGATTTAAAATACAGAATTATAACACTATTTAGAAATGATATAATCAGAAACAAATTCCTGTAAATTTTTTCCTCTTCCACTATTATTCTCATGTTTAAAGCTTATTACAGACATTAATATTATTCCTAGAACATGAAGCTTTCCCTGACCTACTTGTTTTCTAAAATAATTACACCAAACTTAAATTTCCTTTTTTATATCTTCCCATTTTCTCAGTTTGTCAGATAATTTAAAATTTGAACATATTTCTCTCTAGTACAAGACCACCAGCTCAATTTTGTGACATTCTTTCCATTTTCAGTGAAGACAATATAAACATGTTATGATGTTATCAAAAAAATATGAATCATGAAAAACTGTGTTAAGCTCAGAGGCAAATGAAGCAACATTATCCAAAACTATTAGGTCAGTGCAATCTGCCTTTGGTGTGCCCATTTTCCTTCTGCACCCAATTTGCCTTTGGTGCTGCTTTCCAAGATACCCATATCCCTCCCAACAAAGCCTGCTTTCTGGAAAGGATGTGAAAAACAAATTTACATTGATTAGTAACAACAACAACAACAACAAAAAAAGGGAATACAGCTATAACTGCTAAATTTTAAAAATCAATTACTTTTATTCAACATGAACCCCCCACATTCCCGGGTATTTGATATGAGTTGAACCAAATTCATGGGCCCTGTCCTCAGAGAACATGGACAACAGATAAACAGGCAAACAGTACACTAAATTATAATAAATCCTATGATAGGGTTAAGACAGAGTGTTATGAGAGAGGGGGTCTAATCAAGTACAAACACTCAGAGAATTCTAGAAGAAGAAATATCTAAGCCACGGCTTGAAGAGTGAGTAGGCATTAACCAGACAAAAGTGGGTGGGAGGAAGGAAGTATGAAAAATGATTTATTGATACCTCTGAAATCACATCGCCCATTTTATCCAAAATACATGTCTGACCCTGATGAGCAATGATGTTGGGAACAAACTCCAACCCTTCTAACTTCCAGTTTCTTTCATCATTTGGAATACTATTTCCCTCACTTCTTCACCTCTCTTCAGCTTTGAGGGAGCATGGAAAACAATTGAACAAGTAAAATGAGAAGTCACAGAAATCCATAAGTACAAGGCAGAAAGTGAATAAGTATAGGCAGGCAGCTGGGAAAATTGTTTTCTAAAACTTTCTCTAGAGGACAAATGTTTGTGACAAAACAGAATTCCCAGCAACAGTGTATATGCCCCTAAAGATTATAGCTTTGGCAGGGCAGTAAATATTCAACCCCAATATCCAAACAGAACAAACATCTGGATACTCTCTGCCAAACCAAGATTACAAACTGTTACTACATCTTCTGAAGTAAAAATAATCAGCAATAAATTTACCCATTTCCAGTTAAGCAATACTTAGAGGGAAATTTATAGTTTTAAATGGCTCTATTAGAAAAGGAAAAAGATTTCTCAAATAAGTGACCTAAGTTTCTATCTTAAGAACCTAGAAAATGAAGAGTAAACTCAACCCAAAGCAAAGAGAAGAGAGGAAAAAAAATAAAGATTAGAGTTGTATTAGTCTGTTCTCATGCTGTTGATAAAGACATATTCGAGACGGGGTAACTCCAATTCACAGTACTACATGGCTGGGGAGGCCTCACAATCATGGCAGAAGGCAAATGAGGAGCAAAGTCATGTTTTACATGGCAGCAGGCAAGATAACTTATTCAGGGAACTCCCATTTATAAAACCATTAGATCTTGTGAGACTTATTCACTACCATGAGAACAGTATGGGGGAAACTGCCCACATGATTCCTTTATCTCCACCTGGCCCCACCCTTGACACACAGGGATTATTACAATTCAAGATGAGATATGGGTGGAGTCACAGCTAAACCATATCATTCTGCCTCTCCCCCCCACTCCCCCAAATCTCATGTCCTCATATTTCAAAACAAATTATGCCTTCCCAACAGTCCTCTAAAGTCTTAACTCATTTCAGCATTAACTTAAAAGTCCACAGTCCAAAGTCTCAACTGAGGCAAGGCAAGTCCTTTCCACCTATTAGCCTGTAAAATCAAAAGCCAGTTAGTTACTTCCTAGATACAATGAGGGTACAGGCATTGGGTAAATATACCCATTCCAAATGGGAGAAACTGGCCAAAACGAAGGAGCTACAGACCCTATGCAAATCCAAAATCCAATGGGGAAGTTAAATCTTAAAGCTCCAAAATGATCTCCTTTGACTCCATGTCTCACATACAGGTCATGCTGATGCAAGAGGTGGGCTCCCACAGCCTTGGGCAGCTCCATCCCTGTTGCTTTGCATGGTACACCCCACCTCCTGGCTACTTTCACAGGCTAGCATTGAGTGTCTGTGGCTTTTCCAGTGCATGGTGCAAGCTGTCGGTGAATCTACCATTCTGGGGTCTGGAGGATGATGGCCCTCTTCTCACAGCTGCCGTACGCAGTGCCCCAGTGGAGACTCTGTGTGGGGGCTCTGAACCCACATTTCCCTTCCACACTGCTCTAGCAGAGGTTCTCCATGATGGTTCCACCCCTGCAGCAAAATTCTGCCTGGACATCCAGGCCTTTCCATACATCCTCTGAAATCTAAGTGAAGGTTCCCAAACCTCAATTCTTTACTTCTCTGCACCTGTGGACCCAAAGCTATGTGGAAGCTGCCAAGGCTTAGGGCTTGCACCCTCTGAAGTAATAGCCTGAGCTGTATGTTGGCTCCTTTTAACCACAGCTGGAGCAGCTAGGACACAGGGCACTAAGTCACAAGGCTGCACACAGCAAAAGTGGCCCTGAGCCTAGCCCACAAAACCATTTTTCCCTCCTAGGCCTCTTGGCCTGTGAAGGGAGGGGCTGCTATGAAGGTCTCTTACTTGCCCTGGAGACATTTTCCCCATTGTCTTGGTGACTAATATTTGGCTTCTTGTTAATTATGCACATTTCTGCAACAGGCTTGAATTTCTCCTCACAAAATGGGTTTTTCTTGTCTATTGCATTGTCAGGCTACAAATTTTCCAAACTTTTATGCTCTGCTTCCTCTTGAATACTTTGCCACTTAGATATTTCTTTTGCCAGATACCCTAAATCATATCTCCCAAGTTCCAAGTTCCACAGATCTCTAAGGCAGAGGAAAAATGCCACCAGTTCCCAACAAGTTCCTCCTCTCCATCTGAGACCACCTCAGTCTGAACCTTCTTGTCCATATCACTATCAGCATTTTGCTCAAAGCCATTCAACAAGTTTCTAGGAAGTTCCAAACTTTCCTACATCTTCCTGTCTTCTGAGTACTCTAAACTGTTCCAACCTCCGCCTGTTACCCAGTTTCAAAGTCACTTCCACATTTTCAGGTATCTTTACAGCAGCGCCCCACTACTCGGTACCAATTTACTATATAAGTCTGTTCTCATGCTGCTGATAAAGACATACAGTAATTTGCAAAGAAAGGAGGTTTAATTGACTCACAGTTCCACGTGCCTGGGGAGGCCTCACAGTCATGGCAGAAGGCAAATGAGGAGCAAAGTCACATCTTGTATGGCAGCAGGTAAGAGAGCTTGTGCAGGGGAAGTCCCATTTATAAAGCCATCAGATGTTGTGAGACTTATTTACCACCATGAGAACAGTGTGGAAGAAACTACCACCATGAGAACAGTGTGTAAGAAACTGCCCCCATGATTCAATTATCTCCACCTGGCCTCACATGTGGATTATTACAATTCAAGGTGAGATTTGTGTGGGGGTACAGCTGAACCATATCGAGTGCAAATCAATTAAATGAACAATAGAAAAGCAACAGAAAAAAAATGTTAAAATCTTCTCTAAAATGTTCAAAAAATTGTCAAACATTTAACAAGATCCACTGTGAAAAAAAGAGGACAGATCATCAAAATCATGAATGAAAGAGGGCACATCACCATTGATCCTACAAAAATTTTTAAAAATGTAAATGAGTATTATGAACAAATTTATGCCAATAAATTAGACAACTTGGGTGAAATGAACAAATTCCTAGAAAGAAAAATTATCAAAACAGGCTCAAGGAAACAGAAAAGTTGAACAGGCCTATAATGAGTAAAGATTAAATTAGTAATTAAAAATCTTCACTCAAAGAAAAGCCAAGTCCCAGCTGGCTTTACTGGTGAATTCTATTAAACATTTAGGATGAAATAATGCCAGTCCTTCACAAACTCTTCCAGTAACTGAAGATGCAGAGAATACTTCCCAACTCATTCTATAAGTTCAGTATTTCCCTGCAAGTACTTCTAAACCCAGTTGAAACAAAACCCAGAAGAGTAGAACTCAGTTGGTTCTCATAAGTCTGAGTTTCTTAAGGCTATCTGGGAAGCTAGAAATTTTATCCAACTACAGGTTAAGAAAACTCTAGAACCAACCTGAATCTCAGAAGTCCTTGAAATATTTAAGGCCATTATCATGGGGAAATTAAGAATAGCTACCTTCAAAATCCATGAGGTAACATATTAGGACGTTTTGGCTTGCAGCACAATACTGGAATCAAATCATGAGAGCTAGACCTCGCAGTTCTTAAATTACTGTGTAGACTTTGGATGTGCTTATTTGTTTAGGTGGTATCTCATATTTCAGGTTATTACATCTATGGAAAAGAGATGATTTTCCAGTTTAAATAAAATATTAAAGAATATAATACAAAAATACTTTTTTTCCTCTCTCCTCCTCTCTTACGTGTTTACATTTGTTACATGCCACTACAGTTAGAGCTATATAGTACCAATACTCAATTTTCTTCCCAGTTGTGAGTGATGCTAAGAAAAGTATTTAGCTAAAAATCAGCATAAAATTGCAATAGTCACATCTAGTATTTACTTAGTACTCAGTGTTTTCATGTATCATCTCATCTAGTGCTCACAATGTTCATGTTTGTTCTTATCTAAAGAGGGTTACACAGACAACCACTATAAGAGTAGCAGCTTCTCATATGGTAACATGAAAAAAAAAACTATACTTACTTGAACAAATAAAATTGGGATAATTTGTCCATAGCAAGGAGAGGGAAAGTGGGATAGAGGCAGTGAAACAAAAAGAGTCTGCGTATCTAGGCATTAAGGAGGTTTGAGGAAAGTGTAAAGCAAGGTTTTACAGCACTGTTATCCAGAGCAATTTAGAAAGAGATGTCTAAACGCTTTTTAAAAAGGTTTTCTGTGCATTAAGAATGTAATAACACCAAAAGCATTATCCACAAAAGAAAAAAAACTGATAAACTAGACTTCATCAAAATTAAGAATTTCTGCTGCTTGAAGGATATTCACAGAATGAAGACAAGCCAAACTGGGAGAAATTATTTGCAATTCGCATATCTGACAAATGACTTGGATCTAGAATATGAAGAACTCTCAAAACTCAATAATTAGTAAACAACCAAATTTTTTAAATGGACAAAATATTTGAACATACACTTCTGCAAAGAAGATATACTGATGGCAAAAAATACATGATATGATGCTCAACACTGTTATTCATTAGTAAAATGTGAATTAAAACTGCAGTGAGATACTACTACCTATGATCTAAAAAGGGCAAAAATTAAAATACTTGTAAAATACTTTGGCTATTGAGATAAAAGATAATTCTTTTTTATTGTAGTAAGAACATTTAGCATGACATTTACCATTTTAAAAAATCAAGTATATAATTCAGTATTGTTAACTACAGGTACAATGTTGAACAGCAGATGCCTAGAACTCATTCATCTTGTAACTGAAATTTTATACCCATTGGATAGCAAATCCCCATTTACTACCCCAGGACCCCAGCCTTTGGCAACCACCATTCTATTTCCTGATTCCATTGGTTTGGCTATTTTAGATAATTTGTATATGTGGAATAATACAGTATTCATCTTTCTGTGACTGGTTTATTTCACTTAGTGTAATGTCCTCCAGTTTCATCCATGTTGCTGTATATTTCAAGATTTCCTTATTTTGTAAGGCTGAATAATATTTCACTGTACATATTTACTACACATTCTTTGTCAATTCATCCACCCATCAATGGACATTTAGGGTGTTTCCACATCCGTTGTTGTGAATAATGCTGCAATAAACGTGGGAGTGAAAATATCTCTTCAATATCCTGTCCTCAATTCTTTTGTATAGGTATGCAGAAGTGGGATTGCTAGATAATATGGTATTTTTATTTTTAACTCCTTTTTTTTTTTTTGAGATGGAGTCTCGCTCTTGTCACCCAGGCTGGAGTGCAGAGGTGCTACCTCGGCTCACTGCAACCTCTGCCTCCCGGGTTCAAGCGACTCTCCTGCCTCAGCCTCCTGAGTATCCGGGATTACAGGCACACACCACCACACCCGGCTAATTTTTGTACTTTTAGTAGGGACGGTGTTTTGTCATGTTAGCCAGGCTGTTCTCAAACTCCTGACCTCAGGTGATTCACCTGCCTCAGCCTCCCAAACTGCTGGGATTATAGGCATGAGCCACCGTGCCAGGCGTATTTTTAATTTTTTGAGGAAATGTCATATCTTTCATAGTGACTGCAACTATTTCACATTCCTACCAGCTGAGTACAAGGGTTCCAATTTCCACACATTCTTGCCATTCTTTTGCTCCTTTATTTTATAATGGCCATCCTAACAGATATGAGGTGATTTCTATCTCATTGTAGTTTGACATGCATTTCTCTTATGAGTAAAGTTGTTAAGCATCTTTTCATATATCTGTTGGCCATCTGTATGTCTTCTTTTAGAAATGCCTATTCAAGTTCTTTGCCCATTTTTTTTTTTTTTTTTTTTTTTTTTTTTTTGAGACGGAGTCTCGCTCTGCCGCCCAGGCTGGAGTGCAGTGGCCGGATCTCAGCTCACTGCAAGCTCCGCCTCCCGGGTTCACGCCATTCTCCTGCCTCAGCCTCCCGAGTAGTTGGGACTACAGGCGCCCGCCACCGCGCCCGGCTAGTTTTTTGTATTTTTTAGTAGAGACGGGGTTTCACCGTGTTAGCCAGGATGGTCTCGATCTCCTGACCTCGTGATCCGCCCGTCTCGGCCTCCCAAAGTGCTGGGATTACAGGCTTGAGCCACCGCGCCCGGCCCTTTGCCCATTTTTAAATCACATTTTTTTTGCTATTGAGTTACAGAAGTTCCTTATATATTTTAGATATTAACCTCATCAGATAAATAGTTTGCAATATTTTCTTCCATTCCATAGGCTGTCTTTTCAGTCTGTTGTTTCCTTTGCTGTGCAGAAGCCTTTTTATTTGATGTAGTCTCACTTACTTTATGCTTTGTTGTCTGTGCTTTTGGTGTCATATCCAAGGAACCATTGCTAATGCCAATGTAATGAAGGTCTCCTCCTGTGTTTTCTCCTAGTGGTTATGCAGTTTTAAGTCTTATGTTTAAATATTTACCCTACTTTGCATTAATTTTTGTCCACGTGTAAGAAAAGGGTCCAATTTCACTGTTTTGCATGTGAATATCCAGTTTTACCAACACTATTTATTGAAGAGACTATCTTTCTCTCATTGCCTATTCTTGGCACAGTTGTTGAAGATAGATTGACCATAAAAGGGTCAACTGGGTTTATTTCTGAGCTCTCAATTCTGTTCCATTGGTATATGTCTGTCTGTATGCCAGTACCATACTGATTTATTTACAGTAGCTTTGTAATAATATATTTTGAATTCAGGAAGTGTATGTCCTCCAACTTTTTTTTTTTTTCTTTCAAAAGATCATTTTGGTTATTTAGGGTCCTTTGTGGTTACATATAGATTTCAGAATTATTTTGTCTATTTCTATAAATAAAAAATTCCACTGGAATTTTGATAGAGATAGAATTAAATGCAGAGACTGCATTGGGTAGTATGGACATTTTAATAATATGAAATCTTCCAAAAATCTACGCAATACCATTCAGGACATACATGCCGGCAAAGATTTCATGACAAAATTGCCAAAAATAATTCGCAACAAAAGCAAAAATTGACAAATGGGATCTAATTAAACTAAAGAGCTTTTGCACAGCAAAAGAAACTAACATCAGAGCAAACAGGCAACCTACAGAGTGGGAGAAAAATTTTCCAATCTATGTGTCTGACAAAGGTCTAATATCCAGAATCAACAAGGAACTTAAACAAATTTACAGGACAAAAAAAAAAAAAAAAAAACCAACCCCATTAAAAAGTGGGCAAGAGACATGAACAGACACTTCTCAAAAGACGACATTCATGCAGCTGACAAACATATGAAAAAAGCTCAACATCACTGATCATTAAAGAAATGCAAATCAAAACCATAATGAGATACCACCTCATGCCAGTCAGAATGGCAATTATAAAAAAGTCAGCTGGACGTGGTGGCTCATGCCTGTAATCCCAGCACTTTGGGAGGCCAAAGTGGGTGGATCACGAGATCAAGAGATAGAGATCATCCTGGCCAACATGGTGAAACCCTGTCTCTACTAAAAATACCAAAAAAAAAAAAAAAAAATTAGCTGGGCATGGTGGTGCATGCCTGTAGTCCCAGCTACTTGGGAGGTTGAGGCAGGAGAATCGCTTGAACCTGGGAGGTGGAGGTTGCAGTGAGCTGAGATTGCGCCACAGCACTCCAGCCTGGTGACAGAGCCAGGTTCCATCTCCAAAAAAAAAAAAAAGAATGTCAAGAAACAACAGATGCTGGCATGGTTGCAGAGGAATAGGAATGCTTTTACACTGTTGGTGGGAATGTAAATTAGTTTAACCATTGTTGAAGATGATGTGGCAATTCCTCAAAGATCTAGAACCAGAAATAACATTTGCCCCAGCAATCCCATTACTGGGTATATACCCAAAGAAATATTAATCATTCTGTTACAAAGATGCATGCACATGTATGTTCACTGCAGCACTATTCACAATAGTAAATACATGGAATCAACCAAAATGCCCATCAATGATAGAATGGACAAAGAAAATGTGGATAGATACACAATGGAATACTATGCAGCCATAAAAAGGAACCAGATCATGTCCTTTCCAGGGACATGAATGGAGCTGGAAGCCATTATCCTCAGCAAACTAACACAGGAACAGAAAACCGAGCACCACATGTTCTCACTTATAGGTGGGAGTTGAACAATAAGAACACATGGACACAGGGAGGAGAACAACATACACTGGGGCCTGTCGGGGGTGGGGTGGGGGAGGGAGAGCATTAGGCAACACAGCTAATGCATGCTGGGCTTAATACATAGGTGATAGGTTGATAGGTGTGGCAAACCACCATGGCACACATTTACCTATATAACAAACCTGCACAATCTGCACATGTACCCTGGAACTTAAAATACAAAATAAGGTTAAAAAAATAATATTCAGTCTTCCAATCCATAAACACGAGCTGTCTCTCCACTTATGTGTGTCAAATTTGTGTCATCACTGTTTTGTTATTTTCTGTGTACAAGTTTTTCACCTCCTTAGTCAAGTTTGTAACTATATATTTTATTCTTTTTGATGCTATCATAAGTAGGATTGTTTTCTTAATACCTTTTTGGATAGTTCATTGTTAGTGTATAGAAACAAAACTGACTTTTATATGTTGATTTTGAATCCTAAAACTTTACTCAATCCACTTAAGAGTTCCAAAAGTTTTTTGTTTTTGTTTTTGTTTTGTTTTTTTTTTTTTGGTGGAATCCTTATAATTTTCTACATGTAAGATAATGTCATCTGCCAACAGAAATAATTTTTACTTCTTCCTTTCTGATTTGGTTGACTTTTCTATTTCTTGCTTATTTGCTCTGGCTAGGACTTCCAATATAATTCTGAACAGAAGTGATGAGAGTTGGCATTATGCACCGTTCCCAATCCTAGAGAAAAAAATTTCAGTTTTTCATCATTATATATAATGTTAAATGTGGGCTCTTCATATATGGCCATTATGTTGAGGTAATGTCCTTCTTTTCCTAGTTTATTGAGTTTTGATCATAAAAGGGTGTTGAAATTTGTCAAATGGTTTTTTCTGCATCTATTGAGATAATTATGACATTTTTATTCTTCATTCTGTTTATGGGGTATATTGCATTAACTGATTTTTGTAGGCTGAATCATCCTTGCATCCCAGGAAAAATCCCATCTAATCATGGTGTATTATCCTATTAATGTGCTCTTTCATTCAGTTTGCTAGTACTTTGTTAAGGATTTTTGCATCTATGTTTATCCAGGATATTGGCCAGTAGTTTTCTTTTCTTGTAGTATCTTTGTATGGCTCTGGTATCAGGGTAATGCTAGCCTCATAAATGAACTTGGAAGTGTTCCCTCATCTTCAATGTTTTTGGAAGAGTTTGAGAAGGACTGGTATTAGTTCTTCTTTAAATGTTTGGAAGAATTCACCAGTGAAGACATCTAGCACTAGGCTTTTTGTTGGGAGGTTTTTGATTACTGATTCAATCTCTTTACTCATTATTCGTCTGTCCAGATTTTCTAATCCTTCATGAGTGAGTCTTGGTAGACTGATATATCTAAGAATATGCCCATTTCTTCTAGGTTTTTCAATTTGTTTGCATTTAATTGTTTATAGTAGTCTCTTATGATTCTTTGTATTTATGTGGTGTCAGTTGTAATGTCTCTTCTATCATTTATAATTTTATTTATTGGAGTCCTCTCCCCTTTCTTGGTTAATCTTGCTAAAAGTTTGTTGATTTTGTTGATTTTTTTTTAAAATCACTATTAGTTTTGTTGGTCTTTTCCATTGTTTTCTATTCTCTATTACACTTACTTCTGCTCTAATCTTTATTTCCTCCCTTTCTACCTTTGGGCTTAGTTTGTTCTTTTTCTAATTCTTTGAGGTATAAAGTTAGGTTACTTGAGATCTCTTTCTTTTTTAATATAGACATTTATCACTATCAACTTTTCTCTTGGGATCACTTTTGCTGCATCTTATAGGTTTGGTATGTTGTGTTTTCATTTTCATTTGTCTCAAGATATTTTCTAATTTCCCTTATGATTTCTTCTTTGATTCATTAGCTATTCAGGGGTATGTTGTTTAATATCACATATTTGTGAATTTTCCAATTTTCCATCTACTGTTTATTTCTAGTTTCCATTCCACTGTGATCAGAAAAGATACTTGGTATGATTTTAATATTCCTAAATTTGCTAAGACTTGTTTTGTGACTAAACATATTATCTATCCTAGAGAATGTTTGGTACATTTGAGAAAAATGTATATTCCTCTGTTGTTGGGTTAAATAATTGATATACATGTGTTAGGTTCATTTGGTCTATAGTGTTTTTCAAGTCAGCTGTTTCCTTATTGATTTCTGTCTGGATGTTCTATTGATTATTGAGAGTGAGATACTGAAGAGTCCCACTACTATAGGATTGTCATCTACTTCTCTCTTCAATTCTGTCAATGTTTGCTTTAAATATTTAAGTGCTCTCATGTTGGATGCATATATATTTATAATTCTCATATCTTCTTGGTGAATTGACTCTTATTATTATATAACATTCTTTGTCTCTTGTAACAGTTTATGACTAAAAGTCTATTTTGTCTTATATAAGTATAGCCACTGTACTCCCTTTTGGTTACCATCTACATCGAATATATTTTTCTATCCCTTCAATTTTAGCCTATGTGCATGTTTAAATTTAAAATGAGTTTCTTATAGACTATATATATATATATATATATATATATATATATATATATATATAGTTGATCTAGTCTGCTATTCAACCTCCTATTGAATTTTTTAGTTCAATTACTGCATTCTTCAGCTTCAAGATTTGTTTGGGAGTGTGTGTGAGTATATGTGTGTGTATGTGTATATGTATGTGTATCCACTTCATATATATACACACATCCATTTCATATATAGATCCATTAAATGCATACATGCATATAAATATCCATATATATCCATTTTATATATATATGTGTGTGTGTATATATATGTGTGTGTACTACACACACACACAAATTTATCTATGTTGAAATTTTCACTCTGTTAACACATAGTTCTCCTGATTTCATTGATCATGATATGGTTTGGATGTTTGTCACCTCTAAATCTCATGCTGAAAGGTAATCCCCACTGTTGGAGGTGGGGCCTGGTAGTAGATGTTTGGGTCATGGAGGTGGATCCCTCACGAGTGGCTTCATCACTCCTCACAGTAATGAGTGAATTCTTGCTCTCATTTCACACAAGATCTGGTTGCTTAAAAGAGTGTGGCACTTCCCCTCCTCTCTCTCTTGCTCCCATTCCCTCTATGTGATATGGGACTGCTCCCCTGTCACCTTCCACCATGAGTGGAAACTTCCTGAAGCTCTCACCAGAAGCAGATACTAGCACCATGCTTCCTGTACAGCCTGCAAAACCATGAGCCAAAATAAACCTCTTTTCTTTATAAATTACCCAGTCTCAGCTATTCCTTTATGGTCACACGAATAGACCAACACAATCATCATTATGATTATTATTTTGAATTATCTGTCAGAGAATTCAGGTAAGTCATATACAGTCATCCCTGGATTATCCATCAGGGGTTGATTCCAGGACCTTCCACGGATACCAAAATCCATGAATGCTCAAGTCTCTGATATAATACGGGATGGTATTTGCATATAATCTATGCATATTCTCCCATGTATTTTAAATTATCTCTAGATTACTTATAATACCTATACAATGTAAATGCTATGTAGACAGTTGTTATATTATTTAGGGAATAATAACCCCAAAAAGTATGCATATGTTCAATACAGATGCAATTATTTTTACTTTCAACATGCATATATTGCATGATGCTGAGCCTGGGGATACAAATTTTTAAAAAATATTTTTGATCTGTCATTGGTTGAATCCATGGATGCAGCACCCACAGATATGGAGGGCAAACACTGTATCTCCAATTTATTAGAGTTGGTTTCAGGAAATTTACTTTATTCCTTTGTGTGGGACATATATCCCTGTTTCTTTATTTTCCTTGATTCTTCGTGATGGTATCTGTGCATTAGAGAACAGTTACCTTTCCCAGACTGGCCTTGTATATGTAAAGGCCCTCTTCAATCAGCCTAGCTAGAAATTCTGGGGACTTTTCAAACCTGTGTCCTGGTTCAACCTGCTTTCTTTGCTCTTAGCCACCCTTAGGCATCAAGATTATGCTGGGTCCAGTCAGCATTCCAAGATAAATGAGACTGAACCTAGTCTCTTAGGCAGCCTCTGGAAAAGTTGGATCTTTGGATGCTCTATCCAACTCTTTCCCTCCCCAAGAAAAATCTGGGATGCAGGATTTTTTGCCCATTTGCTCTGTATTGAGTCATGGAAAGTGGCTATGAGAGCTGCTAGTTCAAACTACAGTCTTCATCTGCACTGGTCCCCAGGCAGCAAAGTATGCTGGGTGCCTCAGTTCCCCATAAGAGCCAAGAAAGAAATTATTCTTTGGCAGCCCACAGAGAAGATGGGGCGTTGGATGTGTGATCCAGCTCTTTCCCTCCCCAGAGGGAAGCTGGGGAAAAGGGTATTTTCATCTGCTTGTTCTGTGTAGAGCCAGGGGAAGGAGCTATGACAACTGCCAGCCCAAATCACCACCTCTGTTCTCAGTGGCCCCAAGTGGCTAGAATATGCCAGGTCCCATCAGTGCTCTAAGTCAGGCAAGACAGACAGTAGTCCTTTGGGCAGGCCCCAGGCAAGTTGGGGTATTGGACACATGGTCAAACTCTATCTCATCCAAGGGAGAAGCTGGGATCTAGAGTTATTCACCTATTCACTCTGTGCTGAGCTGGGGTTGGGGGTTATGGTAATAGCCAGCCTAAACCACCACGTCTGATCTCACTGGTTCCAAGGCTGCTATAATATGACAGGCCCTGTCAGCATCCCATAACAGGCAAAACAGGATCTAGTCTTTAGTGCACCTCCAGAGAAGTTGAGGCATTGGATGTGTGGTCCAACTCATTTTCTCACCAGGAAAAATTTGGGAGCTGGGTTTTTTCATCCATTCGCGTTGTGCTGAGTTGGGGGCATGGGCTATGGTGACAACCAGTCCAAACTGCCATCTTTTTTCTCACTGGTGCCCAAGCAGCTAAACTATGCCTGGTCCTGTCAGCACTCCAAGACAGTCAAGACATATAGCAGTCTTCTCAGTAGTCCCCAAAAAAGTTGAAGTATTAGACACATGGTCCAACTCTTTCCATTCCCAAGGAGAAACTGAGAATTAGGAGGTTTCTTTCTGATTGTATGGCACTGTGCCAGGGTAGCTTCTTATGAAAGGGTATCCTGAATTTCAATATCAGTTTTAATGTGGCTGGTTTCACACTCACCCAGGATATAAGAGCCTCTCAATAATTTTCTGGATGTCTCAAAAAAGGAATTTGTCCATGTTTTGCTGTTAAACAGATGTGTTTGTGCAGGAAAGGAGAGTCTAGAGCTTCCTATCCTTCATCCTTGCTCAATTATTTCTTATTTAAAAAAAATCTGCTTGAGTTTTAAGTTGTTGGCCTAATATTCCTTGTGGACACTACTTTAATGAGCATAGTTTGAATTATCTTAGCCAAATAAAACCAATAATAGCAACAAAAAGGGCTCTCATTGCTTCTTAACTATCTAGTAAACAATATAAACAAGGCTATGGCATGTGGGAGAAATGGCTTTAGGGGCAAATACCATGCTACATTTCCTTCTTAAAGCCATAGGTCTTACAGGCTGAGGGCATCTCTGGCATTGACACTGCAGTGCCTTGAACCTTGTAGTCTTAGATATGTGAGAAAACAATATTTAGAGTTCATCACATTGTTTTATTTGGCATTACCCTGACACTGCTCAATCATTTTGTAAATCTTAGGGGTGCCAAGTCTACATGTTTCTGATTTAGTTCCACTTAGCAAATCAAAGTGCTGTTTTACAAGTGCTATTTGAGATTTAAGACAATACTCAAATGGTATCCTTTGAAATAAGGAGACTGAGTCAGAAGCCATCATTCAAGTGGCAGATGGGTTAAAGATGCTTTATATAAACCAGCTCTATCAGTTTCCACTAAAGCCGATGCTCTTGCCAAATGCATTCTCTTAGCATATACAATAAGGTTTTTTTCACATTTATAGGCCAAAATTCCTCTTACAGACACATCTTGGTTCAGTTTATTTGGAATAAGTACCTATCTCTTATATAATGCTGACTGTAGAATATTTGAAGCTATGTTTCTTGAATTCTAAAATTTTAAATTTTATATTTTTAGTAGAGATGGGGTTTCACCATGTTGGCCAGGCTGGTTTCAAACTCCTGGCCTAATGATCTGCTCGCCTCGGCCTCCCAAAGTGCTGGGATTACAGGAGTGAGCCACTGCACCCGGCCTCAGGCCTTCCTGATTCATGAGTAAACCAAAAGTAGAGAATGTTGGTAGAGTGTGCAAACATCAGAAGATAAAGTAAAAAACTGTTAAACTTGCACAGCATTTCCATTGTTCTGGTAAGAAAGAAATACATACGCATGTATGAACTATAAAATCCTGTGGTTCCACATACAAGTTAAATGCTCTTTTGTTTGTGTTTAAAACTTGCATTGCACAATATAAAGATGGATAGTGGTCCATCTTCTCCCATGTAATGTTTCAATCACTTTACAACATTGCCATTTAACGTTTAGCGTATATGCTGAATTGAGAACTCATAAACTCTCTAAGTCTCAGGTGCCTCATCTGCAAAACAGGAATAATGATATTTTACAGGATGTGCTAAAGATTTAAAATAATTCTTTAAAGCCCTTAGCATAGTATCTGGATATATTAGGCACTCACTAGTAACTCAAGTAGCTACTAGAGTACTATTCTACTACTACTAAAGATGATGATGATGATGAGATAATGCAATTTCTTTTTTTTTTTTTTTTTTTTTTTTTTTTTTTGAGACGGAGTCTCGCTTTGTCACCCAGGCTGAAGTGCAGTGAGGCGATCTCGGCTCACTGCAACCTCCGCCTCTTGGGTTCACGCCATTCTCCTACCTCAGCCTTCCGAGTAGCTGGGACTACAGGCCCCTGCCACCATGCCCGGCTAATTTTTTGTATTTTAATAGAGATAGGGTTTCACTGTGTTAGCCAGGAAGGTCTCGATCTCCTGATCTCCTGATCCTCCCGCCTTGGCCTCCCAAAGTGCTGGAATTACAGGCGTGAGCCACCCCGCCCAGCCAATGATGATACAATTTCTTAAAGCTACCAATTCATTTTCAGACAGGTTTATTGCAAAGCCCTTCCACACAGTGAACTAAAATGTGTTTCCTTTAAATTGTACCATGGTTAATCTTTCTTCCAAAGCAATGACATAATCTGTCATTTACAGTCTATAAAAGCTGCTGCACACAAATTTATAAAGGGGCAGAGATGGTAAAGAAAGGGTAGGGGCCTGCTACATGCGGTCACCACGTCAATGAGAAGAAAACTTCACCCTAACCCTAAATCTAAACTTGCCAGGAAAAAAAAAAGTCTAAAATACATAAACATTAGAAAATTAAAGCTCTCGGTGTACAGACAATCAGCTGGAAAGTTCCCAAAAGACCTCAAAGATAATTACAATGGAATAATTCATGAGCACAATAACAAACTGAGACATGGAGTGAAAAAGTTGCTGCACAGACCATTTCATATCTTTGTTAAGGCTGAGCACCCCAGTTAAGCTTCTGAATGTTGGACAATCTGTCTGTTGCTATTGCTTTCTTAGAAGTTCATGGGTAAGGGGTCATTCATTCTATATTATAGCTGAGAGGTATAGCTAACCCTACTTTCATCCACCTTATATATCCAGCTTCAGCTACATTGTTAGACCACATAAATGTCAACAGAAAAAGTTGAAGAAAGACTATTATTTCTACCCTATTTTCTAGGAGGCTTGAAGTTCCTACTTACCCAGACCCTAAGTTAAGGCTTACAGCCTTAACATGCGAAATACAAAAATAACTGAATTTCAAAAATAAATTATGCCATTTAGTAGCAAAACAAATAAACATGATTTTTATATGCAGAAACACATAAAAGAAGAGAACAGCAAAGAGATACAAATTCATTTTACAGCACTGAGGAAGCCTTTATTTAGAGATCTCTACTTTGGGCCTCTACAACTAAAACAAGATTTGGGGAACTGAGAAGATGTTTCGAGGAATAAAGTTTTAGGAAATAGACACTACATAGAAATTCAAAAGCAACCAGACATGTTTCATTTAGAGAAGCCAAGCCTTCAAGCATATAAAGGGATATTACAGCTATCCTATTTCCATTGAGAATGGGACAAAGGAACAGCTTTACATTACTAGCAGGAGGTCTTTAGATCAAAAATCAGAATTCATATCTCAAGGGATGTGAAACACTGGCAAAGGCTGTCAAAAGACATACGGATTCTCCTACTCTATAGACTTTCATGAAAAGAGTATCCATCTTTCTAACATGATTTAAGTGGATTTCTGCCCAAAGGAAAATGTGAACTAGATAACCTCAAGGTCACTATTCTACAAATTTTGTAATCAAAGGTATGGGTTTTCTTTTCCTTATACTCACAGAGTTATTTTTAAAGTTAGAGACTTCTAACTTTAAAAAAATAGGGCATTTCCAAGTACCTGAAGTAAATCACATAATAGGTCTAGGAGGTCCCTTTTAAGTCTCTTCTTCCATTTTTTATAAGATCTTACATTTAGATAGCATTTCACAATTTACAGTGGGATTTCAAATATTTTACTTCTTTATTTTATATGACATGGTACCCCAGATTTACTGCCTAAGCTTGAAGGATTAAAAATCGGGGTGGCAGGGGATACAGGTAGAGATCAGAAATCTAGGTTTTAAATAGGACAAGTTCTCTATTCCTCAACTATCTTTTCATTTATTTTTCTTGGGAAGAGGTATTTGTTGAGAGGGACTCAAGTTTCTTTTCCTCCAACAAATATGCTTTTGGTGCCAATAATAGAAAAGAAAATGTCTTGAAGGAAAAAGAATAAAAGTCAAAGACAATGTGAATTTTGCAAAAGACTGGAAATACCTGAGCCAGAAGTCACTGTTCATCTGCAAGTCTGGACTAAAGGCCCAAAAAAACCATATGGGAATGTGTAAAAGTCTTTTTTTTTTTAAGTAATTGCCCAAGGTTTTTTCTCAAGAGTCATTTCAGACTCAGTTATCCCATTTTTGATCTGAAACAGAAAATACAGCTATTGGAAAAGGGCTGTCATTCACAGCCAGCTTAGAAGTCTAAGACTTATTTGGCTTGTGCCCTTTGCAGCAAGGACCATAAAACTCAATTCCTCCCCATCCTGAAATAAATGCTAGGCAGAGTAATGCAGAACGTCAACAGAATGCCACAGAGAAGCATTTGCTTTTCTTGGTAACCAGTGCATTTAAGGGCACTGAAGTCCATATTTTCAATTCTCAAGAACTAAGAACAAAACAGCTATTTCAGGTTATTTTTTTCCCCTAAGAAGAGTGCTAGGGGGAAATTAAAATGTAAAGTGGACTTTCTTTTCTATGCAAATATGTGTTGGCCCCTTTCACTGACAAATCACAAGGTGTACATTTGTTCCCAGGTAGGTCAAAGTTCCTAAAAGAGGAAGGATCCAAACGTTCTCAGGGTATGAGTTTTCTTTTCCTTATACTCAGAGAGTTATTTTTAAAGTTAGAGACTTCTGCAAACAACACCACACTGAGTTTCCCTGGAGAACCATTTTTGCTGCACAGGTTGGCTCCACTGGTTTGCATGAGGCCATCAATTTGAACTTTACCTCTTCAAGGGACAAAACTCTAAAAGGCAAAAACAAAAAACAAAAACAAAATTCTAGTAAAGCTAGGCAGAGACAGAACCTCTTGTAAATGCTAGTCTTTGATTGCCAGCAAACAACGCAATTGTATTTAAAGAAGTAAACAGTAAAACCTGTAAACATAAGCCTGTGGACCAACCTGCCCCTGTTACCACTGCCTGACACACAGAAGGTACATTAAAAAGTAACAAACTCAGCAGTGAGAAAGAACAGCTTTGCCTATTTTGTAATTCTCCCTCTCCTAAATTTACATACTTCACACCTCCAGCTCAAAGTACACCTTTGACTACCAACTTTCCCTTACCTCTAGCACTTCTCATTCTCTTCACTTCTATTACCTTTCTCCTCCATCACCCTTCATGTGGCCTGTAGGTGCAAAGCAAGGGGAGGGAGTTGTGCAAGCCAGGTGCAGGAATCTGCAAGTGCATCCAGAGTGAGATGCTAGTGTGCTTTAGCACTCCCCAGCAGCAGCAAAGACAAATCCAAGATGGGTCTCTCTTACTAGGTGCAGCCATGACTGCTCAGTATTGAATCATGGAAGAGGAAGGGAACCTAGAACTTGTTTAGACCAACTTCTCATTTTCATAATAAAGAAAATGAGGTCTAGAGAAGTAGAGTAATTTGTCCAAGCACCTGTATTTGTAGCTAACACCAAGGCCCAGGTATATGTGCCAGCACCATAGTTTGCCAGGCTGGGGCTAGCTGCATGCCTGTGCTTTAAACCTACATCATCTCTAAGCAAAAGAAGACTCCTGCAAGAAGATAAGAACTGAAAGCTGTTTCTGCTTCATGGTGTCTCTTTTTCTCACACAAAGATTTTTACATCTCTTCTTTTCACCTTGAGTATGACATCTATCATACTGCTTCATAAACCTGTTTACTCAGCATTAAAACCTTCCTAAACGAGTAAGGAATCATATTTATTAAAAGTATTGAGAGAAGGTTAAAAAATAAAAACTGGGTATGTGTTTGTGATATTATATCTGAGCCTATTTTTAAGTGAAATGACTAGAATTTTATCCTGTTATGGACTGAGATTAGACAAAACCAGTAAGAAATGTGAAGTACTTTCAGGGCAAAAGCCAAATTCCTCAGCTTAGCATTCAAAGGTCAAAGATTGGTCTCAACTATTTTATCTCCACTATCCCTATTCAATATAACCTACGTTCTAAACACTTCAGATGCCTCACTGCTCCCTAATATCCACATCAAACACTCATCTAATTCTTTGTTCAGGATTATCACTCCACCTAGAATACTGTTCTTATTGCCCTGTCTACAACTCTGTCACCTGTCGAAACCACATTTATTTGTAAAGTACATCACAGACGATCAGGGCTACTTAAGGCATTTCCAAAAAACAGGCAAATTTAAGCTCTTTCTCCCCGACTTCATTCTCTTCCAGAATTTTGTTTATATGCCTATTACAGAACTTATCATACTCTGTCTTCTATATATAGTATAGTATGTCTGGCCCCTTCAACAGATGTTGAGTATCTAGAGAGCTAGGACTCAGTGGTTAGCCCAGAATGCTAGCTCTCAAACTAACGTAAAAGAGTTACACAATAAATGTTACTTTAAGTGAATTGAAGACTTAAGGAAAAGCAATTACTATTAACTGGCATTAAACAGTCTAAAGGTGGTAATACAGAAAAGTACTTTCATCTGAAGATTTTAAATAATGACCTCTCTATATATTTGAATTGGATCTGTTATAGAAAACAAATCATCCTAATCTCATCTTTCATCCAAAAGTAAATGTGTTTGCACATTTTGAAGACTAAATGCCATTTATTATTATGCCAAATAAAAGCATAAAACTATTTATCTCCTTCTGAGGATTGACAAGAGCTTGATCTCCATCCAACTCCCAAAACAGATAAGGCAGAGTATTATTGTCCCATTTGTTCAGTCCAAAAGATCCCTAGCAATTCTCAAACTCCAGACAACTTCATTGTAGAAAATGCATCCACTAATGGATGAAATGTAGCACTAGCTTGAAGAATGTTTGGGTTTCTCCATATTATTCCAAGCTAAAATTATAGAATGAAAGTTATCTTAAAATCTTAGGGGTTAGAATTTTAATGTCACTGCATTTAAATGCATACAGCAGGCAATGACTGAAAACTTCACTGAGCCATCTCTTGCATGTTTGAAAAATCATGTGTACTTTCAAAAGCACATTTGCAGATCACAATATTTGTAAACTTAAACAGTAATGGGCGGGGCCCATATTTTGCATCCCTGGGCCATTTAAATTTGTCAGTGTTGACATTACCACAGAAAAACTTCCCTTTCATGGTTAGTAGCTTGTCGCTCTCTGTAAATCTGTGATACTTTCTGGCATCCCACACAGGGAATTATTTAATTTAATTTCTAAGGACCAGATCCTGCCCTTGGATACATGTAAGCAATAAGTATTGACGTCAATAGAAGTTCTGGGTGTGCATCTAAGGGCAGACTATGGTCCTCTGCATATTCCTAACGTGACTGCTGAAATTCTGTTTGTTAAGACTGGTTTGATTTTGGCTCCTTTTTTCTTAAATGTGCACACAATACCAGAAATGATGCATGAAGGCTGTTATCAAGTGAAAAGCTATATGCGTGACTGGGTGGGATCCTGTGTGGCCTTTCGACCTAAGCAAAGAATGAGATTTTATGTCCTGTAAGTCCCTGGGTCTGCTATTGTCCTGACAACTAGCCCACAGCAAAATTTTTCATTTCTGGATCTACCCCCTATTTAAAGAGAAAATAAAACTGAAATCCAATGAATGTTGATAATTTTAAAAACAGGAAGTTTTATTTAACAGCCTAAATATGGCAATTCAGAAGAGTACTTTTATCTGAAGAGTTGAAATTATGACTTCTGTATAGATGTCAATTGAATTTCTAACTTTAGAATTCCCAAGATCATAAGCCATCCATCCATTCCCTTCCATCCCTTAATTCCTGAATGCCCCTTCTCATTAATGCTTTAAACATATTCGCCTACTAGGTTCCCCTTGTTCATCCCTCTGCAGCCACATTGGGCTCCTGAAAGTCCCTGGAACACAGTCAACACATTCACGGCTCATGGATTTTACCCACGATACTCCATCAGCCTGGAATACTTTCCCTATTACCTTTATGACCTGCTCCCCAACTACGTTAGCTCTTCCTCATATGTCTCTTTCCCAGTGACCTCTCCCCTCAATACTCTATTTATTTATTTATTCCATAGGTTTTGGGGAAACAGATGGTATTCAGTTACATTAATAAGTTCTTTAGTGGTGATTTCTGAGATTTTGGTGCACCCATCACCCAAGCAGTATACACTGTAGCCAATGTGTAGTCTTTTACCCTTCACCTACTTCCTACCCTTTCCTGAGTCCCCAAAGTCCATTGTATCCTTCTTATGCCTTTGCATCTCATAGCTTAGCTCCCACTTATGAGTGATAACAATGTTTGGTTTTCCATTCCTTAGTTACTTCATTTAGAATAATGATCTCCAATTCCATCGATTGCTGCAATTGCCATTATTTCATTTCTTTTTATGGCTGAGTAGTATTCCATGGTGTATGTATACCACATTTTCTTTAACCACTCATTGATTGATTGGCATTTGGGCTGGTTCCATATTTTTGCAATTGTGAATTGCACTGCTATAAACATGCATGTGCAAGTTTTTTTTTTTAATATATATAATGACTTATTTTCTTCTGGGTAGATACCCAGGAGTGGGATTGCTGGATCAAATGGCAGATCTACTTTTAGTTCTTTAAGGAATCTCCAGACTGTTTTCCATAGTGGCTGCACTAGTTTGCATTCCCACCAACAGTGTAAAAGTGTTCTCTTTACACCACATCCACACCAACATCTATTTTTTTATTATTATTATGGCCATTCTTGCAGGAGTAAGATGGTATCACATTGTGGTTTTGATTTGCATTTCCTTGATAATTAGTGAGGTTGAACATTTTTCATATGTTTGTTGGCCATTTGTATATCTTCTTTTGAGAATTGTCTATTTGTGCCCTTAGCCCACTTTTTATGGGATTTTTTTTTTTTCTTGCTGATTTGTTTGAGTTCTTTGTAGATTCTGGGTATTAGTCCTTGGTTGGATATATAGATTGTGAAGATTTTCTCCTACTCTATGGGTTGTCTGTTTACTCTGCTGATTATTTCTTTTGCTGTGCAGATGCTTTTTAGCTTCATTAAGTCCCATCTATTTATTTTTGTTTTGGCTGCATTTGCTTTTAGGTTCTTGTTCATAAACTCTTTGCATAAGCCAATGTCTAGAAGGGTTTTTCTGATGTTATCTTCTAGAATCTTTATGGTTTCAGGTCTTAGATTTATGCCTTTGATTCATCTTGAGTTGATTTTTGTATAAGGTGAGAGATGAGGATCCAGTTTCATTCTTCTACATGTGGCTTGCCAATTATCGCAGCACCATTTGTTGAACAGGGTGTCCTATCCCCACTTTATGTTTTTGTTGCTTTGTTGAAGATCAGTTGGCCATAAGTATTTGGCTTTATTTCTGGGCTCTCTATTCTGTTCTATTTGTCTATGTTCCTATTTTTATACCAGTACCATGCTGTTTTGGTGACAATGGCCTTATAATGTAGTTTGAAGTTGGGTAATGTAATGCTTCCAAGATTTGTTCTTTCTGCTTAGTCTTGCTTTGGCTATGTGAGCTCTTTTTTGGCTCCATATGAATTATAGGTTTGTTTTCTCTAGTTCTGTGAAGAATGATGGTGGTATTTTGATAGGAATTGCATTGAATTTGTAGATTGCTTTTGGCAGTATGGTGATTTTCACAATACTGATTCTACCCATTCATGAGCATGGGATGTGTTTCCGTTTGTTTGTGTTACCTTTGATTTCTTTCAGCAGTGTTTAATAGTTTTCCTTGTAGAGGTATTTCACCTCCTTGGTTAAGTATATTCCTAAGTATTTTATTTTTTTGCAGCAATTGTAAAAGGGGTTAAGTTCTTGATTTGATGCTCAGCTTGATTGCTGTTGGTGTACAGCAGGGCTACAGATTTGTATACATTAATTTTGTATCCTAAAACTTTTCTGAATTCATTTACCAGTCTAGGAGTTTTTTGGATAAGTCTGTAGGGTTTTCCATATATAATCATGTCATCAGCAAAGAGTGACAGTTGGGCTTCCTCTTTACTGATTTGTATGCCCTTTATTTCTTTCTCGTTTGATTGCTCTATTTAAAATTGAATACTCCCTAGCCCCCTTTTCCTGCTGTAATTTTTCTCCATAGCACTCATCACCATCTAGCAGAATAAACATTTTGTTTAGTTTATTTTCTCTTCTCTTCTAAAATAGTCATTATTATATTTTGCGGTAATTAAACAGTGCCTGGCACGTAGTCCATTCCCAACAAATATGTTTTGAATGAATGAAGGAACTTCTAAGAAGAGCCTAGAGTTTTTGGGAATTTCTACTCCAACAAGACTTTCCCAAAGCAGTAAACCATTACCAGAATACTTTCCTTGTGAAAATATAAATATAAATAAACTTAAGTATCAATAAATGCTAAATAAAATTTAAGTATACGTGCATCAATGAGAAATATTTGAACAAATAAATAAATGAGTAGGATAAGAAAAACATTTCAAGGAATATATTTTGACACAGTAATGAAATATGTGAAAATATTAAATTTCCTAAAAACCATTATTTCATCTGTTATAACATTATTATATCATGTTCCACTATTTAATGATAGTTTTACATAGGTTGTAGCTCAATTTTTTCAAAATGTGATCAAAGATCTATCTACCTCAAAATATCTGAGGTGTTTATTGGTTTAAAAAGAAAAGGGATTTCCTGCCTCCACTCAAGAGCTCTGAGGTTGCGGCCTATTAATCTTCATTTTTCTAATAAGTTCCCCAGGTAATTCTTATGCTTATTTACATTTGAAAACTATTGTTTTAGTTTATCAGTCCTCAAAATCCACTGCAGCCAGTCTGTCCTGGCCTGCCTTCCACAGGGCTCTCTCCTTGAATCCAGATCCTCTTTTAATTCCAACACTTAGATTTTACCTTAACTACACGTTTTTAAAAACACCAAACAAAAGAGCTATATCTTCTTTTGATGCTAACAAGCCTTCAGAAATACTGAAAGATCAACATTTCTACCAATGACAGAAATATTCTTTTTAAACTATTAGTCTTTAGCAGTTTCTAGTAATAGCATCACATCAAGTTAAAAATGAAATAGAAGCTCTAAAATATCCCAATCTTCTTTTCTGCACTCAAAGAGACACAGAACTACAACTAAACTTATTAAATGCCTATGTAGCACAGAGAAGTGTACCCATTACCTTATTAAACCTAAACCTTATGAAAAAAAGAGTAAATAACACTAAGTTATTTGTTCAAAGACACTTAGTTGGTACCTGCAGAGCAAAAGCTGAACCCAAGTCTCCAGACTCTATGTCCATGATTACTTCTAAAATATTCACTGCGAAATCAATCTATTAACAGAGTTTTTAAAAGCCACAGCCACTACTTGCTATGATTTTGGACCCATTCTCTGTTTTCTTAGAAATGGAGTTGCTCTGACTTAAAATATAAGATAACAAAAACAACAAAAAAATGAAGGCACAAAATCTCCTAAACATGCTCCATTTGGCATTCTGTGCTCCGTTGCCCTGTTGTGGTGCTTTTTGATAGCTATGCTAGCATATCCTTCTGCCCAGCTGCTTTTAATTTACCTTTTTATAGGGGCATGAATGTCATTACTATGTTCCCTATTTCAAATGTTCTTGATGTTGTAGTTCTGCCATATCATTTTTTCTCATCTTTTTACCACATACTCCCTCATTAAAGGACATGTCACTTCCTTCATTAACTTAAAATTCACTATGGATTTTTAATTATCTGTGAGCTTTAAGAAATTCTTTAACTCAAAAGTTGCTGTCATTTTTGTTACATGCATGAGCTCAATTGCTGAGAATCCTCTCCAAACAAATCCTTTTAGAGGGTACTTTTGAAAATACATTCCTTGGATCTTTCCAGTCCCAAGACTTGCTGGGAAAGTGGGGAGAAAACGGGGAAGAAAAGAGTTACTGATCAAATAAAATTAGGGAAAACCACATTCTATATTCACCTCACTGAGATTCATATATATATCAGCATATTAAAGGCTTGGATAAGTCCTACAAGAAATATTGTTTTAACTCAGTATTTCCCAAACCTGCATAACCATGCAACCTCTTCCCCACCATACAACATCTAATAAAATCCCACAGAATTTTACTGTGTGCTAGACATTAGAAGACACAATAAACATAATGCCTACTAAATAATGAGTTTACTAAGTCATAGATATTATTGTCATTAGCATTAATAATCAGGTCAATAAGTATTGTTACTCAACTAATCTATTACTCTAAAAATGGCAAACTGTGGTCCTAATGTGTTCAGTCCAAAGCAAGTACCTTCACTGACCTTTTAAAATAATGTCAATTTATAATTCCCAATAGAAATTTCACAGAGTAATATTCTGAAAACCCTCAGGAACCTAAGTATTTAGCATCAATACTTCCAAAATGCTACTACTTCAAAATATCTGCAAGCATAATCAACTGAAGTTTGGATACAGCATGGTCTGAGGGAAGGTGCCTAACTGAGTTTTGGAGTAAAACATTCAAAGGCAGCCTTGTCACTTAGCCTTTCTGAGCCACCATTTTCTTAATACATAATTAATAATATCACCACCAATTTTTGCAAAGTTGTTGTAACAATTAGAAATAACACACCTAGGACATAGTAGGCATCAAAAAAATAATGTAACTGCTTTTGTGGTTCCAATGAGACTTGTTGACTTCTGGGAATCTTAAATTATATATTTGGTCGTACAAACAGATCTACTTCATTTTTCAATGAGGACATTTCTTATAAAGTATTGCTAGCTGGGCACAGTGGCTCACGTCTGTAATCCCAACACTTTGGAGGGCAAAGTGGGCAGATCACGAGGTCAGGAGTTCGAGACCAGCCTGGCCAACATAGTGAAACCCCGTCTCTACTAAAATACAAAAACTTAGCTGGACATGGTGGCATGCGCCTGTAGTCCCAGCTACTTGGGAGGCTGAGGCAGGGGAATCACTTGAACCCAGGAGGCAGAGGTTGCAGTGAGCTGAGATCATACCACTGCACTTCCAGCCTGGTGACAGAGCAAGACTCCATTTAAAAAAAAAAAAGTATTGCCCTTTCTACCACTCAGGAATACCCCTCTCAGCTGTTAACTAGCTATCAATCATAGCTGTCTTGTTAAAGTTTTCACATGAGAATATTTTCCTGAAAAAAAAAAAAACTAGTAGCATTGACTTTATAAATGTCTTTAAGATTTTGACTAAATTTTTACATTCACATAGTTTAAGAAGCAAAAC